>NC_090450.1:984020750-984640750 GCF_031143425.1 Pleurodeles waltl
TTGCGATAGGCTGTAATAGCAGAGAAATGTACCTTAATAGACGATACCTGCAGACCGGACTTCGCTAGATGAAGCAAATAGGACAGTATGACATCCTCCTGCGCCCGTATGGGATTATGACCTTGCTGACAGCACCATATGTAGAATCTCTTCCACTTAAAAGCGTGAGAACGCCGTGTGGAAGGCCGTTTGGACTCTTTCAAGATGTTCATGCACTCCTGTGAGAGTCCTAGGTGCCCATACTGCAGGAATTCAGGAGCCATGCTGTTAAGCTCAGAGAGAGTAGGTTGGGATGTAGAATTCTGCCCTCCATTCTGCTCAGAAGATCCGGTCTGCACGGCAGCCTCCTGTGAGGTTTTTCCGACAGGTTGAGGAGATCTGTGTACCAGAATTGACGGGGCCATTGTGGCGCTATAAGAATCATTCTGGTCCTGGATCTGTAAAGTTTGCTGATCACTGCCGGAATGAGGGGAATCGGCGGAAAAGCGTAGAGAAATATCCCTGACCAGTCGATCAACAGGGCATTCCCTCGAGATCCCGGACGGTAGAACCTGGATGCGAAGTCTGGGCATTTCTTGTTTACTTCGTCTGCGAAGAGATCCAGTTGAGGCCGACCCCATTGCGCGAAGATGTATTCTGCGACTTCGCCGTGTAGGACCCAATCGTGAGCGTCCTCTAGGTGTCTGCTCAGAAAATCTGCTTCCACGTTCTGCTGACCTGGCAGGTGAACCGCTGTAATTGACATTCCTCTGGCCAGGAGCCAATGCCATATCGCTTGGGACTCTTGCGATAGGGGTAGGGATCTCGTTCCCCCTTGTTTGTTCAAGTAATACATTGTGGTTGTATTGTCCGTCTGTATTAAGAGCGTTTTCCCCTGAATTAGTGGTATGAAAGACTTGAGAGCCAGATGGACCGCTCTGAGTTCTAGCAGATTGATGTGGTACTGCTTTTCCTTGTCTGACCACAGACCTTGCGCTTGAAAGGAACCCAGATGAGCCCCCCATCCCTGAAGAGACGCATCCGTTACTAGGGTGTCGGATGGAAGCACCTGGTGAAACGGAGCACCCACTGACAGGTGAGGTCTGTGCATCCACCATCTCAATGACTCAAGTGCTACCGCCGGTAGCTGCACCGGGTCCTCCCAGCGACCTGTTCTTTGGCTCCAGTTGGTCTCCAATGCCTCTTGGAGGGGTCTCATGCGCAGCCTGGCATTTGGGACAATAAAAATGCATGACGCCATGGAGCCCAGCAGCGTTGTCACCTGACGTGCCGTCGGTGCGTTGGCTCTCAACAGGTCCTGACACTTCCTGCCTATTGAGGATAGTCGTTCCTCCGAAGGATACACTTTTTGGAGTTCTGTGTTTATGATAGCTCCCAGGTAGTGAAGATTCTGTGTTGGAATCAAGGTTGACTTTTGGTAATTGACCTGAAGACCTAGAGCTTCGCAAACTCCGAGTACAATGTCCCGATGGCTTCTCGCCTGCTCCGGAGAAGAAGCCTTTAGTAGCCAGTCGTCTAGGTATGGATATATGTATATCCTTGGTTTTCGAAGATGCGCCGCCACCACTGCCATACATTTCGAGAAAACTCTTGGGGCAGATTTCAGGCCAAAGGGTAGAACTCTGAACTGGTAATGCTGTAACGCTACTCTGAAGCGCAGGAATTTTCGATGTTTGGGAGCTATTGGGATGTGAAAATACGCATCCTGCAGGTCGATGGAGCACATCCAGTCTCCCTGATGTAGTTGAGGGAAAATCTGGTGAAGCGCTAGCATCCTGAACTTCTGCTTCCTTATGTATTTGTTCAGCAGCCGTAGGTCCAGAATTGGCCTGAAAACGCCCTCTCGACCCTTCTTCGCCACCAGAAAGTAACCTCTGTGTCCTCTGTGTGCAGGTGGAACCTTTTCTATGGCATTCTTTTTTAGGAGGGCAAGAGCCTCCTTGCGTAGCAAGCTGAGATGAGATGGATTGTCTTTGGTTGGTGGCAAGCGTGGTGGAGGCTGTTTGAAAAGAAGAGAATAGCCATGTTCGACAATATTGAGGACCCATTTGTCTCTTGTGATACAGTGCCACTCGCGAAGATAAGCTGTAATACTTCCCCCCACCGGAGTGGTGTACAGTGTCGAGGGAAGCGAGATTTCATTGCTTGGTGGGTGCTTTCGGAGTGGACTGTTGAGGTCTACTTGACCCTAGCTCCCTTGTGTTTCTCCGTTGAAAAAAGAGGGCGTCCCTGTCGTTGCTGCGACCTTTGCGACCAATGAGGGGTTTGAACCCTCTGCTGGAAAGGGCGCCTGTCATACGGCCTGTACCTCCGCCTGAAATCTTTCTTTCTTTCCAGGCCCACTGCCCTCATGGTATCCACCTCGGTCTTCATGCGGGCCATTTCTTCGTCTGCATGGGCACCGAATAGAGAGTTCCCGGCGAATGGGAGATTCAGGATGCGTTGTTGTGCTTCCTGTTTCAAACCAGTGAGTCTCAGCCAGGAAGATCTCCTTGCACAGATTCCATGTGCGTACCCATGAGCAGCTAAATCCGCCCCATCTGCTGCCGCGCTGATAACCTGGTTGGATACCAGGCATCCTTCTTGCAGTATCTCCTGGAAATCTTGTCTGTCCTCTCTGGGCAATTTTTCTGTGAATCTACTGAGCGAGTCCTACAGAGAACGATCATACCTGCCCAGGAGCGCAGACTCACTGGAGACTTTCATTGCCGAAGCCGCCGTCCCGCATATCTTTCTCCCCAGAGAGTCTAGATGCCTGCTCTCTTTATCCGGGGGTACCGTGGATGAAGATGCCACCGAGTGGGTTTTTCGGGCGGCAGCTATTATAACCGAGTCCGGTGGCGGATCCTTCCTGAGGAACAAAGGGTCCTGTTCGGGAGCCTTGTATTTTTTGAGAATCCTAGCCGGGGCAGATTTAAGCGAGGCTGGGGCCAGAAAAGTGTCCATGGTTGGCTGCAACAAACCAGGCACTAGAGGCAGCAGCTTTTTTTATGCTGATCTCTGTTTTAGAGTCTCAAAGATGACTGATGAGGAGGTAGATGGCTCTGGAACCTCTATGTTGAGTTTCTGCGCTCCTCTTAGCAGCACCTCGTTAAACGTGGTAATGTCATCCACCGGTGAGACTCTAGCAGGTGGTGAATCTGTTAGGGTGGGTGAGTAACGCCCCACAGATGAACCTGATGAAGACCAAGAGGGTGATCTTCTTCTTGAACGAGACCTGGATCTTCGTTGAGAACGAGACCTGCTGCGAGACGCTGTAGCAGAGCGCCTAGGCCTCGCGGCCGGTTGGCGAGGAGCAGAACGAGCCCGTTCTGCCCTGGCTGTCGGTGATGGCGTTCTTGGCAGGGAGGTAGTAGGCGAATACATTCGCGAATATTGCGAATCTGGGGAGGCCGCTGGTCTGTTAAGGCTCTCCAGCCATCTCGGAGATAGATTGATGGGCGAGACATGCCCAGATGATGCCGCTCTTGACCGAGAAGAGTCGCTCGGTATGGAGACCACTGGAGATGTCGCGGCCTTGTCTGGCGTGGGGCGATGTTCTGCTCCCTGTGGGACAGGTAAAACCTGCGTCGACGTCGATGGCTGTGTCGACGTCGAAGGGCGCCCAGCCGGTTGCTCTTGCCTCAACGTTGAGTGCCTCGACGTTGAGTGCCTCGACGTCGAACGGCGATCCTTGGACCTCGACCTGCTCGCCGTCGTGTGCCTCGGCGTGGAGCGGTGGGAGGTCGACGGCGGATGTCTCTCATGCCGTCGTGGTGATTTCGACGTCGTGTGTCCTGACGTCGGGGGCGCACAGCCTTTGGCGGCGACCGGGCACGCCGGCGATGGCTCGACGTCGATAGGCGGGCTGCCGTCGACGGAGACCTGCCCCTGCGATGATGTTCCCTCGACGCCGTTTCCTTCGACGTCGGGTGTGTCGCCGTCGACGGCGATCTATGCCGGTGAGACGGTGGTAGCGACGACGTCGACGGTGAACAAACAGGTACTTTCCTACCTGCTGACGTCGACCGAGCCATTCTCTCCTGAGAATGGCCTTCTGGTTGTCTGGGAAGTGAGGAGGACGATGTTCTTTGCCTCTCCTGAAGCCCATGTAGCCGGATCTTCTCTCTGTCTTTCAGAGTCCTCTTAGACATGTTCTTGCAGTACTTATAAGTGTCAGGGCAGTGACTCTGAGGCAGGCACACTATACACAGAGAGTGGGGATCTGACTGGGCCTTCTTCTTCCCACAAGCAGGGCATTTGACAAAAAGTGAAGGCATTTTTCTGTCAGGAAAAAACTGCCTAGCTCAGACAAAGATGTTATTTGTCGAATGAAAAGTGAAAAAACGCTTTTTTAAAGAATTTTTCTGAGGAAAACTCAGAAAAACTGAGAGCTCAATGCTCCAGGATCCTCTCAGAAGAAGCTGGAAAAAAGAACTGACCTAACTGTGAACCAACTGTCACCTTTCCTTCACCCCTGAGGCATGGTGGGATACTGGAGGTGCTCAGGGTCTTAAAGGCACGGTGCCAAAGTTTTTATGGTTCTCCTGTGTTAACCTGCATGCAACCTATTGGCTAAGAATGCTTCATTGTTTTTCAATGCAGTTTTTTCTCTTTTTCTCTAGAGTTTACTGCTGCTTACTTCTCTAAGCCCAGTTTTGGGGACTTGGGTAGATATTTATTCTCTATTGTAATTTTATAATATAAAAAAAAAAAAAAAAAAAAAAAAAAAAACTTCATAGAAATAAAGCATTTTAGCCTGTTTTAACATTATAGCCTGCATTGCTGTTTTACACATGTATAATATGTGTGTATTTTATATATGCTCCGGGGTCCCCGCACGGGGCGGGAATATTCAATGTTTATGACTATTGATGAGGATCCCCTGGAAGAGAATAACAGGTTATTGTCGCCAGAGGCACCATCGATAGTGAGATGGCAGAGTCTCAGCAGTGTATGCTGTCCTCAAAGTAAGGGAATGCGAGAGATGTCCAGTTGTAAGCCACCCTGAGACATGTGTTACTGTACATACTCCAAGTACGAACACCACGTCAAGGTGACCTGCTGTTCCACAGCCTGATGGAGACTGTGCAGCATTTTATCTACTGGAGATTTGGTATTCCACCCATAACCACTAGTACGGTTTCCTTCGGTCTGGTTCATCATGAGCATTGGTTGTGATGTTTTCAATGGGGATCAACTTCCAGTTGTATTTTTTTGTTTTGATGTTTCTCTTATTTGTAGTGACTATGCTTTTCCTACATAGTTCACCCATTTTATGAAGACAAATGGTCAACTGCATAAGGGAAACTTTAACTGTGCAATCCCCGTCCCAAGTAGGTTCTAATATGGCAGTATACATTAGCACTGAGATGTAACCCCAGATGCATCTCATTCACCTGTGATTAGTCTAGACATTTATTTGACCACTGAAGCAATTCTGCCTCAAAATTCAGAGCAACAAGGGCTTGAAGTTTAGGTCTGCATGCTTTTCCAGAGACAACTTCTGTCAACTAGATGAAAATCCTGTAAGAATCTAGAAATGCCACACAGACCTGTTTATTATGCGGGTATCTGTGGCTAATGTGGCACAGGCTGAAAACTTTGGCCCCTGCTGACAGCCCTCTCTTGAAGTTACCATGTAATGGGCTACGAATACAGTTTTCATCCACCCAAGACTCAATGTGTCTTTTCATTGTTTTAAAAATTCCTTGCAGCAAGGTTGAAGAACACATTGAAATGTAGGATTTTGGGTATTTTGGTATTTGTGATAGAGAATTACTATTAGAATTGTTTGATATGATTTGAGAAATGGCTCAGAATTACAAAGATTAGAAACTCGAGTGTTGACAGAGCTGACCTCCATTCACAAATGCACTTAGAACGCTTCCGTGGGATTACACTGCGACTCAGTTTCAGGAACAGCCCACATGTTTGTGTTATTGATAAATCATACTGTGTTCCATTGATTCCTCCATCTTGGGAAGTAACTTTCTTCAGTCACTGTTAACCGATCCTCTGACACAGATCCCTTGTGGCTTCCTTCCTTTCTTTTTGATCCTTTGGCTGGTGAAGTTTCTGATTCTTGTTAAATAAAGTTGGTTGGATCTGTTCGTAGCTGAAGATATCCAATCACCGTACCCAAAATTTTAAAACCTGTGAGGCGCCTTCAAGAATCCATGACTGCAAATCTCTACACGCATGTACTGTATGCACTGTCATGTTTACCTACAGAACCCCAAAACACACAGCAGCAGGAGCCAGCATATCAGGATATACTAATGTAGACTCATCAATAAACTAATACACTGAGCCACTCACCATTCATCAATGTGTAAAACAGCGTCATACTGATGGCCCGCAGCAACAACATATCACAACTGGAATAGGAACTAGTTGGGTCACCAAATTCCACACCTTGGAGCACCTGAAACCATTATCTTACTTTTTTGCTAAAGACCCCTTAACTATTTCTGACAAAAATAGTTGTCAGACAGGCAGTTAATTCCTAATGAGGGCAGCTTAGGAGGCATGGCAAGGGAACACTGCTTTATTGGTAAGTGGGATTTTATCAGCAACTTCTCTCTTTGGTGCTCAAATGTCGCACCATCCTCAATGCTTACTACAGCCGTCCCTCCTCAAGAGATTACAGGATGGGAGGAATAACACGTAGTCATGAGAAGAGGATTTCTGCTCACCTACATCTAACAGAGGCGCTTAGAGTCAGTGGAGAGGGTTGTATTGTGTACCAGAGCCACCTTCCATTGAAGGACTGGGAAGGAGGAGTGCAGCATGAGTGACATGCTCTTGCAGATTCATGCCCAGCTTCTGGTCTTCCTCCTATCATAGTACATTAGCAGCAAGGGGGTAAGCGAGCACACAAATTCCTCCCTGGACCTCCGAGTAGTCACCACTGAGGGTGTCTAATGTCCACCAACACCAGTGACATGGAAGACTCCAGGACTAGTTCTACTGAGTAACCAATAGGGATGAGAGATCAGCTTTGGATACAACTGATCCTTCTGATGAGGTGCAATGTATAACAAGGTTAAATACTGCAAATCTGCACTGTAATCTTATAACCAAGGTCCCACCTTTTGGACCACCCGGGCACCCCAATCACGAGGTAGGACCACAAGCAAGAATCAGGCACCTCTCAATGTTGGATGGTAGCACTATACCCGGAGAAAAAAGTGCCTTGAAGCCACAGCCTAGATATAGGCCATCCTTAACTGAAATCTTAGCTAAATAAATTTGATGAGGTCTCCAATATTGGGGTTCAGGGTTCTTGATTATGTAAACCTCTCCTGTATGAGCCTCACAATAAACGGAGAGCCATGGGATGCCAGAAGACAAACGGTCTCAAGCTTAGGAGAACATGGCATGGTACTTATCTTTTATCTATAAGCACGGAGAAGGGTCAATCATACATCAATGATGTGGATTCTGAAAATCCCACAGAAGCTGTGCTTCTCTGACCTCCCTTTTAGCACTCAGAGGTGGGTGCTGGGGGGCATAAGGCGCTATACAGATTATCAACCTAACTCTCAAGTGATATTAACACCATGTTCGATGTATCTGGTGACAATTTCAGGAACACAAACTGCGGCCAGATACTGTTCAGAACCATGCAGAATCCGCACTGAACATTTCATCTCCATCTGTTTTTCCTTTCATACAAATAAAATATAACAACACATGATTAATTTATTCACAATGTTTCTTCACTCCTTGACTGTAAACAAGAACATATCGGGAAGACTTTAGCAGGCACTTCAAATGTATTTTGATAAGTCTTTAAACGAAATTCAACCTTCACAGCTCTACTCTGGAACAACTTTGACTCAACTCTTCTGAACTTGTCACAAAGTAGCTCTGCCCAGAAGGAAGATACAAGTACTTAATAATTCAATCAGAGGAAGTCATTCGAGCATATGGAAGTTAATAGATTTAATTAAAACAGAACAAGGGCTCCCTCCAGGAAATACAATTGGAACAAGCAGGAGCTGGCAGTGAAACAAGGAAAGGCAGAGAAATTACAGAAATAGCCCCGCAAAGCAAGCAGAGCTCAAGTGAAAATTAAACAAATTGAAGTCGACATTGGCTACATGCCTTTTGTGGGTGTAAGGTCCCTTACTCCATCAATGGGCTTGAATGTGTACATCACTGATCTACTCAACATCATTTCCACCGAGAAGGACATCCTACAAAAGCTCCTGGATATCCTGAGGGCTCATCCTCAGATGGTCTCCTGGCCACGAGGGGTGACCTTGGGCTTGGATATCCCCCAACAGGCTACAGCAGGCTTTACATAGGTTTGGTAACCACTGGTAAACTGATGAAGGGCTGTGGTGTGTGTGCATCAAGTTTGTGAGGTTGGGGCTAGGATACGGTAGGTGTGAATTGGCCCTCTTCAGGTTGGTGCCACCCTGTGGTGGTCGTTTATGATCTTTGGAGGCTGCTGGAGGCTTATGATGGGTGTGTATCACTCCTGTGAGGTTGGGGCCAGCCTACTGTAGGTATGAATGACCCCCTTTAAGGTTGGTGCCACCCTGTGGTGGGCGCGGATGGGCTTTGGAGGATGGTGGAGGCATGTGGTTGATGTGAATCACCCATGTCAGTTTGGTGCCACACTGTGGTGGCCGTGGATGGCCCTTAGAAGCTGGGGCTTGTGCTAGAAGTGAATCACTCTTGTGAGGTGGGGGCCAGACTATGGTAGGTGTGAGTGACCCCTTTGAAGTTGGTGCCACCCTGTGATGGTCACTGATGACTTTTGGAGGCTGCCTGCCGCTTGTGATGGGTGTGTATCACCCCTGTGAGGTCAAGGCTACCGTACAGTAGGTGTGAATGACCTTTTTGAGCTTGGTGCCACCCCGCGATGGGCGTGGACTGCCTTTGGAGGCTGGTGGCGCATGTGGTTAATGTGAATTACTCATATGACTTACTTTTTTTTTTAATTAAGGTTTTTTTTATCTACAGGCAAACATTACTCAGAAAAACCAATTCAGCTACACATGTTGGGAGTATGTTTTGCCAATTCTTTGACTGGCGTTTGCCACAGCATTACAAAGCATCAACAAAGAACCCAACAAACCCCTTTACCCAACCATCAAGAAACCCTCCATGCCGGGAGCATTCGCCTTACTCATGTGAATTTGGTGCCAGACTGTGGTGGGCTTGAATGGCCTTTGGAAGATGGTGGTGGCTTATGGTGGATATGAGTCACCCCTGTGAGGTTGGAGCTAGCCTATTTTAGGAGAGAATGACCCCTTTGAAGATGGTGCCACTATGTGGTGGGCTTGGATGGCCTTTGGAGGCTAGAGGTGGCTTGTGGTGAATATGAATCACCCCTGCGAGGTTGAGGCTAGCCTATGGTAGCCTCTCTGAGGCCAGTGCCTGCTTCATTGCCTCAATAGGGTTGTGAAAGGCTATATAAACTGTACAAAAAATACATTAACCCAGGGCCCTTTCTTCGCATGCACAGTCTTTGTTACTGAGAAAATAATACTACATACAACTGATGCTGGAGGTAGGTTTTAAATCTTAGATTTCTAGGTAACATGGTAGAAACTGAAAATATAAAAATTTGAAAACTCAACTATGTCACATAGAATCTAATAACCTCCAACTCCACACTTCCCTCTCTCACATTACATTATTTAATATTTCTCTAATGGGGCTCCAAACTTGCTTCACCAAATATCTGTGTTCACTCTCTTTGTACTCCATTTCTGCAAAACACTGAGTGTACTTAATAGTATTTTTGCATTCTGAAAGGAGGGACCCCTGCTATAATCCCGTCACTGTGCACCCCTTTTCCACTCCAACCTGGCATACCTAATCCAGTAGTTTTCATCGGTCAGCTGAAGTCCAGCACTGCCCAGAGCAAAGTAACTTATGATTCCAACATGTTCGCAAATCATTCTCGGATCAGGACTTCAAGCCACCGAGAAATATCCAGAAAAGCTGCCACGCATCTATGCTTCCTGGTCAGACATAAAATGGGCAAGTGAAGAAGTCTGCAAGGGATCACCTTTGTCTCGAATGTAAACTTTCCCCTCTGTTCTATTAACACTCATATTTCCCCTAAAAACAGCTAGTATTCATTATGCTCTGTATACTCACTAGGCAACAATTTCTTATTTCGTACCCACTGTGAACCATGCGGAGTAGTAAACCATCACAACCAACCTTGTCATCAATCTCTGGTGCACCTGCCATCCTTTCCCAGAACTCACATTAGGATCACGTTTCATTATCTCCTCCTACCCAATTAATTTCAGCACTCCTGCATACTCTCCTAAAGTGGCCATCTTTTTCCATGCTGCACTGGCATCACCTAAGTGTGTGCAGCTTCCTCACTGAAATCCATGCTATTGTCTTGGCAAATCATCCTTTATTTGGTTTCCTTTCTTATGGACCACCCAAACTTTGGAGGACAACTTATCTGATTGTCCTCTGATATCATCTACAAACTTCTTGACTGGGCTCTGTTGTAAGCAGTCTCAAAGGCTGACCTTAAGCATTTATATGCAGTCCACAATCTTTCTTGGACTTTTTTACTTTTATTTCTTACAAGAGTCCGGCCTATCACCGCACAAAATGCCTTTTAGAAATCACATGCTGATGCTGTTTGCTCTCAACACAGCAACATACTCCTCCAAAGATTCTCCTGCTTCTTCCTTTCTTGAGTAAAACTTAAAATGCCCCATCATGGTGTTAACTTTGCCAAAATGCATGGGCATTTGCTTTGTTGTGTAGTCAAATATATTGAAGTCACTAGCAGGTCCCAGAAGAGGGAGGATTTCAAATGTTCTTAAATTCTTCCCACTCAAACAGCCAATTCCTTTGTAGGGTGGGATTGCTGCCTTCTAAAACCTCAACATAAGCTAGAAGACCTCATACCAAATTTCACATCCCATGGGAGGTCCACCAGTGTTTGCAGACAAGGTGAAGGAGAGTCGGAGCTTGACACAGCGGTGGACAGTGTAATACCTGGGAAGAAAGCACTGTTGTACCATAAAGACGTCTATTCCAACTGATGGTATATGTATATATCCTGTGGCCTCCAGACTTTTAGGAATCTGTCCAAATGTTTATGTTTTTAAAACACTGAAGCTGTAACTGTGATGTAGATGTGAGCTGTAAAGAAATACTGCAGCAAAGATGGCTGCAATGAAACGAAGTAAAACGTGAAATATGTGGTGTCCTGGCATCGCCTCGAGATTTCACTGCTTGATGAGCACGTTGGCAGCAGGTAGAGTGGTTCCTGACATGGTTGTGACGTTGCTCCCAAAGTGCAAGTATCCTGAGAACCACACCTACAACACTGCTACATCTGGTATGACTCCAGTGACTGGGTAGACTATTCTATAACAGTTGTCTCTTCTCTCAAACCTGCGCTGATGATGTCACTGCCTGTGCTCCCATGTTGCTGCTGCTTGTCGCCAGCGTAAGATACAGAGTGTTCAAAAGGTTCAACACTGTTAAGACCACTTCATTGTGAACACAGAAGCACAGTAAAGAACAAACGCTTCCTAGGGGAATTGCCAATCATTACTAGTCTCCAACCCATAATGTTCTACGCCCATTCACGCATTACACAACTAGACACACACCACCCAGACAATCGATCCAGACATGATACATAAAAGATTCAATCTACAAACCAATTCCAATAAAAGTCCTTTTGTCACAACTGATCAGTCTCGCCTTGACTTTGGAAAGACCAGTGTGGCGTTCGACAGAGACATGAACTTGGCTGTACAAACCAATCACTGGACTGGACAGGACATCACAACAAGACTAACACCAACGATGGATGCTTGTCAATGTTGAGCGGTGTTTATTCTAACACAAAAAAGAGGAATATATGTTTCCATTAAGCGTATGTCGCACCAGCTTGCATAATAATTATTTTTTCCCTGTGTGAGATCCTGGAGGGGGGCAATTCTGATCACTTCACAGTATACCTGGGGCTTGACTTTCACTATATTTCTCCCCCACCAGCTATGTGCAGACTGCAGATAAACATCAGTTACCTAGTAAAAAAATCTGAGTAATTATCCCACATTTTACAATATACAACAATGGGGTCTCAGTGTCCTCAACATGGATGTGCTGGGCAGACAGGAAGGCAACACAGAGTACTGCTGACGAGGGACTATCCTTTAGTGAAACAAATACATAAATTAGACCAGTCATGTCATGAGAGATCTACAGAAATACTGACGATGCATTATAATGCTCATCCTTCATGTCAACCACATCTACAGGCAAAAGCTTTCCCTTAACTCTCTTTTCACTCTCAAAACAAAATAGGCCCTCTAAAGATTTAAATGGAAACATTATTGCCCTCCAACTGAAAGAGAGGGAGGAACACTGCAACCCCAGCCATACAGGACAGTGGAGGCCGAATGGTCTCTCAACTGATACGATTGGCCCTCATTTCCTTTAATGAACTTTTGTATGCCTTGGACCATGTGGACACCACGGAGGTGGAAGAGACCTTCATGCAATTTCTTCCTCTACTGCCTCTCACCCCGGAAGGCAGACACCTTCTTAAAGTGGGAATAGCAACTTCCAGGCTACTTCTGATCTTCCTTCTTCTAAGTCACCAGAAGAGGATGGTTTCTGTGGTGAATTTTAGAAAACAGAAAGATCTTCTTGAAGCAATCCTATATCATTTGAAGGAAGCGGAGCCTTCAGAAACCCTAACCCTATATCAAATAAGGCATTTATTATCCTTCGTCCAAGGAATCAAAAAGCACATGGCTTGTGCTAACTACAGACTAATATCCTTGATTAATGAAGACAATAAGATATGGGTCAAGATACTGGCAACTAGGTAATTCCCTCCCGGATGCACAAGTCTGAGGTCCGTTTCCTACCAGGAAGGTCCTCACAAAATCTTAGGAGAACATGCTGCACCTATTATGATTTTTTTAAAGACAACCCAGAGGTGACAGTAACATTCCCAATAAATGTAGAAAAACCGTTTATATTGTTGTGTGTGGATACCTATGTAGAACTTTTACGAAGCACAGTGCTGGGTCAGTAGTATATATTTTAAGGTTCACTGGCACTTGTAGCCAATATAAATTGTGGGGGTTTCTTGTTTAGTTCTTTGAACAAGCCAAAACCCTCTATCAGTGATGGAATTGTTCTTCTTGTTTTCAGTCTTCTCAGGCTATAAGGTGTACTGGGCCAAAGTATGAGCCTCTCACCATGTCTTATGTCACTACGAAAGCATGCCTGGAGAAAAATACACAACCAAGACATTACTGTTCTGCTCATGCCAGCATAATATTCCAAGTAAAATCTTGTGCTTTGTGGTGTGAAATGCTCATTAGAGGACAAACATCACCACTATTGCTAGCAGTTAGGAGTTCAGGCCCGGATAATACAACGGCTGCAGAAGATCAAGATTGGGGGCATGGCTCTCCGTCTCTTCCTTACTAAACTGAGTTCCGACAGTCAGCTGTGATGGTTTCAAGGTGAAGGCCTTTAGTCTTCCTTGAGGAGTTTCTCAGGGATCAACTTTTAGTCCAACACTTTTCAATGTTTATGTCGCTCCCCTGGCAGCCCTGGTAAATTCATTTGGATTTAAAGTGCTATTGTGCACCGATGATACTCAACTCATTGTATCTGAATTTCAATCAATGTATGTCCATCATTAGGAAATGGATGAAAGACAATGCCCTTAAACTTAATGCTGGCAAAACTGAGGTTTTGGTTTTCAGTGCCCAGGTAACGGTTTGTTCTAATATCTGAAGGCCAAGTGAGTGTGGGTCCCTCCCCACCCAGGTCAATTCAGCCAAAGGCCAAAAACCTTGCTGTTGTATTCAACAACACACTCAGTTTTAAAAATCAGGTCAGTCATATGACCAGCACATGCGTCCTCATTATTAAAATCTTGAGGAAGATTTTTCCATTAATCCCAGAGTATCTGTGCCAGGTGGTTACTATAGCACTAATTACTTCACGCTTGGACTATTGCAATTCTATCTTTACATCAACAAGCCCTGCATCAACAAACTTCAAATTGTTCAGAATGCGACTGCTTGCCTTATTTTGAAAATTCCAAGGCATGAATCGGTCAGTGAAGGGATATGTTCACTTCACTGGCTTCAAGTTAAAAAGAAGATTGTCTTTAAGGCTCTAAGTTTGGCCTTTTTGGCTTTACATAAAAAAGCTCTAACAAGATGAATTCCTTATTTCACTGGTACTATCCGGGTAGGACAATTAGGTCCACTTTTCGGAAACTGGTGCAAGTCCCCAAGTTTTATAAGGTCATATGGAGTAGTAGGGCCTTTTCGGTGGCAGCAGCAAGGCTCTGGAACACTCTGCCATCCTATATTGCAGAAACTGCCTCATTCATGGCTTTGAAAAATCAGATGAGGACTGGGCTTTTTTAGTCTCCATCTCTACTAAGTAGTGTTTTTTCCTTTGACTGGGCATTTTCTGCAAGTGTTTTGACACCTTAGGGTTTAGTGTGCTCCATATTCTATATACATACATACCCATGTGTCATGACATCAGATTATTTCCCAGGCTCGGACGCACCTTAGACGGGAAGCCCATCAGCAGAATGCATAACCAGTGTGCATATTTCTAGTTGGGAACATTTTAGTTGGAAAAGAGTAAATGCCAGAAAACGGGGAGGTGGGAGTGCGGTGAGGATTCTGCATAGAGTATCAGCCAAAAAGAGCATTACTGAAGGTATGCTATGCTTCTAATGGATATTTCTATCTGCAGATTCCTCACCTTGTGAAAACTTGCCAAAGAATTACATCCCAAGGTTGTCGGACTGTATTATGGCTCAAAAACGTCCTGCAGGAACGAACGGTAAAAAAGCCCATTCTCTTGGACCGTTTTTGGAATATGTTCGCTGATGTCGATGTTGGAGCCTACCAACTATCTAAGTGCCAACACAGTCATGGCAACTTTAGCTGAAGTTGAATGAGTCCCCAAACCTTCAGCGAGCTGCTTCTTGGCTAGTGAATAGCAGATTTTAATGAAGAGGTCTATTCACCAAGAGATGGCACTTTTCTACATACCTTATCTCTGTTTGCCCCCAAAAAGCCCACAAATGTTTGATTGTCCACCAAGTGGTCTTTGGTGTAAAACTCTTTGGGAGCAAACTGATGACGCAGTGCAAAAAATGCCAGAAGGGTGATAGCCTGCTTGACATGGAAAGGTGTTACTGCTTTTGGCAGAAATGCTGCTTGAGTTCTCAACAGCTGTTTGTCTTGAAAGACGTGTAAGGAAGCTAGGCTGAGAATGCCTGCATCTCACTCACATGACAAACAGAAATTATTGTGACCAGAAAGACCGTTTCAGGGTCAGGAGGTGTAGTAGACAGCTGTGCATTGGTTCAAAAGATGTGCACATTGGAAAAGTGAGAACCATATTCAAATCCCTCTGTGACATCACATGCATTGTAAACTTTTAAGAAATCTCATCAAAGTAGGTGATTTGAACAAATGCGCTTGATGCCACAAAATGCACAAAAGCCAAAACAGCAATCAAGTAGGCTTTAACAGTGCTCAGTACAAGTCCTCCCTGTGCCAAAGATAAAACAAATGCTATATCCAACATTTTAGACTGTACTAGCCTCTAGATGACTCGGCCTGGTCGTTCCGGATGACCTTCAGAACTCAAGTCAAGAGAGGCAGCAAAGAGAAGACATGCAGAAGTCCCACTCTAGGTGGAATGATTCTCTGAGAAAGAGCCTTCTTGGGAACTCCAGCATGCAAAATATTTACACTGTACATTTTTGGTGGTGCAAAGAGATCGACAAGGTTCTCCCCGTTGATGGAAGACTCCCTGCACCACCTCTAGGTGCAACTGCCATTCAAGATCCACTAAGCATTGACAGCTGAGTTCGTACAAATGTCCTGATTGTTCAGGGTGGCTCTGATGAATGGGAGAGTCTGCGAAGCACTAAGGCGTAGCTTTCACAGGTTGACAGTGAACTCTAACAATGTTAGAAGGTTAACTGTCAGCTGGAGGTAGTCTATGACTGCCTGAGGCAAGCCCACCTTCAAAAGCCATGATCTTGATAGGGGAAGGCTAACACCCAATCTCCATGTGCTGGGACCACTGCCATCACTTTTGCGTACACCCGGGAGGGACTGGTGAGGCGTAAAACTAAAAACACAAACCTAAAATGCTCTGGTTCGCTGTGAACTTCAGTTAACACCTGTGGGCCTGCAGGAAGGGAATATGGAAATACGTTTTCTTCAGGTCTAACACTGTCATCCAATCTCCAGGATCCAGTGCAGACAGAGCTTGGGCTAGAGTGAGGATCTGGAATTTGTCTTTTTGAAGGAAGGTGTTGAGAGGGTAAAGTTCTAAAATAGGACTAAAGCGTCTGTCATCTTTGGGCACAAGGAAGTAGCAAGAGTAACAACCAATTCCTGCTCCGGAGTTTGTAACCCGCTCTATGCTCCTTTGGCCAAAAATGTCTGGATTTCCTGCTGAAAAATGGACACGTGGTCCTCCATCAGTTGCCTTTACTCGGATAGGAATGTACGTCAGGGTAGAAAGAAATGGGAAAGGCTATTGTACAATTAGGAGGGCCCTTCGGTCAAAAGTAATGCCTTGCCGCCTCTGAAGGATTCTGACTCCTACGAGGTGGCTGTGTGCCAGAGGGCAACACTGAAGTGGTTTTAAAGTTGTGGTTGCTGGAGGGAGAAGGGCAGTTGTGGTTACTGGAGAAACTGGGGATTGAGCGGTGCGTTGTTGCTGATGTCCATGATGTGGTCTCTGGGTGCAGCGGACCCAAACTTGTAGGCGCTAGCTGATCTGGTGGTGTAGTTTGACACTGTCTATATGCCACAACCCTGGCATAACCATTAAAGGGACAAAAGTGTTTGTAAACTGCCTGGTGCATGTTAGGAGACCCAAAGAACGAGCTGTAGCATGACTCTTTTTTAATTGTTCAATGGCCGATTCCACCTTTTTACCAATGAAGAAACTCACTTGTGCCAGTTAACCGGCCCTACCAATTGGTTGTATCCAGGCCAGACTACAAATTTAGCCACATCCGAACTCTCCTGAATAGCTTGGGCTGAAGACACCTGTAAGTCATCAGAGACCACCTGTAAGATCTGACTGACCATGTCCCACAGTGCCCGGGTTTAGCACCCAAGGAGGCAACTGGAATATACGTAAAGGAGAGTAAACTGGCATAAAAAAACATGCATTTGCCGAATACTTTCATACACTTGGATTCACCAGTAAGGACAGTTTGGAGGAAAAGTGTTGCAGTTGACTTTGCTGGTTGACACCGGCACAACAAAGTTCTCCTGAGTTGGATACTGCATAAGAAGGTCAAGGTTGCCAGGAGCTGGTCTGTGGCCATGAGCTATCTTCCTATTGACCAGAGGCTGACATCATGTCGTTTTTCCAAAAAGGTCAATAGCTTATCCATAGAGGCTTCATTAAAGGGCAGAAGATGTTCTGTAGGTGCCTGGCCAGGCTGAAGGTCCTCCATAAGAACATTAGGTTTAACCTCCATAGTTGAGAGCTGTAGGTCAAGGACCTCTGCAACTCGCCTGATTACTACCGCAAATGATGCTCTCTCCTCTGTAGCTTGACCAAGAGGGGAAACTGAACTAGTGTCTGGGGAGGTGTCCAGCCCACTGGCACCCTGTAGCACTTTGTACAAGTTTTCCTCGTCATACTGTGTGACAAATATGTTCCTGTCATCACCAAAAGTTTGAATTCGGTCTTCATCTGAGCTGAGAAAACTGATGTAGTGTTTGTGAGTGACTGTGGGCTAAAAGCAGGTTGTCAGAGTCAGAAGGATGGAAGAAGGTGGCACCAGCATAGGATCAGGATGCCACCTCAGTCATGTTCGAGACAAATTTGGCTTTGAGTAAGGAAGCAGAAGCAGATCCTCCTCTGGCACATGATGGAGACCAAAGCAGGCGGTGGTGCCAGAACTTAGCACCACAGCTGGCAAAGTAGGTTTGAGGGGCACAGAGGGTGAATGCACCAGCACCTGCCCAACTGAAGGGCTTGTGGGTTTCATGGGGCCTAGAGGAGCAAAAGAGAGAACCAGAAGTGTGCCAGAAGTGTGCCAAAAGTGTACAGCTTAGCCTTCCTAAGGGCCTCGGTTTGCTGCAACATCACCAACAGACCCACAAAGACGAGGTGCATTGGGACCAGACCCTGAATTAGCTCCTCAATAGATCAAAAACGAGACTGTGTGACACTGACGCCCTTGTGCTTTCTCTGAAGATCAAGAACGGCAGAAAGGGCCAATTTGTTCTTAGACTTCTTATGCTTCTTCTTCGACTTAGCAGAACATTATGACTGTTGCCATAAAGATCTGCCACCGGCATTACTTTGGGAATGGGACCTTGCTCTTGACTTCGACCACGAAGAGCCTGGAGTCTTGTGGCGTTTTGTGACATAGAGCTTTGCTTTGTGATCTCGTATAGCCTTTGGGTTCATCTGGACACAGTCATTGCACGCTTTGGAGTTGTGTTCCGACCCCAGAGACCAGAGGCACACCTAGTGGAGATCTGTCACAGACATTTGGTGGTGACAGTCCTCACAAGGATTCAATCCTGTCACTTTGGGAGGACACATTTCTCTTGCACACTGGAAAAAACTTCGAGAAATGTTTTAGGAAAACTTGTCAGAGGCGAAAGGAGCTGAGCTCCAGATTTGCATATGAAGGTGCAGATAGGAATTGACGTAAGTGCAGATGGGTGGTGCTTATGTGCAGCTCTGTTAGTCATTTCCGGAGCAGAACAAAGTTGACGCACAGCCACAGAGTGCCACCTACCAGCGAGTAGGAGTATTACATTACAGTTTATCCACATCCAGTGTGACATCTGGGGAATATTCAAAAGGTGGGGAATTAGCAGTTAGAAGTATCCATCAAAAATAGCTGTTTCTCTCTCACAAAGTGTAATCTGACCAAGATAAGTGCCCTGAATCACTGATTCAGTTTATTCTTAAATAGCTATGTTCAATACAGTAGTGTGTCAGTTAATTAAATCTCCACAATCCCTTTCAGGTCACATTTATTTATAGTCACATTTGGGAACCGTCTTGGACCCTAGAGGAACCATCCAACACTTTGTTCAGAACAAAAATAGAGTTCCTGTCTCATATACACTAATAGCCCAGATATGCTCAGGATTTTGTAATTATAATCTAAAAGAATTTGTTGAAGTCACATTTGGGACTTAAAACACCAGCAGGTACCATCAAGATCTGTATAGTGACCACTGTCACAATCCTCCACAGGTGATCTTGAATTGACAACTCAAATCTAATCTGAATCCTCCAATTCTGACAGATGTCACCTGGAACTGGATGGCAATATAAGGGTTATGGGTTGTCTACTAGATCTTCTTGCAAGATTATTTTTTATTTTCTGAATCTGTTATTCTGAAACCATTTGCATTTTATGTTTCATACAGTATATATTTTTGGTACTTTTGTTTTGCCACATAGTTTTATGTTTAGCTTTAGTGTGCTACAAACATATGAAAACAGTTTAATACATTTTTCCATTTTAAAGTGTGTTTTAAAGACCATTTCCCTATCACTATCCAACAGCCACAAAATAGACGCCACAAGAATGTATTCCTGCTGGGAACATTTTGCCACTGAGAAGCTCAAGCAAGATTTACTTTCCTTACCATTCGCAACTTAGATCACTGCCATAGTCAACTTATGACTTGTTTCTCTAAACTACATCTTGAAAGCTACGTTAACCACCACCGTTAACCACCATGTCTTAGCAATACCGTTTTCCCAGACACCAGGCATTACATCAGTCCTACTTCCAACAGACAAATGCAACACCATCAATACAACCTCATAGACACGATTGACAAGATCAAACATCACATTAACAGTACCAAGCAAACCACCACTATAAATAGACACTTTTAAGCACAGACCTCGCAAACATCAATAAAGTTGTCATGCTAACTGAATATGACACTATCCATCCTTAAACCCCATACCCAAGAAGCAATCATACTTCCCTCAATGTAGTAATACCTCACTCAAACAAGGCATGTTTCTGGAACCCGCACAGATGCTCCTGCAGCTAAGGCAACCTTGAATCAACAACGGAACCATTGGAAAAATAAACAAATACAAAAAAATATATATATATATATATAAATGAATATAGTTTACTATATATATATATATATATATATATATATATAAATATAATAATAATTGAGTATAATTTACTATATATATATATATATATATATATATATATATATATATATATATATATATATAAATACTGGGTCAAATCGCAGAGAATAACGGCGGTGGCACAAAGTCAAGAACGAAAATAAATTCCATTTAGTTCATCACTCCTTTAAGTGCAAGGTGCAAACAGGAAAGATGGCGACGCATTTCGGCCTGAAGCCTTCCACTGACCATAGAGTTGTACAATACCAGAGTATATTTAACACGTGAGATTCCACCCTCCACCAATTAAAATACTACTGACACTAGACTGCTATCTTATGTAATCTAATCACCAAATTGTCCCTCTTCAGTGGAGGTAGGGTTATTTTTTCTGTGATTCAATTTTATACTGTTATATTTATGTTGATGATCATTTGCATCTTATTATGGTTTTTCTTTTGCTTTCTTTTTCTTCCTTATTTTTATTTTGTGTATTATGCTTTATTGTATTTATATATTCATCTTAAGTAGAGTGCTACCAGTCTGCCTTACAACAGAGTACTACATATGGTCCATCGCTATTACCATGTTGTCCATTATTCCCCAACCTTCTAACTAACTCCACATTCTTATGGCTCTTATTCCAAGAAGGCAACCAATCTGGCTGGCTGGACAGTCAAAATCTACCACTTGTCACTGAGATTATTGGTAAAGTACCCAAAAACCTTTGTTATCTAGTTTTTGAACTCCATACCATAGTCTTTAGCTGGAGGAAAGGGCTTCATGGTCAATGAGATACAGTTTCTATCAGTGATCTCAAAATTCCATAGAAACAATGCTAGGGGATACATTTTAGAGAAGATCAAAAAAATGGGACCCCCACGAACTTCATAAGAAGAATTACAACAAATAAATCCTCTTCTTAAGTTATCATAGAAGCACGAGGACATCTCAAATCACCCATTCCACTAAAGTGCTAAAGTGCTATTCTTAAGAGTAAATTGCATACAAAGAGTGTGTTACTGTTTCTACTATTAAACCAAGTTGAAAAACAATATTCTACTTCTTATGAATCCTGCCCCAGTCAGAGCTCTCTAAAGTGCAAATGCTTTGTTTTAACAGCACTATCTTTGGACATTTCCTTCTCTTTTTCTTATATTACCCATACCGTCTCCCATTGGCTACATTGTTAAGTCGCTAATGCATCCAGAGAGCAATGCATCTGATTCAGAGAACTCTTGGTACAAAATTCTACAAACAATTGAGATAGTCTCAAGTAGACCGATAGTTATCATCTTTTGGCACAATGCTCTCTTGTCCTTATGATAATAGTGGCACACTGCATTGCCTGTATCACACAGGTTTAAATGCATTCTATCGACAATGCATCTGGTTCAGAGTATTTTCTATGGTTTTCAGTCAACAATTCAAATAATGCGTAACAAGTACATGATCATCATCGGTTCAGAGAATCTCAACAGGTTACATAAAGTGCAAATGCATTATTACGAAAAGCGTTTTCTTTGAACATTTACATTTGTTAATTGTCCATAATGTCCATTTTCTTATTAGTTCAATTATTGTCTTCCTTGAAATTGCAGGTAAGTGATATCATCATTACATTTGATCCAAACAAGGTCTTAAAGACCCCAAATTTCCAGTGGATGATGTTTCTAAGACTTGAGAGCCACAAACATTCAATATGTTCAAGATCGATAACTTTACTAGATCAGATTCCTAAAGTGCAGGTCCATGTTTCAACAAAAAAGATCGTTGACCATATCTTTTTCTTTTTTATATTTCATCATAGTTCTTGTCATTATGATAGACCAACAATATTTTCTTCATTGCAAATTACACAATGAACTCATTTTGTATATCTTGTTGCTGACCCAAACTGGCTCTTTCATATATTTCCCTCCATTGATTCATTATATTCCTCTATGTCAACACATCTCTAAGAGGTCACTTAAATCACTTTATCTACATTAAAGTTTGCCTTACTTACATATTTTTATAAATGTAATTCCACATCTGCATTTAGACCCCACGGAATTAAAGTTCCCATTAAGATAATCCATTTTGATTCTGCCCTATGTAAAAATAAAAAAAAAGCTCCCTCCTCTGGGACTAGGTTTAATGTGTTGAATACCATAACATTTTAATCCTGACTGGTCACCATTTTGTTGTTCTCAGATGTGTTTCACCATCGAATATGTTGTGTCCCTATTATTAATTGCTCTTAGGTGCTGTAACAAGCTTATTCACAGTACTGCTTACATACTTTTTAGAATATACAAACTCTAGCATAGATCACGTATGAGGTATCACAATTTATCCTTTCCTTGATTTCCATCATTTTTCCATCATGTAATTTAAATGCTGTCATAATTTTTCCAAATGAAAATGCTTTGCACTTTATACATTTCTAGAAACCCATCTGTTTTTGTTTAAACCAATTTGGACCACATCTGTTCTGAGGAATCATATAACTTCTTGTCAATTGGTCTCCCAACCATGGTGCCTTTTTGTAGGTAATCCGCAGATAACCTGGTAATATATATTTTTATGTTTCATCTAATAATATTAACTTCCAATTCTCTTTCAACAGTCTTTTAGTGTTTTGGCGAGCGGTATCAAAACACATGATATATCTGATCTCATCATCTCCTAATCCATCATGATAAATTTTACGGTTTGGTATCAAGAGTTCATTCCTCTTGCGCTTTTTCGCCCTTCCCATGGAATCACTATGAACTGATTCAGGATATCCTCTTTGAATGAATCTCTCATAAATATCGTCCATCTGAGCTTTTAACTCCACCTCTTCTCAACAGTTGCGTTTCACTTTCAAAAAATGACATGCTCCATTTTAAGGCTCGAGGGTACCCACTATTTGCATGTAATAAACTGTTGACACTTGTTGGCTTCCTTTGAATCTTTGTGCATACCATGTTGTCTATTATGTAAAGACCAATGTCCAGATAGTTAATCTTTGTTGTGCTGATCTCATAAGTTGACTCTAAGTACTGAGGGTTATTATTAAGGAGGCAATATACACCACTAGGCTTTCCTGTTCCCCTTCCCAGATTAAGAATAAATCATCAATATAACATACCCATTGCACCACATGTTCCAAAACTTCCTAATTTTATTCTTTCCAAACTGTTTCTGCCTCCCACCATCCCATTGTGAGGTTAGCATATGCTGGCGAAAATGATGTTCCCATAGCCGTTCCTCTTTTCTGCAGATAAAATTTCCATCAAACACCAAAATGTTTTGTGTCAGACACTATTGCAATATTTCCAGTAACATTTCAGTGGGTTCTAATAAGCTGATTGATCTAGATCTTGAAAAGTATTTACAGGTTTTTAAGGCATCCTCATGTTTTATCGAGGTATAAAGGGAAACTACATCGATCGTGGCCATTCTGCAATTCTTTTTCCATGGTAAGTTGTTGATTCCTTACAGAAAGTCCATGGAATCCCTCAAATAGGATGGAAGATTTGGAATATAGGGAAACAAAAAGATGTCCACAAATATGGAAGTGTTCTCAAGTAGTGATCCTACGGAACTTACAATCGGCCGTCCCAGTCAGTTGGATTTATTTGTATATACTTTTTGCAAGAAATATATTTTGGGGATGATCGGATGATCATTTTGAGGTATCCAGCTTCTTCCTCTTCTTGTCTAGCCAATTGTAATTTGTGATCGCATTCTACAGTGTATTCTTCCATCGGATTCTTCTCCAATTTGATGCAACTATCTTTAAATTCAAGTTGTCTCCTAGCTTCTTTTATATAATCTTTATGATCCATAATGACTATATTCCCTCCTTTGTCTGATGTTGTGTCATCAACCCGTAAGTCTTTCATTGCCTCCCAATCCTCTTTTATCAGTTCTGTTTTTTTTTTTTATCCAAGAGCAATCTTAGTCAACCCATCTATCACTGCTTCTTAGAATAGATCTATCTTGTTCCTAGTAGGGAGTTGGAGGCAGAACCGTGAGTTTAATCTACATTGGCTTGAGATCATTGCATCTGTTGACAGTCCTAATACATGACATAATTCATAATAAGATAAGGCACTGAGACTTGGTCTTCCTCGGGTCACCTCTTATTCTTCCTC
Source organism: Pleurodeles waltl (assembly GCF_031143425.1). NCBI lineage: Eukaryota > Metazoa > Chordata > Amphibia > Caudata > Salamandridae > Pleurodeles > Pleurodeles waltl. The sequence goes on from NC_090450.1 coordinate 984,045,041, forward strand.
CAAGCCTGAGAGAGTTCTTAAATACTCCATATCCATGTGTTAAGCAGGGAAATTTCTTGGGATTTAGTATTGTCAAGCCTCTCAATTTTTTTTGTTCATTCCTTTGTGCAAAAAACTTTTTCAATTTCAATTTCCTGGAGATTTATATACATCAATCCTGGTAGTCGCTAAGTCCATACCTGCTATGGGACAAAAGCTCAGTCCTTTATTTAGTGGTTTTATATGTTTGTTATCAAGTTTTTTTCAAGGAAAGGTTAATTACCAAATCTTCCTGTAGTTTCAGATTACTCTATCCTTTTGTTCTCCTCTTTTTTTGCCCTTTCCTCTTTCTCTTTGATCTCCTTGTGCTTTTGCGCCCATTTTGTTGTGTGTTCCTCTCCCTCACCGCCTTGTTTCCATGTTGTGAAGAAAAATCCAATCTTGGTCTTACTACCATTGGGAACTCATCCCCTGAACTCAAATCGGAACTTTAAACACTTAAAGAGTCCTTGTCTTGTTCAATGGTTTTGCCCATAATTTGCTTAGTGTAGAAAGAATCAAAGCACTTTGCAAATGTACATATCCTGCTTGTGGAGTAATATATCCTATCTCTGTTGAATTTCTTTGCTTTTTTCATTTGTATCTCCTTCTGATGTTTCTCTAATCTTTTTTTTCATTTCTCCTACTGCATTTTTTATTTCCTCTAAAGTTTAGTCAAGTTCCAACTGATTTTCTATCTCTTTAATCCTCTGTAGTGTCCTTTTTAATTTCCGCTCTGCTTGTATCACAAGTGTTTGCATCAATTTAGTGGAACATTCTGTTGTGTCTGCCTGCCACTGTTAAAGTAAATCCAGATCCATGTCATTTAAGGTTGGCAATACAAAGATCCTGAGTCCCCTAGGGAAGCTCCAACATTCAACATTTTTTCTTAATGTGGCTTTCTCCCACCATTTGTTTATCTCAATTATTTTTGCTTGCTCCAATTCTTTCAACAATTCTTCATAAGAAGAATTATAACAAATACATCCTCTTCTTATGTTATCATAGAGGCACTAGGACATCTTAAATCACCCATACCACTAAAGTGCTTTTCTTAACAATAAATTGTGTTTAAAGAGTGTGTTACTCTATCCAGAATTAAACCTAGTTCAGAACCAATATTGTACTTCTTATGAATCCTCTCCCAGTCAGAGCTCTCTAAAGAGCAATGCTTTATTTTAACAGCATTGTCTTTGGACATTACCCGTATACAAACACACACACACACACACTGGGTAGTTCCCAGGTTTAGGTGGAGAGCAGTGAGGAGCACACTGCAACACCAGCGACACTCTAGATTTGCTAACCTCAAATGTCTGTTTATCTAGAAAAGTTTTTATGCACCGAATTAGCACAGTGCTATCCACGCCGAGCTAGATAGGGACAAAGTATTTTGCCATTTGTACAGCTAAATCTTTAAGCACATGACTGACACAGTGTCATCCTCACTTTGTGTGTGTGTATATATATACATATATATATATATATATATATATATATATATATATATATATATATATATATATATAGGGAAATTGGTTACAAAAATCAGGTTTCTGGAAATGTGGAAATTGTAAACCATGCAGGATTGCCAAAAATACAAAAGAGTATACTATAGGTAATGGTAGTAAAAAATTGTTCAAACACCATATCATGTGTAAGAGTTGATTCACGGTATATGTCATTGAATGTCCCTGTCATTTGAAATATGTGGGGAGTACCATCTGTGAGACCAAGAAAAGGACACTGTAACACATTTGTGCAACCATTAATGTAGACAGAAGCTATGCCACGGCCAAACACATGGAACAAGCACATGGCAGCCAATGGGAAATTATGACATTTTATGCAATCGATTAAGTAACCATTAATAAACGAGGTGGGGACAGGGAAAGGAAATTACGACAGTTAGAGTCAAGATACATCCTAGAGATTTGCACCTTGACCCCTTGGGGAATGAATCTGGGCGAAGAATTATTTGTACATCTGTGAATGGTCGTACAATTTCTAGCCAATAACACAGACTCCATTTATTTTTATTTTTATCTTCATACATGTGTTTTTTCACATATGGTCTTTTTGATATAGGTTTTTATGCATAGTGTATAATGGACCCTTATAACCATAATGCATGGCAGATACGGTGAAAATTCCCCCCAAAAATGCGTTGGATATCTCCCTTTTGTGAAATAATATTGTGAAATTCAACATAAGGTGTTATTGATAACAAGCCCATGAAGAAATTTTGGGTAAAAGATAAACAGAAACACATAAACATAGCTTATGGGTGGCAACTACTAAATCCACAATGGAATGGGAAACACAGTGCTCACTCATGGTTAATTTTGATTTGTTATTACATGTTTTTTAGGGTTTAGAAAGCAATTTATTTGCCTAATGTGTAATCTCTATAAACGTGCATATGCAAATTTAGGTTGAAAAGAGGAGTGTTGAGCATGTTTAAATTCAAAATTGTGGATATAAAAACGGAAGTAAGGTGCCATAACCGGAAATGCCTGTGAACAAGGTCTTGGCAGACCGAAACACGTAAGGCAGCATTAATTGCAGGTAATCGAATTGAAGCCCAGAAAATAAAGAAGCAGCATATACGGCAACTTTGGAGTGCGGTTTATTCCTTCAATTTGGTAAAGGAACCTGTGTTTCATATATCTATATACACACACACACACATACATATATATATTTGTAGGTTGACATCCAATTATAAGAACATATCAATACCAACTGCTCCCTACCAACTTTCAACCTTTTCTCAGATCGTGCTGTAGCATCAAGACACCCCTTAACGAAGTCTAAAATGGCACCCCCATCTGCAGAAAAGGGTGATCATTAGGTACTTATTCCACTTGACCTTTCAGCAGCACTGACCACTAAGCCCTAATCTACATTCTTATGCAACCTTTTTGATTAACATCAACATATTTAGATAGATACCTCCAGATCCAAGCGACTAAGAGTGATCTGAGGGTGCCACAAGGACCCATCATCTTCCATGTGAGCTTTAGCTATGCATAGACACCTACAAGTGAAGTCCCTGCTTAGTTGTATAACATTAAGCAACAAAGAAACAAACATGGGTTTTGATAGGAGTGCAGCAAGAGAAGAAGGTGAAACGAGAGAAAGGGAAAAGAAACCAAAAACACAAAAAACTCCCTTGGAGAAATCCATCACCAATGCCCCAGATTTCCTTTACTGAATCTTGGAGTTCAGCAAGCAAACAAGACAGCCCTTTCTAGTCAAGAGCAGGCATGAGGTTGAATAAAAGTAGGACTTCAACAAATGAGGCAGAAGCTCCTTCACAGTCCAGATGCCTCACCAAGAACGTTTTTGTCTCTTAAGAGAATATGACTCTGGAAAATTCTGAAAACACAACACATAGTGCTTCTAGAGCTGCACAACATTCCCTCTGAACCATCAAATCTTGACTAGTGACCTCATAAGAGAAAGAAACTTGAGATTGTGGAAGGAGCTGCACGGAATATCAGAGACCCAACCCCTAGCCTGCAGCGGAAAGAACAATGAAAGAAACAATCAAGCCATGTGACCCCCAACCCATCCACCCACTGTCCTGACCCAATTCATGGCTTACTCAAGATATCCAACACCACCTGTCCATCAACAGGCTTAAAGTTAATGGTCAACAACTATGGAAATGAGCAGGTGGCGATGGTCTGTGGGCATCACACAGTTGGCTGGATAACTAAGTAAATCTTACCCCCTAGGGCTGAATAACTGAATAAATCATTATTTAACATAAGTGGTTTCTGGACAAACAATGTATCAAGTATGGTTGAACACTCCTCATAATGTTTGGTTTCATCAATTTAAATGATCAACTCTTGAACTCAATCTGTAGCTCAAGTTGCAATTGCAGCCTTGCTGGCCCCTTCTACAGAAGCTGTGTCAGGTCCCCAAACCATGTGATACTTAAGACGAAACTTACTCATTGGTGCTAAATTTGTCCCTTAGAAAATCGGTTCCTAGACTGCCTACATTTACAACTCTGCCATCAAAACAATTGCAAAGCATAGGAGTATAATTAGCATTGTGAGAGGTAAGAGCACCACAGATCTAATATTGAATGTTTTTAACATCCTTATTACTAAAGTTCTCAAAGCCACAAGACATGAACCCTGCAAGGAGGACCACAAAGAATAAAACTATTTGATTAAACCCGAGTAGGCCTAAAAAAAGACTTTACAGCGTGTAAGTAGTTGATTGTACATTCTTTGTTCTCTCATTGGATGAGGGGGAAGAGGACATGTAAGAAGGCCATTGGAGAAGAAAGAAACTAACAGGGAAATGCTCCACTCTGAACATAATCCTTTGACTGGTCCCACTGCTTTTAGCCATAATGGCACCCACTTCCATTTGTATGACCCACTCCCCGGACACCCAATATAGGGCTATTGCAATGGTCTGCTCCAGAACAGCGACTGGTAATTCAACAAATCGAGAGGGGTATTTAGAGTCTGTCAGATGTAAGTAGGGCAGATGGCATTGATCAAAAATCGAAACATGTCCTGTATCTGCTGAACTCTATCCCTGCCACCTCCCCTTCTCGCCCATCCACAACCCCTGAATTTTCCCTTTTCCCCCCATTTGCAGCCTTCTCGCCCAAACCCTCGTCAGTCACCTGTCTCCTAATGGACAGAGTGAGGAGCCCCGTCACATGTCAAATCTTTATCTGTTCTTTCCCTCTGTGCAACTCAAGAAAGACAAAGCACATTATTTTCTTCCTAACGATTTCAATGTTGGCTATCTAAGGCAGCTATATGGCATTTGCTGATGCCCCAAAGGTCAAAAATAAATAAAATCTGTTAAATATAAAATTGAAACCAGAATCCGACAAAGATTAATTTCATCTTGATCGCCGATTGCACCAGACAATCTCAGATCCAGAACTGGCTCTTGAATGCCACACCTGATAAGAGTCACATCACAAAAGCAATATCACCCAGGCTTTCCATCGAGTCCGATTGCTCATTTAAAACCCACATCGCCAACACAATACAGAAACCCATACCTCCTCAAGGGGAACTTGAAAACTACGACAAGGACACAGGTTCACCCAAGAGCGGTTTATTTATCAAGACATATATGTATCCAAAAGTGGAGGGAAAGGCTACCACGTCCTGGTGTGCTGCTGATTGCTCCAACAGCCCTAAACCCCTAAATCACGCCAGTTCCACAATGCAACTCCTATCATCACACACTAATGGCTACCACAAGAACCACTGTGCAAGCCCTGATTTACTTCCACTAGTGGTGGTAACACACAGTGCACTAGCATTACCAGCGTCACACAAACCCACATAAGAAAACACCATCACACCCCTAGCAAAGCTACACAGCCGGCCTCTCCAAACGCACATCATGATTGATGCCAGTTGCATCACACACAAAGCAGTGACAACCAATACTCCATGTCACCTGGTATAAAACTATCTGTGCAACGACACAACACGAGTACGATTTTAGATTAGAAGCCAAGAAATGCAAAAAAGAGACAGGTAAGCCTCGCCTACATTCTGAAAGACCATCAGGCCTGAATAAAGAGCTGAAGATATATATGTCTTAATGAAACACCTCATCTGACGCACCTACTAGGCGCTAACACAGCATAGACTCCTCAGGTCACATCCCTGTTAGGTGCACATGATCTTGAATCACCTCCAGTCACCCTGATGTACCCATTCTAGTCCTCCCGAGCGTGGTCCATGCGATGTGATAACGACATCCACAAATATATGTACAGAAGCTGTGTGTCAGCAGAGACAGGTGTATTGCTGCAGAGAGAGTAACGAAGTCGAGATGCCAGCAGCACCAGTGCTTAATTTGAACCGGTAGTTTCCGGTGTGGGGCACCAGCACTTATTTTTTGAGGGCTGGCACTTAGTGTTTTGCATTTACTACGAAAAAAAGACAATTACGGGAAATACGGAGCAGGAGAAAAACGAAAATGCGTCACATAGGGAGAAAGCAGAAAGCTGCAAGAGTGAGCTGAAGGGGCAGGCACTGGCTGTGAATGGATTAAAGAGGCCCGAGATGGCTTCAGGATTAGCTGCCTCAGTATTCGGTGTTCGCACATCCAATTGCAGCAGCCGCATGTTTCAAAAGAGAGCTTTGGGCACCGGCACGTTTTTATTTACAAATTAAGCTCTGAGCAGCACAAACTAACCCGAAGGGTTAACCCAGGCAGCCAAGTACGAAAATGTGCAAATACAGAATCTGAGTTCTAGCACCATAACTAAATGTACTGGGTGCCATTTAGATTGTTCATTACAGCAATACAAATATTTTCCAAGTTAGTTGAACATTTGGCAAGCAGCTTCACAAATTATAATAACTGGCAACCCCTGGGTACAGAGCGCACCTGTTCCCTTCTAGCTTCAGGGAGGCGAGAGAACAAGCACACGGGCCGTGTGCCATGCTGCTTCCCAGCACACGCACATCATGCTGAGATGTCATGCTCCCATCAAGTGGCAAAGGACCCTCTCAAACCCACCAATAAACAGGGGAAGCCGAATCCTCACAAACCCCTTTAAAGACTCAGAAACACGCCCCGTGATGTAATGTCCCCAGTGCTACTGCGCGAGACAAGAACGCAAAATACACTCCTGTGTACATCACTAAGAAATGTTACCTTCTAAGGGGGGTGGTTTACGCCATGTTTAATATTGATTTCCCAGAAGGCTCCGCTGAGTGTACAGCCACACGGAGCAGTGGCACCGGCAGGTGTTTGCAAGACTGAACCGCTGGGGTGATCGTCCGACTTCGGAATTAGTGTCTTAATGAAGCATTATAAAGGTATAAAATTCCACATGTACCCACTTTCTCTGGACCCACCCCAATTTGGGATATATTTTTTTTAAATGGTATGTCTGTGCTCTGCCCCTATGAAGAACCGTAGCACTTAAAATGTTTTTTTTTACTGCTCATAGTAAACCAGAACTTTATGAAAGTGACCCCACGGGGGTCTAAGCAAGGGGGCGGGTGCTTGTGCTGCCAACAGAGGTTATAGCCAGATAACAGTGGGCACTGAGAGCCACAATGCCTAGGCCTGCTGTACCTGTACCACACAGAGGGCGTGGCCGCAGCACTTAGTAAGGGTGACGTGCTACAAGGTTAAAGGGTGAAGTGGTGAAGCCTGAGGGAGGAAAGCTGCAGCCGCAGGGGCCCCGAGACATGTCGCGACTAATGTAGGAAAAGCGCAATTCAGAAGAAGTGAAAATCAACCAATCACCGTTTCCAAAACTCTAACCAGGTTGTACTAAGCACCATCATCACCAAATTGCAAATTCTCAGTTTTCGCTAATACTTAATACCAATTTGTGATTTAGCAAATTGTGCAACAGAATAAAGCTGTACATGACTAGCCTGCAATTTGGCATGGTTGTTTGGAAAATAAATATGTGAATTTATCCTCATCACCATGGCATTCAGGTAGCTCCCCCTGCCAGCGTCTGGTGTATCAATCAATCAGTCAGAAATTTGTAGAGCGCACTACTCACCCGTAAAGGTCTTAAGGCGCTTTGGGGGGTCGGTCATCTGTGATTCAGTCAAAAAGCCAGTCTTAAGATCCTTCCTCAACTGAGACAATGATGCTGAGTGCCTGAGGTGACGAGGCAAGGTGTTCCTGCTCTTCGCCGCGAGGTAGGTGAAGGATCCTCCTCCGGCCGAGGTCTTCCATATGCGGGGTACGGTAGCCAGTGCCCGTTGAGCATAGCCGAGAGGTCTGGCGGGAAGTAGAAGGCGATGCAGTGGCTGAGGTAGGTGGGCCCTAGGTCATGGAGAGCCTTGTATGCGTGGACAAGGAGTTTGAAGTTGATCCTTTTCTCGACAGGAAGCCAGTGGAGGTGTCTGCTAACGTGTTCTCGGCGGGGGACGTCCAGGATGAGTCTGGCGGAGGCATTCTGGGTGTGCTGTATTTTCTTCAGATTCTTTTGGGTTGTGCCGGCGTAGAAGGGCTTGCCACGGTCGAGTCTGCTGTGACCAGGGCGTGGGTTACGATCTTGCGGCAGTCGTTTGGGATCCGTCTGAAGATCTTCTGGAGAAGTCGGAGTGTCTAGAAACAGGAGGATGCACCAGAGTTGACCTCGTGGGTCACGGCGAGAGATGCATGTTGTATGCTTGTAACTATCAGATGTCGGAAGGTGTAGACTACACAATACCTGAATGTGTGCGGCGAGAGCCTCGCTGGGTCCAGGGCATCGGTCTAGAACAGTACTGAAACCTCGTCCTCAGTCTGTTGAGACAGGGCCACCCTCAGTCTATTAATGCTCCCCTTTCTCCTCCTGTGTTCCTAGAATGCACACCCTACTCTCCATATCACAGAGTGCTGCAATTGTAAAGGTCTGCATTTCCTGTTTTATGACCTTGGTACTTTGTGCCTGTTTACCACCTGCCCCACTTGCAGGTAAACGGTACAATGAAAATCTTTTGTGAATATTTGCAAATTGCAACGCCTAGTACATTTGGATAGTGAATCTGTATTTGTAAAACGCAATTTTAGCAATTCAATTTTCATTCAAAAATTAAGGATTCATTAAATGTTTAGTGTGCTGCAATACTTTTGTGACCCAGATTTTGTACATCGCACATAGGCAATTTTACTTTCGCAAACAATTTTTGCGACTAGCTAAAACTTTACACATCAAGGCTTTTGCCTCTAGGCACGTTTTCTAATGTGGTAAAAACAATAGATTTCATTAGCCATATTCCACGATGAAGAACATGATTTATTTGGGATACCAGATAGAACTGGGATATCTTTCCAATGCCAGCACATCAGAAGATGGTTTGATAGTGCTGTGACAATCGATTAATAAATAACACGAGTAACCAAGCAGCTTCAGACTCACAGCGAATCTGTCTGACATTTCCGAAGCTTCAGATGGTTATTAACTGGGCTAAACTTTACAAGCAACCAGTTCCAGAGTGAGGCTGCCAGTACAGGGGGTGATAAGCCACCCGGCCTCCTTCTCAGGTAATGAAGGATGGTTTATTAAATATATGTGATGCTTGGATTTAGCTAAAAGGGCAGTTGCCACATAGCTACCCAAATGTAAAAAAAAAAAAAAAAGCATTTGCAATGCAGTGGGTCTCCCATTTGCTCGAATTAGAGCTATTAGCAGAGTAAATTCCTAACTGGACTCATCTTGACGCATACATTGAAAATGAAAAGTTAAACAGTTGACATAACCGAGCCGATTCAAAGCCCCACGGCCGGCATGAGTGCTAAGGAGAGACACAAAAGAAAAAAGAAGTTCACTTGCAGTCAAACGTATCGGCAATCATGCAATTATCCATGTAATAGGGTCAATGGCCAAGGCGGTAACAAAACTGCCCCAAGGAGGGACAAACGTAAAACATTTACCAATGACAACAAAGGATTTCTGACAGGCAAGCCATTGAACCAGTGATAGTGATGGGTGTGCGGTGGGCGTGTCTAAAAGTCCACAGATCGATTACAACACATCAGAGCGCTTGCGCGCTCAACATAAAAACTAGTTAGAATTGGGAGTTCTCTTCCGACCTTGTCTTGTTTAACTTTAATACGGAGCCCTTGAGTCTTGGTAAAGGAGTCCAGCATCTCCATTCAGTAATGTGCAAATATTTACATTTACTTGAAAATCGGCTTCACTGATGATATTCACATATTGAGATGGTGCTACCAACTTTACAGATCCGAGTGGCTGTTAAAGTTCTATGTCTTAATCCAGCAAAAAAAACTGTATTCTCTTTTTCTGACAAATCAAGTCAAACTTCAACACGGTAAGTCAAAGGAATCACACCAAATCTATCATCTGAGATAAAATCCTTTGGCTTCTGAATTAATCAACATCTTATTGTTAATGCCTGCATCAATCATTCGCTAAAAAGAGGCAGAGCTGCAATCTAATCAGCATAAAAAATTTAAAGTAATCCAAAACCGCAAAGGCCTCCACTCTGTTGTACAATCCCTAATAATCTAAAGCGTGGACTATGAAAAAGCAGCTTGGCCAGGTTCCCAAAATGCATCTATCATCCCTCACAGCCACGATATCTTGAGCTGCAAGACTACAGCCTGGGAGGAAAAGTATAGTCACAGAACACCTGTGCTGATGGATCTCCACTGGCTTAAGACTGAAGTCTGCATCAAGCTGAAAGTGGCACGCCTCATCTTCAAGGTGTTTCATCCTAAGCATCCACCATACCTCGCCTCATCCCTAAAGATCACTGGTGGAAACAACAAACTGCGGAGTAAAAATAATCTGACAACCTTCAAAATGTATCCAGATTTTGTCCTGTTGAAATGTGACCCCACAAATATTCAGGTGTCCAGAAAATGTGCTTTAGTTTAGAAGAAAACTGGTAAAGCTGCTGTTCAATCATTATCTTGACAAATAATCACAAGACTCCTCACCTCTGGTTTATACATGATTTTCTTTCTCCTTGTGATTTTGCAGCACTTACTTATCACTAAGGCAATCTCTTCCCGCTCCTCTCTTTTTCCCTTCCTGAAACGTTTTCCACTCTTTTCCCTAAAGTAAGATGTACATCTTCTTATCAGTAGAAGATGAGTATATTCGTTGTCTGTAGACGGACTACCTCCTCCTCGGGGACCTTAACTTCCACCTCGAGAACAACAACGACGCCAACTCCTCCACCCTGTTGGACAACCTCGCCAACCTCGGCCTCAGACAACTCGTCACCACACCCACCCACGCTGCCGGCCACACGCTTGACCCACGTCACCTTCAACCACACCACCGAACTCCACTGGACCGACCACCACTGCATCCATTTCACCTTCCAGAAACAGGTCAAGCACCACCGCACCCTACAGCCACCCCGCCACCACTGGAGCAAAGTCACCAAAGACCAGCTGACCAGCACCCTCGCCCAGAACCCGCCTACCGACCCAGACACCGCCGCCCACAACCTCAGCCACTGGATCAACGACTGTGCCAACTCCCTTGCACCACTCAAGAAGACCACCAACAACCAAGCCACCAAGAAAGCCACCTGGTTCACCGAGGAGCTCCAGACCTCCAAGCGCAACTGCCGGAAACTCAAGTATAAATGGCTCACCGAACACACACCTGACAGCCTTGCGGCCCACAAGGACGCCACCCGCAGACACCACCAACTAATCAGACTAGCCAAGAGATCCTCCTTCAAAGACCGCCTAGATAACAACGCACACAACAGCAAAGAGCTCTTCAGCATCGTGAAAGAACTCTCCAACCCCAGCGCCAACGTCAATGACATTCCTCCCTCTCAAGAGCTCTGCGACTCACTGGCCACCTTCTTCCACTGAAAGATCACCGACATCCACAACAGCTTCAACACCACAGCCACCCCCACCACCCCCGCAAACACCACTCACACCAGCCGACTGACCTCCTGGGCCAACGTCAGCAACACCGAGACACGCAAGTTCATGAACTCCATCCACTCCGGATCACCATCAGACCCATGCCCTCACCACGTGTACAACAAAGCCGACGCAGCCATCGCTCCCCAACTACGGAAGGTCATCAACATCTCCTTCGAAACAGCATCATTCCCGGAAAGCTGGAAACACGCCGAAATCAACGCCCTCCTTAAGAAGCCCGAAGCAGACCCGCAGGACCTCAAGAACTTCCGACCCATCTCCCTACTCCCGTTCCCGGCGAAGGTCATCGAGAAAATCGTCAACACACAACTGACTCGCCACCTTGAAGACAACGACATCCTGGACCCCTCGACACGGTATGCCATCACACTCTAAGAACACGCCTCCTCTAAATCAGAATACAAGAGAAAGCCCTCGAATGGACCACATCCTTCCTCTCCGGCAGAACCCAGAGAGTCCGCCTCCCCCCCTTCCGTTCCAAAGCCATCAACATCATCTGCGGCGTACCCCAGGGCTCCTCCCTCAGCCCAACATTATTCAACATCTACATGGGCCCCCTCGCACAAGTAGCCCGCCAACATGACCTCAACATCATCTCCTACGCCGACGACACCCAGCTCATGCTCTCCCTCACCAAAGACCCGCGCACCACCAAAACCAACGTCCACGAGGGAATGAAGGCCGTCGCCGAATGGATGAGGAACAGCCGCCTGAAACTAAACTCGGACAAAACGGAGGTCCTCATCCTCAGACCCAACCCCTCCACCTGGGACGACTCTTGGTGGCCAACATCTCTAGGAACCCCACCAACACCGACCGACCACGCACACAATCTGGGCTTCATCCTCAACTCCTCCTTCTCCATGTCAAAACAGGTCAACGCAGTCTCCTCCTCCTGCTACAACACCCTACGCATGCTCCGCAGGATCTACAAGTGGATCCCGACAGAAACAAGAAAAACAGTGATACTGGCCCTAGTCAGCAGCAGGCTAGACTACGGCAACGCACTCTACACAGGCATCCCGGCCAAACACCTACGACGCCTCCAACGCATCCCAAACGCCTCCGCCCGACTGATCCTCAATGTACCCCGCCGCAGCCACATCACACCCCACTTGAGAGACCTTCACTGGCTCCCAGTTGACAAGAGGATCACATTCAAGCTCCTTACCCACGCACACAAAGCACTCCACAACACCGGACCTGCCTACCTCAACAACAGACTCAGCTTCTACACCCCCACCCGACAGCTCCGCTCCGCAAACCTCGCCCTCGCCGTCGTCCCCCGCATCCGTCGAAAGACATCCGGCGGCAGATCTTTCTCTCACCTCGCCGCCAAGACATGGAACACTTTCTCTACCAACCTACGTCAGACCCAGGACCTACTCTCCTTCAGAAGACTCCTCAAGACCTGGCTCTTTGACCAGTAGCAGCTACCCCTCCCCCCTCAGCGCCTTGAAACCCTAACGGGTATGTAGTGCTCTTTATAAATATACTGATTGATTGATAGACAAATGTCCTTGCTGCACACTTGTCCCACACCCATATCTTTAAAACTCTTAGATGGGTCAATCTAAAAACATAGGCTGTAAATGTTTTTTGCAAAAACAAACTCAAAAATTTACATTACTAAAATCTCAACTTTACTTAAACAAAAGGCTTGAAAAATGTCGCCCTATGTTCAGTTCCTAAAGCAAGTGAATCTCCCCTCCGGCATACAATAGAGCTGGGCTGATTCACTCAATTTCTGTTCCTCGCTACTGGATTTAGAGGCATGTGGACATTTTTGTTCAGAAATATTATGTACTATTGGGAAACTTTACTATTTTGAGGCTACAAGAGATGTTTTTACAGTGTACATTTTCACAAGCTCGCGCCTTAGGTACCGTGGGAGCTTAAGTGGATCACAGAACCAGTCCAAAGATGCTTGATCAGAGTAGACCAGCTGACAATAAGTGCACCCAAAGCTTGGCCGCTGCTGATTTACCTAAAGCCAGGCTCCCTGGCACCCACTCTTTGTGTAAGACCTAGAGGAAGGGTGCCTCCCACTCATAAAAAGCATGTAAGGTCGCACACACACCCAGACCAGGCTACCACCTAGTGCGTCAAAGGTGTATTGTGGGTCTGGCCATCACAAAGCGAAAAAAGCCACCAAGCCTTATGTGATATATTTAACACATCTGCTCACTGATGGGTAATTTTCTAAATGCCATTATTCAAAAGTAATTAAAACAATGTTCAGAGTGCAATCCAAGCCCCTGGTAGCTTTAAATAATTAACTCTGGGCACATGGATCTGCTTGGTTTTATGCTCACCTCTGGGCAGTTTTCAGCTCAAGGAACATTTATTTATTCCAGTGACAGCTGGGCTTATGGACTTCTTTCTACCTTTGTGCCTGGAAGTGGTGTTCAGGTTAAATATTTTACGTGTGACCTACTGAGCGACTAAAAGTCAAATGCTCGCCATTGCTGAGAATCCTCACCCATGAACCCACAACCTTTGAATTTTTTATAGGTAGTAAAGGCAGTGGGTTTTGGAAGAGCGGATCTGAGAGGATAGAAAGAATAACTTGCTTTTAGTTAGCGCTCCATTTCGTCTTTGCTTCTCAGCGCTATGAATAACAGATTTGACTATTACCCATTTTAATGGGACTCAATTAACTGGCCTCGGAAGGACAGACGGCTGAGCTGGCCCTGCTGGATTCGAATCCGTGACCTGTAGGTTACAGCATTCAACTCACTGAGCCAGCCTCTGGGCATCTAACTTAGTGATCACAGACATTTGCTGCACAGCTGCAGTGACCAACGGAGGCCAGTCATGAGCAGGTAACTGCTCGAAGTCATCACCGGTCTTGGAGTCAGGATTCTGGGCACAAGTGTCTCAGAAGGCCTGGGAGGAACACTCCTTACAACAGGAATTCACTAACTGGAGTGGTGAGATTGGGGGCAGAAAGGGGTGTAATCAGGGATGGGGGGATGAAGGATGCAGCCAGTGACAGTACGCATATAGTCTGCCAATAAATAAGCATTATTCTTTCACACTCCACCCACAAGTGACAGGAGGAAATTAAACCCCGAGCTGTTCTGGCTCACTTAATCGATCACACTTATTGCAGAGAAATACGTGTAATCTGCTGGTCACAAGTCTAAATCGTCATAAAATAGTTTAGAGGGGTGATGCGCCTCATAGGCAGCATGGCAAGTAACCTGCTGGTCACAGGTTTGCATTCTATTATGATAGCTCAGTGGGTCAGGGCATATGCTGCTCGGTTGTTTCTACAAATTACTAGACACAAGTTGCAATTCTGGAAAAGGAGCTCATTAAGATATGTGCTCACTGCAAGCAGCTACAGGTAACTTGCAAGACGAAGACTGCATCCTTTCAGGTGTTTATTTACTCAATCTTTCATTCTTCTGAGGCAGTGCTTCACAACCTTTTGACTTCTCTGGAACCCCACTTTATCATTACTGGAACCCAGGGACCCCCACTGAATCATTATTGGAATCCGGGGACCCCACTCTGAGTCATTACTAGAAGCTATGGGCCTAATTTGCTAAAATTATTTAATTTTCTGAGCATTTGCAGACCCCCTGAGGAGAGGCTTCGCGCACCCCCTGGGGTCCTCAGACCACAGGCTGGGAACCACTGTTCTAAGGTTAAAAGGTTAATTAATTGGACATGAGTGCTTGGGGAGTATATCCCATTAATATTCAGTGAAACGCCATTTCAGTTTGCATGGTCTGTATTAAAAAAATACATTATTAGCGCAATTACACACGCATACCTGTTACTTTACATAATTTGCATAAAGACAGGGCACTATTTAGATGTACACACCTCAGACAGATACGATGAAACACTTACATGTCCAAGCCTCTTTGTCAACTTATGGGTTCAAGTGCAGACTGAATCATAATTTCCCTAATGGTCTACTAAGTCTGTAGAAAAGGTGTGGATGGAAAACAAAAAAAACCTTCCCCCCCAATTTCAATTTACAAACTGCACTTCTAAAGTTACTACAGCCAAAAAGGACCCAAAAGCATTTCTGCTCACAGTCGGCGTAAGTGCAGCACCACACATGGCCAACCACTGGTACTGCAACAACCGCTCAAAATAAATCATGTGAAATTCTATTACTTAAACTAGTCACATACAGATATACATTTAATTTACTGTTAACATAGTTATCTAGCAATAAATCATGTTTATTATTTTAAAGTATTTTAACAATCTTTTTTAAATTTGAAAATTGATGCAACATCAATTTATATTAAAAAATAATAACATTACTTTAAATCAATTACATACATGACAATTTTTAATAGATAATTGAAAGCTATTTTAAGGTTAAGAAAAATAATTGTAATTTAATTCCGAATGATTACTTTTTAAATTAAAATTAATGTAATCGAGCTGTGGCTTTTTATTCTGTTATGAATTAAAAATAAATATATAAAATTATTTTACATTAATATTTCACCAAAATTATTTTTACTGATATTTTCAAGTTTAATAAACTTGTTACTTTTCCCTATACTTTCTCACGGGGAGATTTCCAGCCCAGGGGAGATCTCACTATTTCTGATCACTCCTAAGTAAGGGGAGGGACGGTGACTCACGAGAAGCAAAGCCCTGCATGATTAATGACCCCCCTCAGCAATGGCAATATATGTCTTACATCATTCTGTGTATCTGCATAAAAGATTTATGCCAAGGCATTGCTTCATGTTTGCTTGAAAATAGGTCGACAAGATGCAGGAAGTTAAATTGTGCTGCAAGGTAAAATCACACTGAAGAGGCACTGCGAAGAGTTCTTACAAGAGTAAAGTAACTATTATGTGAGGTAGTAAACACTGTTTTACTCATATGAAGTTTGCCCTACTACGGTAAGAAACTTGAATTTGAGCTTTGCACGGTAGTAATAAAGGTGTGAATGTGCAAATATATTAGAACAGTTGCTCTAAATAATGTGTAATTTGGCAACATTTATTTTCACTACCATGGCATGAATATATACAGTGGTGAAAACCCCAATGAAATTACGACTGAAACACTGTTTTCACTAAAAAGCCATTATTTGATCCACCTATATCTTTTAAGCCCAAAGTTTGATTTGCACCAAATTTGGCAATCTATTTCCTTAGCTCAGTTTTGGCGCACCAAGAATCATGAAGATCCATCCACAGAAATATAAGTTACATTGTATAAGAAAAAAATAAATATATATATATATATATATATATATATATATATATATATATATATATAGTTGGTGTTGCAAGATCAGCAAGCCACAGACACCTTAAATGGCAGCTAGGAATCACGACGGTACCAGTCCCGGCTGCCATTTTATGCGTCTGTGAATCGACAGTCGGAGACATACTTCGGAGTGGAGCTTATATATATATAAAGTGGGCAAATGCTAAGCACAAAGGTACAACCCTTGGAAACGGGTCCTGCTCCAAAGCCCCGCTGCGCACAGCTGCCTTGTGCAGCTGCGATTACGCACCCAATGGCATCTCTGCACCGGTGCTATGAGCAGCTACTGTTGTGCACCCAGTGGCCACTTAACACAGCTAAAATCTAAGTACACTGGGTTTTGCCCGCATATGGTCGTTGTTGCTGAGCCCAACCTGCACCCAGCCTGTTATGGTTTGGCACAGGGCCTGGCATATATGGAAATATATGAACTCCTGACTAACCAGTGGGGTACCACAACTGTCAGCACTTTCCTAAATAGATATGGAACAGTTGTTAGGCCGAACTGAAGACCAGTAAACAGAGTACTGTGATCCCATTGTAAACCTCTAGTAGTACAGGTGAGAATTGGAAGATGAAATATACAGGGAGTGCAGAATTATTAGGCAAATGAGTATTTTGACCACATAATCCTCTTTATGCATGTTGTTTTACTCCAAGCTGTATAGGCTCGAAAGCCTACTACCAATTAAGCATATTAGGTGATGTGCATCTCTGTAATGAGAAGGGGTGTGGTCTAATGACATCAACACCCTATATCAGGTGTGCATAATTATTAGGCAACTTCCTTTCCTTTGGCAAAATGGGTCAAAAGAAGGACTTGACAGGCTCAGAAAAGTCAAAAATAGTGAGATATCTTGCAGAGGGATGCAGCACTCTTAAAATTGCAAAGCTTCTGAAGCGTGATCATCGAACAATCAAGCGTTTCATTCAAAATAGTCAACAGGGTCGCAAGAAGCGTGTGGAAAAACCAAGGCGCAAAATAACTGCCCATGAACTGAGAAAAGTCAAGCGTGCAGCTGCCACGATGCCACTTGCCACCAGTTTGGCCATATTTCAGAGCTGCAACATCACTGGAGTGCCCAAAAGCACAAGGTGTGCAATACTCAGAGACATGGCCAAGGTAAGAAAGGCTGAAAGACGACCACCACTGAACAAGACACACAAGCTGAAACGTCAAGACTGGGCCAAGAAATATCTCAAGACTGATTTTTCTAAGGTTTTATGGACTGATGAAATGAGAGTGAGTCTTGATGGGCCAGATGGATGGGCCCGTGGCTGGATTGGTAAAGGGCAGAGAGCTCCAGTCCGACTCAGGCGCCAGCAAGGTGGAGGTGGAGTACTGGTTTGGGCTGGTATCATCAAAGATGAGCTTGTGGGGCCTTTTCGGGTTGAGGATGGAGTCAAGCTCAACTCCCAGTCCTACTGCCAGTTCCTGGAAGACACCTTCTTCAAGCAGTGGTACAGGAAGAAGTCTGCATCCTTCAAGAAAAACATGATTTTCATGCAGGACAATGCTCCATCACACGCGTCCAAGTACTCCACAGCGTGGCTGGCAAGAAAGGGTATAAAAGAAGGAAATCTAATGACATGGCCTCCTTGTTCACCTGATCTGAACCCCATTGAGAACCTGTGGTCCATCATCAAATGTGAGATTTACAAGGAGGGAAAACAGTACACCTCTCTGAACAGTGTCTGGGAGGCTGTGGTTGCTGCTGCACGCAATGTTGATGGTGAACAGATCAAAACACTGACAGAATCCATGGATGGCAGGCTTTTGAGTGTCCTTGCAAAGAAAGGTGGCTATATTGGTCACTGATTTGTTTTTGTTTTGTTTTTGAATGTCAGAAATGTATATTTGTGAATGTTGAGATGTTATATTGGTTTCACTGGTAATAATGAATAATTGAAATGGGTATATATTTGTTTTTTGTTAAGTTGCCTAATAATTATGCACAGTAATAGTCACCTGCACACACAGATATCCCCCTAACATAGCTAAAACTAAAAACAAACTAAAAACTACTTCCAAAAATATTCAGCTTTGATATTAATGAGTTTTTTGGGTTCATTGAGAACATGGTTGTTGTTCAATAATAAAATTAATCCTCAAAAATACAACTTGCCTAATAATTCTGCACTCCCTGTAGAGGCCTTGGATATCCAGAGATGGCAACCAATATCCCAAATTCAGGGCCAGTAAAGGCTTGACTCTGCACCACCATCTTGAACTTATCCTGCAAAGCGATCAATTACGGAAGGTGGAAATTCAAGACTGGTCACACCTCTGTCCTTCTTCGTGTCCAAGACATGAAAAGTATAACATTCCAGGACCCTTTCTTTTAAAGGCACAATCTCTATGGCTCATTTGTTCAGTAGGGTATTGAGTTTCACCTAAAAAATGGAGGCATACTGCCACAGAGCACCACACACTGGAAGAAGGGTGGTCTGGATGGAGGGACGAGAAGGGCAGAGATTAGCCCTTGTGGATTAGCTGTATGACCCAGTGAGCCATCATTATAGTCTCCCAATGGAAGAACAAAAGTGTGACCATCGTCCCATCAAGGAAGAGGATGGTATAGGGTAGGGAAAGAGGGTAGTCAGACAAGTTTTGAGGTAGCAGCGCTAAAGGGGAATAGTGGAGATAGGATCTGTTGCTGTTGATAGCCCCCCCCCCCACTACATCGACCCTCTACCCCAAAAGAAGAGGTGCTGGGGTGTATGGACTGATTGAGAAGGTTGCTTCTGCTGGGGCTGTACCATCATGGAGTAGCTTCATAGCATTCTATCTTGTTGGCAGAATAGTCCCATTGGGAAGGTCTGGCCCAGCAAACAAGCGCACTGCTCTGCTGTTTTTGAAGTGTTCTGGGAGAAGTCAGCGTTCTCTTTGAAAAGTCACTCACCACTGAAGGGCATGTCAGTGTGTGCTGCATGGACATCTACAGAAAAGCCAACGGAATGCCTTCAAGCAAACCAGCACAGCATGATGGCTGTGACCAGGGGTTGAGTAATGAAGTCAGAAGAATATCTGCTAAACTTCAACATCTGTTTCCCCCACCCAATCTGTCATTGACCAGATCCGCAAGCATTTTTTAAGTGATTTGGTAGGTGATCGCAATGTTTCACGAACTTCCATTCGGCATGACATTCTTGGCTCAGAAGGTAGTTGGCATCAGAAGTGCAGACAAGGCTACCTGAAGTGAAGACTTTTAGGCTACGAATAAAGAAAGTGTAACCATATTATATGGTTAGGTTTTGCCATGGAGGAGCTATGGCAATAACAGAAAGCAATATGCCAAAGCCTGAGTTGTGTGTAATGTCCCGAAAACCCCAGAAGGTAATATAGCTCTCTGTTACATGTTTCCAGCCATGCATTTCTTCTAATACATGTTTATTTTGGGGGACTTAGCTTAAAAAAGTTTTCAAAGTGAACAATATTTAAACAGGAAGTACTGAACCATACACTCTATCTCTATCTAGTAAAAAAAAAAAAGAAATAGAAGAATGCTTAATTACGTAGTTAAGGATGCAGAATTTTTAGGACAAAAACATTGATTAAAAGAACTATCAGTCAGTAGAAGCGTGAGCTTTTGGAGCTGTTCTTTTTAAAGGTGTTGCTTAGTGTTCCAGAATCAGAATTGGAATAGTAAGGTTTTGATTACCTTAATAGACAGATAACTGATTAAACAATGGGCAACAGTCAGGGCCAGTGGAATTGCACAATTCTGCAGCTGCAACGTTTATCACGTAGTTTTCTATTTAGAGCACTTGCCACATTATATGTAGCATAATTTGTAGATTTCAACACAAGTGCTTGGATCAAAATACTGCCAGAGAATATTGCACAAAATAGTGCATAACCTGCTGTTTCTTATGTTACATGTTTAGATAACTCTGCCACATAATTTGTTCTCCTTTGTTGTCTTAGAGTCCCTGATAATGTTAACACTATGCACATTGGTGTGGGAGCTGTCACTGTGATGCCTGAACTGAATATATATATATATATATGGAAAATGTCACTTACCCAGTGTACATCTGTTCGTGGCATTAGTCGCTGCAGATTCACATGCTGTGCACATCCCGCCATCTGGTGTTGGGCTCGGAGTGTTACAAGTTGTTTTTCTTCGAAGAAGTCTTTTTTCGAGTCACGAGACCGAGGGACTCCTCCCATTTCGACTCCATTGCGCATGGGCGTCGACTCCATCTTAGATTGTTTTACCCCGCAGAGGGTGAGGTAGGAGTTGTGTATGCTAGTAATAGTGCCCATGCAATGGAGTGAATACGTATGTACATAATGAAGTTTAAAGTAATATATTTACAAATTTACAAATGTTCAAGATCACCTTCTAAACGGCTACAGGCTCCCGGGGAGGCGGGTGGGCGCATGTGAATCTGCAGCGACTAATGCCACGAACAGATGTACACTGGGTAAGTGACATTTTCCGTTCAATGGCATGTGTAGCTGCAGATACACATGCTGTGCATAGACTAGTAAGCAGTTATCTCCCCAAAAGCGGTGGTTCAGCCTGTAGGAGTTGAAGTTGTTTGAAATAATGTTCGTAGTACAGCTTGACCTACTGTGGCTTGTTGTGCCGTTAACACATCTACACAGTAGTGTTTGGTAAATGTATGAGGCGTAGACCATGTTGCTGCCTTACATATTTCGTTCATTGGAATATTTCCTAGAAAGGCCATGGTAGCACCTTTCTTTCTGGTTGAGTGTGCCTTTGGTGTAATAGGCAGCTCTCTCTTTGCTTTAAGATAGCAGGTTTGAATACACTTAACTATCTATCTAGCAATGCCTTGTTTAGAAATTGGATTCCCTGTATGAGGTTTTTGGAAAGCAATAAATAGTTGTTTTGTTTTTCAAATTAGTTTTGTTCTGTCAATGTAGTACATTAGTGCTCTTTTGATGTCTAATGTATGCAGTGCTCTTTCAGCTACAGAATCTGGCTGTGGGAAGAACACTGGTAATTCTACCGTTTGATTCAAGTGGAACGGTGAGATCACTTTTGGTAAAAATGTTGGATTTGTCCGTAGAACTACTTTATGCTTGTGTATTTGAATAAATGGTTCTTGTATGGTAAATGCTTGAATTTCACTCACTCTTCTTAGAGATGTGATGGCAATTAAAAATGCAACTTTCCATGTTAAATATTGCATTTCACAAGAGTGCATGGGCTCAAAAGGTGGACCCATGAGTCGTGTTAAGACAATGTTGAGGTTCCATGAAGGAACTGGTGGTGTTCGTGGTGGTATAATTCTTTTTAGGCCTTCCATAAATGCTTTTATGACTGGTAACCTAAATAATGAAGTTGAGTGCGTAATTTGCAGGTAGGCTGAAATTGCGGTTAGATGTATCTTTATTGAAGAGAAAGCTAGCTTTGACTTTTGCAATTGTAGTAAGTATCCTACTATATCTTTGGCAGATGCGTGTAAGGGTTGAATTTGATTATTATGGCCGTAATAAACAAATCTTTTCCACTTATTTGCATAGCAGTGTCTAGTGGTAGGTTTCCTAGCTTGTCTTATGACCTCCATACATTCTTGTGTGAGGTCTAAGTGTCCGAATTCTAGGATTTCAGGAGCCAAATTGCTAGATTCAGCGATGCTGGATTTGGATGTCTGATCTGTTGTTTGTGTTGTGTTAACAGATCTGGTCTGTTTGGTAGTTTGACATGAGGTACTACTGAGAGGTCTAGTAGTGTTGTGTACCAAGGTTGTCTTGCCCATGTCGGTGCTATTAGTATGAGTTTGAGTTTGTTTTGACTCAATTTGTTTACTAGATATGGAAGGAGTGGGAGAGGGGGAAAAGCGTAAGCAAATATCCCTGACCAGCTCATCCATAACGCATTGCCCTGACACTGATCTTGTGGGTACCTGGATGCGAAGTTTTGGCATTTTGAGTTTTCTTTTGTTGCAAATAGATCTATTTGTGGTGTTCCACACATTTGGAAGTAAGTGTTTAGTATTTGGGGGTGAATCTCCCATTTGTGGATCTGTTGGTGATCCCGAGAGAGATTGTCTGCTAACTGGTTCTGAATTCCTGGAATAAATTGTGCTATTAGGCGAATGTGGTTGTGAATCGCCCAATGCCATATTTTCTGTGTTAGGAGACACAACTGTGTCGAGTGTGTGCCTCTCTGTTTGTTTAGGTAATACATTGTTGTCATGTTGTCTGTTTTGACAAGAATGTGTTTGTGTCTTATTATGGGTTGAAATGCTTTGAGCGCTAGAAATACCGCTAACAGTTCTAAGTGATTTATGTGAAACTGTTTTTGCTGTATGTCCCATTGTCCTTGGATGCTGTGTTGATTGAGGTGTGCTCCCCACCCTATCATGGAAGCATCTGTTGTTATTACGTATTGTACTGGGTTTTGGAAAGGCCGCCCTTGGTTTAAATTTATACTGTTCCACCATTGAAGCGAGATGTATGTTTGGCGGTCTATCAACACCAGATCTAGAAGCTGACCCTGTGCTTGTGACCATTGTGATGCTAGGCACTGTTGTAAGGGCCGCATGTGCAACCTTGCGTTTGGGACAATGGCTATGCATGAAGACATCATGCCTAGTAGTTTCATCACCAGTTTGACTTGTATCTTTTGATTTGGATACATGGTCTGTATCACATTGTGAAATGTGTGAACTCTTTGTGGACTTGGAGTGGCAATCCCTTTTGCTGTGTTGATTGTTGCTCCTAAGTATTGCTGTGTTTGACACGGCAGAAGGTGTGACTTTGTGTAATTGATTGAGAAACCTAGTTTGTGGAGGATTTCTATGACATATTTTGTGTGTTGTGAACACCGTCTTAGCGTGTTGGTTTTGATTAACCAATCGTCTAGGTACGGGAACACATGTATTTGCTGCCTTCTGATATGTGCAGCTACTACTGCTAGGCATTTTGTAAAAACTCTTGGTGCAGTTGTTATTCCGAATGGCAACACTTTGAATTGGTAATGTATCCCTTGGAATACAAACCTTAGGTACTTTCTGTGTGAAGGATGTATTGGTATATGGAAATATGCATCCTTTAGATCCAGTGTTGTCATGTAGTCTTGTTGTTTGAGCAGTGGGATTACGTCTTGTAATGTAACCATGTGAAAGTGATCTGATTTGATGTAGGTATTTAATGTTCTGAGATCTAGTATAGGTCTCAGACTCTTGTCTTTTTTGGGTATCAGAAAGTACAGGGAGTAAACTCCTGTGTTTATTTGTTGTTTTGGTACTAACTCGATTGCTTCTTTTTGTAGCAATGCCTGAACTTCTAGTCCTAGAAGATCTATATGTTGTTTTGACATATTGTGTGTTTTCGGTGGGATGTTTGGAGGGAATTTGAGAAATTCTATGCAATAACCATGCTGGATAATTGCTAAGACCCAAGTGTCTGTTGTTATTTCCTCCCAATGTTTGTAAAACTTGGTTAGTCTCCCCCCCCACAGGTGTTATGTGTTGGGGATTTGTGACCTTGAAGTCACTGCTTGTTTGGAGGAGTTTTGGGACTTTGGAACTTTCCTCTATTCCTTTGAAATTGTCCCCCTCTATATTGTCCCCGAAAACCTCCCCGCTGATACTGGCTCTGGTAAGTGGGCTTTGTTTGTGAGGTTGTGGCTTCTGTGGTTTGCCCTCGAAACCCCCCTCGAAATTGTGTCTTTCGAAATGTGCCTCTGCTCTGTGGGGAGTAGAGTGCTCCCATGGCTTTGGCCGTGTCAGTGTCTTTTTTAAGTTTTTCGATCGCAGTGTCCACCTCCGGCCCAAACAACTTCTGTCCGTTGAATGGCATATTCAGCACAGCTTGCTGTATCTCTGGTTTAAATCCTGATGTACACAGCCATGCATGTCTCCTTATTGTTACAGCTGTGTTGACAGTTCTAGCAGCTGTGTCTGCAGCATCCATTGCTGACCGTATCTGATTATTGGAGATACCCTGTCCTTCTTCTACTACTTGCTGCGCTCTTTTTTGGAACTCCTTGGCTAAATGTTCAATAAGGTGTTGCATCTCATCCCAATGGGCCCTATCATATCTGGCTAGCAAAGCTTGCGAATTTGCCATACGCCACTGGTTTGCTGCCTGTGCCGCCACCCTTTTGCCTGCAGCATCGAATTTTCGACTTTCTTTATCTGGAGGTGGTGCATCTCCTGAAGTATGAGAGTTGGCTCTTTTGCGCGCTGCTCCCAGTACAACAGAGTCTGGTGTTAGCTGTTGTGTAATGTACACTGGGTCTGTTGGTGGCGGTTTATATTTTTTATCTACTCTTGGAGTAATGGCTCTCCCTTTAACAGGCTCCTCAAACACTTGTTTGGAGTGTTTTAGCATTCCGGGTAGCATAGGGAGACTCTGATATTGGCTGTGTGTGGACAACAGTGTATTAAAAAGAAAGTCGTCTTCAATGGGCTCTGAATGAAGGCTGACATTATGAAATGCAGCTGCTCTTGACACCACCTGTGCGTCGCCTGTACTATC
The DNA here is from genome assembly GCF_031143425.1 of Pleurodeles waltl. NCBI lineage: Eukaryota > Metazoa > Chordata > Amphibia > Caudata > Salamandridae > Pleurodeles > Pleurodeles waltl. The sequence continues at coordinate 984,070,185 of NC_090450.1, forward strand.
CTCTGGTGGCGATGGTTTAGCTGGATAGCATTCTGGACTATTATCTGACACTGGTGCGTCATAAAGGTCCCATGCGTCAGGGTCATCATGACTCATTCCTGTATGAGTTGGGGATTGCATCATTGGTGGAGTGGCTACCGGTGATGGTTGCGGAGAGTGATGTGGGGATGGTGGCGGTGTTACTTGTTTAGCCACCTTTGCGTGTGGCTGTTTGTCTTTGTCTTGGAAGGCAAGCTTGCGTTTCATTTTGACTGGAGGAAGAGTGCTGATCTTCCCTGTATCTTTTTGAATAAAGAGCCGTCTTTGTGTGTGATCTGGCTCTATTGCCTGTAATTCCTGTCCAAATCTATGTGTCTTCATTTGTGTGGACAGTCCTTGTTCCTCAGTGTAGGAACTTGTTTTCGGTTCCGAGGCCGGAAATTTCGGTACCGAAACCTTTTCGGCTGCTTTTTTCAGCTCTGACGAAACCTTTTTTACTTTCGGCGTCGTGCTCTCTCGGTGCCGACCCGTTTCGGTGCTGCTGTCTCGGTGCCGAATCTTCTCTGAGCCCCTATCTCGGGCCAGAGATTGCTGTGTGCCGGTATCTCGACCGGAGTCGGATGACTTCGACACCAGCTCGCCCTTTTTCGGTGCTGATGAACGGTCACCTACTTTTCGGGTTAAGCCATGGCCTGTTGGCGGTGGCGTCCCCTGGGCTTTAGCGCTTTTCTCATGAGTTCTTGGTTTCGACGTCTTACTCACGGTTTTCGGCGTTTCCTCGGGATCGATCTCCTCAGAGTCCGACTCCTGGGTTGAGAATGTTTCTTCCTCCTCCTCGAAACACTCTTGTCCTGTCGGTGCCGACGCCATTTGCAGTCTTCTTGCTCTTCCGTCCCTGAGTGTCTTCCTGGACCGAAACGCTCGACAGGCCTCACAAGTATCCTCCTTGTGTTCTGGTGACAAACACAAGTTACAGACCAGATGTTGATCTGTATATGGATACTTGTTATGGCATTTTGGACAAAAGCGGAATGGGGTCCGTTCCATCAGCCTTGAAGAGACACGTGGCCGGGCCGACCAGGCCCCGACGGGGATGGAAGAAAACCCCGAAGGGCCACCGGAGCTCTTCTTAATTCGGTGTCGATCTGTTGTAACTAACCTGATACCGAACGCAAACAATACCGACGATTTTTCTGAGATTCTAACTAACTTTCCGACCCGAAACACGGAGCGAAAAGGAACACGTCCGAACCCGCGGAAAAAAAACAATCTAAGATGGAGTCAAAGCCCATGCGCAATGGAGTCGAAATGGGAGGAGTCCCTCGGTCTCGTGACTCGAAAAAAGACTTCTTCGAAGAAAAACAACTTGTAACACTCCGAGCCCAACACCAGATGGCAGGATGTGCACAGCATGTGTATCTGCAGCTACACATGCCATCGAATATATATATATATATATATATATATATATATATATATATATATATATATATCCTAGCCAGTAGGTAGATATCGTAATGTGTTTTTTGTTTTGCAAATAACTTTGGAGCAGTTTGACAAATCTTCATGAAATTTTCAAAGCTAGTATGCCGCTCACTTCAGTTTCTGTCTTGTAAATTATGGGGTAATTCGTTAAGCAGGAGCCAAGAAAAAAGGGGGTTCCCTAATGCATTTTCCCCATGCAATTTCCCATAAGGATTTTAGACACGACTACTGCCCGAACTGCTAGACGGGATTTCACCATATGTGGTAGAAAGCTAGTTGTTGGTCCAGAAAGCGCGCAATTTGTGAGTTGGTGTAAATCTGTTCAGTAGATTTAAAGTAATTAAAAAAACTAAATTGTATATCTTGGGATGCAGCCCCTCCGCAGATCCGACAGAGCTCATGCTGAGATGTGACTGGCTGCCAATACTTCAACTAGAAGTGTTGGCAGCCATTTTGGGACTCGGGTCAGATGAGTCCCCAAAATTAAGGTTTCAAAATAGGGAAGGTGGCAGGGTAGGAATAGGAATACCCCCTAGGCCTGGTGATGGGGTCGCACGGCGACCACGAAAGGGCCAAAAAGCTTTAAAAAAAAAAAAAATCTGCGAAACCATGGAGGATCTGTGGCTCCTGGGAATAATTGTTTGCATCTGAGTGCACGGGTGGGCCAGGTCCAGGGCATATTATAGTATAAATTATGGTGAGGGGATGCATGCGGCCCTCCATCTCCATGGCTGATATGGGCTCTGGGGACCACCACCTCCCCGGGCCAGGCAAATGTGTAATTGTGAGGAGGACGGCTGCGGGCCCCCCTTTGTAGGCCTTTTTCGGGCCCCGGGACCGCCAACTCCTCGGGCTGGGCAGAACGCCCTTCTAGTGCCCCTAAGGGCCCCGGGGACGACCAAATCAGCCAAAAGAGGGAGAGGGCACGCTTTCACCCCCCCTTCCAATAATTGGCCTGCCCCAGGGGGATGGGGTCCCCGGGGCCAAAATCAGCCCGGAGAGGGGAAGACGTATGGCCCCTGTCCACTGGTAAAATTTTGGATTGTCTGGGCCCTGGGATGGAACCCTGGGGCTACATTCGGCCCAGCAAGGGTGCTGGGGCAACGCGGTTCTCTCCTGTTTCATGAATTGGGACCCCTGGGACCAAAAATTGGCCTGGGGGTTCACGCACCCCCACCCCTGCCCTTTTATGAAATTTGGGGATGGAAGCCTGCGATGGGTTGGCAGGCCCCGTGGCCAGTCCCTGCCGCCCACAGCTGAAGGCTGCGCATGGCATGGTTTTGGATTTCCGCAGAGGGTTGGCTGCAGGTTCTGAGGGGGGTTGGTTGCAGGCCAGACGCGGTGGCCAAGCCCCGCTGCACAAAGCCGTAGGACATGCGTGGCGTGGGGTTGGTTGCTTACGGGGATTGGCTGCAGCCAGGCCCTGCTGCCAAGCCCCGGCGCATGGCCAAAGGGCGTGCGTGGCGTTGGATGACTACAGACGGTTGGCCGCAGAGAGTAGCCACAAGCCACGCCTTGCAGCCAAACCCCGTTGCAAACAGCCAAAGGGCATGCATGGCAAGGGTTGGATTAACAGACGGTAGTTCAGTATTACTTAACGTTAAAAAAAAACCTTAGAAATTCACTGAAAAAAACAAAGGTTACAGGGATGTTACAGTTAGGAAACAGAATTTGAAAAACCTTAGAAACTCACTAAAAAACAAAGGTTACAGGGACGTTATGGTTAGGTTCAGATTTTACATGCACAAAGCCATAGAAATTTAACACTTATAGTTATACTTATCTCAAGACTCTATAACTCGTACTCTAAGGTAACTATAACTCGCGCCCTCGCTATATACTGCTACTTACCCCACATATTAAATCAGTAATGCATCTTCTATGACATCATTTTTCAACATTTGTATTAAAATTATTGATGAGAAAACTGTGCATGGCAAGGGCCCGAGTTATAGTTACCTACCCCTTTCCCGCTTTTATAGACCACTAAGGGTGAAGTCTCCGAGAGATCCAGCATGAAGATGAACAGATAAGGAGGCACCTTGTCCTGCTTACCTACTTCTGAAGACCATGTGGGCTCTATTTGTGAATGGCAGCAGGGCGGTCTGCCTCTACAGACCCCGAAGGGTCTGCTTATGAGAAGTAGGGACATGTGAAGACAGAATGTGTTTACATTCTATATCTGCAGTCACAAAAGATGTTTCCATGCAGCAGGCATACTCTCCTAGATTCAAAAAGCAGTACCAACTTTTGGGACTCAATAAGGCTCTTGGAAGCAAAGTTGGCACTGAGCTGCACGGGAGGATGAAGCTAACTGCTCTGAGTCTATTAAAAAAGCGCTATATTAGAATCGTCGATGCTGAACATTCATTCACATGTGCCAAAAGAGTTCTGGAATGCAGACTGGATATTCTATTCTATTCTTGGGATTTATATAGTGCTTGGCTCCCCAACAGGCCTCCCAGCGCTAATAAACCACCACTCTAAGATGCTGATGCCTGCTTGATATTAGAATAGTTGGGTGTTCATTTGAATATGAATTATTTCTAGGTGCCATGCCTGTAGCACCAGTGTCCTGACTGCAGAGTGCAACAGCAGAACTGTCAAGGTTGCGCACACAGCTGCTTGAGCACAGCCGGTGCCCTTGCTGTTCCCACCTCAAATCAATGTACATGGCCTCTTGGCTGCCTGCAAAGATGCCCATCTGTATGGGATGACTCTCTGCTCAGAGGTTGCTTGGCCACTTTTCCAGATTGCTGATGCCAAGAGTGCATGGATGCCTAGAAGGAGCCAACAGTTGGATGACATATTGGTGTCTTCCAGGCTCTGCCCCCAATGCACCTGTTTGCAGCTGAAAGCCAGCAGAGGAACTGGCTCACAAATGCCACACAAGGGGCTACATACAGACGCCCTGGCCAATGTGGAAAGTGATGGGCAGGTTGCACCACTTCTGCGGAGCAGTGTCAAAGGTATAGTATTGCAGGTCAAACCAATAGTAAACAAGGGCTGGTACATAGGCAGTCTAACCATTATCCAGGGGCAAACCATGCATTTAAGAGAGAGGCACAGCCACAGCAAGTCTACTTGGCCACTCCAGACAACATGCATGAGTGCCACACATAATTGTTGCCTTTTTGTGTTGTGAAAGCCAAACAACTAGTATGTGAATGTGATAATATTAAAATAAGTCAATGGGCATGATGGTAAAGTTAGAATACCCTTTCCCGGAGCTACCAGGGCAGAGCAGGCTGACCTCAAAAACCATCATGAGCTCTGGTGGGAAGAAATGTGGGCATGTTTACATTTTCACATCTCCTTCAGATCCCACTGAAAATCAATACATAGTAGAAAATTAGCTTTTCTTCTAACAAACTAGGCCGATGGGGTTGGATGCAAAACTGCTGTAAGAATGGATTACAACTTGCAAAATCCGGTGTTCTGAGCTTTAAAAGAAACGATACGATGCTGAAAAGCTGGTTTTAAAGTGGAAAAGCAAATACAAATTTGTGACTATTTATGTACAGATGCAAAAACACAAGGGCTTCATGCCACTATGTCCACAGGAAGAAATGCTGAAATTAATCAGCACTGAGCAGAAGTAATGCCAATACAACATACATCTAAAAGGATGGTGGATATTTTTCCACATTCATGTGTAAAGCATGAAGACATTTGCCTGGAAATGCTAGATTTTTATGAAAATTGGGACATTTTATCCAATGACCTAAACTAAGATGACAGATTTTTCACCTTGGAAGAGGTAAATGAATTTTGTAAACACTTTTTCAGCAGACATGAGTAATTTGTGGGGAGTAGCATGAAAATTTCAGACCGTGAAAATTGAACTATACACTGAGTTGACCCAGTGCAGGCTGGAACATCTCTGGGCTCTAAGGAATCTCTGGGTCATGTACAAAGTACTTGCAGATCTAGAGATCTTACAACCCAACCCTAAGTCTGGACATAGGCACAAACAATGCAACTGCTACAGTGTTGTGCCAAGCCCAATCCTGTTAACATGATTCATATTTTGGTAGGTTGTGACAGGTCTTGTGGTTAACTCTGCTGAAAATGACAACAAAAAGCAATCAAACTGGCAGGACCATGCTTTCGTCTGGCCCTGAAAGCCACCTTCAGTTGCTAGTCTTTTCTCAATAGTACCCCAGGCTAGTCTCTTGTACATTCATTTATTAGCTAAGCTCTATGTGCCCACTGGACACATTTGCTCTTTAATGCACCTAACGTTGAGACACTTATGCATTTTTGCAATTAAAAGATTAAGAATGCTCCGGATCTTCCACAAAAATATATTAGTTAAAAACAAAGAAGAGACAATTAAAACATGCCCAACAATGATTATGTTCGGGACATCTAATTCACATATTTTAGGAGACCTTCAGGGAAAGCCGAAGCCACTTAATCCTGGCTGCAACTCTGGTGATCTAACATCGACAGCCGATTAATAAATCTAGCGGTCTAACTTGCTTCCAGATGCGTTCTGGGCAAGAGAGGGGATAAATTAAAGCGCACACTACAGGTGTGCAATCCTTTGACAAAGACAACATTTTGTGAGAAAAAGGGTTCCTTGTCTGAAATATGGATTATGAAGTGACTGAGTCAAGTACCAATGATGTATACAAACTGCTGGTAGATTAAGTCTCAATACCTTCCAGTATGCCTACTTTTAACTAGGGGATTAACACCAGAGACAGTACTCCCCAGCTCTGCCTTTTCTAGCACATTACAATATTTCTTGTGTTTGTGTTGGGCCTTACTAAGCTGTGTCTAGATCTGCTTATGCTTAGACACTACGCAACATACACAAATTTAAGCCTTGTCCCCTCTGACGAATGTCCTTATGGTAAATGTCAGCCCCCTCCCCACCCCCAAACCATAACTTAGGAGCCATGTTTCTAGAATGACCCCCTCCACTGAAAGATACTGATATCCTGCCGTTGCAAGTACCCTCCTGAATCCAAGAGATATTTTGTATTGGTCAATGTTTATAAGGTTTAAATAATTTGGTATTCAAGCATTAGTTTTATCATCATACATTAAGATGTTATCCCTTCAGAAGAGTTTATACGGAGAAGGATCCCTGTGATGTACTAAAATTGACGAACATTTTCAATTTCGAAAAACAATGACTCCAAACATTTAAACAATTTCCTATTCCAAATTTCTGGAGCAGAAATTTCTTTAGTCGGGCAGCGAATGTGTGAAATAGTTAATTTACAAATCATATAAACTCGCTGAAATAAAGTGTACTGATGTTTTTTTTAATCAGAACTGTCAGTAGGAAGTATTTCTCTGCTTAGGGTGTGCAAGACTCGTACGGTTTAAATATCCCATGTCGTGATGTGCATTAACCTGATACTGGGATATGCCTCGTTCTTGAGGGGTCTTGTGAAGTGTGTCAACGGGGATGCTGATGAAGGTTACTAAAAATTACACTGGTTTCCTTACATGTTTCTTTCTTAGAAATATCCAGCCTGACATACTGGTGGTTGTTGTTTTTCTGTATTCTTTCAATGTTTTCTCATCTCTTATTAATGTGTGCTCGTTGGGTGCAATGGGATGTTTTATTGATGCGCTCCCTGACTCTTAATAGTCTGATTTCACACTATTTATGGGTTTGTATTTGCTGCAAAGAGCGCAGATACTGGCTGCATCATCTCTGCATCAAATAGAACTGCTTGACACAAACAAATAGAGAATATATTTGTGTTACCAAAAAAATAAGGAGGCCAACATACAGAGAAACAAACAAAAGAAAGAGTTACAGAAACAACAATGTAAGTGCCAATGCTTCCCCACTAACAACCTTTGAACGGCGCAGAAACTACAGTCTTATGGAAAGAGAAGTGCGGGACAATCTGAGGAAGGTAAGAGTGGGAACATTTTTGTTAGAACTCGAGATTCCATACTGAAAGGGAACCCCCCGACAAATATTTTTAGACTTCGGTGATCCCGCCATGTAGGCACAAGGAACTCTGCTATCAGAGATTTGTAAAATGGAATTACAGCCTCACAAAATGAAGGACTGACACTAAAGGTAAAGAGGCATACCCAGTACCAATAGCCGGGTTGGATGGAGTTATCCTGTTGAGTGGAATCGTCAGTTTGCGCTTTCCAACTGTGATCCCGACCAACCTACAAATCATGTAACTTCGGGAATGGATCGGTGGTCCGGCTGGATGACACTCCCGGCTGTTACGCCGTGGGAGGAGGCAGTCAGTGGCAGTGAGTGAATGACAAGTACCAAGCGCTCGGAGGAGTCTGGTTGAGTGGGGTGAGTGCCATTCCACTCGGTGCATGACCTTTGTTTCACCTACCTCGGATATATGTCGGAAGCACGAGTGCTTCAAGCACCCATGGCTCAACAACGAGGTCGGAACAACAACCTCGTTCTCATCACTAATGCCTTTACCAGGAATGCCTTTACAATGATTTTTCGTTGTAAACGCATTCCTGGTAAAGGCATTAGTGACCAGCATACACAGTTCCAGCATGCTTCTCCCCTGGTTCCGCCCACCCCTAAAAATTACCGCGACCCCCCGATCCCCACAACTACCCCAACCCCCAAAATTACCACAACCCCAACCCCCCCTAAAACATAAACCACCCCAACCCACCCCTTAAACCGAAACCCTGGCACCCCCTCCAAACCCTAATCACCCACAGCCTCCCACCCCACAAACTAAAAATATCCCGAGTCCCCGCCCCTAAAACCTAAACACCCCAACCCACCCCTTAAACCTAAACCCTGACCCCCCTCCCAAACCCTAATCACCCGAGCCCCTCACCACACACCCCCAAAAAAAACAGCCCCAGTCCCAGCCCAACTTACCTCCTCCTTCACCGCGTCGACTCCGACTCCCTTCTTCTGTACCTTAACCACGCATGTACGTGGTTCAGACATGTGTGGTTAAGTTACGAAAACCAGGAAGCCGTGGAAAACGAAAGCGTTGTTTTGCTTTCGTTTTTCACGACTCTGTGGTTTTGGAGTTCCGGGTGTTCTCCCCCTACCTCTAGGATGACACCATCATAGAGAGGACTCACTAAGTGTGGCCAGAGAAAGACAAATCAGCCCACAGTCCTTGACAACTTGGCTCGGAGCACTTTTGTGGGTCTTTAAACATGTAGTTTTTTTCACAGTTTGGTAAGGTTTTTATTACAATATTTTACAACAACCAACAAAATAACTAAATAATGAATCCCTCTCCTCTCCCCAGCCTCTATATGGTCAGTAGTTTATATTATTGGACATTTGGGTCCCAATCAATTAGGATACTGATCCTGTGTGCCTCTTTTCTCTTCTGCGTTCAACTTGGACAGTTTGGTGTAATCTATAAGGCCCTTAAAGTCCATTCTCTGTCTGTTGTAAAGTGCCGAAGAAGGGAGTTCCATGTGGTGAAGAAGCCTGCACCCATGCATGCATGGCGTGACTTAGGTTTCCATTCCTACAATGACCCACAGGCTGTTACACTAACCTAAATGTGTGGTATGAAGGCTGACCCCCATTTAGTCAATGCTATCTGTTTGACTGACAGGAGAAGATGGTCAACGACTGACCCCCTTTTCAGTTCCCCAAACTACTTCTGTCATCCAATACAGAAAAATGCTTTCTGGGGTATCAAGGATCTTTAAACCCATTACTCCATTTACAGCAATGGCACTTCTTTCCATTACCCACTCATACATCTACATTTCCAAAGTATGTGAGATACTGCACCTATCTGGGAGCAGCCCCTCTAACGCTGGTGTGGTCTCATACTCTCTCTAGAGTGTAGATGCTGTGAAGTTCAGATCCACCGGAGAAGTATCTTCCCTGCTGATTTTCAACCCCGAGTAGGAGTAATTCCTCTATATGTGTTGGTCAGCATTAGACTTCATGTTGCTCTATGAAGGACTGGCCTAGCCTCTTTCCCCATGCTGAAACCCATCTCTAACTGGGGAGCCTCTTCCCGGGAAGCTTATAAATCCCAGATTATGGGTGAGTATCCTTTGCCATATTGTGTAACAATTTCTCAAACTGCGTAAGCAGACAGGTTGCAGCTACCTTGATCAGTGGTCAAAGAGCCCAAAGTTTAACTCGGATGTATCCAGATCTTTACTCTCCTTTTATCCCTAATTCTACTTTAATTTGGCCAAAAGATTTAATGGACCCTTCATCAAATAGGTCACCTATTCTGCCTTTATTTTCATGGATCACTTCACCGCTCTGGAGCCCCGGTCTAACCGCAAGGTTCCGCGGCAAAGGTAGCCCATGGCACAAGGGATCTCCGCGTGTTAACTGATCTGGGCTTGGGTACCAGGCAGGCTAGGTTATTCCCAAAGAGGTTGTTCTGCCGGTGACTGGTCCAGGAAACCTCAATGCTTCTTAGTGTCAGCGTTGGCCCATTCTAGAAGAACTCTTAAGTGATTGACCCAGTAGTACTGTTGTGCTGTGTTGTTGTGTACTTCTGTTCAACCTCTAGGGTGAGGGCCTAAAACACAACTAAAGGTCTCTATAATACCATCATCTTGATGGCTGCTATCTGCCCCAGCCAGGACAGCGACTACGCCAGTGCTGCAGATCAATTCTAATAGCTTGCATAAATGGAAGAAAGTTGGCTGTGGAGATCACGCACACAGTTGCTGCTCATTCTAACTCAATACCTTATGGATGGAGTACTGCCACAATAGGTTTTCTTAGATTTGCTGTCAATCAAAGCCTCTCATCTCTACATGTTACTTTTAAACGGTGTTATCACTCTGAATGTCTTTAATTTTCTAATCAGTGGCAGGTAAGAGTTTGCGGGATTGAGAAATATACCAGTATATCATCCATAAAGAGGGGCAGCTTAAATTTACCCGGCGCATGTTTTATGCCTACAATGTCTCTTGCTTTACAGCCACTTCTGTGAGATGCTCCTGTTTGTGTAAAAAGCAGAGAGGACAAAGGGTAGCCCTACCTTGTACCCAACTTATGTTTGCCAATGTGTCTTCTACGCTGTTAAGTTGTATCAGACACACCTGATCCTTAATATCTATTACGCCAAAATTTCTGAGACACCTCTGTAGCAAATTAACGTTTGCTTAGCTTTCTAAGGATCCTTTCCAATCTAACCGCGACTTGATATGATGACCAGAAGTCAACATTCCTCATGTGCCCAGCCCTGTTACTCCCTCAATTATCACTCAGAGAAAATACATGCTTGTGAGTTTCTCCCCGTCTGTCTGCTCCTACACTAAATCCACCACCACAGGGCCTCACTTCGGCACACGGTTTCACCTATTTAACCACTTCCACAATACTCAACGTGGTTTTGGCACACAACATCCCTTGCTCTATCTTGCCGCTCCACGACCACCACTATGATCTACACTTTAACTTGCTCTTCTTACTACCCACTGCCCCCTGTTCTTTCACACTTTCTATTCCTCACTTCCACTCATCTGTCTGAATTCCTCCCTTGGTACATATCCCATCTTCAGAGCTGCTAACCCTTCATATGCTCTACTCATCCTTTTAGGCTACAAAATAAAAAAATCTTGACTTTCTGTTCCAGGGTGTACTCTGTCTACCCTTCATTTTCAATCCCTACCCGCAATATTTTTTCTCAGCTGTTATATTTCCCTTACTGAAAATCCCATGGATGACGATTTGTCTCCTTTTATTGTCCAGCATCCCAACTACCTTTCTTCATTTCAATATACTGCAACGCCTAGTTTTTAACCAGTGTACCACCTACCTCTCTTCTAACAGCCATCTAAACCCACATCAGGCTGGTTTCTGTGTTCTTCACTCAATTGTAAACACATCCTGTCATGCTGCCAACTTTCTCTCCTTTGCTCACTAGCATCACCTAGCCTGTTCTCATTTTTTACTGATCTATCTGTGGTGTTAGACCTACACTGCTTTCCGCCCTCCACACAGTGTGTTTCAGTTACTCTGCTCTTCAGTGGTTCTCTGGAGATTTTTCATCCCTCTCTCCTTCAAGATTGTAGGGCTCCAGCACTCAACACTGACAATTAAAGCAGCCAAGATCCCTCAAGAGTCAGTCTGTCTTAAATCCACTCATGTGCTCCACTCTCATCACTTCTCTTGCAGGCATGATTTCATTCTTCAGCCTCTCGGAAAACTGCCATGTTGATGACACACAAACCTCCTTCTCCTTTCCCACCCTCTCCTCCTACCTCCAATCACACATATCTGACTACTTTACGGCCTTCAGTTCTCTCTTGTTAAACTCTTCAAAATTGAGGACCCTACTTTGCTCCTACCTCTGCACAACCCACCTGCCAAGTTCTATTCACTTTCCTCACGCATCTCAACTAACACCTCTGTCAGGAACTTCGAAGTTCTCTCCAATCCCTCCATGCACATGGAGTAGTCTATCCCTGCTACAGTCACAGCATCACAATATTCGGTTCTAAATATAACAGAAATTAGCCCATGACAACCATACCACATCGTCAAGGATTTAAATCGATTCACTAATGCTTAGTAAATTAGATGAGTATGTCAGCCTGCTCCTGGGGTTGCCTTAATGTTCCTTCTCATCAAAAACAAGCTTTTTGATTTTGCCACTGAAACTTTATTTAACCAGCCAATGCATACGACCTTCCCCATCATATCTAGTCATGAAGCTGGGCAGCTCTCTGCTAAAAACGGCCAACTGCAAATTACTCTGAAATGCCATCTACTGAGAAGAGAAAAGGAAACAACTAATGATACACACTGCACCGAACTTGTAAACAGGTTCATCATGCTATCATATTATGAGCCGGGCCACTGGAATTTTCTCGATTCTGAAACCAGTTAGTGTCCGGCATAATCATGGATTTGCTGCATCTGCCACTTAAAGCAACATTTGCTGCATAATTTGCAAATTTCATTAAAAATATGTTTCCAACTCAAATGCATCGAACGTTTCTAAACAAATTGTGCTTCACTTAGCTCACAGCTCTGCCAGGTCCTCTGGAAAGCTGGTCACCTTTCAGTTGTTGACTGCGGTATTCAAGTACTAAACTGGTACATATGCAGTTCAACTTTACTCAGACACTATAAGTAATTGCTAGAATAAGAAAGCACCACAATACTGCTCCTACAAACTGTGCAGCATTACGCTGCATAATCTGCCTTTTGTTGTTGCATAATCCAGTCAACCCTGCCGCACAATTAGGTCCTCCGTGGCTGTCTATTTCAAGTGGCCCTGCCTAGGAGACACTGTTGCTTTCTCTACGTCCAGTTTGTTTCTGCTTCATAACATGTTTGGTTCAAGTACTTAACCAAGACCACCTATGTTCTGTTTTTTTTTACCTTATTTAAGACATCTGATGGATATGTCATGATACTTGCTGCTTGATCAGTAAACACGGACAGACAGACATACATACATCTGGGACAAATGAAACGTGATTGGCAGTGGCTTCCATATTAAATGTAATTATGCAAGCTCTAGCAAGCATTTCCATGATGTAAGATAAAATATGTGATTTTCATTGGGAAACAAAAACAAATTACCTGTAGGCATTTTTGGAAACAGGGCGTGGGTCAAACTTGAAGAAGATGATGCACATGGGGGAGGTTTCTGGGGTCTGCGTTCCTTGTAATCGGGGTGGTGTAGGTTATGAAGCCAGATCCTGCACGTGGAAAGAGCAGAAGAGATCAATATTAAACACCAGTCAAAGTGCATAAAAAAATTATGTGAACATTGATCCCGAGCGCAATAGGTATGGGGTCAAAAGCTTAACAATATTCTTGAACTATAACTTTCGACTGGAGGTAACTGCACATAAAATAAAATAAAAAATACACTTTAAATGAAAAATAAATGCAAGTTAAACTGATCTTCATTGTGCTGGAGATCCCCTCCTTTCCTCTGATCACGCGGCAATTCAGGGCCCTCATTTACTGAGCAGGACGATTATTCTTTGTCAAAAACTATGGGAACTGTTTTGCTACAATTAAAAAAGCTTGGGAACGTCTTTCCAATAGATCCCGCCCAATTCAACCTTGGTTATTAAGGAACGATTGGAAGCTCCAAAAGCACGCGCCTAGCAGTGGATCGACTTCCGCTCGCGCGGCCGTTTAAAGCTCCCCGCGTTCCCATTAAAACCAACAGGACACCAAAGGCACATTTATCTTAATGAGGAACATTTGTCTGCATCAAACATGGGAGCTCTCACAGCTTCCAGCGTGCTTTAAATGTGAATTTAATATGGTGTGATCAGAAGAGAGGCAATGACAGGTGAATATTAACCGAGCCTTGGAGAAGCGAGTACTAGACTGCAATCCATCTTCTTACGCTGCTGCCAAAAGCGAGGGCAAGGATGGTCCCCATTTGACAGGTCTCTGCTGATATCTTCCTTCCTAAAGCATCTACTTTTATTTAAAATCATGCTAACCAGCCAATGGGCATCCGAGTGATTGCTGATGGAGGAGAAAGGTGCGTGCAAAGTACATGTGCAGTGACCAGATAAGACAGCTCAGAGCAGTCTCTGAGCAGGAGCTTAGCTTGGTCAATGATGTTAGGAGGTGTGAGCCTGAGATATCAAACAAGAAATGAGGCGTATCCACCTAACTAGGAGACGATGGGCTGGGGCCACTGAGGGAGCAAACACCTAGACAACTGTATGATACTGAGCTATATTATGCATCTGATGGTGACAGGAATTGTGTCTAATGTGCACTGTTACTGTAGAGTGACACGGAAATGTGTCTTGAGCGGGATGCATTACTGATGTAATAAACACTGAACCATGTGGATGGCTTGAAGCTGAGTGAAGGTGCTAGGAGCTATTTCCTCAAACATTGGCATGTGACACTGGCACGTGACAAGACACCACAATGTGATGACTTGAAGGGAGATAAAAGTAGAAAGGGTAGATGGAATCAGGGTGAGAATGAGATACATTGAGTCCAAGTCAACACCCCGCACCCACCTCCTCTGTTGCAGATGATGGGTCTACAGGTAGATGCAAAAGTAAAAACGCAAGTGGACGCAAAAAGTACATAAGGATATCTGTAACACAAAAGCATTAACCCGCTAAGCTACCTTCATTAGACTACAAAAACGTTAGATCTAGCATTACATGCAGTGCTGAGGTGCAAGTACATGAACCATCTAAGCTATTATAACACAACAAACTGTGATGATTGGCCTGTCATAGTGTGCTCCATTCTTTTATTTTTCTCAGTATTTTCATGCCAAGCCTGAAAAAACAAATCATGAATACCGTCATAAATCATTATTTTACCATTTGACATAACCTAAGGCAACTAATACAAGATGAAAACCAGTCGAAGTAATTGTAGAGTTGTCTATAGAGTGTTCTCAAATATATTTAATGCAAACAGAGGCAAAATTGCTCTGTAAAAGAAAAAGAATACAGAAGTTTTTACACAAACTGCTATATAAATACTATTTCCCCACCTTTGTGTGTCCACAGAAAACACAAATGTCCAGTATTTTTTTCTCAGAAAGGTGGCAACCCTTCCTGCAGGTCTCCAAAGAAGATGGGCACACCAACTGGATGCCCATAATAATTGGTAAACCCCACAGCTTGATGCCCCCTCCCCACCGCACCAACAGACAGGCTGGTGTGACTAATACTTCTGGAACATGGCAGTCAAGTTTCCCTCCATCACAGAACAGGTACAGCACACCATGAGCAGTGTAACCATCACTCATAAAACAGGCAGTCGGGCATTAGCAGTGCAAGCCTGCCTCTCTTACAGATCAGATACACCCACGTGCATCAGTTGACAAGTTCCCGATCTTCACTGAAGTACATGAGAGTACACATCACACCACAGGTACAGCTGGACATCAGCAGTGCAGGCCTTTCACGCCTCATGAAACAGGTACCATATAGGCAGAAGGAAGAACTTCCCTCCTTCGCAGAACAGATGCAGTACTGTGGGCGGTAGAAGCTTCCATCCCTGACACTACAGCAGCAGCAGCAGTCCTACTATCGTAGATCAGTTAATGGTCAGGAAGAATCAGTGAAGCCACCTCTCTCAAATAACAGGTACAGTGTAGTCTCAGCAGCAGTGCAAACACCCTTGCATATTTAATGCATATGTTTCAGTATGGCTATCTGGGTTGGTAAGTGCATGGATGTTTTTTTTTTTTATTCTTCTTATTCGTTTTCAGATAAAAAAGGACACAAACAATAATAGCCTGCAGCAGGCATAGACCTGTATGATAATTTATAATCTTGGGTATAAGAGTTACGGTACATGGGCAAAGTGGTGAATGCAGTGGCATAATTGCACAACTCAATGTTCTATTCAAATGCAGCCTTCGGATCACCTCTCTCGCCCCTTTCTCCTCAATGGGCTTTTCATGAGGACCCTACCTTTTCCCATTTCCTGGGGCATCCTCTGCTTTGGTAAATCGTCCTTTCTGCAAGCATGAACCAATCTATGTCTTGCTGCCAATCCTCTTGCGCCGGTGGTTTGGTCATGCTATAATTCTCTTAGCAACTCCTAGGGCAAGGGACAACCAAAGTTTGCTGTATCTAGGTGGCGACTTATCACCCCAAACATTTAATACCCAACACTTAACTGTGTCTGAAATGGGGTATCCCGTCACATTTTTCACTGTGTCCCTGATGGACGACCGGTAAGATTTTATTCGCGAGCAACTCCAGAACACATGTAGGATGGCCCCTTCCTCCCCACAGCCCATCAAGCAAGCTGGGCATCTGCTGATGACATGCAGGGTAGTACGGGAGCAAAAGGAGTGGTACAGTAGGTGTAGCTGGACCAGTCTAAAACCAGATTTGATGGCAATTTCTCTGGGCGCCTTGGGGCCGCCTCCAATTCACGCTCCTCGAATTACCCCACCTCTTTCTGCCATTTAACTTTGCGTGTCCGCAGGGTGTGGGGGCGTTGTTTAGCATTTTTATTTTTATTTTTTATAAATCAGGGAGATAGCTTTACTACACGGTCGTTCTGATAAGCTACGGTCCTCTAATGGGGAGGATTCCTCAATTGTCATGCCTTTCGATACATATGTGAGGCGAGGCATGTGTAAGCTGGATACAGCTGTCGCTTTGTGTATGCGCTAGTTGGTACTGGTCTGTCAGTTCTAACATTGTCCGTGGTGCCACCTCCTGCCATCCGTCACCCTGTTTGGTGATACTGATCAGTCTCCATTTTCTGAATCCCTGAAGTTTGCCAACCTCTAATAGTAGGTCGCTTGACCATAGGGGGGTCATTTCGGTTAGTCATTTGGACCTATAGAGTGGCCCCTCATAGCCCTCTCTACCCCATGCAAGTCTGTCAATTCATTTTGCTGGGGGTAGACAGAAGCTGGGTGGGCAGGGAATGAGTGAGCTCACGGACAACAGAGGGTGGGTGGAAGGGCCTGGGGAAGCAAGCTGAAAATGGAGAGAGCAGGCAGTGCTCGCCAATCACGCGGACAACGAAGGGCGGGCTAGAAGCACCCAGATACTGGCGGGTGGGAAGGGATGGGGAAGCGAATAGACAATGGAGGGTGGGCAGGCAGGACTGAGGGAGCAAGTGGACAAGGGAGTAATGGAGAAGGAAGAACGGCAAGGGAAAGCAGGTGGGGAGGAAGCATAAATGGCAACTGAGGGAGGGCGAGAAAGAGGAACACAAAGGGGGAGAAGTCCATAAGTGAGACAGCTGGAAAACACACACTCACTGAGTGTTTAAACAAAAAGAAAAAAGTAGTGCTCGAAAAATGAGCGGAGGAAGGATCCAAGTAATGTGTCCATGCTCCTGGGAGGGACAGACACAAAAAGAAGGAGGAAACCCTATGGAAGCTAACAAATAAAAAGCAAGCAAATGAGTGACAATGAAGTGAAAAAATGGTAAGCAATGGGCGGGCCCCAAGCACACTGTGAGACAGTATGTCTTGCAAAAGACAACGCTTGTGTGTCTAAGGCAAGACCTAAAAGGGAGCTTAATGGTGGCATGAATGCGAAAGACACCTCACCTCTGGATGCCATGTCCCAGACTCACCTTTAAACATTACTCTGATATTACATTGCCTACTGCTAAGGGAAAAGGAGTGAGTTTCACAAGACAGAAGTAGAAAACACTTGACTGCGTCCCACATCAGCAGATGACTGCAATGGCCACATATTTCATGTTGATTTATTCTGGTTTTTACAACTGTGGGCCCTCATTTCGCTAGTAAATCAACACACACAGGCTGTGCATCACCGTGCGCTATTACAGCATAGATTTTCCGTGCAATGTAAGAAAGAGAGGTTTCTACTGGGGTCTAACTAGAAGTTTATCACTAGTAATGGCCACACTAGCATGTCTAGTATGCTATACAGGTGCACAAAATCTACTCACTGTCATTCCATGAGTTTTACACCATTCCCACACATACCAGGACCACCAGGAATGATCAAAGAGCTACTAAAGTGCACTGCTTCACTTCAATCACTGGCTGTGGAAGGCTACCATTTCCCTTCCATGCAAGAACCCTGGCACGGTGCAAAGCACTGGATGCACCTTTATGCGGAGGCATAAAATATCAATTAACCTCTTGGCTCATTATCCGCTGAATCTACCCCGAAAGAGCTGAAGGTCTACTGGGCTAAACCCAACAAGCATGACAAAGCCAAGATATCTGGCTTTCATTCCGAGTCCTGGCTGAAGCATCAAAAATGCCTGCTACAGTAAAACAAAATAAAAAAAAAAGAAAAACAAAAGCAAATGTTTTCTCTAAGATTGATAAAGAATTGAATATGTGATTATTCAAGGCACTTTTTAGATGTGAAATAGCCCCACATGAATTGTAATACAAGTTCTTGACTGGAGGGAGAATGATTCACTAAAAAGCCAATTGCTTGGAAAGATAAATACTCCTGTGGGCAAAGTTAAGGTTCACTCTAGGGAAATATTAAAAGAATTAGTTACATTAGGTAACACACAGCATCACTGTCGAGCTGGACCTAAAAACAACAACAAAAAAGATGGGGAAGGGAGGGGGCTGAGAAGTGCTCATTTTCAATACAAACAGAAAATGCTGCTTGTAGCTAGCTACATCTTAAGACACAATTACCATATTAAAAGAAGTCGAAACATGACAGAATGTAAAAGGGAATTTCTAATATCACACAATAAACAAAGTCGCCCGCAGTGAAAACTGAAATGCATTTAAATTCAAAGAGATCAAGAGACTAACTCCTGTTCCCACGCCTGCTCAGGCTCGTGTTCTCTCCCCGAAGCCATGACGATCACCTGCTGCTTATTTGTCAATTAATTACCGCCTTATCCCATCCATCAGCCGGAGCGGCTGATTGCAATTAATGGCATTGTTTCTTTATTTAATGCTGAATACTATTAGCGCGTGAGATTTATGGCTGGACGTGTATTCTGCATCTGTGAGCAGTGGAGGCGCCGGCCTTTAACGGATGGGTCAGGCCATGTGTATGAGAGCCTGCTGGGCCACCTATGGATTCTTATCCACGCACCTCAATGGGCCAGGCTGGATTCCTGGATGGGTCAGACCATGTGTACAGAATCACACTGTGTATGAGAGCCTGTTGGGCCACCTATGGATTCTTATCCACGCACCCCAATGGGCCAGGCTGGATTCCTGGATGGGTCAGACCATGTGTACAGAATCACACTGTGTGTGAGAGCCTATGGCCACCTATGGATTCTTATGCACGCACCTCAATGGGCCAGGCTGGATTCCTGGATGGGTCAGACCATGTGTACAGAATCACACTGTATGAGAGCCTGCTGGGCCACCTATGGATTCTTATCCACACACCCCAATGGGCCAAGCTGGATTCCTGGATGGGTCAGGCCATGTGTACAGAATCACACTGTGCATGAGAGCCTATGGCCACCTATGGATTCTTATCCACGCACCCCAATGGGCCAGGCTGGAATCCTGGATGGGTCAGGCCATGTGTACAGAATCACACTGTGCATGAGAGCCTATGGCCAACTATGGATTCTTATCCACGCACCCCAATGGGCCAGGCTGGAATCCTGGATGGGTCACTACCAATGACCTTCCTCCTTGATGTAGTGACCACATATATCTGTTATGTTATATAACATTGATTTGTATAGCACACTAATTACCCGAGAGGGTATCCAAGTCCTTGAGCAGGTGTGTGGTTTGGGGTCCCCAAGGTGCTTATACGAAGAGCCAGGTCTTCAGCTTCTTGCGGAACTCAAGAAATGAGTTTCAAGGACTTTCCCACATATATCTGCCTCAAGGAGCTAGGCCAGGCTGTGGGGACCCTAATATCCACTCAGGTCAGTCGATACAGACTGCCACATCACATAGACAATTACACACTGCCTGGGCTGTTGCCTACAAGCTACCCAAGGTGGCAGGCTAGAACTACTTGAGTCAACAGGTGTAGCTGGGCACACACTTTTCCACTCCTCCCACACTGATGCTTTACCTCTACCCCAAGTCTGAGTCGTCAGGCCCTCCATGGCGGCTTAAAGATGCGACATGTGAAAGAGCATGTGCTGCGACTATAGGGAGAACTGGGGGCACCACTGTTGGACCACCAACCCTAGCTTACAAAAGCATCCCGCGGCAGGGACCTTTAAATGTCATGAAAATGGTAAACCATGAACCACCAAGACTTGTCTGTTAAAACGTACCTAGTATCTGAACGATCACTGCAGAGCTTATAGTGCACATTAGAATATATATATAAATATCTGAACGATCACTGCAGAAGTTATAGTGCACATCAGAATATTTTTTCTCTAATCAATATCTGTACCCAGAAAAGGTCACGGTTAACCGAATGGTGCCAGCTGGAGTTCTGACCACGTCTCCCTGCTAGATGCTAAATGCTAAACCAGTGCTAAATGGTGAACCCCGGATTTCAATAATGATTCAGTGGGGGTGCCCGGGTTCCAGTAATGATAAAGTGGGGGTCCACAGAAGTCAAAAGGTTAAGAACCACTGTTAAAGAGAAAACTGGGAGAAGATTGAAAAAGGAACACCCCCTTCTATTGACCCCAGTGACTGTGGTGCCATGCATGTCCTGGCAACGGAACCATGGGACACTCCTCCTGCCCACTGGTAAAATGTCTCACACGTTGCTTAATTCTGCAATTTCACGCCCTCGAGGCCTTTCCGATTTCACATTTTCCCACTTAGCCCAAGGGCACCCCGGGGTCTTGGTCGGATCTTTCATGCAGATCAGGAGGGGCTCCTCTCGGCAGCACTGACCAACACCCCAATCCTTCGCCCACCGCACCTTTCAGCCGGTGACCAGCTGCTGGGATGTGTCGACGGGGCCCAGAGAACAATTACAGCATCCTGCGGCCGGTGCCAACTCGGGGGCACCCTCCAGGCCAGGGACTCTGGTCTGCCGCCCAGCAGTCTGGGCTTCGGTGCTGAAAGGGGGGAACCCAGCGACAACTGCAGCTTGTTACCCAGAAACTCAGTGTGACTGGAGGCTCGATGGCCGGCGAGCACGTACTTGCGTTGGCACGGGGTGGGGTGGAGGTTTGGGAGGAAGACACCTGCTCCTGGCACACCGTACCCACATGGTGTCCAGCTTCACCCATGTAACTTCAGAGCTCATGCACTCTCGTCTGCCCACCCCCCCCTCTTTTTTCATTATTTTGCTTCGAGGTTGCTTCTAAACACGTGCCATTTCGGTCTAACTCTTCGGAAACGGCTCCATCCTGTCCTCGTCCTGCTACTAACGCGATATCTCCAAAAACCAACGGACTACTCCTTCTGTGGCCTCTGGAGGAGAAAACACATGTCAACATGGGGCCGCTAGATCCGGGCACAGCTTGAGGCCCAAACAGACATAAGCCTGTAAAGAGGGTTTCCAGAACTGGACACAACGCTCTGAATGAGACCGTAAGTAGACGCATCACTAGAGAAGACCTCTAGAACCGAGCACTGCAGCCCACCCGATGCCTCCAACACTGGACACAATTATCAGATGATGGCTTCCAAACTGGGCAGGATTCTTTAGCAGAGCCCTCTAAACTGAGCACAGTACTGCAAATAGGGTCGTTAACTAATACCTCCAAAACTACACTCAACGCTCCTGCTGAAGTATCCAGGACTAGGCACAGTACTCCAAATGGGGCCTTTAACTGATACCTTCAGAGCAAAATGCAAGACCCTTGCTGAGTACTCCAAATGGGGCCTTTAACTGATACCTGCAGTATTAGATGCAAGTCTCCAGCTGAGGTCTCCAGAACTAGGCAGAGTACTCCAAATGGGCCTCTAACTGATACCTGAAGGACTAGATGCAAGACTCTAGCTGAGAACTAGGCATAGTACTCCAAATGGAGCGTCAGTTACCACCATACCTAAATGCAAGTCTGGAACTGAGGTCTCCAGAACGAGGCACAGTACTTCAAATGGGCCTCTAACGGATACCTCCATGACCAGATGTAAGACTCCAGCTGAGGTTTCCATAACTAGACAGAGTACTCCAAATGGGCCTCTAACTGATACCACCATGACTAAATGCAAGGCTCGAGCTCAGGTCTCCAGAACTAGGCAGAGTACTCCAAATGAAGCCTCTGATACCGCCACAACTAGATGAAAGGTTCCAGCTGAGGCCTCTAGAACGAGGCATAGCACTTCAAATGGGGCATTTAAATGATATCTGCAGAACTAGATGCAAGACTCCAGCCGAAGTATCCAGAAGTAGGCAGAGTACTCCAAATGCGGCCTTTAACTGATACCTCCAGAGCTAGATGCAAGACTCCAACTGATGTCTAAAGAACTAGATACAGTACACTAACTGAGGCCTCTAACTGATACCTCCAGAATGATACCTCCGGAAGTACATGCAATGCTCCTGCCGATATATCCAGAACTAGGTGCAGTACTCCAAATCAGGCCTCTAACTGATACCCCCAGAATTACATTCATTGCTCCAGTCGATGGATCCAGAAATAGGTACAGTACTCCAAATGGGGGCTTTAACTGATACCTCCAGAACTAGATGCAAGACTTCAGTTGATGTCTACAGAACTAGGTACAGTACTCCAAATGAGGCCTCTAACTGATACCCCCAGAATTACATTCATTGCTCCAGTCTATGGATCCAGAAATAGGTACAGTACTCTAAACGTAGACTTTAACTGATACCTCCAGAACTAGATGCAAGACTTCAGTTGATGTCTACAGAACTAGGTACAGTACTCCAAATGAGGCCTCTGACTGATACCCCCAGAAAGACATTCATTGCTCCAGTCAATGGATCCAGAGATAGGTACAATACTCTAAACGCAGCCTTTAACTGATGCATCCAGAACTAGATGTGAGACTAAAGCTGATGTCTTCAGATCTAGGCACAGTACTTCAAATGGGGCCTCTGACACCTCCAGAACTAGATACAAGACTACAGCTGAGGTCTCTAGAACTAGGCACAGAACTTCAAACAGAGCCTCTGGTGCCTTCAGAACTAAATGCAAGACTCCAGCTGAGGTCTCTAGAACTAGGCACAGTTCTCCAAATGAAGCCTCTGTTGCCGCCAGACCTAGATGCAAGGCTCCAGATGGGGTCGCCAGAACTAGGTACCGTACCTCAAATGGGACTTTTAACTGATGCCTCTAGAACTAGATGCAAGACTCCAGCTGCAATCTCTAGAACTAGGCATAATATTTCAAATTGGGCCCTTAGCCGATACCTTCAGAACTGAATGCAAGAGTCCAGCCGAGGTCTTTAGAACTAGGCACCGTATTTCAAACACAGCCTCTGTGGCCTTCAGAACTAGATGCAAGAGTCCAGCTGAAGTGTGCAGAACTAGGTACAGAACTCTAAATGGGGCCTTTAACTGATATCTCCAGAACTAAATGCAAGACTCCAATCTAGGTCTCTAGAACTAGGCACAGAACTGCACAGGGGGCCTTTAACCGATACCTCCAGAACTAGATACAAGACTCCAGCTGAGGTCTACAGAACTAGGCAAGTATTCCAAACGGAGCCCCTACCTGACACCTCCAGAACTGAATGCAAGAGTCCAGCCGAGGTCTTTAGAACTAGGCACCATATTTCAAACACAGCCTCTGTGGCCTTCAGAACTTGATGCAAGACTCCAGCTGAAGTGTCCAGAACTAGGCACAGAACGCCAAATGGGGCCTTTAACTGATATCTCGAGAACTAAATGCAAGACACCAGTCTAGGTCTCTAGAACTAGGCACAGAACTGCAAATGGGGCCTTTAACCGATACCTCCAGAACTAGATACAAGTCTCCAGCTGAGGTCTTCAGAACTAGGCAAGTATTCCAAACGGAGCCTCTACCTGACACCTCCAGAACTAGATGCAAGACTCCAGCTGAGAACTAGGCACAGTACTCCAAATGAAGCCTCTCATACCTCCACACATAGATGCACGACTCCAGCTGATGTCTACAGAACTAGACCTAATTCTTCAAACTGAGCCTCTGATGCCTCCAACTGAAGTCTCCAGGACTATGCACAATACTCCAAATTCCCAAAAATTTACAATACTCCATGAGGTATTTCTAGAACGCGGTCTTGAGAACTGCACATAACGCCAAAGATGAGACCTCGGGACTGGCACAATACTCCTCTGCTCTACATGTGATGAAGCCTTGCCACTGCCTTTCTTCCACACACAACACAGCATCTTGGTTCAATGTCCTAGAAACATGCCTCCCTCCGAGGCTGATCTTGGTCCTCGTTAACCAGCAGGTTACAAATGATCTTTCAAAAAAAAAAAAAAAACAGTGAGTACCTCTGTACAAACAGCTTCATCATAAGGTCTGCGTGTTTAGGTTGAACATTGGCAAAGAGGTACTCCCCTTCATGTCCACTGTCTCTTACTCAGTTACTGACATCCGCACTGCCAACTGATCATCCTGCACACAATAAAAGAGGACCTGTGAAAAGTGCCCAATTTTCTGTTTCTAGAGCCCACATGCAACGGTAGCGATGAAAATACCACTAAGTGGCACAATCTGATCTTTTAAATGTTTCGCCATCCAGGTACGGATGACAATCTTAGCAGGTATTGCACATACAAGCTCTACAGACCTGGCACCATTTAATTTTATTACCTTGCGATAGTGCGCCACGTGTGATGATTCTGTGTTCCTTACCGTATCAAATCAGATTCTGCCAAGCTAATGTGCCCTTACCCCCACATGGGCTACACGAGGGCATTGGTTGGTTCAGTCCACGATAATCACTTTACTTTAGATTTCAAATAGTGATCATTTAGCCCAGTGGCTCCCAAACTTTTGACTCCTGAAGACCCCCACTGAATCACTACTGGAAGCCGGGGACCCCAAAGCAATTTGTATGATTTCAATTTTAAACATTAAAACAGTAATTAACAAACAATACACAAATAAGAACACACCAAATACTGAAATAACTAAAGATATAATTATTTTATATTAAAAAATATGCAAAAATCGAAAATTTTAATGGGAAGGTTGGCGCTGCATCTCAGCGACTAACGTTTCAATGTTTGGTTTTATTCAGGAAAGCTGAATCCTCAGGTCAGATTCTACACTTCCAAGGCAATTTCTGTTTCTATGTTTTTTAGGTACATAAGATCGGAGAAAGCTTTTTCACATAAATATGTGGTGGGAAAAGGAAGTAAAACCACAAGGATCTCATCTCTCCATAGCCTTTCTGTCACAAGTATTTAATTTGATTTATAGCACATCTCGTACCATTATAGGGTGTCGGAGCACTTTACAGGGGACTACAAGGTGTAGGATTCACGTACCATCCACACTGGTAGGCACTTTCTAAGAGTGCTTGGTCTGGAGAAGCACAAACTCAGGATTCAGAACACAACACAATGGTTAGCGTTTACTTTACTAAAAAGAATGTACTTCTATCCAAGCAAACCTTTTTGTAGCAGCATAAGGATAATGAAAGACTGGAAAAAAACATAACTTTCTAATTTGTGCCATGCAGTTTGCATGCAGGTCTTTGATGGCCGTTAATAGCTCACTCGTTAGATTACAACAGTAACTTATGAACTGCTCAGTAACAAAGGAATCTCCGTGACTAAAGCGGTATCCCACTGTACTATACACATAAAATACTGTTCTCTGCATGATACACGTTCTTTGCATCAGGCATGTTAACCACTTGTGCTACCTGGGAAGAGTCAAAACTGCCACTAGACAAAACTCCCGTCTCTCTCCAGCAGGTACGTTAATCACCAGAGTTATCTCAACGCTTTTATTTTTGCCCAAAAGCTGCTGGATGTACAAGGAACTTTGCAGTGCTTTTAAAACTGCTGCACAAAGAAGTAATAAATATAAAAACATGCACATGTTTACGGATCTAGCCCATTGGCGTACAGTAGGGGGGCATCGGGGATAAACACAGGACAGAGCCTATATAGGTTTAAGTAGTATTAACGGATTTAACCCACTGCCGTACGGTAGGGGGCTTCGAGGATGCACACAGGACAGAGCCTATGTGGGTTTAAGAAGTATTAACATATTTATCCCACTGGTGTAGTAGGGGGGCTTCGAGGATGCACACAGGACCGAGCCTATATGGGTTTAAGTACTATTAACAGATTTATCCCACTGCCGTACAGTAGGGGGGCTTCAAGGATGCACACAGGACCGAGCCTCTATGGATTTAAGTAGTATTAATGGATTTATCCCACTGGCGTACAGTAAGGGGCTTTGAGGATGCACACAGGACTGAACCCATATGGGTTTAAGTAGTGTTAATGGATTTATCACACTGGCGTACAGTAGGGGGGCTTCCAGGATGCACACAGGACAGAGCCCAGATGGTTTTAAGTAGTGTTAACAGATTTATCCCACTGATGTACAGTAGGGGGGCTTTGAGGATGCACACAGGACATAGCCTATATGGGTTTAAGTAGTACCAATGGATTTATCCCACTGGCGTACAGTAGGGGGGCTTCGAGGATGCACACAGGACAGAGCCCATACGGGTTTAAGTAGTACCAATGGATTTATCCCACTGGCGTACAAGTAGGGGGGCTTCGAGGATACACAGAGGACAGAGCCTATATGGGTTTAAGTAGTGTTAATGGATTTATCCCACTGGCCTACGTAGGGGGGACTTCGAGGTTGCACACAGGACAGAGCCCATATGGGTTTAAGTAGTGTTAACGGATTTATCCCACTGGCGTACAGTCGGGGGGCTTCGAGGATACACACAGGAAAGAGCCTATATGGGTTTAAGTAGTTTTAACGGATTTATCCCACTCTCGTACAGTAGGAGGGCTTCGAGGATGCAAACAGGACCGAGCCTACATGGGATTAAGTAGTACCAACTGATTTATCCCACTGGTGTACACAGAGGGAGCTTTGAGGATACACACAGGACAGAGCCTATATGGGTTTAAGTAGTGTTAATGGATTTATCCCACTGGCGTACAGTAGGGGGGCTTCGAGGATGCACACAGGACAGAGCCTATATAGGTTTAAGTAGTGTTAACGGATTTATCCCACTGGAGTACAGTAGGGGAGCTTTGAGAATGCCCACAGGACAGAGCCCATATGGGTTTAAGTAGTATTAATGGATCTATCCCACTGGCGTACAGTAGGGGGGGGGTGATATAAAGACACTTCAATCAAATTCCTTTTACTTCAGTCTTTATTCTTTCATCTCTACTGCCTCAGCAACAGTTCTCCACACAGCTGCTCTTCTAGCTCCTCAACGTTCTACTGTCAACTCCAGCGCAATAACTGTCGGACTCTTCCATTCTAAGGGGAAGGGGAGGTGGAACATACTACTACTATCGGTGTAAATATTAAACTCCTACTAGGATAAACTTATTTATATAGAATAATATATATATAGCTTATTTAATTAAAACTGCGATACAACAGGGGGCTTCGAGGATGCACACAGGACAGGGCCTTTATAGGTTTAAGTAGTGTTAACGGATTTATCCCACTGGCGTACAGTAGGGGGGCTTTGAGGATGAACACAGGACAGAGCCTATATGGGTTTAAGTACTATTAACAGATTTATCCCACTGCCGTACAGTAGGGGGGGCTTCAAGGATGCACACAGGACCGAGCCTATATGGGTTTTAGTACTATTAACAGATTTATCCCACTGGCGTACAGTAGGGGGGCTTCGAGGATGCACACAGGACAGAGCCTATATGGGTTTAAGTAGTATTAACAGATTTATCCCACTGGTGTACAGTAGGGGGGCTTCGAGAATGTACACAGGATAGAGCCCATATGGGTTTAAGTAGCATGATTTATCCCACTGGCGTACAGTAGGGGGGCTTCGAGGATGCACGCAGGACAGAGCCCATATGAGTTTAAGTAGTGTTAACGGATTTATCCCACTGGCGTACAGTAGGGGGGCTTCGAGGATGCACACAGAACAGAGCCTATATAGGTTTAAGTAATGTTAACGGATTTATCCCACTGGCGTACGTAGGGGGCTTCGAGGATGCAGACAGGACAGAGCCCATATGAGTTTAAGTAGTGTTAACGGATTTATCCCACTGGCGTACAGTAGGGGGGCTTCGAGGATGCACACAGGACAGAGCCTATATGTTTT
The DNA here is from genome assembly GCF_031143425.1 of Pleurodeles waltl. NCBI lineage: Eukaryota > Metazoa > Chordata > Amphibia > Caudata > Salamandridae > Pleurodeles > Pleurodeles waltl. The sequence goes on from NC_090450.1 coordinate 984,098,150, forward strand.
TTAAGTAGTACCAACGGATTTATCCCACTGGCGTACAGAAGGGGGGCTTCGAGGATGCACACAGGACATAGCCTATACGGGTTTAAGTAGTATGATTTATCCCACTGGCGTACAGTAGGGGGGCTTCGAGAATGCACACAGGACAGAGCCCATATGGGTTTAAGTAGTATTAATGGATTTATCCCACTGGCGTACAGTTGAAGGCTTCGAGAATACACACACGACAGAGCCTATATGGGTTTAAGTAGTGTTAACAGATTTATCCCACTGGCGTACAGTAGGGGGGCTTCGAGGATGCACACAGGACAGAGCCTATATGGGTTTCAGTAGTATTAACAAAGTGCATGCACTAATCCACACCTACGTAGGAATAAGATGGTGTGGCAGCACTGCATAGGCTGACAGGAAGGGCCATAAGTATACATCCCATCCATGGACCGCCAGCCACAAGGACCACAATTGTCACATTTTGCTTGGAACACTGGCATATCCGCAGCAAGGAGTCTGAAACACTGCCAGGCTCATCCAATCTACACCAGGGCAGGCCCTGCAGAGCAGAGAGTAGTCCGTAGAATGCACCGCCCTATCTGGAGAACACGTTTCATGTCCTGTTCAAGAGTGAAAGATGAAATGTGAACAGAGGATTTAAAGTTGATCAATTCGTTGGTCTAGCCTTAGGAGGGATCGTGTGGGAATACAGAGTTCTTTTTAAATGTGAGACTGGAAGTAACAAACCAGGCAATTGTACTCTTTGAAATTTTCAAAGTGAAATGTTCAGACGTGAAATCAATCGTTTTCAATAAATGAATTTCTTTACCTTTTTTTTTAAGGTGAATTTACAGGCGCTCTATAGGGTGAACAGATTATTTTTAAAATGTAAGCCCTTTGATTTGCACCATTAGCAGGGTCTTTCAGATGGGCCCAAACATGTACCTTTCCATAGTCCAGTGTGCCTTACTAAGAAGGTCACTGGCATGCAGGAATCCGGTGAGAACATACACTGCTGCTGGCAGGATTGTAAAGCTTGGGGACGGTCCTAGCTTCAAATCACACATTCCACCTGACTCCAGACACTGACAAGGTTTAGAGTCAGAGATTCCACCTGGCCCTGGACACTGGAGGGTTTTAGAGTCAGACATCCCGTCAGGCCCTGGCAGGATTCTAGAAATATATATCCCAACAGGCCCGGACACTGGCAGGGTTTTAGAGTCATAAGGGTTTCGCAATTAGAGATCACACAAGTCTCAGGTCAGTGCCAGGGTTTTAGAATCAGATACCACCACACCCCAATACTGGCAGGATTTTAGGATCAGATATTCCACCAGTCTCCAGGCACTGGCGGGGTTTTGGGATCAGGTATCCCACCAGTCTCCAGGCACTGGCAGGGTATTAGGATCAGATACTCCACCAGTCTCCAGGAACTGGCAGGGTATTAGGATCAGATACTCCACCAGTCTCCAGGCACTGGCAGGGTTTTAGGATCAGATACTCCACCAGTCTCCAGGCACTGGCAGGGTATTAGGATCAGATACTCCACCAGTCTCCAGGCACTGGCAGGGTATTAGAATCAGATACTCTACCAGGTTTCGGGCACTAGCAGGGTTTTAGGATCAGATATTCCACCAGGCTTCAGCCACTGCCAGGGTTTTAGGATCAGATACTCCACCAGGCTTCGGGCACTAGCAGGGTTTTAGGATCAGATACTCCACCAGTCTCCAGGCACTGGCAGTGTTTTAGGATCAGATACTCCACCAGTCTCCAGGCACTGGCAGGGTATTAGGATCAGATACTCCACCAGTCTCCAAGCATTGGCAGGGTATTAGGATCAGATACTCCACCAGTCTCTAGGCACTGGCAGGGTATTAGGATCAGATACTCCACCAGTCTCCAGGCACTGGCAGGGTTTTAGGATCAGATACTCCACCAGGCTTCAGCCACTGCCAGGGTTTTAGGATCAGATACTCCACCAGGCCCAGGCACTGGCAGGGTATTAGGATCAGATACTACACCAGTCTCCAGGCACTGGCAGGGTTTAGGATCAGATACTCCACCAGTCTCCAGGCACTGGCAGGGTTTAAGGATCAGATACTCCACCAGTCTCCAGGCACTGGCAGGGTTTAAGGATCAGATACTCCACCAGGCTTCAGCCACTGCCAGGGTTTTAGGATCAGATACTCCACCAGTCTCCAGGCACTGGCAGGCTATTAGGATCAGATACTCCTCCAGGCTTTGGACATTGGACACTGCAAGGGTTTTAGGATCAGATAGTCCACCATTTTCCAGGCACTGGCAGGATTTTAGAATCAGATACTCCACCAAGCTCCGGACACTGCCAGTGTTTTAGGATCAATTATTCCACCAGTCTCCAGGCACTGGCAGGGTTTTAGGATCAGCTATTCCACCAGTCCCCAGGCACTGGCAGGGTTTTAGGATCTGATACTCTACCAGTCTCCGGGCACTGGCAGGGTTTTAGGATCAGATATTCCACCAGTCTCTAGGCACTTGCAGCGTATTAGGATCAGATAATCCACCAGGTTTTCGACACTGGCAGGGTTTTAGGATTAGATATTCTACCAGTCTCCAGGCACTGGCAGGGTATTAGGATCAGATACTCCACCAGGCTTCGGACACTGCCAGGGTTTAGGATCAGATATTCCACCAGTCTCCAGGCACTGGCAGGGTTTTAGGATCAGATATTCCACCAGTCTCTAGGCACTGCCAGAGTTTTAGGATCAGCTATTCTACCAGTCCCCAGGCACTGGCAGGGTTTTAGGATCAGCTATTCCACCAGGCTTCGGACACTAGCAGGGTTTTAGGATCAGATATTCCACCAGTCTCCAGGCACTGGCAGGTTATTAGGATCAGATAATCCACCAGGCTTCGGACACTGGCAGGTTTTAGGATCTGATATTCCACCAGTCTCCAGGCAATGGCAGGGTTTTAGGATCAGATACTCCACCAGGCGGGGCGTGGCCAAGATGGCTGCCGGAGCGGACGCTTAAATGAAGAGCTCCGCTCACGGCCCACCAACACTTCATGATCCTGTGCCCTGCCACATCCCAAATCAGGGATAGATGCGAGCAAAGATCTCATTGCCCGCCCGTGTACACATCGGAAGATCCTTGAGCCTGTGGAGGTGGCGCCCGGCGGAGAACCGGGGACGAGGAGGCGGCGGTGCGGCCTTCGCCTGGGGCCACGGGCCTTACCTGACTGCACCGCGCGCTGGGTGGTGGCATCGCGGGATCTGTCCGGTCCCCCTGGGCCCCCGCCGGAGCCCCTTTCGATCGACGCTGCCGGGACGCCCGGGGGTGTGAGCCACGGCGCCGGGGGCCGTCCCCGGGGAGGTGAGCTGTGCGCGCTGTGCTCCGGCCTGGCCGCGCCCTTGCTGGGCGAACCAAGGGTGTGCCTGGCTGGTACGGGCGGGCGTGCGCGGCTCATGGGAGCCAGCTCCTGATTTCGCCCGTTGGATCGGTGAGATCCTGGAGGGGCTGCACTGGGCTCGTTGCCGAGACGAGGCACGGCCCCCCTGGCCCCCAGCTGGTGTGAGCTCGTGATGAGCTGGGCCTGACGCGGTGGGTCTGGAAGGTGACTGGCCCCCCACTGCATGGAGAAAATGGGCGGAATCAATGGAACAATAGAAAAACAGCACTAATTCAAAACTAAGCATAAAAGAGGACTAATTTCAACAGGGGACAATATAAAAAAAAAAAAATCAAAGATTCCAATGAATAGAAACAAAGGCGACCAAGTTAAAGCTCAATATAACAAAGGGTCTCCTGACAATTCATCTATCTAAGTGGCAAGGTGACTGCCAGCACCAGGAGTAAAACATTCAAAGGGGGAAAGTACAGCTTGAAAAGGAGACAAAATTGTAGTACTCCCGGAAAAGACAAGAAACGGGCAACAAGAAATAAGAAGTGCTGGGAGTGGAGTGACTCGCATACCACACGGCGTGCTGGGCTAAGGGCTGTATAATTTATAACATAAGTGGACACAGGACCGGTCGTAGCTCTGGACAAACAAACTCTCTGGGGCAATACTCTTGGCCCACAATCACACAGTGCACCCACCCGCACCACCCGTGTAGTATGCATTGGCCCATCTGACAACACAGTGTAGCTTCCCTGCAGGGCGAAGACGCCCGCAATCGCCCGGCTTGGGACCCCCGCAGAGCGGACGGGGCTGCCCCTTAGAAGAAGCATGGTAAAACCAAAACACCACAAACCGGGGACCCTGGGGGATGGGGACCCCCCCCCCGTCAGCTGGTCACTCGGACATGCAATCAGCTACACTTCTTCAACTGAATGAAACACTACGCGTGCATTCCCTCCAGTTTGACAAAATCATGCAAGCAATAATGGACACTAAGGGCCTGATTACAACTTTGGAGGACGGTGTTAATCTGTCCCAAATGTGACAGATATACCACCTACCGTATTATGAGTCCATTATATCCTATGGAACTCGTAATACGGTAGGTGGTATATCCGTCACATTTGGGACAGATTAACACCGTCCTCCAAAGTTGTAATCATGCCCTAAATCTTCATTGGAAGGGAAAATTGACGCAGCGGTACTGGAAGTTTCACTGCTTCGTGCTGACCATCGCAAACTAACAGAAACGTGCACAACACAGAAACAGCACTAAAAACCGTCCAACCAGAAGTGGCAGACATGAGAACCAAAATACAACGAATGGAAACGGACATAGCTCAACTGCAACGTAGGGCCGAAGATGCTGAAGGTCGATCAAGACGCAATAACATCAGATTCCTCGGCATCCCAGAACGTATTGAGATCCCAAAAGCAAAGGAATTCATAGAGCGTTGGCTGAAAAATACACTGAATGTGCAGGACCCCGCTACAGCTCCAGTGATAGAGAGAGCCCACAGAATCCCGGGCAGACCCCCGCGGCCCGGAGCGCCACCTCGCCCGCTGATAGCGCGTTTCCTAAACTACAGAGATAGAGACTTGGTCCTCCAACACTTCAGAACCTCTAACCAAATCACTCTGGAAAATAGCAAGGTAACGGCCTACCCAGACTATACAATGGAAGTACAGCGCAAGAGAGTCGCATATGTTAAGATCAAACAATTACTGCACGAACATGACATCACCTACTCACTCATGTTCCCAGCACGCCTGTGCATAGTCATAGATGAAAAAACCCTAATGTTCTCCACACCTGAAGACGCGTGGACATGGATCCATGCCAAAGGATCGCAGACCCAGCCAAGGAAGATACAGCAAACGAAGAATGGATTACCCCCATCTCCAGAAAGAAGAAAAAAGCTAAAGCAACCTCCCGCCCTACAAAATCACAAATGGCAGCAGTCCAAGCACAAATCTTAAAGGAAACCAGCTCATTCGCCCGTTCACTATTAGACACCAGGAGTGAAACAGATACCAATGACACCACCTCACATGGGGGGGACTCCAGCCCGTCCCCCTCCCCGTTGCTGGTTGGACCGGACCTCACCCCGCGATCGGCGGCCGAACTCTAGGTGCTCGTAGTACATGCCTGCGGCGCCTCCTCCGGCCGTTGCAGCGACCGGAGCGGAACCTTCCCCTTCCTCTGCGGTTTCATGCCAAGGACTGCGGCGGCTATTGGAGGGGAAGTAGCTGACAACCGCATCGGAAGCATTAACTGTCTCTTAGAATATTAACACTGGCACACACAGGATCGCACAGGCAATGGTTCATCCTGGAGGTGGGCCAACCCAGGGCCCGACCTCAATCAATCCACGTCCCCCACTACCTGAACGGTACCCGAATGGAACTGATCTCTCTGGACGCTACTCTAGGCACCGGTTGTGCCACTTTGTTTAAAACCGGACGCCGTCCAGAATATCCTTTTTGTTGTTGTTTTTTTGCTTTTTCTTACCCTCCTCTTACCCACTCTGGGCTTCCTCTTCCTCTCTTAGAATACGGGTTGCGTGTGGGTGGGTGTGGGGGGGTGGCTGGGATGGGCGCGCGGGGGCGTGGCGGCGAGGGGATGATGCACACAAAAATGGGAACTTGGGAACAGACCATATAGTTCCTTATAACACCACTCAATACAATGAAGAAGGAACCCATATATAATATAATAACCTGGAATGTGAAGGGTATGGCCGGAATAAATAAACGTAATAGGATACATGCATATCTAAAACGCCACCATATCCATATAGCAATACTCCAGGAAACACACATCACCCCGGAAGACATTACGCGGCTAGAAAAGAGTTGGGCGGGATCAATACATAGCTCTGGTATCTCGTCCTTCACCAGAGGCGTGCTGATTTGGATAGCCCTGGGGGGTCCCTTACACAGTGCAACGCAGCATAAAAGATAAAGATGGCAGGTTCATACAACTGAAGGGACTGTTAGATGGGGAGGAGCTTATGATTAATGGGTTATATGTCCCGAACATTAGACAAGGTGAATTTCTACAAAAAACAATATCGCAATTAACAAATGACTTAACTACACCCTGCGTATGGGGCGGGGACATGAACTGTGTCCCGCAAATAGATATGGATAGATCACACCCCCCACTGGTGGCCGCCCCAATAGCGAAAAATTCCCAGACATTACGATTATGGATAAAAGAGCGTCACCTGATTGATATAGGGAGGCATTTACACCCACATGACAGAGTATACTTCTACTACTCCCCAGTACACCTTCTACACACCTGAACTGACCTCATCCTTACATCACAGGACCTAACACATAGAATAATGAGCGCAGACTACGCCGCCAGGGTAATCTCAGATCATTGCCCACTTATAGCGCAAATCAGATGGGGTAGACACTGCTCCTGTATCCCAACCTGGCGCCTGCAAACTCAACTACTACATGACCCCCCTTTCAGAAAAAAGATAGCCACGCACATCTCTTCATATTTCACTCAAAATGATGGGACAACAAGCTCCAGAGCTATCGAGTGGGATGCACACAAGACAGTCATAAGGGGGATATGTATATCAACGACAGTAGGCGTACGTCAAACACTGACGCGTGAGCTCCGTAAGCTAGAACAAGAGATTCACTCTTCTGAGTGCGAATTCGCAAAAGGCACGATAACACAAGAAAAGCTCTCTAGTATACGCTCTAAATGGAACAAAACAGACAACCGTCTCAGACACTTTGACCACCGACATTACATGGGCCGTACACACGCAGAAGGGGATAGATCCGGCAAATTACTGGCATGGCTCACAAACAATTAACGTCAGAATTCCCCTATAGGTGCCATTCGCCTCAATACAGGATTGATAGTTAATACACAGGCAGAGATAAACAGTGCCTTTAGAGAGTACTATAGCTTACTATATAAGGCGCGGCCCCCACCTACTGATATACAACTAAGCGACTTCTTCAATGGCATCACTCTGAATCGCCTAACGGCCACACAGGTGACAGACTTAGACAGGCCGATAGATATCACTGAAGTGCAACAGGCACTGCAACAATTAACACATGGCAAGGCGCCCGGCAGTGATGGTATACCCATTGAATACTATAGCACGTTCCCATCCCAAACCTTAGCCCCATACCTAGCAATGCTAATGGAAGCTCTAAAACGGGGCCAGCTCCCTGACACTTGCCGCGAGGCGCTGATAGCGGTACTACCTAAAGCAGGCCACAATCCATTAGACGTTCGCTCATACAGGCCATTATCGTTGCTAAACACAGACTGCAAATTACTTGGCAAAATCTTAGCCAACCGCCTGCTCCCATACATATCAGAGTTGGTCCATCAAGACCAATCGGGCTTTATCCCTGGCCGCAATACTTTCAGCAACATTAGGAATTTACTGCGCCTGATGTAAAAATTCTCCTGAAGGCGAGTGGCATTGAGTAGCAGTATCACTAGACATAGAAAAAGCGTTTGACACACTAGGGTGGCCTTTCCTGACAGAAACACACTGTCGCATGGGCTTTGGGCAGACTTATATTGACTGGGTGAAAGTATTATACTCTAATCCAACGGCTAGGGTCAAGACAGGGGATACGATCTCCGAGGCACTCAAAATAGAAAGAGGTACCAGGCAGGGATGCCCATTATCCCTGCTCCTGTTCGCGCTGGCCATTGAGCCACTGGCCTCCCGTCTCCGCACAATGGCCCCTGCCTGGGGTGTCCTTGACGGCCGAGCACATCGGATAGTGTCTTTATATGCAGATGATGCGTTAATTTTCCTCTGAGATCATACGGAGTCCCTGTCTGGCTTATTGAACCTACTACAACAATTTGGCTCGGTGACTGGGTTGATGGTGAACTGGGCAAAATCATGCATATTCCCTATGCGCCCGGTCCCCGAGGTACACAGAACGCTATCAGGTCCGGGTGACCTGAAGTGGTGCCACACTACATTTAAGTACCTAGGTATAAACATATATCACGATAGTCGTGACCTAAGAGATGGCAACCTTGGCCAAGTGATTAGATCCACAAGGGGCTCCCTGCCCTTTTGGTGCTCACTTCCACTGTCGCCTATGGGCAGAGTGGCCATAGCAAAGATGATACTATTACCACGCCTTCTTTATTTCTTTATGGCACTGCCGTTGGTACTGCCTATTTCCTTCTTCAAACCCTTGAACAGTTTACTGACGGATCTAATATGGGGCAATGGCCGAAGACGCGTTGCGTTGTCCAAAGTATACCAACCACTCAATCTGGGGGGACTAGGGGCCCCCAGATTTGAATTATACTACGCAGCCACCCAATTGCAATGGATATCTACTTGGATCGGGAATCCCACCAGCGCAGAAACACAGAGGGTCTCATTGGACCTCAGCGGTACCGAGGTACTACATTATCTCATGAATCACGAGGGCCCTAAACACGCACGCAACATCCTATTGGCTACTACGCACTGGGTCTGGGGCCGATTTGCACTACTAGGTGATAAAAACCCACAGTACTCCCCTAGGATTCCACTGTTGGCTCACCCGAAACTGGTGAAAATAGCGACTAAGGTGGGTCTGAGTACATGGGGAAGCAGAGGTGTACGCACAATCGGTGACATATACAATGACGGGCAATTCCAAACATATGAGGCACTGGCTGACAAATATACGCTAGGAAAAGGTGGCTTCATAGCTTACGGAGCAGTGCGACAGGCGGTACGAGCATGGTGGAAAAGCGGCAACGCGGAACCTAATATTTCCCCCATGCTTCACGAACTGCTAGGAAGCATAACCGCACCAACAAGCATATCGAACATATACAAAAACCTCACTACTCAGACCGAACACAAACAGGAACAAGCAAAAAATAGATGGGACTGTGTACTATCTGAACCCCTAACACTGCATACATGGGAACAAGCTATGAAAATGATTTACGAAGTATCCCGCAAACCTCGCTTCCGGTACACGCAGTTCAACTAGGTGCATCAAACATACCTCTCGCCGCACCGCATAACGCGCATGTTCCCCCGGTCGCCGCAGGCGTGCCCCAGATGCGGAACAGAAGAAGCCACTTTCTTCCATATGACATGGGACTGTCCCCCAATCCGAAACACGTGGACTGACATAATAACTTTACTAGCCGAGTGGACAGACACCACACTAACCCCCAACCCCGAACTATGCTTACTGGGCATAGGACCCTGCCCCAAAAAACACAAACAAACACTTTGATGTATCGCCCTAGCATTAGTGCTGTACAGGCGCCTCATAGCCCTGCAATGGAAAGCGCTGAGTGCCCCCAGTGTTGCCCAATGGCGGGCGGAGCTGCTACGGTGGGCTAAAGCGGAAGGGCAGACACTGCAGAACCTATTGGACAAAGGTATCCTGGTCAAGGGCATAGACACTTGGAACTCGTTCGTGATTGCTGTAGAAAACAAGGATGACGAGCGTCCTCCCTGAAAATAGTAAGAAACAGACAATACCCGATATTCAAGTAAGAACCCTAAGACACTAACACAGGCGCTCACTGTCACATACATAAGTTGTAAACCAACATATACATTGAAATACGGCCTATGGGAATAGCTCAGGTACACCACTAGGGGGCCGGAACACTTAACCACATGGTAGACTCTGGTGTGTCTGGAAGCCCTTGTTGTCACCCTATCGATCCGGAGCTACCGCGCCATCGCCTTCTCTTCGAACTGGGGCTGGGCCGCGGGGGTGGCAGTGCTGCCCTGGCTGGGGTGTTGGCTTGTTTCCGCGCTAGAAAGGGGGGCTGCACTCCTCCCCATGCCTTGTTCTCCCCCTCTGCTCTTCCTCCCCCCCCACCCCCTCCCCGACGGCGCTCGCTCAACCCGCTCCGGCTCTTTTCTTTATGTCTTTCCTCTGCACCTTTAAGCTTTTCTATTATCATTTTATATGGTGAACCAATTATGCATCTCAAATGTACATTCTCTCATGCCCCCTTTTTTTTGCCCTCGGGAGCGCGGGTCTCCGCGCTCTCGTGTGTGCATGGGAGATGGGGCTCCCACACAGGACTTGAAGATGTGGCGAGCAAGACAATTTCATTGCATATGTACACTGGAACGAACTGTAATCACCTGTATTTCACTCTAATGTTGCCTGCTGTCTGATAAAACAATAAAAACATATTTAAAAAAAAAAAAAAGATACTCCACCAGGCTTCAGGCACTGGCGGGGTTTTAGGATCAGATACTCCACCAGGCTTCGGGCACTAGCAGGGTTTTAGGATCAGATACTCCACCAGGCTTCGGGCACTAGCAGGGTTTTAGGATCAGATACTCCACCAGTCTCTATGCACTTGTAGGGTATTAGGATCAGATACTCCACCAGTCTCCAGGCACTGGCGGGGTTTTAGAATCAGATACTCCACCAGTCTCCGGCACAGGGAGGGTTTTAGGATCAGATACTCCACCATTCTCCAGGCACTGGCGGGGTTTTAGGATCAGATACTCCACCATTCTCCAGGCACTGGCAGGGTATTAGGATCAGAAAATCCACCAGTCTCCAGGCACTTGCAGGGTATTAGGATCAGATACTCCACCAGTCTCCGGGCACTGGCAGGGTTTTAGGATCAGATACTCGACCAGTCTCTAGGCACTTGCAGGGTATTAGGATCAGAAACTCCACCAGTCTCCAGGCACTGGCTGGGTTTTAGGATCAGATACTCCACCAGGCCCAGGACACATTCGGGGGTTTCCATGATTAATTCTCAATATAATGTCCACGAAGGTACTCAGTGAATGATTCGGGCTATTTAAGTGGCAGAATGAACTGCCATCATTCTGGTGCGCGGGCTGGTTCCAGGAGAAGGGACCAACATCCTTTAACAGGCCTAGACTTCAATGAGTCTAGACTTTCTCCTTGGACCCCGGGCGCAGCAAGGAGAGGCCTGGCTGATCTGCTGTAAATATACAATAAATGGCGGTACCCTCACCTGCGAGGAGTTTCTTCTTCCCATCCAGAATGTTACCACCAGCGCTGTATGAAAATTCTGCTGCACCTCCCGGGTACCAAACGAAAAGTCTCACTTCAGAATCGCAACCCACCCCTCTGTCCACTTCTGGGAGCCACGGCGGGCATGGGAACTCTCAGGTCTCTCCCCACAACAAGGAGATTTCTAACCACACATTTAGACTCCGTTATTAACAGTGCCTACTTTGTAAATAAAGACCTGCCCAAAGCTCTCCTTTCAAACACGCGGCTGCTGCAATTAAATGTGCGAGCACAAAATACTGAGGCCGCAATCCTGAAACCATCTCGTGCCTCTTCAATGCATTTATAGACGCTCCCTGCCCCTTCAGCTCTCTCTTGCAGCTTTCTGCTTTCTCCCTTTGTGACGCTTTTTCGTTTTTCTCTTCCTCCGTCTTTCACATGTATTTTGCTCGCAGTAAATACTTCAGGTAGAAAAATAGGCACTGGCCCTCAAAAATAAGTGCCGGTGCCCCGCACCGGAAGCCACCGCCTCAAATTAAGCACTGGTTATAAACTCAACTATATTCCTTGACAGTGCTTGGTTCAAATATGCTGTTAAATTCTGCAGCAGGTTGGAAAGACTTAGTCATTCTGCAAAAGGTTGAGTGCTCACCTGCGGAAATGAAGGGATGAGTACCACGGAGGTAAATAACACAGACCTGCGGCCCTGTCCGGTGCTTCGCGGCACGTAGCCAGGCGGCTGCAGCCACGGCTTGCAATGGCTGATCTGATGCCCGGTCGGACAGGAGGCCGCGGGCAGCGCTGCGCTGATTGCAGTAATTAGGGCGCCCATCACACGGCGATCTCTGGGCGCGCAGAGCCTCCAACACGTAATGGTTCACAATTACCCCGAGTCCTGGATTCGGAGCCGGCCCCATCCATTAACGCACTGGCACCGGGGAGGGCACTGGCGACGGGCAAGGTCCACCCGCTCCGCGATGTGCCAGCGGAGTCCAGCAGGGGCGCCCCGGCGGGGCCTGCCGGAACGCTGCCCGGTGCGTGGCGGGATGGCACCGCGCCGCCAGACTCTCAGCGCGGCCCATCAGCCTTAATTGTAAATAATGTGTTCCATTAATGTTCTTTAACTGCACTTCATTTATTATTGTAAACACAATTGTCACCGCTGGCTGGTCACACCCCGACCCCTTCCCCCTTAGAAACCACAGGGGAAGGTGGACCTTGGAAAGGCAGCAGGTCTGACCGGAACATCTGCAGTTGCACGTGTTCTCTGCTGCGAGTTGCAGTTTATTTATTCAAATAAAACACATTTTGGTACCTGCCAAGGAGTAAAAGCGTACACTCTGTCCTCTCCGTTTCCGAGAGTCCAGCATGGGGGTCATTTAGGGGTCGCAGCCATTCGTTAGCCCCTGGCACTGCCAGAGCGACCCCTGGCATCAAATCAGAGATGGCAAATTCAGTGCCAAGAACACAGTGGCAGCTCGTCCTTATCGAAGTCAGCTGGGGCTCCGCTCACGTTGTTTTCTGGCAATTTATATCACACAGTGAAAGATAAAATATTATTGACTATTAGTGTAATAAACATGGAGAACAATGAGCTGGACTATGCCCATCCATGGCAGCTGAGATAGGTAAAAACGTTTAAATGCATGATGTGTGGGTGGTCGCGGGAGAGGGTGTGTTTAAGTGAGAGAGTGCATGTAAGTGTGAACTTGTGTGCGTGTGTCCGTGAAACTGGAGGTGAAAGGGCGTGTGAAGTTACTTCCGCTGGGGGCCAGGAGTGCACCAATAAAAGCCTCATTCACTCTTGCCCTGATCATGAAGCGGGACTCACAGCATCCAACCGACACGTGGTTGTATCACACAATCCCAAGACAACCCCAAGAAAATGGCACGGGTGTGTGCGCGCGCAACAAGCCCAGGCCCGCCTGGTGACGCCCCCTGGCCCCTGGCCCAGCACCCCACAATCATGTAATGGACATGGGGAATGCAGGAATGGCGGGCCCCAAAGACAGGTGCGGGCCGGATCAGACTGACCGAAGCCAGAAGCCAGTGGCCATGGTGGCCGCAGAGTTTGTTTCACATTTCTCGTGGGCACCTGCAACGCCAGCCACTGACTATGAGGGGCACTGACCCACCCATCGCTACCGCTATCTGTGGCCCATCACAGCGCTGACCGTGAGAACCAACTTCACCTGCGACAGTCGCACGTTGCTGCCTGGGTTTTGCATGGCTGCCTCTGATGACCACAAACGCACCTGCACCTGGGGTCCGACGTGTTGGAGGGGCGCTGCAGGCCTTTTTTTAAAGATAGCAGAGTAGGCCTCGGTACGGCCCCCCACCTGTGAAGAGGCCAAACCTGCTTCCTGTAAGGACAAGACCAAAACACAACCCACAGAACACCCCAGTAACCACTAGACCAGACTCTGGTGTGAGAGGAGGAGCTCAGGGGCATGCTGGGAAGGCTGAGGACCACCAAAGGTACTAGGAGGCCTACAGATGGCAGTAATGTAACCCAACAATCTGTGCAGAACCCAGGCACAGAGAGACAGGCACAGTACTCGCTGGTGGACCTGACGGCGATCCAAGTAAAAGTCATCTAGTGGCACAGTGTTACCCCTCTCCACCAGATACTACTCAAAAAAAGGCTGAAAGGAAAGTTTAACTGGGTTTCAAATATACCTTCTGCAGCCCCTCTCTCCCATCCCAGAACACATGAAGTAAAACTCAAAGGAGCTCTGTCTAGCTGGCTTCAAGTTCCAAGCCTCTGTGGGTACAAACATTAGCCCCCGTCTTCAGAACATCTCCCTTTTTGAGGTGACTACCGAAGCTGGCCTTCTCACGACTTCCACTCCGAGATCTCCAGAATAACCACCATGCTGGAGTATATTATGGTCAAATCTCCTACGGCTAGGTTCAAACATTACTGCACAGACAGAAACTTAACATCTTCTAACACCAATCTTTTCAAAACTCCCCAAGATCAACCGGGACAGCAGAGGCGTCAGGTCATTTACATTTATAGTGGCGAAGACCTGGAAAGATATTCCAGTTCCACTTCGCTTTATAAACAATGAAGGTCTAATTAGGAAACAACTCAAAATCTGGCTATTTCTGCTGTCTAGTTTGGCATCATGAGTGGGGCATCTAGGGACGTGCAGCCTTCTCGGCAGCTCTTAAGCTCTATAAAACCCGACCATTCATTCAAATGCAGGGGCTCGGAAAAACACGTACTGGCTTATTTCTTGTGCAGACGAACTCCCCAAACAGATGTTAATCAACCAATAAACCTGCTTCTGAACAAACAGCATTATCAGAAGTACCCAAGTGTGGCCAGAGCCCAGGGTGCGAGATTCTATTAGCTATATGCTTCACGTTCAACGAAACTTGATAGATATATTACAAAGAAACATCTACCAGTGACAGTCCATAAGGGAAAAGGAAGGAGGGCCTTCCAAGAATTAAGCAGAACAGCAAGCTTCAATAGGAACCTTAAGAACTGGAAGCCTCAAGCAGGTGCTGACCAACTGCAATGGGGTCCCTGTCTCCCCAAAGGCAAACAAGGAGGTCTCTGGTGGCATCCAGACACACAGACTGTGTGACCAGCAGTGTGATGCCAGCCTGCGGCTGAGGGCACAATGACTGTGCTGCTGTTCACTACTTGACAAGAAAACAATTAGCAACACAAATTCTCATCAGCCACAGGTCATGGATCAGGATGTGCAGTGAAGGGTCCACGCGAGCTATACATCTGTTTTAACCATCCAACGTCACTCGCATCTTTGTATCTGATTTATTTCTGTATTCTTAAAGCTCCATTATGCAAAGGAGCAGAGACGAACCAACAAACGAGGAACAGAAAAAAGGTCCAAACTTGGAAGTTATGACAATCCAAAAAATAGCTGTGATGAAAAAAGTTTTGAGAGCAGAAATAAAATGAGATGTAAACAAAATATTTGTCTGTTCTTCAATTTAAGAGCCTTAATCTGCAAAACTGAGGCGGACAACAGTCCCATGATGGAGAATTAAGTTTCCAGAGGGACTTACAAATCAGAGGAGGTCCAAGAGACTGAGTTTCACTAGAGAGAGAGAGAGAATAGGAGTGACAGCCAAAGCAGAGTAATCTAGTCAATACCTGAGCAAGCAACTGTACAAATGTGTTGATGAACGAACATTAACTGCAATACTGAGCCGCGGTGAAGCACTGTCCATCACCAAAGCAAGGCCTACGGTCATCTGTCCTCCATGAGACCTTTGAGATGTCTTCTTGTATATCTTCTGTGACTCCTCTACTAGCAGCTGACCTCCAACAGGATCCAACCACTTTCAGCTGATGGATTTTATATGCAGTGTTGAAAAAAAGGAAGATGGGAGGTCGATACGGTCAGTTACGTGTCCTCCATCAACATTAAACCTATATAAAAAATGTGGCATGCTCCAAATAATTCGCACACCTACATGGAGGGTAGAGAGCTAAATACATTGATTTAGGTTTTTATTCCAATAGTAACAGCAATCCATCTTTAGAATGCAGAGACTCTTACCCACCTAGGTGGCATGCTTCAGCATTGGGTCCGGTGCCACTCTACGCTGGCAGTGCAATGCCAAGCGGGTGCCTCGTAAGGGGGCACTCTGATAGAGATCTTTTTTCCTGCCCTTTTTGAGTGAAAGTGAAAATGAGGTAATAGTGGGTACGGTGAAGGATAAAACTGCCTCTAAATATCCAAGGTGGTTTCCCTTTTATTGACAATGTGATGGTCTACGGCAAAATCAAAAACAAAGGGATCAATTGAAATGTAGTTCTTTGATCCTTCTAACTGGTCTACATGTTTCGTAACTGGCTGCCTACAAAGGTCAAGGGGAACTTCTTCGGGACCAAAACTCGAGTACCTACTATCTATGCATGTGGGTAACCTAATCTTCAGTTATCCTCAAGCATATTGTGAAAAAGTGGGTGCTATCACCCCAGTGAGTGTCACACGTGTCTGGGAACTCACGCGATCCAGTATCCGTGAGCCTGTAGGAATAAGAGACAAAACAAAATTTATATGTAAGCACAGACAAATGTGGATAGTGGCGTGGCATATTGCCATTCAATAATCCACTCTGATAAACTTTACCAAACCCCCACACCGAGTTTCTGTATGAGCACACTCTGCCTGTACAACATTGTAGCCTTTCGTGGGCACTGCAAAACTTGATTTCTTTCACTGAATACCCTGGCTCTTGAAATAGGACTGTACACATTGAAATAATCATGGAAACAATGGCTTATGGTGCTCACCCGTTTTGTAATCTTACGCGAACCACATAGGATGGCAAAATCCTGCAGCCATCCAGCCTATTAGTCTGAAAAGGTTTCAGGAACAGGCTTTGGGGGGATGCAGTTTAGTAAGAACATTAGATCTTGTGGCATACCTGAGTGTAAGAGCGGTCTCCTACACTTACTCTGTCCTACCACCAAACTGAAAACAAAAGGGAAACCCACACTGGATATTTACAGGCAAATTTATCCTTCACCGTGCCCACCATCACCTCAGTTTCACTATCACTCAAAAAAGGCAGGAAAGAGATCTCCAGCTAAGCACCCCACACCAGGCGCCCACTTGACACTGCACCGCCTGCCTAGCGTGGGGCAGGACCCAATGATGAAGTATGCCACGCAGGTGGGTGAGAGTCTCTGCATCCTGGACAAGAATCCCTGGTACCATTGGATTAAGAAACAAAACCACTCTATTCAGCTCTCCGCCCTCAATGTATGAGCGGGAAATGTTCAGACCATCACCTTTTATGTTATAGGATTTTACATGCACCCAACCTGCCGAGACTATTTTAAGGTTCTTTTAACTGCTTTATTCTGTTTGCATGTGCTTACTCTAAATGCCACACACAGGGAATGCTCCTTTCACAGTAATAACCTGTACAGTAAAGTGCCAGTGGGATGCAGTTTATCCGGATTTCAACACAGACTTAAAGCACCTTGATGAGCTCTAAATGAGATGGGAGTATTTGACAGCCCCGGCATCTGCTCCAGGCCAGCTGGCTTCCTGGGTCGGGCACACAAGCCTCACTTGGAAGGTGGAATGAAACTGAAGGCTGATGGCCTGGTGGAGAAAACCAGGTTTTTAATTGCTTCCTAAAGATGCTCAAATCAGAATGTCCTCTAAGGTGACTGGGCAGCCTGTTCCAAAGGCGGGAAGAGGAATAGACAAAGCTTCTACCGCCACAAGAAACTTTCTTCATCTCTGGGACGGACATCAGTTTAGCTGTTTCAGAACGCAGGTATCTATTAGGAATGTACCAACAAAACTTTGTCAATAGATAATTTGGGCCGGAGTCAGGGAGTGTTTTGTGAGCTGTACACAGTGCTTTAAGAGCAACTCTTTTGTCACAGGAAGCCAATGAAGCTCCTCCAGGGCCTTGGAGGCTGATTGCAATTTCGGGATCTTCCTAAGAATCCTTGCAGCTGCATTTTGCAGCCTTTGCAGTTTCTTGAAAGATACTTGTTGGCTGCACATATACAGCGCGTCACAATAGTCGAGTTTAGACAACACTAAAGAGAATAGAACAGTCTTCTGTAGCTCATCTGGAATAAACCATATCATTTTCTTAAAGTTTTTTAGCATGAAAAAACGATAAAAAAACTAGCTTTTTAATTTGATCAGCAAATGAAAGCTGTGGATCAAAGATCACACCTACATTCCTCCCTTTAAGGACAGGCGTGGGCACAGCACCGAGCTCTGGAGGCCGCCATGTCAAATTCCAAAAGGAAATATCCTTCCCAAATAGTAAAACATTCGTTTTTTTCTGAGTTTAACTTTAGGCAGTGGTTGCTCATAAGTATTGCACTCATACACTTACTGAAACGTGTTGCCACCTCTTCGACGTCACTTGAGATTGACACTACACTCTGAGGGTCATCGGCATACGAGATGGTTGAAAGGCCGACAAACCTGAGCAAGCCAAGGGAGGCACATAGATATTCATTAGAGTTGGTTCAAGCGACGACCCCTGCGAGACACCACATGGGAGAGAATAGGAGCAGGATTCAAAGTCTTCACACATGACCGATTGCCCCCTCTCTGAGAGAAAAGAACAGAGCATATCATAGGCCGAGCCACCTAAACCTATTCCAACCAGGCGTTCTTTCAAGACTCAAGGCTCAATGTGTTAAATGCCACCCACAGATCCAAAAGGATCCATGCGGCCTTTCCCCTGTTGTCCATAATGCATCAAATTTCCTCTGTGGCCACAATCAAAGCGGACTCTGTGCTGTGTCCGCTTCTAAACACAAACTGGGCTTCACCCACACTTCCCTGTTGATCTAGAAAGTCAGATAAAGCAGTATTCATATGCGTCTCGAGAATCTTAGCAGACATAGGCAGCCGTGATATGGGGGTGATAGTTCTGCATCTAAGGAGGGTTTTTAAAGCATTTTTCCAATCATCAGGGAAGAAGAGAGAACACATGTGATATCACTCCAAGATCTGAGTTACACATCTCTCTTGTCAAGACACCTCTTTCAAAACGAGCGTCCAAACTTGAACAACTATGTGGCCCTAGGCTCTTCCTGTTCTCCACTGTGCCTCACTTTCCATAACCATCACACTTGAGAGCACAGAGAAATAGCTCAGAATGTACACAGTACAACAACCTATCTTGTGTACGGTTTCATGCACCAAAATGTTGCTCCATCTAAGAAAAATAAATAGCTAAAGAGTGGTAACATGGCGCGTATGACACATCCGGAGAATTTTGGCATTTTTTGAGCCCATAATGAAACTGTTTAAAGCAAAACTACAAGCCCCACAATGCATCATGCCGTTAGTTGGAAAAAATAGACGAGGGTATCTTGGGCCACAGCCCCAACGCCTAGTAGGGAAGTGCAAAATATAATATGGCGTTCTTGGCATTCTGCCTTTTACTCTTGGAAGGAGACACAGGTTAAACAGTCCAGTGGGTGAGAGGGCTGGGGTGGCTTTTCAGATGCTAACAGGAGCATATCTTGCTAATGGGCAAACACTATCGCTTCCTGGAAAATCAGCATTATAAAAGAACCTTATTTACCAGACAAAGCAATAGCAGTAAATCCAGTCTAGAGACACAGGGAAAGGAAAAATACTTACGTTTCCTGTCACCCCCTCTTCTCGTGCCCTTCCTTGGGGTTTGTGTGATTTAGGAGGCAAACTTACACCACTATGTGAGGTGCCCTGCACTAAAGGAGAGCATCACATGCTGAAGGTGCTGCCCCTGTATATACCTTGAGGGCGAGAGGAGGAGGACGATACTGGCTCTTGTCGGCAGCTTCTACACAGAAAGCAATGACTGTGCATAAAGTCAGAATCCCGCCTTTGCCGCCCCCCCCCCTTGTGCGCAGTGCACAATAGCTGACATACGGGGGGCTGCTAAGTTTTGAAATAGGGCTGTAAAGTACTTCTCAACAGGGAATGAGTCAGTCCCAGATCACAGGAGGCTGACACACTGACGTAAAGTGCAGGCAGCAGAAGGCCAAGACAGACAGACACATCCGCCCCTCCCAAAACTCCTCTAACACCCCCGCCACCCCCCCACCACCCCCCAAAAAAACTATATGGTTGTATGAACATATCTGTCTAACGGGACTGTAAGTCGAACTATCCTGTACAGATATACTGTCTGACAAATATAGTGGTCTGAATATTATTCACAGAACTGTAGCTCCATGTGGTGTAGATGTCCTGTTATTAACTCCAAAGGGGTGATACTTAAGTAAAAAATATTTAGAACACAATATTTATGTCAGACTATATTCTGAAAAGGATATTATAGTAGCAGATCCACCAGGGAGCGAAGCTGTGCAAGCTTCCAGTACACACAGCACTATAATCCGCCACCCCAACCCCAGCCATCCTCAGACCAGAGGTGAGACAAGCAGAAATGGAAGAGACACACAAGGGATGCACACAGTAGGATTACAGAACGGGTTCAGCATGGGCAGCAGTTGTGCAAGCTTCCCCCACACACTGAATGGGGCTGGGATTGGTATTGCCAAATTCCGTCTCTCTCTTTCTCTCTTCCCCCAATGTTACATCTCAGCACATGCATTATGGACATGATCCCCTTGCACAGAGACCAAGGCCCTCATTATCAACTTGGCGGGTTCGGCGTTGGCGCTCAACAAAAGACCGCCAGTGCGCAGAAGTCTCTGCCGGCCACATAATGTACATTCAGCTGGGCCGGCGGACCAAGGGGTGCAGATGCCACCAAGACACCAGGGTTTTTTACTTTTTTTATTTATTTTTTTCCCTTTTTTTTTTGGTGCTGGGGGGGCACCCCCTTTGGCAAGGGTCGCCCTCCAAAGGGGGCAAAGCACTGTTGGGCAGTTCTGCCCCCCTTGGGAGCAGATCTGCTGATTTATTTTTAAGACCATCTCCCCCCAAGGGGGGCAGAATCCACTTAGCGCCAGGGATCTTGTGTGTGTGCTATGTGTTTGGCAGGGACTTGAGCAAGGGCCCAATGGGGGCCAATATTATGTACACCATTTCTTCCCCCCTTGGGGGCTGATCGGGCAATTATTTTTAGGCCCATCTGACCCCAAGGAGGACAGAGGCCACTAAGGTGGCAGGGATTTATTATTTTTTTTGTAGGGGTGGCCCTTGGGCAAGGGATTCAGCACAGTATTGGTGGCCATTTCAGCCACCCTAGGGGGCAGATCGGCCTAGTTTTTTTAGGCCCATCTGCCCCAGAGGGGGGCAGAGACCACTAGACACCAGAGAAAATTTCCAAATGTTTGGTGGCGGGGTGTTTGTCAACTGGCGAAGTGTTTGCATTGGTGATTATAACAGTTTATTTCTCCTTTTTGTTCTAGTTCAAAGTTTTTGCTTCCTTTGCTGTGGCTCGTTGCAGTTTTGGCAGTGGTTGACCTGCAGTTTGCGTAGTTGCACGTTTTAGGTAAGTAAAAACATTATACTCCAAATGACTATTGTTGCCATGCATGAATGACATTTTGTAAGTGGTGTACTAAGTGCAGGATTGTGTGTGAAATTGTCATTAGATTAGTGCACAATGATATTTGTGTTGTCTTATGTCTAATTTTCTTTTCTTTTTAGTGGGATATCATTGGTGATTGCTGTGGCTGTGTAGAGTAGTTGCTGAGGAGTCTGGCTTTTTCAGGCAAGTGAGCGGTATTGTTTTTGAGTTTATAACTCTTAGTGATAAAGCTACACTTTGTTTATTACTTATCTTACACAGTGCTGGTTGTTGGCTGTGTATTTGTCCAGTTACCTTTCGTAGGAAGGATCATGGCTAGCCGTAGGATGACCGCTCAGCAGGTTGTTGGTGTGCTTTTTGAGACATCTTGTGACCATGATTATGAGACTGACTCTGCATCTGAGGCAGAGGAGGAAGTGCAAGATTCTGGAAGTGAATGTTCTTTCAAAGAGGAATCGTCTGATGATGAACCCACTCTCTGTGCTGATGAAGTGCAAGTTTTAGATGAGGACACTGATGTGCCGATGGTGCAGCAGCCAACGGCTGAAAGGCTTCCCATTGGAAGACCTGAACTCTGGGTTGCCCTAAACATGGAGCAGCCTCAGTTGCCTGCCTTTACTGGCTTCCAGGGTGTAGAGTGAATACGGAAAACTTTTGCCGTCAATTTCTTTCAGTTGTTTATAGATGATGTATGTATTTTTAGAAGAGATTTATTAAGCAGACTAATTTGTATGCAGAGCAGTATTTGAGGGACATTGCTGCAAGACTTAGGCCACACTCTAGAGCTAGCCGGCGGATTCCCTCAAATCTGGCAGAGTTGACAAAGTTCTTGGAATTAACTTTTTTGATGGGACTGATAAGGAAGCCATCACTGTCTTCATATTAGTCTACTAGTCCCTTGATGGCAACTGCTATTTCCTGCAACCATAAGTCGTAATCGGCATGAGCTTCTTCTTCGGATGGTGCATTTTGTTGATAATGCTTTAGCCTTGCCACGAGATCACCTTGATTCTGACCGTGTTTTTAAGATTAGGCTTGTACTTGAGCGTTTTGTAGATCGGTTTTCAGAGGTGTATGTTCCAGGCAAAGAAGTGTGTACGAGCCTTTGGCCCTGTTCAATGGGCGTTTGGTTTTTAGGCAGTACATTCCTAGCAAAAGGGCATGGTATGGAATTAAATTGTATATGCTGTCGGAAAGTAGTACAGGATATGTTTATAATTTCTGGGTCTACACTGGTAGGGATTCCAGTATTGACCCCACTGGTTGTCCGTTCACTTTTGGAGTTAGTGAGAAAATTGTGTGGGAACTTGGTAGACTGCTTAACAAAGGTACCATTTGTATGTAGATAATTTCTACACTGGAATGCAGTTGTTCAAGGAATTGTTCAGAGTGGACACTGTTGCTTGTGGCACAATCTGCTCTATCTTGAAAGGCTATCCAAGAGAGCTTGTCTGTAAAAAAATTTGAGAAGGAACAGTGCAGTGCCTTGCGGAATGATGAGCTGCTAGCTCTGAAATTAGCAGACAGGAGGGATGTCTACATGCTAACTGCCATCCACGATGAGAGTACTTCACCTGTGGCTGTTTGGGATCAAGTTGCTGAAGTGCGCAAACCTGTGTCCATGTTAGACTACAATAAGCACATGGGTGGTGTTGATAGAGTAGATCAGAGGTTGGAACCTTACACTGCTGCTCGTTATGCTTATGTTTGGTATAAGAAATTAGCGGTTTACCTGTTCCACTTGGCAACTTTTAATGCTTTTGATGTGTTCAAGAATAGTTCTCCAGAGTCAAGGATAACATTTGTGAAAGTTCAGGAGTCTGTCATAGCGAGCCGTGTTGTGCTGGAACAGGCAAGAGTTCCTAGAGGAGCAGCGGTGGAGGATGTGGCTAGATTGGAAGATCACCTCTTTGCTGAGCACATTCCTCCCACAGCCAAAAAAGACTTTCCAGCTAAGAGATGTAGAGTCTGTGCTTGAAGAGGTATCCGGGAGGAGACTAGGATGTACTGCTGATTG
Source organism: Pleurodeles waltl (assembly GCF_031143425.1). NCBI lineage: Eukaryota > Metazoa > Chordata > Amphibia > Caudata > Salamandridae > Pleurodeles > Pleurodeles waltl. Next base: position 984,121,494 of record NC_090450.1, read on the forward strand.
TCCTTCAAAGTCTGGGCTGTGTGTGGGTGGCTGTTTCAGGAGTTACCACACTCAAAAACATTACTGGGAACTACCGTGAGTATAAACTGCCTGTTTTATATTTTCATATGTTCAGTTTCACGGTGGCATTACCGTCATGTATTTAGTTAGAGCTTTTGTGTTTGTAGTTTTGTACTTATTTCTAATTAGTTAGTGGTTTCTTTGTTGTTTAAAAAAAAAAAAGTGAAGGCAGTGTGCATGGATTGGCACTTGGCTGGCGGTGTGCGAGGAGTGGCGCTTGGCTAACGGTGTAAATAGTGACTTGCTGTTGGCCACTGCAACACACTGCTAAGCAAACGCCAGTCCACGCACTCCCATAAGCTGGTGTGATTGCTGTGTCAGGCATGTGGGCGCATAAAAGTGATGAGCCATTGTTATTGGTCCTGGGCGGGGCCTTCATCTAAGGAAACCTACCTAACCTAGACATTTTTGAAAACTAGACACTTGGAGGAGTCCAGGGAGGTGTGGCTTGCATGGATCCCCCAACATTTTCTTACCCAGAATTCTCTGCAAACCTCAAAATGTTCTTAAAAAAGCATATTTTCCACACCTTTCTTTGTAGGATCACGCGCCGCCACAAATTTCCTACCACTCAGTGTTACCCTCAGTCTCACAAGTAAAATGATACCTCACTTGTGCGGGACCCCAAAGCAGAGTCAGTCTAAAAATTTATAAATGAAAAAAATGTGCTTGTCAACTCGCTGTGCTATCCCCTCAAACTCTACATGTTTTGGGCCTTTTCCTGTTGCAGGCACCTGGGCCACCCACACAAGTGAGGTACCATTTTTATCTGGAGACTTGGCGGAACGATGGGTGGAAGGAAATTTGTGGCTCCTCTCAGATTCCAGAACTTTCTATGACTGAATTGTGAGTAAAAAGTGTTTGTTTGGCCAATGTTTTGAGGTTTGCAAAGGATTCTGGGTAACAGAACTTGGCGAGAGCCCCACAAGTCATCCCATTCTGAATTCCCCTGGGTGTCTATTTTTCAAAAACATATAGGTTTGCTAGGTTTCCCTAGGTGCTAGCTGATCTAGAAGCCAAAATCCACAGCTAGGCACTTTGCAAACAACAGGTCAGTTTTCTTTGGGGAAATGTGATGTGTCCATGTTTTGTTTTGGGGCATTTCCTGTCACGGGCACTAGGCCTATCCACACAAGTGAGGTACCATTTTTATCGGGAGACTTGGTGGAACGCTGGGTGGAAGGAAATTTGTGGCTCCTCTCAGATTCCAGAACTTTCTATGACCTAAATGTGAGGAAAAAGTGAGTTTTTTGCCAAATTGTGAGGTTTGCAAAGGATTCTGGGTAACAGAACCTGGTGAGAGCCCCACAAGTCATCCCATCCTGGATTCCCCTGGGTGTCTATTTTTGAAAAATGCACAGATTTGCTAGTTTTCCCTAGGTTCCTGCTGAGTTGGAGGCGATAATCCACAGCTAAGGACTTTACAAAAAACGCATCAGATTTCAATGTAAAAATGAGATGTGTCCATGTTGCATTTCCTGTCGTGGGCATTAGGCCTACCCACGCAAGTGAGGTACCATTTTTTATCGGAAGACTTGGGGGAACACAGAATAGAAGAACAAGTGTTATTGCCCCTTGTCTTTCTCTACATTTTTTCCTTCCAAATGTAAGACAGTGTGAAAAAAGACGTCTATTTGAGAAATGGCCTGTAATTCACATGCTAGTTTGGGGACCCCGGAATTCAGAGATTTGCAAATAACCACTGCTTCTCAACACTTTATCTTGTGCCCATTTTGGAAATACAAAGGTTTTCTTGATACCTATTTTTCACTTTTTATATTTCAGCAAAAAAATTGCTGTATACCCGGTATAGAATGAAAACCCATTGCAAGGTGGAGCTCTTTATTGGCTCTGGGTGCCTAGGGTTCTTGATGAACCTACAAGCCCTATATATCCCCGCAACCAGAAGAGTCCAGCAGATGTAACGGTATATTGCTTTAAAAAATCTGACATCGCAGGAAAAAGTTACAGAGTAAACGTGGAGAAAAATGGCTGTTTTTTTTCACCTCAAATTCAATATTCTTTTATTTCAGCTGTTATTTTCTGTAGGAAACACTTGTAGGATCTACACAAATGACCCCTTGCTGAATTCAGAATGTTGCATACTTTTCAGAAATGTTTAGCTATCCGGGATCCAGCATTAGTTTCACAACCTTTTCTGTCACTAGCTGGAAGGAGGCTAAAAGCACAAAAATAGTAAAAATGGGGTTTGTCCCAGTAAAATGTGAAAAATGTGATTTTCTGATTCAAGTCTGGCTGTTCCTGAAAGCTGGGAAGATGGTGATTTTAGCACCGCAGACCCTTTTAGGATGCCATTTTCAGGGGAAAAAACACAAGCCTTCTTCTGCAGCCATTTTTTCCCCATTTCTTTTTTTAAAACGAAATTTGTGCCGTATTTTGGCTAATTTCTTGGTCTCCTCCAGGGGAACCCACAACTCTGTGTACCTCTAGAATCCCTATGATGTTGGGAAAAAAAGGACACAAATTTGGCGTGAGTAGCTTACGTGGACAAAAAGTTATGAGGGCCTAAGCACGAACTGCCCCAAATGGCCAAAAAAAAAGGTTTGGCACCTGAGGGGGAAAAGGCCTGTCAGCAAAGGGGTTAACTAAGCCCAAAGCAAGGCCTTGCGGGCAAGTGATAAAACAAAGAGAAATACAGAGGAGAGTGCATAGAAAGGATCAATGGACTTGGCATCATACAAATCCACAAATTCTGCCAATCGGCTGGCATATACACTTTTCATTGAGAGATGCCTGGTTGGTAGAGTGACATCTCCCGCTTATGGAGGGAAGACAAAAACTCTCAGCTTTTACTGCTGAATCTCCACACATGTAGATGAGGAAGGAGTGTGCAGATTTGTGTGCACGACCCTGCCCTGTTGCTGCAACAGGAGATCCTTCTGAAGGACCAGCCTAATGAGAGGACAGATGCTCGTACTCAGGTGTTCGGGATACCATACTCTCCATTCCCAAGCTGGATCCACCAAGATCACTTGGGCCTGGCGAGTTCTGACCTTCTTCAGAACTCAGGGCAAGAGCGGTAACGGCAGAAAGGTTTACAGGAGTCCCAAGCTCCAATAGAGACAAAATAAATCTATGACCAAAAGCTGTTGTGGAAACTTCACTGCACAGGTGCTAACAATGCTTGTTTTTGGTGGTGGCAAATACATCTAACCAAGGTTCTCCCCAATCTCTTGCACCATCTGAGGATGGAGATGTTATTCATGGTCCACGAGGCATCGACAACTGAGTTCGTCAGCTCTGGTGTTCAGCGAGCCCACCAAGTGTTGAGCTACCAGGAAAAAGCCAGACGTCCCAGCAATGTCCAGAGACGCTGGGCATCCTGACACAGAGTCCACGACCGTTCCTGAGGATAAACCAGAAACTGCACTGAATCTAGAACAGCTCCAATGAACGGGAGTGTCTGGAAGGGAGTCAGGTGTGACTTAGACATGTTGATAGTGAACCCCAGCAAATGCAGGAGGTTCGCCGTAGTATGAAGGTTGGAGACAACTGCCTGAGGTGAGCCCCGTTTCAACAGGCATTCGTTCATGGAGGGAAAGCCTGGAACCCTGACCGTGACATGTGTGCTGCAACAACCGTCACCCCGTTGGTGAACACCTGTGGGGTCATAGTAAGTCAAAAGGGGAGCACAGTGAACTCATAATGCTCGTGGCCTATCGTGAACCGCAGGTAAAGCCTGTGGGCAGTTAGGACAGAGATTTGAAAGTATGTGTCCTATAAGTCCAACGCTACCAACCAATCCTCAGGGTACAGGGCAGACAGAACTAGAGCCACAGCGAGCATCTTGAACTTTTCCTTTTTCAGGAAGTAGTTGTGAAGGTGTAGATCTAGTGTAAGGCGGAGGCCTCCGCCCTTTTTTGGCGCCAGTATTGAGAACAACAATCATGGCCTACTTCTGATGACAGTGATAACAGATAATGCCACTCCTCTCTGTGTAGGCTAGGTGATGAGATATGATCCAAGTCAAGAGTGCCCAATAGGCAGCAAACACTATGGTACTCAGTAGTGTTTACACACAGGAACAACAAGCACATCAAGTTCATGAAAGGTCTGCTATGTTAAGCAGGTCCAGTTTTATTAGAAAAGCTTGGATTCATGTTTTGACAATCCAGACAGGCTTTAGAGTTGCACAGGCACACCAACTGGGGGTCTGTCACAGGCAAATGTCTGTGACAGGTATCACAAGGTCTGAAACCAGTAGCCATTTTTGGTGACATACTAAAAAAAGATGGAAAAAAGGCACACTGACATTCAAAGTTGAGAAAAAAGGTCAAGAAAGTCAGTCATAAAGTGACTTAGGGGAGCTCGATTCGGTTCCTCATTGATGGTGTGGAAAAGAATAAACTGAGGTCAGCTCGCTGGGATGACCCATATACAGGCACCACACACAACACTTCCGGCGCGGACGATGCCTCGCGGGCTGAAGGACACCATCTGCTGTCCCGTAAGGGGACTGCTCATAAAACTTTCCATATCCAGTCTAGACACCTGGGGAATATTCTACGGTAAGGAATCTGCTACTAGAAGTCTCTATCAGATGGAGACTGCTGCTCCAAACCCATGCATCAGGCACCCTTCACTCCCAAAAGAAGCTGGACACCCCTCTCTTCAAACACCACATGGTAATACTCCCCCTGAAGACACCCTCCTTTCCTTGTCTTTACCCATGACATCAGTGGAAACACACCTGCCTCACTCACACCTCTCGGTAACTCCTTACTCCCTCGCTTCTGCCCCGACATTTTGTGCCAAACTCCTTATGCAACTCCTGTTCTTGGACAGCACCCACAGTCATGTTCTAGTAGTGCACCATTGTCAAGACCGGCCTGTAGTACTAGGTAGGTCAGGACTTCATACTAAATAGTTAAAAAAAAAATAGCTATACATTTAAAGCTTCAAAGTTTCAAAAAAGTTTTAAAGCGATAATTTAAAAAAAGGCTCTCACATTTAAGCATATTAATTATTATTAATGTCTGAGAAAGAATAAAAGACATAGCTTTTGGCTTTCAAACTTGCCAACTGCATACACTGCACTAGATGTAAATCTCAAAGTATCTCACTTTTTTGCCCTTCAGATTTTAAATGTCTATGTTTTAAACCCAAATCCGACATGTAATGCATAGGGAATGAGCTTGAAACACTGCAGGTCTGACTCAGGCTTTCAGTCATCCCAGGGGGTAAAATGAGAGTGACTGAGTGAAGAAGTAATTGATAACTACTATTAGATACCAAAAAAGGTTTTGTTGGGTGTTATGTGAATGGTCATTGTAAGTATAAACATGCACTGCAACCTACTCCGTGTATGACGTACTGTGGAGCGACTCTTTAACACAGGGCATTCTGCACACCATCCGCAATCAATGCCTGAAGCTGCTCTCTGTCCTTGGAGATAGTGTGTCTTTTAATACACCTTGTAAATATTCATCTTGTTGAAAAGTCCCTTTAGCTCTTAAAGTGGGATATTTCTGAAGGCTGTGTCAGTCCTGATTGCTGTTTCACACCTCCACCGACCCAGAACCCTTCAGTTTCCAAAATAAAACTGGCAAGGGTGCAAAGTGACAGTCAGAAGGTCAGATGATCTCTGCCTTACTTAACTCTTTACTCCAAGGTGAACACTCAGCAGCCTGGTGTTGGTACAGAAGGCGAAAACCTGCCCACAACAGAAGGCCCTGCAGATCACCTTTCCACCCAGCCAGCATTCTGAAGTCTGCCATCTCACTGCCAAGCTTGGCCTGACACTGGGAAGCTCAGCAGAATGTCAGCAGCGCCGCTCACTCACTGAATGTAAAGTAGCCTCTAAAAAAAATCAAAAAGCCTACTGATTGTGATTAAACTGGTTAGGTAAAAACCCAGCTCACGACTGACCTGCAGCGGAGCCCCCTTGGCCATTGCACAACTGCCCAGATGGTCGCTCAGACATTGGATGCCACCAAAACGCACACTCAGTAAAAGTCAGCCCTTTAACAGAGACCAGCACATAAACGTCTAGGTACGTCAATGGCCAAGGTCAAAGGAAAACTCGCCTGTAGTAACCTTCATTTATTTTCACTTTTAGGTGCTTGCATTCCAACCAGGCTTGTTACCTTTTTCTGCCTTGGTTTTTCTGATCCACCACAGACCTGTCCAGATCTTCCATTAGTCACTGATTCCATGAAAAATGCAAACACTGCCAATTATAGAATGTAATTTAATTTGTAGAAGAGTGCATTGTAGTAGTACAAACTTTATTCGACTTTCAACAAGTCATAAAAGTATCGAATTATAATACATTTCAATATATAATAATAAATTTTAATAAATTAAATAGTAAAAGAATAAAAACACACCACAACAAACTATCTAGTGTATCAATAAAATCCCTATCACAGTAAATTACAATTACATCACCACCCCCATAGATTTTCTTATCTTTAGTACAGAACATAAAAAATTAGCCAAAGTTCCACACATCTCTAAAGAGGATAGTGACTGAAGGCAGGCGTAAGCTGTACGACACTGGGGGAGATTGATTGACCTTAAAAGTGGGACTACTAGACGCTTCCTCTGGTAAGCATAAAATTTACAGGATAAAACCACGTGAATTGTGGATTAAGGTGCCTTTGCATCACAAGGGCATGACTTTAGCGTGGTAGACCAATCATTCATGGTTGGAAATGAAACTAGGCGATGAAACTTATCTAACCTGAATCTGGTAAGAACATAACGATGACGAAGGTGTACCACATTTGCCAGGTACGGCTGCATACCCTCAACCGTCAAAATTATTTGGTTATGAATGACGGTGTTTTTTTTTAATTCAGCGCCCCAGCGTGTATCTTCTAGGTACTTTAATGCCAGAACACTCAGGTCCTTCCTAGATATTTTCCCCAGCGAGGCTGGGTTTGTGTAGTAGACTTTATTGCCCATTTTTTCAAAAAAGGTCATAATGTATTTTAACCATGGTACCCTCGCTGTATATAATGACTCCATGCAATCGATCAGGATGGCCTTATTTAAACCGGTATGTTCCGAGGTCCAAACTTTATGCCATAATAATAGTGGCTGGATCTTTATCAAGTCTACAATAAAGGGGACCCCCAGTTCCGAATGAATGACGCACGATGAAGTGCCATTTGGTACCCTCAGCCAATGTCTTAAAAATTAATTTTCCACTGTCTGTACCAAGTCACAGTTTGTATGTCCCCAAATTCCTGCCCCATACATGACGGCCGGAATGCACTTAGCTTTATAAATCTTTATCATGTTTGACGATGTAATCCCCCGAGCCTTTTGGAAAAAAGCCTTAATGCCATCGTTGTTTTGATCAGGTGTACTCTCTTCGTCTCCCTACAGTTGGCCCAGGAACCCTGTTTATCGAACATTATGCCCAGGTAAGAAAAGGTTTGCCCAATTTCGACCTTCCTTTCCGCAATAGTAGTGTTATAAGTCTTGCTGCGCTTCCCTCCACAATTCATAATAAAGGTTTTGGAGCGATTGACAGTAAGACCCAGCTGTGACATATATGTGATGCAAGTTGTTAAGAGTTTTTGGAGAGCTATTGGGGTCCTGGCCATTAATACTGCGTCGTCTGCATAAAGTAATGCCGGAACGGCTCGGTTGTCTATTTGGGGTAGATCTTTACACTTAGTAGCCAGTTCTTTATCTAGGTTATTTATATACATTGAAAACAGGAACGGAGCAAGAACGCAGCCTTGGCGCACTCCTCTGTATAGACCAAAGGGGCGAGTACATTCCCCTTTTAACCCATACCTCACTCTTGCTCTGCAACCTGTGTACATTTCACGTATAAATTGAATTAAGGCCGTTTCTACCCCCATGCTATTTAAAATGTCCCATAATTTATCATGAATTACACAGTCAAAATCCGATGATAAATCGATAAAGGCCAGGTAGAGGTTGCCTGCTCTAATCTTAGTATACTTTCCAATAATGAGACTTAAATTTAGGCTTTGCTCCACTGTTCCGATTCCTTTCCGGAATCCGTACTGGACCGGGGATAACACGTTCTTTTCTTCCACCCATGATTGCAGCCTGTTCAGAATTATTCTCCCCGCTAATTTGGTTGTTGTGTCCAGCAGGGAGATTGGCCTGTAGCAGGCTGGATTAAGGCGGTCACCCTTTTCGTATATTGGAATAATGTTGGAATCTCTCCAAGATGGTAGGGGTCCGCATATGCAGACAGCCCTCAATGTCTGCGTCAGTACTGGCCCCCACAGCTCGATATTGGCCTTGAATATGTCGATCGGAACACCATCAGGGCCCGGCGCTTTCCCTGATTTGCTTAGTGTTATAGCTTCCTCTACCTCCTGAAGACTAAATTGGGGGGTTATAACCAAGCGCGTCCCTTCCTGTAAATCTTGACCATGTGTGCGGTCTGTTGCATCACTAGTCAATGAGTATATACTGGAAAAATGTGCAACCCAGTCTTCTTCGGAGATCTCAGTTTCCATCCTAGGGATGTCTCTATCCCCTAGCATGGGGGAGTTTATTGTCTGCCAAAAGAGTATATTATCTTTCATACGACTTGCTATATGAATAGTTTCCCACAAAGTTGTTTTCATAATCCGTTTCCTTTCCTTCATTGCAGTCTTATATTCCGGTCTACGTTTACGTATATCAATTAAGCACCTTTTTGGAGCACTTAGAGCCTTTTTCAGTCTCTTATGTGCTTGGGTACAGTTATGGTCAAACCATCCACACGTCCTTTTTTTCCCTATCTTGCTACTTCTAATGGTGAGGGCTTCTTTTATGGTTTGAGTAATCAACATAAACGCACTTAGACATTGCCCTGGTTGTGGATTCTCTCTTAAACAGTCTGTGAAAGCGTGTTTACATTGGCATATTAACTGTTTCAACAAAGACTTGGGGTCTGTCTATGACCACTTCATAGTGTATCCATTGCGCGGCACTAATTCAATATCGTCTACCAGTGTAATCCTATCCTCCCTAGCTGCTAAAAGGGGGGATAGTAAAAGATTCATACTCTGGGGGTAGTGGTCGCTAATTGCGATGTCATGCAAGGTATAATTTGTAAGATGATGTGCAAAGTGAGTTGACATTAAGACATAATCGATCACAGTATTTGCACCCCTTCCATTATACGTTGGTTTAAACTGTGATTCATCCAAAAATAATTCATTTACAAAGGATAAGTTATAAGTTTGGGCCAATAGATTAATTGTCTCCTTGAGTGTTATGAGAGAAATAAAGCCTTACACCTACACCTTCCGGGTCCCAACCACATATCTTGTCAGAGATTTCTTTACAAGGATGGGCGTTAAAATCACCACCCCAAATCAACAAAATCTCGCGGTTATTTTTTTCACATATTTTTTTTAGGTCATTTCCCATTTCCATTAAAATGTTAGAGAATTCTCCTAAAGGAATGTTGTGATAAAAATTAATAATGACTAAATGAGTCTTGTGGTCCAGGTTACTCTCTATCATTTGGTAATACGGACCCATACATTGCATCTCTAGATTCAGTAAGGATAACTTGTTAGAAATATATGTGCACAGTCCCCCTTTAGGTCTACCATACCTAGACTGGTCGGCAGAAGTATGAAATGTTTTGTATCCATTTAGATGGACAGGGGTTAAAAGCCATGTCTCTTGTAGACAAACACATGAATAATCTTCTATAAAATTAGCCCAGATCTCATTGCCTAACTTATTTGCTAGACCTGCAATGTTCCAGAATAGTAGGACTATTTCCGATTTGTTTAAAATTACAGTACTGGTCCTTTGAGGAATGGGGGGGTATATCGCCGCGAGTTGTGTTGGGTATGTTTCTAAGAACATCGCACTGGGTTAGGTGAGGTAGTATCTCGTTCCTTATAGGAACCATTGCATACAATGTACCTTCCTTTTGTAGGTCCGTCCCTAGTGTGTGTACTGTCTGGGCTACTTCATCAGAGAGAAGTGATTGGTTCTTATCGAGTCAATCTATATTTTCCAAAGTTGAAAGGGGATGGAATCTGTTGCACCTTGTAGATAAATCTGGACTGGATAAGGGTGCTACAGCTTGTTGTGGATAGATGGGGTTGTTCCCCACTGGTCTTTGATAGAAATAACCCAGGGGTAGTAACAAAATTCCTTGTAAAGTAACTTGTTTGGCTCCCAAATCATGAATGATTCTATTCACTAGATTTGGTGAGCCAAAAGAGAGGACCACACAATCTCCCACGAGCGCTTTCTTACTGTTTCCTATCCACTTAATTCTTCTGACCATTTTTATATCGTCAAAAAGAGCCCTCACCATTCCAGGGCCCATTCGGGCTCCGATCCAATTATGGGCCTTGTTTCTCAAGGCCGTCCATGTTTCTCGTTGTTGATCGTCTATCGGCAGGACGTTGGCCAAGACCACTACATATGGTGTGATGCTATTAAGTTTGTTTGACCAATGACTTTGTGTTTCACCACTGCGCATATTAGTTGCTCAATGTTCACCAGTAGCACATTGTATGTTTTGTTCAGTTTAGCCGCCTATTGGCTTTGACATTGCATTAGCCATTACATTCTGTATTCTGCCTATTGGCTTTGACATGCTGTATTCAGTTCAGCCGCCTATTGGCTTTGACATTGCATTAGCCATTACATTCTGTATTCTGCCTATTGGCTTTGACATGCTGTATTCAGTTCAGCTGCCTATTGGCTTTGACATGATATTAGACATTGCATTTTGTATTCAGCTCAGCTGCCTATTGGCTTTGACATGATATTAGACATTGCATTTTGTATTCAGCTCAGCTGCCTATTGGCTTTGACATGATATTAGACATTGCATTTTGTATTCAGCTTAGCTGCCTATTGGCTTTGACATGACATTAGACATTACATTTGATATTTAGGTTAGCTGCCTATTGCCTTTAACGTGGAGTTAGACATTGCAGTTGAGAATCCAAGCTGTATTTTTCCAAGCTGTGTTTTGCCACAAGATGAACCAAGCTGTTTTCTTCTCACACTAGACTAGACCTGATAAGAGAGGGTACATTTGGTGTTGTTCCTTCCTGCTCAGGCTTGGGAAGAGGAGGAGTCTAGGAGATCTGGCCAGTCTCCAAAGGCTTGCGTAGTTTTCCCGGGTCTGAGAGGAGGGGGCACGCTTTTGTAACGGATGTCTCAGGGCTTCAGAGAATTAGATTGGAATCTGCCTGACTTCAGACTGGAGCTTGGTGCCAGTTGCCAGTCTCCCGTGTGGGTAGATAATCTCTTTCTCGCAGTTGACCGGAGTCATCAACTTGCAGACCCCAGAAAGATGAAGCTGTAAACAGTTTCTCACACGGTGAAGTATTTGTTTTGCTTTGCATTCAATATCTTATAAATATAAACTGCTGTGTACATTGCAAATATATTTTGTTTTCATTGAACGTGTGCTTGAAATCTATTAATTCGTCTCTTACGAACTTATGGGTGGGGGAAGAATTAACAACAATAATAGTCTTCTTTGAACTCAGAAGTGCATTCTTGATATGTTCTGTAAGCTCTGATTACGAGATAAGAAGGAAAGCAGAACATTTTGGTACCAGAAGTGGGGCTAAGAGTCGAATTGATAGATTTCTACGTGCACAATTTAAAAGTGTAATTGTTTTTCGTTGTTTGGAGAATTACAGAAGCACGGCAGACCATGTTTGAAAATGCATGTGTAGCTAAACTGCCTGATGGTGCTTTGAGAAACATGTTTTGTTGTGATGAAGCATATTTAGAAAATGTGCCTTTTGGAAGTGATGTTCCTTTTGTTTTTGACAGAAGGGTTTGGATACTTTTATCTGCTTACAGAGAAATGCAGGAGAAATGTAGGCAGTTGGAACATGAAAATGAGACTTTACGTGAGCAAATTAGCCAGAATACATTAATTCAAGATAATGCTGAAAGTTATAAAAATGCTGTTTTAGAAGAATCTTTCTTTTCCCATTCCAGTAATGAGGGGGTTAAGACAGCTTCGAGCTGCTCTGAGCCTCCGTGTGAGCCCGGTTTTTGACAGTCAAAGTGCATTCCTTAACTAATAACACGGACGAGAACGATAGAGCTCAGAATGTGATTTACGAGTTACCATTGCAAAATGAAGTAAAACGAAAGATTTTAGAGCTTCTTACTGTTTGCACTAAGCAAGAGACACTGAGTTTCATTAGCTTGTTTGATTTTTGGAAACAGAATAGCCCTCATCTGAGTGAAATCCTAACACTTTGGTATATGGTCACTGGGGAAAATTATATGGAGCTGCGCGCTTGTGATTTGGCAAATGAAATAATGCAGACTTTAGGTTTCTGCGCAGTGCAAGAGGGAAACATAGTGCCCCTAGCTACGATCATACATTGGATCTGGTACTTGCAAAACAGGGCTAGAGTACCACTGGTAAAAGAGTCACCAGTGAAATTGTGTGCACCATTTGAATTCGTGTCCACTGAAGATAAAAAGCATGTTTGTTTTACTAATGATTCATTGACTGAAATGTTGTTTTCTGGCACAGGAGAAGGAACAGCGTTGTACAATGTGTGTCAGATTTTAAAGCAAGAGCTGCTTGAGATGTGTCATTTTAACACTGATTCTTGGTTCATTGCCAATGGTTTAGCTGTTTGGTTTTCCACATGGCTTGCACCTAACTGGTTCAATTCCCTTTCAGATGTTAAGGAGAAAAATTCAGAGAGAGAAGTGTACACCCAGAATTCTGACTTAGTGGGGATGGCTAAGTGGGTGCACCAGAAATATGAACAGCTGGGAGAAAAAGCCACGTACAGGTGGGCAGAGAGGAGTGAGATGCACATTCCCCTAGATTTGATAAAAACTGTGCAGCACGCACAAAAGCAATCTGTCATGCAAGCAGTCACAGAGCAGTTGGGGAGAGGAAAGTTACCAGGACAGAAATGGCAAATTGATCAGGTTTTAGGGGGAGTGATTGCTGCAAATTACCAAGGAGAAATCAAAATTATGCTGATAACTAGAAAATAATCTGATTCATTCATACAAATTGGAGACAGAATGGCCCAACTTGTCAAAAGTGCAGTGAATGGAGGTTTGGTAAAGAAGGAGTCTGCCCCAGCCCTTCTGAAAGTGCAAGAAAAGGGAAGCTGTGGTGCAGCAGATAAAAACTTCAGTGTTGAGGTGTGGGTTGAAGCCCTAAGTGACCCTCAAGAACCTGCAGAAATCATAACAACGGGCCCCAAAAACGTCCTGCCGATTATAAAACAGGGAAAGAAAGAGGAAGGGTACATTTTAAATGACGAATGTTATTTGCAAGAAAAGTCATACTTGTTTCTTTTGCAGATCCTACCACGTTTCGCCACTGTCCCTGAGTGTGCTGTGTGGTCCCCCTTCGGGTGTGTGCGTGTGGGGTCGGGGAAGGGACCGAACCCCCAACCTGAACCTGGCTGAGTAAAGTGCCAGCACCATGGATCCATTTTGTGCAAATGGCGCCTTCAGTTCAAGTTCAACTTGTTTGATTGCCTTCTTCCACTGGAACTAAGCTGTGTTTTTTCGTGTGGAATTCTGACTTTCGCTTATCTTCCAGCATACCTTTCAGGTGGACCGTGCACCTTTACATGAGTAGTACTCATGCTACATCAAATTGCTATTTTAGAGACACTATAATCTCATTCAGAGTATAAAAGTTTCAGTCTTTTCTGTGTAGATGTATCTGAGGTGAAAGGTTATGAGATCAATGTGTTAATTCACTTACATTGCTTTACAGGGATTGCTTTGATCATTCAAATCTGATTTGCTGATAATGTTTTTTTTGTGCTGATGTTTTTTTTTGTTTTTGTTTAAAACAAGAGATATGTGAAACAAAAATTCATTGGTCATAGGGTGGAATGTGATGCTATTAAGTTTGTTTGACCAATGACTTTGTGTTTCACCACTGCGCATATTAGTTGCTCAATGTTCACCAGTAGCACATTGTATGTTTTGTTCAGTTTAGCCGCCTATTGGCTTTGACATTGCATTAGCCATTACATTCTGTATTCTGCCTATTGGCTTTGACATGCTGTATTCAGTTTAGCCGCCTATTGGCTTTGACATTGCATTAGCCATTACATTCTGTATTCTGCCTATTGGCTTTGACATGCTGTATTCAGTTCAGCTGCCTATTGGCTTTGACATGATATTAGACATTGCATTTTGTATTCAGCTCAGCTGCCTATTGGCTTTGACATGATATTAGACATTGCATTTTGTATTCAGCTCAGCTGCCTATTGGCTTTGACATGATATTAGACATTGCATTTTGTATTCAGCTTAGCTGCCTATTGGCTTTGACATGACATTAGACATTACATTTGATATTTAGGTTAGCTGCCTATTGCCTTTAACGTGGAGTTAGACATTGCAGTTGAGAATCCAAGCTGTATTTTTCCAAGCTGTGTTTTGCCACAAGATGAACCAAGCTGTTTTCTTCTCACACTAGACTAGACCTGATAAGAGAGGGTACATTTGGTGTTGTTCCTTCCTGCTCAGGCTTGGGAAGAGGAGGAGTCTAGGAGATCTGGCCAGTCTCCAAAGGCTTGCGTAGTTTTCCCGGGTCTGAGAGGAGGGGGCACGCTTTTGTAACGGATGTCTCAGGGCTTCAGAGAATTAGATTGGAATCTGCCTGACTTCAGACTGGAGCTTGGTGCCAGTTGCCAGTCTCCCGTGTGGGTAGATAATCTCTTTCTCGCAGTTGACCGGAGTCATCAACTTGCAGACCCCAGAAAGATGAAGCTGTAAACAGTTTCTCACACAGTGAAGTATTTGTTTTGCTTTGCATTCAATATCTTATAAATATAACCTGCTGTGTACATTGCAAATATATTTTGTTTTCATTGAACGTGTGCTTGAAATCTATTAATTCGTCTCTTCCGAACTTGTGGGTGGGGGAAGAATTAACAATAATAAAAGTCTTCTTTGAACTCAGAAGTGCATTCTTGATATGTTCTGTAAGCTCTGAATACGAGATAAGAAGGAAAGCAGAACATATGGTGTAGCCTCCGGGGGGAGATGTAGTAGGTCACTAGGGAGGTAAGCGAGATTCGATGATCTGGTCCTACTAGGTGTATTTCTCCCTGAATTTGAATAATCGGGATAGGTAGTCGCTGTCCTACGCATAGCACTACCTGATGTCTTACATAGTGTAGGGTTTAAAACTTTTTTATCTGGGGGAAGATTATGTGGTAGGATCGGTGAAAAAGAAGATTGGAGATTTTGATTCAAGTGAGGAGCTAATGGTTGAGAATGTGACTCGCTCTGAAAGTTAACATTCCGATCTATACCATCTGGCCTATTGTACGGAATAAGTTGTATATTATTCTCTTGTTCTGAGAACCGCAATGTTTTTTTGGGGTCCTTAATTCCATAATACATGTCTTCCCGTTGTAAGGACTTTATCATTTCAAGACCTGCCTCAAGGCTGCACTCCACCCCCTTTAGGCGCTCCGACATAGAATCAAGAGTGGCTCCAATGGATGATTTCAGCGAATTTACTATCTCATGGAGATTTATAAGGAGTGATCGAATGGTGTCTCCTGCTGAGCTTGGGGGTTTCTTCCGAGTTAGTTTTTTAGAATGTTTTTTTATTGGGGTAGTTCTTAGATCTATCACTGGCGTTTTTTTTTTTTGGGATCTTGTCCGCCAGACCCATCTCCGGTTTCCTCGGTCGCTTAGCAACAGGGGATATTTCATCCATGGAATAGATTAAATTCGAGATGTCTTTAATACATCCATTTGAATGCCTTACTTTTGAGTGCTCATCCCAAATTCACTAGATGGGGAGATATGATGCGATTGTACAGTCCCTGGTAATTCGTGGGATTGGTCATTGGGTAGTGACAATTTCCCTTCAACGGTGGCGATTTGCTTATCTATCATTCCCATCGCCCCAGAGATGTATTTTAATATAGACTAATTATCTTTTAAGTTTGTTGAATTATTTAGTTTTGAATGTTTCCTCTTACCCATGTTTTATGTAGTGGCCGGTTGCATTGTAAGTTAAACCAACTGTCGCTAATGAAATGCTTTTATAGAAAAGTGGATGTCGTGGTCATCAAACAAAGAAGTACAACTTACAATAAAGGGTTAGTGGGGCTTCTGAGGCTTCGCAACACTGGATTGTCCCACAATGGTGTGAGGAAATGCCTTGATTAAAGAGACTGGAAGACAAACTTTGGTGGGAGACCAAGAAGAGCACAGTGATGGGTGGTGCTCTACTGTAACACTTAGTTGCTCACAATCTGGCTGGTCTGGAATGAGCTGGTGTCTGTACTAATATCAACATCTGAATAGTGAAGAACTGCCACTAGTCTGATATTGTAGTGTTTGTACCTGCTTGAGTGTTGTGAGAAGGGATGGAGCTGGGCATCCTACCAAGCCCTTGTCTTTTTTGGGCACCAGAAGGTAGCTGGAATAACAACCATGACCTACTTCTGGCGCAGGGAACCTCTCTATGGTTCCCTTGGCCAAGAGAGCAACGACTTCCTGGCGGAGAACTGCCAAATGATCCTCTTGTTTACGGCTGAATGATGGAGGCATGGCTAGTGGGGTAGATTTGAAGGGGAGGGAGTAGCCCCTTTGAAGATCTGCAAAACCCACCTGTCTGTAGTGATGGGCTCCCAGTGGGGCAGGTGATGGCGAATCCTGTTGCCAACTGGACCACAGTGAGGGGACGGACTAGGAGGGTTTGGAGGCTGCAGCAGGGGCAGGGGTAGACTGGGCAGACCTTTTGTTCCCTGTCCCATGACCACGTGGGATTCTGCATCCCCACCCACGCAGCGGCTGATCAGCATGGATGGCATGGTGGCTGGGAAAGCGATGCGAGAGGGAGCCCCTTCCGTGGCCACAAAAGGGGCGAAAGGTGGACTGTTTGGGACGAGGGGCAATGGAAAGGCCGAGGGAGTCCTTGAACCTCTCCAGCATCGAGTCCACCCAGTCTCCAAAGTGATATGTGCCATCAAAGGGCATGTCAATAAGAGTCTGATGGACATTCCGTGAGAAACCAGGTGTACATAACCGGGCATGGCGCCTCAAGGCCACCATCGACGCAACCGATCTACCCAGAGAGTTCGTTGTGTCTAGCCCACATTGGATAGTAAACTTTGCTGCGTCTCTCCCATCGGTCACAGATTGGGTGACAATAGCACGGGTCTCCTCCGGTATCTGCAGCACAACTTGCACAACCGTATCCCACAGAGAGTAAGTATACGGCACAAAAGGCATGCAGTGTTCCCTGACCGCAGCGTGAGACTGGAGGAAGTAAACATCTTCTTTCCAAATTGTTCCAGCCGTTTTGATTCCCGATCCGGAGGTGTGGAACGGAATGCGGCAAAGGATGAGGATGCCTGGATAAAAAGACTCTCAAGCGTGGGGTGTTGGGACAGGAATTTAGTGTCGTTTGGGATGGACCTATGGCGGCGTGCGATTGTCCTTTTCACAGGAGCCCCTATGTTGGGTCTGGACCAAGTACCCAAAAGGACATCGGTGAGGGCTTCACTGAATGGAAGTAGAAGCTCAGATGTGGAAGCCCCTAGTTGAAGCACCTCCGTCAGGAGATTAGACCTGACCTGAACAATAGCCAGCTCAAGGCCTAGGACCTCAGCCGCCCTACTGACCCCCATGGAATAAGTTGCTCCCTCCGCCGTAGCGACGGTAAGAGGAGACAGCATGCCAGCGTCTGGAGAGGTATCTAGATCATTGGCCTCACCCAACTCCTGTGCCCAGTCCAGGTTAGGGTCATCGTGGTATTCATAATGGTCCAGGGACCCCTCCAATCCTTCCCCGAATTTGAACCCATAAGAGTAAGGGTCAGAATCCAACCTGGGGTGAATAGGCCCCACAGAAGAAGGAGGCGGCGTTGGCCGACGCCGGTCTGACTCCGAGTCGTCGGGGATCAGGATCAGGTCCCACCATTGACGTTGGGAGCATCTACAATCGAACCAGTGCCAGGGAAGGTCTCGACTGTATGACCGGCGATAAGTGCGGATCCGAGAGCAGATCCACAGGGGACATCGGTGGCTGGACCCCTGAAGCTGGACTGCCTCAAAAATTAGGGAAATGCCTCATAAAATTCCTTCAATTGGGGAAACCCCAGCTTCAGAGATTCGGGGAGGCACGGGCAGACCTAAAAGCAGGCTCTGAAGATGCAGGCCTCGTGCGTCGATGCTCCTCCCACGTTGCATCAACCGAGCGATGGGATGAAGTTGAAGGATGACAGGATTTCTTCTTACCTTTACCCAAAGACTTCAAAGAAGACGAGTGGTGGTGGTCCCGCGACCGGTCTCGAGACCTTCCCCTTGAGCAAGACCATGACCTATGCGGAGTCGAGCGCCGGGCCGCCATAAGCTTGAGGGACCGCTCCCTCAAGGCCTTTGGGTGCATGGTCCGGCAATCAGAGCATGACTTCGGGTCGTGATCATGCTCCAGGCACCACAAATAGACCCGATGCAGATCTGTCACCGACATCATACGGTGACAGTCCTCACATGGTTTGAAGCAAGTCTTCGGGCACATCCCTCGATGCAACACAAAAACTTCACAAAAACTCGACAAAAGAGTCGAAGTCGGTCAAAAATTGACCAATGGTAGCTCTTTCTGGATCAGCGAGTGGCACGGAAAGAAAAGAACTGACGTCACTGCGCTGAGGCGGCATCTATGTACTACTCCCAACGTCATCACGGTGACTTTGACACCTGCGGCGACAGCGGATTAAACCGACGTTACCTAGTGATGCGCAAAGGAATTGCTTGAAGAAAAAAATCTCCGGATCTAGTCTGACGCCTGGGGGAAAATTCTAAGGTAAGGAATCTCGAACTAGAAGTCTCTATCAGATGCCTGTGACAGCATGTCACATCAGAACTTTCTTGAAGGATTCTTGACATTGCTGAACAGGTGGCAGCGATGCCCGGTGCAACTACCAGAACTACAACTCCTAACACTGAGGCAGGGAGGTGACACAAACACCCATCAATGAAGTGTCAACAATGTCCCTCTGTAGGCATGTCAGAGTCACACACCTCCAGTCTTTACTATCTGAGGGAAAGCCCTGCAGTGAGTCCAGACTCAGATAAAATCCAAGAGGTGACACTTACCCTAGACAGGAGAAATATTTACATCCTTGTCACAACTTTCTCAATGTATTTATTCACAACTTACACTCTTCTGCCCAGGTCCTTGCCCTGTCCTATTCAGTTGTTACCATCTCAAAGACTAGCTATGGTCTGTGACTCTGACAGCAAAAATTCAGCAGATGTTTAGTGTTGACACTGAAGATACTTAGGTCTCTCATGAAACCTTCATTCATTCCAATATTCATTCACTCACTCATGCGTTTTGTGCTTTAGGGATAGGCAGAAAAAGCTCCCAATGTTAAAGATTGTAAGATTTATCCCTTGGACGCGGGTGACATCAATCTCCAGTCATATAAGGCCTAACAGGGCAACAGATCGGGTCTGCTGCTCTCTTTTGAGGACAGATATAGCTTACGTGTATCCGATACGTGACCGTGCAAATCCAAGATGGTAGCTGCATAGTGAGCTCTGTCCTTACCTAATCATATGATGATTTTTAGATGCCAAATTACGTGTTCTGGTCATTTCAGAGGTTGATTCTATGAACGCAAAGTTCTTCTCTGCAGCCTGTTGATGTTTTCCTCAGGGTCCACCTGCTATATCTAAACTGATTCCGAGCGGGAATAGGAGTCAATGGCAAAAATTCTGGAAGAAGTTCAGGCGATTTATAATAACACCTAAGCTACCTGCTCTAATATTAAATATATTCAAAGAGACTTAGCAGGTATTTGAATAAAAGTATTTGATAATGAGATTAAAATATGTGATAATAAACCTGCAATTGCTCAGTTGACACCTCAAATTCTTCATATTATATTTAGGGAACAGATGCTGTTGAATTCGGAAAATAGAAATCGCCAATATACCTTGTGCATCTTTAACTTACCTAAGAATATTGACGGTCATGATTGCAGTCTTTTTGAAAAACGTATTACCATCCCTACTGAAATGAAAACTATCAGAGAAGTTTGAAATAAAGCTCATTCCATACCCTCACATCATAAACCTAACCAATTTAAAGAGTTATGTCATTGTTGCATCATGATGATACGTTAGGCTGTCCAGTAAATTCCAACTTAAATGGTGGGTGGTAAAAAATATATACACAATCAAGACTTTGCTAAGGAACTGTTGCATTATGTAAGTAATTTCCTGATCTACACCCTCCGCTTCGTGAAGCAAGTTATAAATTCAGACTATTTGATCCATCAGTCATGAGAATATGGAAAGAGGATATATGCGAGTCCTACTCTTCACCTGCAGATTTGATTGCCACTTGAATCTTCATGCTTCAGTCGCAATGGATTCTCTAACTTCTGCACTTAATACAAGATGTTCAGCCATGTCAGTTGTGTATTAATAATCTTTTCTGAGGCAGGTATCATGACAGTCTCTCTCCAATTTGGATTGTACATTCACGGTCTCAAATTTTCATTTAGTGTTTTCTTCCCTTAGGATTACAATTGTCATGTGTGTTGTGTTTTTTGTTTCTTATTTCTATGGGCTACTTTATTAATATATTCCGTGTAATTACTTTGAGTCTTCTATTTCCTTTTCTATCCTTTCCTAAATCCTTTTTTTATGACTAATAGGTACACTTTGAAAATTGCATCTTTGGATGTTATCAGTCTCTGTTATCCTATAAAGAGGAGGGGACAATTATACTATTGGATGTATGTTTGCTGTAATAAACTCACATTGATGATACTATTTTGGCTTCTATGACAAAATCATGGTTTGGCACTTTAGTTTCATCACCTGCACAAAAATCTATTTCTTCAGAAATTTCAACTATTGGAAATGTACCTCTAGTTTTAGGAGGGGACTTTAACATGATTTCAGATGCACATGTTAGATAGAATTTCAACAGTTCCCTTAGTCCTCCACGGTCTTATGCTCTATTTAAAGTTTTTCTGGTAATACTAAGTTAATTGATCATTGGAGACTCACTTATACCACTGAGAAGGATATTATTTTCTATGCAAATTCTAATTCTACATATTCTCGTACTGACTACTTACTCTCCTCCAGTAATTTATGTCACGCAACTTCCGGTTCAAAAACTGAACCCATACCTATTTCAGACAATGCCCTAATTTCATTATTTTTAACGCTTGAGGATATTCCCAAACATAAGCAAAGATGGAGAAGGAATGATATTGTACTATATAATGTAAACCTAAACAAAGCATTATCGGCTATTTCTGAATACTGTATGTTAGAGGATATACTAACATTACTCACTGGAATGCCTTTAATGAATATTAGAGGGGTTACTATTTCTATCATGGCACATGAGAATCAAATAGTCAACTAAATCCTAGTAGTTTAGAACAACAAATTTCCAAAGCTGAAAATATGTTTTATCATCTGTAGACATTCAAGTCAAACCTCAATTACAAAATTTAAGATATGAATATAATACATTACTTAGTAAAAGAGCAGGCATTTTTAGTTGTAAACAAAAAGTCAACTTCCTATTCAATGCAAACAAATCTGGCCGCACTTTTGCCAATTACTTACGTATCAAGAAAGATAAGAACCTGTTACAAGCTATGAGAAGTCCAGATGGTCATTTACTTCTCTCGGCCAAAAATAGCTACATGATTTGCAGTAATGTTATTCAAATTTTTATAGTAAAACACATGAAATTCCAGATATCATATTAGATAAATTCTTACTCAAGTGCAATTTACCATACTTATCCCACTCTGACAGATTTATTCTTGGTGTTCCTTTTACAACGGAAGAGGTTTGTAATGCCATCAGAGCTCTAAACACCAAAAAAAATCTCCAGCTCAATTTCATAAAATGTTTACAAACAACTTACTCCTCTCCTACTATCTTTGTTTCAGGAGTTTGCAACTAAAGCTTCTGTGGAAGCATCTGCTGAAGCAGCAACAATTATTGTTATTTCTGAACCAGATAAAGATCCTACCTTAAGCCCTAATTATTGCCCCCTCTCACTCATTAATCAAGACTGCGAAACTTAAGCTAAAATTCTAGCAACCAGACTTTCTCTAATTCTGAACCATATTATTCAGTCTGATCAATCTGGTTATCTGTAAGGCTGATTGTCTACACATAATACTAAATTGCTTTGTCATGTTCTCAACTCTCTTAAGACATTTTAATGGCTCACAGGATTATTAGCTTTAGAGTCTGAAAAAAAAAGGTTTTGATGAAGTTAACTCAACATTTCTATTTAGAATTATGCAAAAATTTGGTTTTAGTGCTACATTTATCTCAATGGTTAAAATGCTGTATTGTTCACACTCACTTTAGTAATAGATTTAATTCTAGGCAAGGATGTCCTTTGTTCCCCCTTACTTGTTAATTTAGCCACTATTAATTCTTATTTCTACGTCTATGGATAATGCAGCCATTACCATCAGTGATACAGTTCTTAATGTTTCTGCTTATGCAGATGATGTTTAACTTTATATTGAGGACACTGTATATGCTTTACTAGTGATATTATACATTATTGATAGTTATGCTTTATATCACAATATACTTTAACCCTCAATAAAACGGATTTGTTTTTATGTAAACATATTCTGTGCTGCAGCTGTATTACATGGCATTGGTATTATATGGAATACCGTGGATCTTAAGTATCTTTATATTTATTTAAAAACAATAAAGATACAGTTGATTTGAATTATAAAAAGTATTAATTAAAATTGTGGATAAATTTGACAAATAGCCTTCCCTCAACTTTACATGGTGGGGGGGAAAATCGAAGCAATTAAAATGGTAACAGCTCCTCAAAGTGCTATATGTACTACTAATGTTACCTGTTAGGTTTCCTACATCTTTCTTTACCAATATCAAAAACTATAAAAGTACAGTCGGCATACACCTACGTATTCAAAATATATGCCGTATAATACAATGACTAATTTGTGTATAACGCCAGCGCGTTTGAAGGCGTCAGGCAACAAATCATACACATCAATCAGTGATCTCTAAAGCGCGGCTAATCACCCGTAGGGTCTTAAGTTGCTGTTTGCGGGTGTGCTGCTCAGTGGAAGAGCCAGGTCTTGAGGTCCTTCCTGAACTGCTTCAGTGATGCGGTCTGCCTGAGTTTGAGAGGTAGTGTGTTCCATGTCCGGGCTGCGAGGTAGGAGAAGGTTCTTCCTTCTGCTCTGCTTTTCTTGATCCTGGGAAAGGCTGCGAGGGCGAGCTGGGAAGAACGGAGTTGTCTGTTGGATACGTAGAAGGCAAGGTGGCGATTGAGGTATGCCGGTCCTGTGTTGTGTAGTTCCTTGTAGGCGTGGATCAGGAGTTTTTATGTGATGCGCTTGTTGACTGGGAGTCAGTGTAGGTCTCAGAGGTGGGAGGAGATGTGGCCGTGTCGGGGGATGCCCAGCATGAGTCTGGCTGCTACACTCTGGATTTTTTTTATAGTCTTGATTGTAGTTTCTTGGTGACGCTGGCACAGAGTTTGTTTCTGTAGATCAGTTTGCTAGAAATATAGACCTCCTATATTTCTTGTGTCTGTCAACACCTGCACGACTGTTTCCATGGTTGGAAGAAAGCTTCCTTTCCAATGCATACTCCATGTTTTAGGAATGCTCACGAGGAAAATATGCAGCCTACTCGTTTTCAGTAAACTCATCCAGTGTACATTTTGATTTTCCTAAAGAGTCTCCAATAATTGTAAACAGTGCAGCATTTTTTGCTTGCTTTCTTAATGGTCTCCATGTAGGAAAACAGGATCCTTGTAGCAGACTTCTGAAAGCAATGTTTCCTTTAGAAGAATCGTTTGCTATTTTTGCTGAACTGTTCTCAAATACTGGAAAACCTTTTCAATTTTACATACCTAGGTGTGTTATGAGAAATAAGTTCAAAACAAACTAATTATAAATAATACACAATAAAGGAGAATTACCTAAACATTCTAAAATTAACTAGGAGTATTTTCAGGGCACAAATCTCCCGTAAAAATAAAACAAACAAAAAAATAAGAAAGCGATTTCATACATTCAGCAAAGATAGAAATTACCTTTTTACCTTCTTTTCTTTCCAAAGAGTTTTTAAATCCCCTGCCAGATTAACCTCTTGCAACAGTTTTTAAAGAGAGTTTCAAGAAATAAAAGTTGCTAAACACCATGTTAAGTATCATCAGATTAGGGCAGCAGATGCCTGCTGGGCCTTGTGCTGAATCCTGAGGCAACATCTGCTCAGAGGTCACTGCCAAACAGAGGGAGTTGAATACAAGCGTCTATCTGGGAGAAGCACCGACCCTGGCGAGGCTTCATATGGGATCAAGATATGTGGATAGGACTAGTAGGGACTAAATAAAACAAGATTTAACCACGCTGATTAAGGAATAGAAAGGGCACACTTTTAATTCAGAGAAAGAGAAGGCAAGGTAAAACAGAAGGAAAGTGGGTGCAGCAAACTGAACACGAGAGATAAAAACCTGCCTGTCTTTGCATTCCGGCAGAAGCCGGGAGCATGTAATAAACTTGTGGCACCCACGAAAACAGCACCTGACTTATGAACTCATCTTTGAATGCTCTGCAAATGTTTGATCTCGGTCTCTGAATGCAAAGCTTTAAGGAATGAGGTGGGAATGCTGACATTCGGCTACACAGACAGTCGTGCTTGCACTGCGCTACCAAGTGAGCAGCAGTATTGGTTTGTGTTGTGCTGCACGCTGAAGGTTGCAGATAAAGAGCAAGTGGCAGTGATCAGCAGAAAACAATAGTGTGTCATGTGACGAGTGGCAACTTTCTGTAAAGTGAAAATTGCACCCATTTTAAAAGATGCACAAGTAGAGACATAGGGCCACATGTACGAAGCTCTTTCCAAGTTGCAAACAGCGAATCGGGCCGTTTGCGACATGGAAAATGCTAATTGGGATGTACAGACCCATTTTTGTGATTCGGTAATCTATGTACCGAATCGCAAAAAGGGTTTGCGAGTCACAATTAGGAAGGGGTGTTCCCTTCCTAATTGCAAGTCGCAGTCCCATGCATGATTGTTTTGGGATCAAACTGGTGCTAACCCATTCGCAAACTTACCCTTTGTGAATGGCAGCGAAAATATTTTTTCAGAGCAGGCAGTGCAGTGGTCCACTGCCTGCTCTGAAAAAATTAAAAGAAAACTTTTCATTTTTTGTTTTTGAAATGCATCTCGTTTTCCTTTAAGGAAAATGGGCTGCATTAAAAAAAACTGCTTTATTTAAAAGCAGTCACAGACATGGTGGTCTGCTGTCTCCAGCAGGCAACCATCCCTGTCAGGGTGGCCATTCCCAATGGGGTCGCAATTTGCGACCTACCTCATGAATATTCATGAGGTAGGTCATTTGTGACCCCATTGGGAATCGCAAACAGTGTAAAGTACACTGTTGTGCATCAGGTTTTGCGACTCGAGTCGCAAAACCTGAAGTTCGTACACGTGGCCCATAAAGTGAAAACTGCACACATTTTTAAAAGACACAAAACTAAAGTCCAAAAAGCATTAACAAAAAACAGACCTCGAGCATGAAGAAAAAGCAGAGCATGAATAAAAAAGTCCTCGGTCTTTGTATACATAGACCAGATAAGAACAAGATTTATAGCCCTGTTTACAGCGGAGCTCAGTAAACCACAAGACCTTGTTTAATTGCTCCACAATAAAGAAAAAAAGTAGTTCCTGAACATATGTTCAAATGGTATTTATATAATACGTAGTCCCTGATCTCGGGGAGGGCTAAACAAGCAAGCGGCATGGCAAATGCATGCCATGGACAAATGTGGAGAAAGAACAAGAGAGCGGCAATGGAGCCAGCAAATGTGAATCCTATGGGCGCGTTGAAGCCTACAAAGTGTATACATGTATCTTTTCATGACACCGCATGTATGCTGTCTAGAGGCGAGACCTAAAAATGGAACCCCTTAACCTTGACTGGGTGTTAAAAGAAGGGTACAATCCAAATGCAGTAGGCCCTGATCATGGTGCAACTTAACTTTTACCAGCACTGGTATCCAAGCCACTGATAAACCTAAACCTACTTGATGGCTCTGTGGGAATAATGCAGCCACTGTAGGGATCCGTGTTTGACTCCATCATCACGGGCTGAATTCCCAAGGTCCACACAGCTTTTCATCCCCCTGAGCTCCATAAAATGAGTTCCACAAAATTGTTTAACAATTAAGTGCAAATGCTGAGATGATATGAATTTATTCATGTGAGCTTCTAGTTAGCTGATTTCCAGATTAACTTAGAGTAATGCTACCCTCAATGCTTCGGATTGTTCCCCTAACCCACAAGGTGCAAATGTTGATTCCCAGCCACTACAACTATTGACCTTTTATGCACCTATGACCTCCTCACTTTTGAGTCGAAGCAACAGTGCTTCACAAAAGTGTGAAGAGAAACTTAACTCAGTGCACAACAAAATTCAGCCATTACAACACTGCTGCCCAAAGCCGAAGTTGCAGAATTTTCTCTGGCTGAATGAACATGGATTCGTTCCAGTGGTTTCTTCTTGGCATGGTAATAACACACTTTATTGCACAGGAGGACCTAAGGTGATATGGTCCTCTTTTGAACTGCCTTGCCCTTCTTACAGGCCATGTACCCAACAAAGAGCAGGCTGTCAGCCCTAATCTCTCTTGTCTAGTCAGTGTAATGACTGACTGCTCTATAAGGATGCTGACAGTGAAGTTTATCCTCTTCCTAGTGAAATGTGGTGAAGGGAAGAAGATGGGGAGGCCCACATGAAAAGAAGTAACCACTTTGGTTCTTCAGATCCATTTTCCCCGATAGAAGTATAGGAATGGCTTGTGAACACACATCGCTTGCACTGACATGCAGAGGTAATGGTCACAAGAAAAACTGTTTTAAAAGTCAACAACCTTATCTGACAACTGTGGAAGGGTTCAAACAGAGCCCCCCCATTAGAAAAGTCAATGTGCGATCACACTGGGACATCTCTAGAGGTGTGGTAAGGAAGGGGAACATGTATGTGAGCTTCTTCAAAAACCTAATGTCAGCTGGAGATTTGAACAAGGAAGACTGGTTGTGAAGAAAGCTAAACGCTGAAAGGGCAGCATGTAGCCTTTGATAGTACCAATCACACATCCCTGCTGGGCCAGTGAAAGCGCAGAACATTAGATACAGAAATGCTTTCAGAGGATCATTTGTTGCTCTGTACACCATGCAAAAAAAGCAATTTCATCCTTCCGATTTTGTGGAGGGATAACAAGCTGACAATATGAAGTGAACCACCTCTAGTAGCAAGTGAAAGGAGCTCAAATGCCCCAGCTCAGTCTCCAGGAATGAAGATGGAGGTGCAGAGGCTGAGGTACAGAACCTGCCCCCTGTAATCAGGAGAGAAGGTCCATTCAGAGACAGCTGGAGCAGGGGACACTGGGAGAGTCTCAGGAAGTCTGAATACCACACTCGCCTTGGCCAGTCTAGGACAATCAGAATATAATGGTCCCAGTTGTGGTTCGGCTTCTTCAAGACGCGAATAATCTAGGGTATCGGAAGTGAAAAACTCCAACTCAACCAAAACCGCAGTCCCCAAGGCTGCCCGCAAGGGATACTGAAGGGCACAGATGTTTAGTCAATGTATGTTCTCAGGAGTGGTGAAGAGTTCCACTTCAAGGGTGCTCCTCATGGCAAAGATGTTCTGGGTAGAGATGCCTGTTGTGGTCAACCCGATGACGCTGGCTTAGGCTGACAACTCTGGTGTTTATGGAGCCTTCCAAATGGCTGGGAAACAACCAGATCTCATGCATGTGTGTCCCAGCCCAGGGTCTCAGTGTTTCCTGGCACAGAAGATGAGACCTCACTTCTCCCTGTTTGTTGATTTACCACATCACAGTCAAAACGTTTATCAAGATCTGTGACAAGCAGCACAGTTTAGGCAGGAACTGCCCACAGTTGAAGGCGATAGGTGTGCTGGGTCTGCTGATCTGAAAACCAAAGGACCCTTATCTCAAATCCAGGTGCACTCACATCCTCTGGTGGATGTGTCCATTACGATTGCAGCCACTGCTGCATGCGGACAGAAGGACAACCCCTGTGTAAGGTGCTCCTCTACAGACGACCAGAACAAGTTCATCATAGTATCAGGGGAGATCCTGATGGTGTCCCCACCTCTGCCATGCTGGAACCACTTCCCACAAAGGCACCACTGGAGAGCCATCATATGCCAGTGGGGATGTGTGACTAGTAGAATGCAGGAGTCCAGCAGACCTAAAAGTCATTGAACCAACACAATTGAAACTCCCCCCCCCCCCCTTTTTCGAAACATCATAATAATATCTTGAATGTCCCAGATACCCTGAGGAGGGGGGGGAACGGTTGCAAAGATGTTTTGCCAGTAATACCCAGGGGAACAGGAGGCATTGACATCTCTGGGAGAACATTTGAGGGTTGACAGAAGAGGCTGATCAACAAGAATGCTATTGCCCTTAAGTGGTCCAAAACCAATTTAGTGTGCTCCCTTGAGCAGCTAATCCTTATGATAGAGGAACCATGAGATCCCAGGCCTGCTCAAATGTGCCACAACCACCACCATCCTCATCATCTTCATGAAGACTAAGGATGCTGATGTAAACTCGAACGAGAGGGCAGCTAACTGGTATTGGGTAGAACCTAACTTACCATGAACCTAAGGTGCGACAGCTTGATCAGTATGCGGAAATACACAGCCTGAAAGTCGTATGACAACATACACCATACAGTCTTCTGCTTCCTATGTCGGGAGTACCTGGACTAGGAATATAATCTCAACATTCTCCTTGCAAGGGTAGAACTTCAAGAGCCTGAGGTCTATGCTCAGAAAAATATTGCTGTCATTCTTGGGAACCAAAAAGTACCAGCAGTAGCATCTTGACCAATTTCCTGCTCTGAAACCAACTCCACTGCTCCTCTTTGCATAGCATCCACCTCCTGGTGCAGGATCTAAAGGGGACCTCTGACTGAATGGACTGGAGGGTAGGGACCTGGGAAGGTGACAAATGGAAGAGAAGGGCATACATACCTCCCTTCTATGAGCTATAGGCCCTACTAGTCTGATGTTAAGGCATTCCAGGCCTGCAGAAAGGAAGACACCTTTCCTCCAACTGGCTGCAGGTACACTGTACGAGGGAGCTAAAGAATGGCATATCCAGGGCTGTCACCCACATATCACTGGAAAACCCAGTGGATTTCAACTACACATCACCTCAGGGCTACAGAAGAACCAATGGCTCTGGCCACAGAGTCCAAAGTCTCCATGGCCTGGTTTAATTATTTGTCTTGAATAGTCCTTGCCATTCTTCACCACATCTAATAGCACCTAAGTGGTCCTTCAAATGGTCTGGTAAGCTTGGAACTACCAAGTTTGTCATATCTCACAAGGCTTTGGCCATATATCTGGCTAGCAGGTATATAGCATTCATGGTCTTCAGGACAAATCACCTTGTTTCCCACTGCTTCCGATTTCCTTGATGCTCTAGGAGAGGGAACGCAGCAGGGTTTTGTTTTGTACAAGATGAGGCTCACACCACCAAAGGGTCTAGCTAGTGAAAGTTGAACTGGGAGAAAGACGAGATCACTAGGGGCCAGTCTATGTTGCTTTGCAACCAACAAATTCACGGCTGGGGCAGAAACGGGCTTGTCCCAAGCCAACTTAATGGGGTCTAGATGAGCCTCTTCTAAATGGAAGCATTGGGCTCTGTTGCTGCTGAAATGGGCTGTAGTATTTCTGTGGGGATATAGGTTCAAGTCTCCACTGTTGACCGGGCCAGTACACCTCTGTTGTATTCCTGATCACAGTATGAAAACAGGTGACATCTGAAGGAGCCCGCCCCGCATTGCACTCCATCTCAGTCTCCGGAGAAGTATCCAGCTGACTAGCATTTTGTAATGCAAGGCAGTCAGAAGCGACAGAGAAAAAAGGAGATAGAAAATGGGTTGCCACACTGCTGTTGTCGTTGTCATGAAACACTATCTCCAGTATTTGAATGTGATCTGAATTAAACCCAAAGAGATCCTGCATAGTCTGCCATTTACCCTTGTTGCGCCTAGGCCAAAAATTGGGATTCCTGTCTGTCCTGTCCTTAGCTAACCCCTGGGCCTCACTTCTAGATTACATCAGTGTGCTGTGAGGTTTTGGTAACTGTGCTTGTGGAGACAATGGCAACAGTGGCAGTGCTTAAGTTGGCAGTGCAACAACTGGCAAGGGAGTGGCCCCAGCTGGCACTGGAAGCGCACTGCAAGGTATTCCTCTGTAGTCAAGGAAAGGGGAAGTGGGGCTGGCAGCGGGAATGAGACGAGCAGGTGCCACTAGTCTAGCTACTGAGGCAGAGTGACAATGACGAACTCCTAGTAAGAGTCCGGGGGAAGGAGCGCAGCGGTGACTTCCCCCAGGACATCAAGAAAGTCAAGGAGAGTCCTCATTCCTTCTCTTCTTGTGTTTCCTCTTGGTTCTTTTTGGAGGAGGAGAGAAACATAACTTTTTTTAAACCAACTATTTTTATGTAGATTTTGTAGAATCTAATGTAGCTCCTCTTTACAGGAGCACCTGAAGTTTAGAGATGTTAGAAGTGACATAGATGCCCAACCTATTCAAGGTCGATCTCCATCCTCTGACTTAGTCCATTGAGAGCCACTGATATTTGTATGCTGATGACAAAAGAATTCTCTGCACTGATGATAGCGTGGGTCCACTGCATCTACAGGCGTGGCGAAGCTCGTCCATAAACACATGGAGGGAACCAAGGACAAGAAAGGCAACCATAAGTAGAACCAGAACACTTTCAAGTGGGCAGACCTGAACACAGGACAAGCCCACTTACAGGCCCTTGAACTTGGTAACTGTCAAGCCTCTAATAAGAAACTGAAAAATATCAGCTAAAGCTTCATAAAGCCATGTCATTTTCCCTGCAAGTTGCCAAGCTCAATTCAGCTTATTTTTATCCAAGGGGAAAGCTTCTCCGTAACATTAGTCCGATTTGCAGTCGCTGAGCCATCACTGCCTTTAGATAATAGTGCAGCTTGGGTTTGTCAAACTTGAAGCTGGTACTCTACAAATAATAGAGAACGCAGCATGAAGTAAGGGCATGCTGTCAGATCTCTCCTCTACTGAAGTCTTTCCACTGAATGCATGGACATAGGAGAGCACGCTTAAGGGTACTTTTATCATCCACTATATGATATGTAGCAGCTCACAACGGGTCTTAGTGTCCTGCACTTTGTGCTCACATCTGCAACATCAGCTGTTAAGTTCTCAGTCTACACAAGCAAAGGAAGTGTGGCCTCACCTTGTCTATGCCGGCTCCTGCCCAACCGCCCAGTATTTTTGTTTTGAAAGAAACTGGCTTTTTAGTGGCAGCACTGCAGTTACCTCCGTCCTTTTAGTAGTTAAGTAATCTCCAGTTCTAATAATGAACTTCAGTGTGCAATCGCTTGAGACAACTTGACCTTGGAAAGATACCCAAGAATATTCAAGGATTGTGAACGTGGGTGTTATAGAACACAAAGATGGAGACTTTGATGGAAACTCTGCAGGCTTTGGAAAGAGTTTTAGAACAGGCCTTGGCAGATGTGCGGTAATCAAATTGTAATAGAAGCACCAGGGCACAGGGTTTTGTGTAATGTCCAGGAGGACCTAAGAGAATAGCCTGATCAAACACGGTGTCACTGTCAGAGGGCACGGTTTCTTAGAAGCTTCAAGGTTTAAGGATTAAGTACAGCAGAACCAGAATTAGGAAAATATTAAAAATAAATGGAGATTTCACAGTGGTAGAGGAAGGGAAGAGCTAATGAGTGTGAATGTGTTTCCAGCACAGCTTTCCTCGAAGGAGATAATATTCTAGTAAATTTGTTTCGCATCTTGATTTGGAGTGAAGGAGACAGAATGGGAATGGAAAATTGTTAGTATGGGAGCTGATTCCGAAAGAGGTACATGGGACAGACAATGAGTTTTGTGAGTTCTGGGCAGCCAAGTTTGAATGGAAATGGAATAACATAATTGGCTGAAGGTGCACTAAAAACAGGGGGCGCCAAATATCAGCTGAAAGGGCACCAGGAATTGCAGAGAAGTGTTAATACTGACGGAAAGAGGCACCAAGACTGGCTGGCTGAATAGGCACCAGGATCTTTTGAGAGGTGTCAATGCTGGCTGAAGGCACCAAGAACCATTAAGAGATGCCAAGGCCAGTTGAAAGGAGAGAGTTTTCGGGCTCCTCTACTAGCTGTAATGTAAAAAAAGAGTGGTTAAAACGAGTGAAAACCAACTGAAATGTGCCTAAAACGGATAAGAGGCACAAATACCGAACCAAAGAACAGCTGAACATTGTCAATACTGGATATAAGGCACCAACAGCGATGAAGCAGTTCCAAGACTGTCTTAAAACTATTAAGACTGGTTGAAAGGACACCAAATCCAGCTGAGAAATGCCAAAGACCTATGAGGTGCAGATAGTGACTGTAAGATGCCAAGGAGGATTGAATGGTGCCAACACTGCTAAAGGGCACAAAGAACACCTGAGAAGTGCCAAGACCTGCCAAAAGGGTATAAAGTCGACCAGCTGAGAGTTCGGATTCCTCGGCCCAAGAAGGATGACATCTATGCACCCAGGTTCAACACAGCACACTGGTGCATTGTCAATAGGGGAATAATAAACCTTCAGATCGAGCAGAAGAGTGATAGAGTCCTAGCAGTGCATAAACATAACTGGCAGGAAAGCAGCAGAACGTTTGATACCACCAAATACAAAACATATTCAGTTCAGTAGGAGGATGAAGTAGGGTTAGGCTCAGAAGAGTGATAAAGGTTAGTGGATGACGGCTTCAGCTGACAGACTCTGAGTAGGTCCCCCATCAGCCGGTGGAACAAAAAGGCACACTCTGAGACCAAAGACGCTGATCTAAGACTGGAGAGATGGACACTGTGTTCACTTGAGAGCAGAGTCTGGAAGAGAAGGTGATGTCTGTTCCATCACTGACACCTCAAGAGGCTAGAGCAGATGCAAAGAGAGGATACGGAGTCAAGCAATGACTACAAAGCAGAGGTAAGGACAGACTCTCCTCAAGAAGCCAGTGGTACAGCCTCTCTCCACACTGCATGTCAAACATTGCCATGAAGGTGGAAGGAGGGCTGGCACAGACAGGGGAGGGAGGGAAGCCAAAGGCTTCCATTGGGAAAGGGAAATTGGTACCCATGGAGTCGCAACATTTCACTAGAAGCTCTTTTCAATGCATTGTTGCCTGCAGCGCTGCTACGGATGGACGATGGAGACTTTGCGTTCTAAATAAAAATAGCTCTGTATCCCTTATTCTGACAATGTCAGGCCCCTACAATCTGCCACTTTTCAATTATTTCCCTTCCAAGACCCAAGCCAGCGCTCTTCTCCGTGTAAAGCAAAGGAGAATGGAAAATGGCTTAATATTAAAAACAAAACCGTGTCGTTTACAGAAATAGAGAACAAAAAGCCAATGTGCAAATGAGAGAAAAAAGATCCAAAATATTTACACTAGGGAGGCAGGATTTCTTAGTCAAACCTCTCAACTCTACAGAAAATCACTGTGCCATCCAGCGTTCGTCAGCACAACTCTTGGCGCTATGCTGTCACCATCAAGGATTGGGCAGAACGAGAACATGCAAACTAAGGTACCCACCAAGTTCCTCTGAGCACAGCCACTGCAGAGTTTCTGGGACACCGTGTCCCAGGGAATTCTTTTACTTAGCAAAAACCACTTCGCCAGCACCAAGGAGATGCTAATTAAAATGTCACCTTTCCAGTAGAGACTTAGTTGCAGATCAGATCTCGCTCCCACCAGACTCTGGATGGCCAAGAATCCGAGGAATATAATGACACGGTGCCAGCCTGTGGCAGGGCTATTATTTTACAGCGCTCAACCGACGCCTTCAAAATTCACTTTGTGCTGCGAGATTTATTTTAATTTTCCGTTGTGCTGGTCCTCATGAAAATCCTATTTTGAAAAAAAAAAAATCCTCTGTAATTCACACATTTGGAGATTAAATCAAATCGAAACCCGCTGTGCTTCTTAAAAGCCACTTCTGGAGACAGGTGTTGCAGGGCAGGCTTCCGTACCTGTAATCACATCAGGATGCTGCGTTCCAGATAACGGATTCACCATTACGTGAGATCTGATTGGCCACAGTAGCGGTGTTACCGCAGTGGTGTCTGATTCAATCTAGAACCTCCATTTCTTTCCTGGGACTACAATGTATTCTAATAACCTCGCTGTCAGGTGTTGAAAACGTTATTTTTATGCATTCATCATTGAGTCTTGTCTCATCTTGGACATGATTACCAGGAGTCTGGGTGAACATGGTTTTATTGGCGCAATAAAAATAAGTGACACCACATAAGGGCGAATCAGGCAAGCTACATTTATAACATTACAAATGTGTTAGTTCTTTTCTGAGCTGTGTTTTCTGCTAACCTCAATATAATTGCATACTCGGTGTGTTCATTTTATGAAATAAACAACAATAGATTCTCACTTAACAGCAACCGATGCCAACAAAATCTAAGAATACACAACCACTGAAGCAGTTTTTTTTTTTTGCACACAGCAATATGTATAGCTCCTCAGGGGGCAGGGGAAAAATAGTAAATTACTAGGTTTTCGTATAAGTCCTTTTACAAGTCCATTCACTGTAGGGGAATCTAATGCCCGCTCTCAAGGTCAACCACGGTACCCTTTGCTAGACTCATGGATGGTGTGCATTCATCGTGTGTGGTTCTCCCCTTCTAACCTGCAGTACCCAGGTCATGCACGGGTACTTGAAATGGAAAGTCCATGATACGCCTTCAGGTTCTGCTCTCAGCGCGACAGGTTGACTCAAAGTATTACGAGGAACGCTAGCGCGAGTGCAATACTGCTTAGGTTTCCACAGAAGTCGATGGATACCACTGGAGTAACGCCAATATCATTGGATACAGTGTTTCACTTGCAATAGGGTCTATAATACATGCTTGCACGCCCCTGGACCGTGATTGGTCGTTTCTAAGGTGAGCACGCATCCTTGCTCTGATCCATTTCTTACTCTCAGAATTGTCCGGCCTGTAGCCCTTGACTGTTTCCTTCTTTCCCTGTCACCGGGACTCTTGGGATCAGACACAAACCAAGGGAAACCCGGTTCTGGGTAATCACAGACATACACCCTCTCTATTTAATGGGTAATTTCTACTTTCAGCCATCAGTGATATTCAATGCCACTGCAGCAACTAGAGATGCTCTTGGGCCATCCTTGTGGCTATTAGGCTAAAAGGCATGAAACATGGTGCACCAAAACCTGTGACAATTGGAGGTCCAAATCCAGAATGGAGCTAAAACGTTTGCTACATCACTGAGAACTTTCAAGCCTATCAGAAAGACATTAACAGTTCATTACGATATGGAGCTCTACTGACTAACGGCAAATGCATCCTCTTAATTCTGTGTTCTCTCTTCTCCCTTCTGACATTCCCACTTGGCCCTCTCGTTCAGCTAGCCCTAGTTTTAGACCTTTAAGAGACACACGCCTGGCATCCCCTCTGTTACGCCTAGTGAGGATCCAGACTTCACGCCTTATGCCAAGGCCCACCTTCCTGAAACCTGCAACGGGGGACATAGAAGTACCACAGGTGAAAGCCACGATCCCATTGGGTTTTTGGAATCATGCAGGCGTCAGTAGTGGGTGAGGCAGAACTACAAGTGAAAACTGAGATGAATGATGTGTTAAACAAGTAGATTTAGGAGGAAGGTTATTCTGACTGATACCACCATGACATAAGGAAGTCCGGCTGATAATGACAGGTACAACAATCTCCTACCTGTCTCTGAACCTCAAAGGTGGGAGGTTGATACAGAATACTACTGGGTAAAGTGACCAATGAAAGTTTGTGAAAAGGGATGAAATTATAACCGTTTTACGATGGTTACCAGATTAAACAAGCAGTTGTACTGCACATTCACTAGGAAACAGATAAAGAGTTTGACAGGTGATATGATCCGTAAATGATTGCCAGGAGGAGTACGTGATCAATAAAAAAAAAACACAAAAGACAGCAACAGAGGAGGTTCAGTTCAGATCAATTATGAGCATCCTAACAAGTGAATGGTATCCACACACGTTGCAGTGCACAAAATACAGCAGACAAGGAAAGTTATGGGACATCAAAAAGGTGAGATGTATCCTAATGCAAACCTATCCAACTGATCGTTCATTTAGTTTTTCAGAGAATTTTAAGTTATACTAATGAATTATAATGGAATAAATTTTTAATCACCCATAATTTAGCAGTTTTTGAATCTCACGTGAAATTAACTTTGCTATTCCTAAGCCCAGGAATATACTGATACTCATAAAGTAAGAGTAGAGGAACCGAAAATTAGAGTAATAAGCCAAATTCACAAAGGTAAATATACATATGTAGATTTCTCATGTCTATGTATTTACTGATACAACAAAGGGTAAATCTACACCTTTTTACTATTGACCTTTTCTAAGTGTAGATTTACAACTAAGTGTACCCTCTGATATTTCCAACCTGTGGAGCTTTCCTAAACAGGAATTACGAGTGCAAAGGTACAAGTAACGTTTCACATGTATGTGGGGGATCTCCTCCACTGAGACAGAGATCTCCCTATGGGAAAGTATAGGGAGAAATAGCAAAGTTTAATATTTTCAACAATAGTAACAATATTTTAATATAAAATGTGAATGTAAAGTAATTAGAGATTTTTAGTAACGTGGAACTAGTAAAATAAAATATTTCAGCACAGCAACTCATCACATTAGCTGTGTAATAAAGTATATTTAATTCATAAATATTCCCTAGAAACTAAGAAAGTCCCACCCTCAGTAACATTTTTATTTAATATGTATTACAATATGTTAAGTGTTGTATTGAATTAATTTACTTTGTTTTTTATAAAATAATTTTATTTTAAATGTAGTTTACTACATTTTAAAATAATAATGTAATAATTATTTATAGTTTTTTAAAATTAATCAAAAAGAATATATTTTAAAAGTCAATAATTTTTTCTTTAACATTAGTTGTTTAAAGTCCCTGCCTCCATTATTTTCATTGGGGGCGTGCTGCAGTAGCTGCAAGTGGCTTACGCCACGGCTTGGCTGGAGGGCTGTAGTAATCTTAAAAGTGAGGTGTGTGGATTGGAATAGCCTTACTTTTTTGTGGGTGGGTGTATGTTGTAGCCAGTCAGTCTCTAGAACCCGCCTTAATTGTCCCTAAACGTTTCTAGTTTAGTGGTAAGTATTCCCTACTTTCCAGTCACCTCTCCGTATCCCTCCTACATTTAATACTAGAACACAGGCACACATGTGCAAAGACCTCTGCTCCCATGGCTGAGATCTCCACATTGAAAATATGGGGGAGGCGGAGGTCTCCCCCCATAAGTTTGTGAACTGCATTTTGTAATATGTGAGTAGTACTACTAAATATACAACAAAATGAAGTTTGTGAATCAAGCCCACTGGTTAGGAGTTGGGGACGGCACAAAGGGGTGGGCATACTCAAAAGAACAGATTGCCAAAACCTATTGCGTAGCGGGTCAGACTCCTAGAAGGTCCCAGAAGCACCTGCTATCAGACGCTGTGATATCTAGTTACCCTCCCGTGTGCGGTGTCAAAGCAGAAAGGGGCTGAAAATAGGCTGAATAAGTAATTCAGAATGAAAGAGCATTATAAATTCAATAAACCGCAGGTGCAATGGAAGGTGATGCGTGGGAGATAGTACATTACAACACAAACAGTCTAGGCAACTGTAGAAATAATTTCTGAGAAGTGTGTTTGTGTTGTTGGGGGGGTGGGGCATGGGGGCACGATGATGGCGTGGACACACAACATGGCAGCTTTAAAGTGGCTCATGTAGGTACCAGTTCTCTTACTGAAAACAAATGGATGTGATATTCCACTAAACAGATATCAGGAAACCGAATGATCGGAACCAGAACAGAGCATAACGTGTCTATGAAGAGGTTCAGCAGTGGAAAACGTGGGTCTGGAACAGGGCAAGCTGGGTTTCTCTGCCATTTTGCCAACTAATTTATGTGCAGTAGAGACCCGGTAAGAAATGCACTTTCAATGTAGTTTGTACATCATTTGGGCTTGAATTCTTACAAGATACCGCTGGCAACATCATGTAAGGCCATTTCCATTGACTGTACAGTCCTGGAAAGACCTTCTGGGTAGCTTTTTTACTTTAAATAAATGTTTGAGTATTTCATACGAAAACATTAAAGAGTATAAATTCCCACACCGCGCCTCGCCTCAAACCAAAACCATGACCCCCATTCAATCTTACTGTTACACTCAGATAAACTGTTTAACATTTCAAATAAAACAATGTTAAAGTTCTTTTAATTCCCCAGTGTCCTACTTGCTTGCTTAGCAGAGTTCGAGTTCGGAATCTCCTAAGATGTTTAGGGCCCTCAGCCTTATGGGGATTTTGAGTTCTCGAAAATCTCTGGTCAAAAAGGATAAACGCATACCCCCACTGTTTCCTAAACCCCTGGTCCTTCCTTTGAGCAGTTTGAGACTTTGTCCATTCCCAGAATCCACCAAATCTTGCCCATCCAAACCAGTTCCTCCAGAACTCTTGCACTGCCCCAGAGTGACAGTATGCATCGTTTCGCTGCTTGGGGTAGTCTGGCGATAATTTTTCCTTTTCTGTCAAGAAAGGGGTAAATCTCCTTGGACGGAGGACTACACCAAGGCATTGAGCCAAGTGGGAGCCTATGAAATCTTCACTCTTTTTAAGAACAGACGGCCAGAATGGCTGGAGTTTCAGGTAGGACTAAAGAACCAGTAAGCAATCCCAGCGCACCACATTCTCTCCAGCAGTGGGATCTCTGAGTGACCCATATCAAACAATTTAGTCAACTGTGGTACCATCAGTATATTATTTTCAAGAGTGTTTCCCTACCGCCGATATGATTAGCTATGGTAGCCTCAACCCCGATTATCATACCTTGCCGTCGGTTATCATCTAGCTTAATGGCAAACTCTTGCTCCCCGACATCTTGAAAGAGAAGTCTCTCACTCAGGCCAAGCTTGTGAAAGAGCTAGTGTAACCTCAAAGCGACTCTCTTCCCCCTATCATGGTGAAGAAGGTACTTATCAAATAGAGTAAGCTCTCTTTAAGCTACCTTTTTCATATGTGGCCGCATGGCAAGGGCCACACTTGTAAACAGTGGAAGAGATCGGTTTCTTGTAGGCCATATTTCTCTTTAAATAGCTCTAAGTAGCTCAAAGGCTTTTAGTTGTCCCCCTTCAAACACAACTTTTAATGTTTGTACATCCCGTTAAAGTTATATGCTATACACTGCTTAATACATTTGCAAATATTAATGACAGCAGGGCCTCACAGTAGACGTTTCTTTCCTTGACTGGAGGAAAGAGAGGGGGGTATATGCACACAGGACAATGGCCCATGGTCAGGGGTCCTGGAAAGATGTGCTGCTCCTGTCAAGAAGGATCTGATCAAGTCATGCGTAACCTTTATGAGTGGCTCAAACACTGGACTAATCTCTGTGTTCATATCTCTAACCATCTAACAGGCCTAGGTTTTCCAAATGGGCTTTTCCCGGAACCAAGAACACTGCCGTCCTTCCCTGGGTATGTTGTGCCTTGTGTAACTCACTGTACCTGACTAGGTTCAGGTCACCCCTCAATACAATGGAATCTGCAACCCACTCTAAAAAGAAACCAAGTGTTTGAAGCAGGAAGTGTTCCTGTCTCCTATGACAGTATCCTTAACTGACACCCATCTGCCCTCCTTATCGTTTCAGTGATCTTTAATTTTACCCAATGAAGAATAACAACGAAATATACCATCATATGGTACACAACCAACATACCCCCCTTCTCCAATTTACTGTAAGACTAGGTAAGTCAGGGGATCGTTTCAGTGTTTCCTTCTTCTTGTAGGCCAACTGATCTCCAAG
This sequence comes from Pleurodeles waltl, assembly GCF_031143425.1. Classification (NCBI taxonomy): domain Eukaryota; kingdom Metazoa; phylum Chordata; class Amphibia; order Caudata; family Salamandridae; genus Pleurodeles; species Pleurodeles waltl. The sequence goes on from NC_090450.1 coordinate 984,161,522, forward strand.
CGGATCAAGAGTTAGCATTTTGGAGATGGGCGATAGCAGCCCTCCGACACTGTAGTATTCTTATAATATGTATTTTTGTCTTCTTCAGTACTTATTACCGTCTCGTACATTTGTATGGGACCTTATGCCATTCAGGGCTCCCGGAGGCAATGGAGGTCGGTCCCCTGGCAGTCATCTACATCATCTCGGGTGGACCTAGGCTCAGAAGCGAGCAGGTGTCTGATACAGAAGAGTTGACCCCCACCTGTTGTGAATGCCTTTGCTTCGTAGAAAGGATGTGACTGGCTTGAATGATCTCCTTCTAGGAATTTGAGATCTTTTTCTGAAGCGTTAAGAGAGAAAATTCTTGGAAAACTTGCACTTCAATGCAGTTTTAGGTTACTTTGCCTCCAGACGCGAGCACCCACCTTCATAACTCTCTTTAGACTCAAAATGGTGTAGGCAGGCTTCTATGTCTAGGGGTCCTCTGGAACACCCTGTGTTCCCTATTGATGCGAGGAGGATAATATTCTGCCTTTTCAAGGATAGAATGCAGCAGGACCTGGAAGTAGGCCTTGACATGTCTGCCTTCCAACACTTTACGTACACCTCCGAATCGATGCAATCTGTTCTCCAGGTCTTCTGGTTTATCCTGGAGGATGATCAAAAGCAAACTGGCTTTCTCATGTTACAAATCCAATGTTTTGTCGTCCTGGATGCATTCTACAAAGTGTACTCAGACACCGAGGGCAGCTATCTCTTTCCGCACTTCTATCACACCCTGCTTCAGCTCTCCATGTATCCCAGGGATTTCAGTTTTAATGTATTGGGAAAAAAGCACCATGAATGATTTTATGACTGTTGCATCCTGCTCAGTGTCCTAGATCACTGCCCACTGGGTTAAGTTTCATGCTGTCTGGTTTGGTGGTGAGGAGGCTTGGTTTCTTTGGTGGGATGATTCTGGAGTAACTCTTTGATTGTCCTTTCATATTTATTTCTCGCTGCAGCCAGGGTGTGTCTGAGATACATGCCTTTGTAGTTCGCCACTGAGAGGGCTAGAGTTACACTGGATCGTGTCCTCCAAGCAGAGGCTGTCCATTGGGAACCCAATGCTGCAGTATCCAGAATCCCACTTAGGGGCCCACCCCTGGTGAGGGGCGCCCAAGGCTTTTAGGCTAGTATCAAAAGCAATTGCTGGGTGCCCTTCTTCACTGTGTTCTAGGCAGGGGTATTTAGCCTGAATCTCCTAGGTTGTGGTTTTCAGCACCTGGGTGTATGTTTAGGCCTTATTTGCGTAAGTCAGTATGTCAGAACATAGTTGGTAGACCCACCCTGCACCCATGGCTTTTATTGTGTTCCGGTGCGCGAGAGCCAGAGGAATCTAGGATTATCATCAATCAGGGTTGCTATGACATGGCGAGGCCCAGTAGCATCTTGCTGGTATCCACAGAGATTGGCAGGGGTGACGTCTGTCAGGTGAAGGGTCGAGCCACCAATGTGGGTTTCTGTCTTGTTCGCTAATGGGAGTAATCCCAGGGTCATGTGTAGGTCGATGAGGTCCCTGCACTGGCAGGAGCCCTGAACGTCAAGATTGAGAGACACCCCTAGCTTCCCTGTTGCAGTCATGTATGCAGGTCTTGGTACTTACATGGGGGTAGGCTGCAGCCGTAGTCTTTGTACATGGCTCCTTTGGAGCCATTCCAGGCAGGTATGTTTGCAATTTCTCTTTAGGGTGGGTGGTGGAGGAATGCTTTATCCGCAGATCAGAACATCAGCAAATAGGGAAATCACAGACCAACTGCCTAGTGCCTTCGGGTCCACCAGGTGCTTAGGTGTCTCCGTACAGGGGCATTTGTGGTCTTTATCCCATCTTGGCAGCCTGGTATTAAGGGCTCTGGCAGGATTGGGCTCGCCAGAGAAATGTAGGATTTGTGTTCCGGTATTCCCGCTGCTCCCACTTTCCAGCTGATCACTACAGAGCCTGGGGACCTACTGGCAGGGTGGAACTGCACACCTTTAGGCAACCTAATGGAAACTCCAAGACCCCCAGCTCTGTTGCAGTCTCCATCTTGCAGTCTAAGCCTCCAGATCTTCAGAGTTACCAGTGAATCAGGGTCACCGGTCTGGTTTTTCAGTGTATCTCACTTCCCCTATCCTTGGCTTGCAGCGGAGGGGCTCAGAGGCTTCCATGCAGTTCTACTTTTTCCTTGCAGATGAGAAAGCAAACAAGTCACACATTAAGTACCATCTTGGAACAAGTTCAGCCCCTCTCCCCACTGGCTATCTTTTTTTACTACCTGCCCTTTATTCTGGCTTTTATTGATTTATGTAGAGGCTAACTTGGGGAATGCCTTTACATTATGCTTCTACTCAGGCTTATGCGTCTGTTCTTAATGTATGTGTTTATTGACGCACTTTTTTTCTTCTTTGGTTTGGCTCATTTTCAGGTTCAAAATGGTGACTGAGATGTGCCCGTCAAAATGGAAAACAAGTTCGGCATCCAGCCAGCACTTCCCACTTAGCATTGCACTGATTCACGGCCGTTGCGCTTTACGGACACAATGTTCTTTTAATTTATGCACACATTTTGTGGGATGCTATATTTATTTATGCACTTTGCAGACGCTCAACGCAGCATACAGCATGAGCTCTTTTAGTTCTGCATGGTGCCAACCTCTTCCACCTCTCCCCACCGCCGTGAAACCCCCAGCAGGCAGGCAGGGTGCAAACAGAGCGGGCTGCCTAAAATGGTTTCCGCCCACTGCCGGCAAGCGCTTTCACACTAAATTTGCGAGCCTTGGAGAAGCAGAACTGAGCAAAGAGCAGAAGAAGCAGGCGCTCGCCTTGCTTTATACGTATGCTTATGCTTCAGTCAGTGTGATCACTTGCAGAGCCGCTAGTGCTTCCAAGCTTCCTGGCTCTCCGTGCAGGTCCCTCCTTCCCACCTCCTATCCTTCCAGTGGCTACGCAGAATGCTCCCGACCTACTATCTCCAATCACCGGCTCTGTTGTTGTCATACCGGCAGTGGCAGCTATAACTACCAAGGAGCGTACACGGGCAATGGCCATGGAGGTAAATACAATATGCTTATGTTATTTTGTGAAGAGTCAGGCAGGGAGGTTGCGCAGGTGAACTCCCCTCCTACCCAAAATAATTTATTTGTGCTTTCTTTTAATGAACTCAGGCTTAAAATTTGCAATGATACTTTCAGCTATTATCATTTTGGATCATTCTCACTGATCACCTGAAGGGTTCAGGGCTTTAGCTGTCATATGGGTGAGAGTCACTTGTTTTCGTAAGAGTTTGTGGGTAGCGGTTGACACGCTACTGCTGGTTATTTTACTTTAGATAATAACTTATGCAGGAGCTCATTTGGTGAATGCCCTAATTTTAAGACTGAATTTGTGCATTTGTATCATTTTTCAATGAAACTTCATTGGAACGTCATTTAGTGTTGCCCTTATTGCTGAATGTATCCTGCTGAATTTTGAACATTAGAGCACATATTTGTATAAATACTTTCTCTAGTTCTATTTTTACACTTTTTATATCAATCAGATGGGATGATGAAAAAAAGCCGGATTTAAAAAGGGGGTAAATAAATATATAAAGGGGTTAATGGCTGTAAGCATTTTTTTTTTATATAGGTTCACTATAGTATGTTTAAAAGTATATGTTTATTTTTTCTTATAGATATAACGGTGCATTACGTTTTTTAAAACCATTTTTATTAGCATTTATGTACAGTAAGACAAGCACCTACATCAAATCTTTTACATCTCATTGATCCACAATTATTAAAGGCAATGTAGGACCATAGCAAACATCATTATAGACTCAGGAGCCCAAGGCTCATTCAAATCCAACTTTAACATTAAATAACCAAAATTAACCGGCCGTTTGATGCCCATTACCAGTATGAATAAAGCAACATCTGAATATAATGGTGTATTACTTAATGGAAATGCAAGATAATGGTCCTGATGAAGGAGCCTGAAAAAACCTATCCTGAAAGCCTGACAATTCTGTCTATTTTGGGCAGGGACAAATATATGAATGATAGATATTTTTAACTGAAATTAATAATTAGGGAAAATAATTGTGCCAGTAATTGCACTACGGATACTGTGTTTGACAACAGACGGACCTGTGTTATATTGGATACAACAGACACTGGGTCTGATGTAGAGGTTGATGGACGGGTTACTCCGTCACAAATGTGATGGATAGCTCGTCAGCCGTATTACGATAGGCTATAATGGGATCGCAATATGGCAGACAGGATATCCATCACGGTTGTGACAGAATAATCCCCTCCGCCAAACTCTAAATCAGGCCCTTCAATGAACTGACAAATATCTTTCATGTAAAATAAGAATGCAAGATTTTTAGGCTATGTGTATGAGTTTGGCTTAAAAAACTTCTAGTACAATAAAATATTTATATTTATTCTAGCTATGTGCGCACTTAAGTTAATGGTAATTTAAGATACTTTTTTTCTGTTTCAATTATCCTCTTCTTACCGCCAATATTTTGATGGGGGAAGTTGTTTACAGGGAAACGGTTGAGGTGAGGTTGGAGGATGTCATGGATAGATTTGACACCCAGGAACATAAATGAGGATGAGGGTTTTGTCTTGCATGGACCGCCAGCTTCCCTGGCAAGGAACTACTAAACAGATCAGGGTTTTTAATGAGTGAAAGAAGTAGTCTGTCAGATTTTGCAGTTGGTAAGCAGGTTGAGGTGGTTAGAACAGGCAGAGCTGGTGAGGAATCAGGAGAAAAACATCTCACTGCCCAAAGGATCTGTCTAACCTAACACGATGTGTCTTAGGGTAATAAGAAGGCCGCAGAGATGGTGTGGACATTTAGAAAAAGTCCATCTTAAGACTTGGGTGGGTTAAGCACCTGTCGCACTGGTCATTCTGCACCAGATGATAAGGGTGTCAGTGAAGGAATCCTCATGGCATGTTTACGAGATTATTTATTTGTGATACAAAACAGAAGTCAGCAAAGGAAATGCTATTCAGCTGGAAAACTCGGGGAAGAAAGCAATCATGGAAGACTCCTTATAGCAAGGTAGGAGGTGTTGGAGTCAAGGAACACCATGATAGAGGTAGGAAAAGAGCCAGAAATGTGTATTCTGAGATACACACTTCAAACAAGTGTGGCCCATCGTGTTGAATGCTGTTGAACAATCAAGAAGGATAACGATAGAGGGAAGGTGCTACCATGGGCTGGTGCAACAACACTGGAAACAGGAGTGAGGACTACTGTAGATGAGACTGCTGGTGAGGGACAGAAGGACTATCCTTCACGGATGTGTGCCTCATTTTTTAGGTCTCGCCTGGGCAGCGCATGCACTATCTCTTCGAGACATGCTGTAATCTACTCTCTGGAGTAAGTGCACGCCCACTGCCGCCCGTTGCTTTTAATTGGTTCTTTGTAGTGCCTCTCGTTAGCACATGTTTTTTACTGGTCACTTAGTAGTATTTGTCCCTCCTTTTGTTGTTTGGTTTTCTCCCTTGGAGACTGCCCCTGTTACTTATACACATACTCTGTTCTTAATGTATGTGTTTGTCGGCAAACTTTTTTAGGGTCGAGCCTGCATAGCATGCACTTGCGCATGCGTATCGCTTGCGAGACGCTGTAGTAGTTAGAAAAGGGCTCAGAGCCCCGCCCATGTCACGTCAGTGTCTTTCATTGGTTCTTGGGCGTCCCTTTTAAAATCTGCTTGCTTTCATTAGTGTAAGGCATGCATACGTCATGCCTTTTCCGGTGGTTAGCCCTCCTAGAGCGCAGCGACCAAGTACTGAAAACATACGAAGCTCGCTGTTTTCCATCCGGTTTGTGGACTACTTTTTATCTTTTTTCGCAACCCGATCTTGTTGTTTAGCAGCGCAATCACGCTTGTTTTTTTTCCACTTAATGAGGCAAGAAAAGCCCGGTTGGGAGTTTACAACTGCTAATAGCTCTAACTTAGAGAAATGCGAGACTTGTTGCATTGCAAATGCTTGTTATTCTTTGGTTTGGCTCGTTTTCAGGTTTAAAATGGCGACAGTGACGCTCCTATACTTCCCACTTATGCTTTAATCAGGGTGATCACTTGCAGAGCCGCTAGTGCTTCCAAGCTTCCCAGCTCTCGAAGCAGCTCCCTCCTTCCCGCCTCCTTTCCTTGCAGTGGCTGCGCTGAATGCTCCTGTCATCCTCTCTCCAATCATCGGCTCTGATTTTGTCATACATGCGATGGCAGCTATAACTACCAAGAAGCGCAGACAGGTGCTCGTCATGAAGGTAAATGCAACGTGCATAAGTCAGGTGCTGGAACTGTGTGCGTGAACACTCTAGGTGCTGTAACGGAGATGAGACTGTAAGCGGGGTCTTGAGAAATACTTGTAAGGTCCCAAAGTTGAGACCTATTGGCTCTGCCAATGCCTGTCCTTTTATACTTTTCCTGTGCCATGTCATACACATTCTAAACAGCAGTCCCTGTGCAATGAAGGCAATTTTCCATCAACTCTAGGCAACACATCTTCCTTGTCCTGCCAACTGTTGAGTCTCTAAGGTATTTATTCTCTTTCAGACAGCAACAAATCGTTTTTTTAGTTAGTAACTTAAGAGAAATATGTCAGGTCACAGCAGTGCTGTCATGGGGGCACCATACCCAAGTCATTGTGTTGCCCATGGTGGGAAAACAAAATAACAAAAAATGCCTACCATTTTCACAGCTCTTCAGTTTTACGTCGTTCATGTGCACATAACAGGTACATCATAGGTGGCTGTCTTTCATTTCTGGCTGCTGCATTTTAATTATGATCCCGGCATCATCCTCTTTTGAGGGTTGTTATGGCATGGTAGGCTTCAAACTGGCTACAGTCAAATAGGCACAACACATCTCTCAGAAGCTGAGATGCGGGTTTCTTTCTTGTCAGTCTTAAGATTTTGTATCACAACAGAATGCGTAGAGACGTTGCAACTGATAACCAGTTAAGGACCAAGATATTAACGTCTGTGTCTCAGGCAAACTATATTTAAAGAGCTTTCTGGGCTTGGTCAGCTACAATTCGAACACATCAACAGTCCCAGGCCCAGCTCACCCTGTGCTACTGCATCTTTCTTGCTCCTGTCTTCTCCTTGCTTTCCCCTAATTTTTTGAGCTCTTTGCTTCCCCTAGCTCTCACTGCTTTCTTCTTGCTTGTCCCCCATTTTTGTGTGCCTTCTCCTAGCTTTTCACTCATTTTCACTGCTTTCTCCTCTGTTTGTGTGCCTTCTCCTTGCTTTTCCCTCGTTTTTACTGATTTCTCCTTGCTTTTTCCTCCATTTATTGTGCAGCATCCCCCTGTAACTTCGGACCATCACCTCATGTCCAGAATTCCGAAGGGCCCTCAAGACCTGGCACTTCGAACAAGACTCCAGGACCTCCAAGTGCCTGGATACCCTGTCGGGTGATTACACGCATTTTACAAATCCTGATTGATTGACTGAAAGGGAACCAAAGAGGACACATCCATGCAACAAGGGTTAACTTATGGGTGTTTAGAACACTCAAAGGCTCTTGAAACATGATCAAAACAATTTGAGGCATAAATGTTTTAAGAAGACATGAAGGAATAAATTAATGTAATCATATATCACACTATGAGTTCCTGAGTACTGAAGTGTACATTATCTGCCTAGACTGAATGAGAACAAATGGAGGGCAGAGTTAAGAAGGTAAGTATGCTTTCAATAAACAGCAGAATCTTTTTGGGACTTGTCATCAGGATATCAGAGTATGGTGAAAACAAAATAATCCATTAAACTGATTTTGTTTATACCCTAGAGATCACAGGAGAAAAGACACTATGAAGATGCAGTTAGAAACCCTTAAATCTCCTACTTTATCTTACTTCAAATTCTTGAAAATGACCTTGAATACGTATCCCAAAGGAAACTGTCTACATTCACATTGTCTACCACCTACTGAAACATCACTCAAGCTCACTGAAGAACTCACCGACTATCTCATCTTGCATCAAACCATATAAAAAAATATCTATATTGGCGACTTCAACTTAAATTAAGGTAACCAAAAATACTTTTGCCACTAAATGCCAAAGTTTACAGAAGGATAATCAACCAAAACTACCAACTGTCCGCACTTACTTGAACAGGAAAATCCTGACTTAGCCATTGCTGAATTAATTTAAATCTTACGCTTGAAACTGTTATGTTAACTGTCAGACCACTTCTTAATTCTCATTGACGTCCACCTACCTCAACCTCCATTGTCCTCATCCCTCTCTCAAAATCATCAGCTCCTTCAACTTATTCTGATCGCTCTTTAAAACTCTGCAAAAAATCGTTAACAAAACTCAAATCTATAACAAAGTCCAGAATGCTTTTGATAATAATCAAATAACCACTGAAAATGACTAACAAACTGCCTCTATTGGTTTCACTGGAAGCCCATTGTTCACAGACCTTCTTCGTCCTCTAAAAGGAGAAACTTCACAGATTGGAAAGAGACAGGAGATCTAAGGAATGCACCAGTTTCCCAACAGCTCTAAAGGTTGCTAGAAAAACTTAGTAAACAGACATTCACACTGGAAAAGTTATCTTCAAACAAAGATATGGTGATCTCTTAACAAACCAAAATAATTTTTACATACAATGACACTAAACTTCAAACCTAAAATAGATTTATCAGTACATACTCAAAGGGATAACTTTTAACTGATATCTGAAGGAAAACTAAACAGAACTGTCAAAGGTGTGAAGCTTACCTTCTACCATCCATGACTCAATTCTGCCATCAATAATCAAAAAACGTCCCCCACCTACGTAGTCTATTGAGTCAACTAAATAATTAATTTCTACAGGTAGGCACCTACACCGGCATACTAAAAACAGCTTAATCCTGCCAAGCCTCCTGTTCTCTCTAACAGACCTGTCATGGGTCAACTCACTACTGCATTGATAAAAGAAACATATTAACCCCCCAATAATGTAGCTTTTGCAAAGCGTTCAGCAATAAAACAGTTAGGCTGCAAATTTTAAATGAACACCACAGCATCGTAGACTAAGGTGACATAACTGCAGAATATGGGCCTCGTTTAATTTATAATGGATGGTCTGCCGTTCCACAATAAGGATGGGGTACATTACTCTGTCACCAAGGCAAAGGATCTGCCCGTCAAATTTATAAATGGTTGCCAAGCAGGAGGTCATTTATAAAGCATTGGCAGGCACCACCGTCACTTCGATTCCCGTCAATGCATATTACAGTTAGGTGCAGGCCTGCAGCAGCATGATGCAACCATGCACCAAACACTATTCTTTTTTTTTTTTTTTTTTTTTAAATAATGCTCCTCTCCAATGGTGGAGCATTATTTGCTTCTTACTGCCCCTCACCTACAGGGTATGACTGGACAGACAAAAAATGGCTACATGTCCACCCACCTGATTGGGTGGGCGGACATGCAGCCATTTCTTTGACTGCACTTACTCCGTCAGGCCATCAAAGAGTTCACTGCCACAGCCAAACTAAAAGGTTGCCCACAATTACACCAGACGGGCGGACCATTATGTTGCTGTTGTGAATACACTGGTGCTGTTGCGAAGGAAAATACATACTGCCAACATATAAATCAGGCCCTATTAACGATTAGTATTTAATTTACCCTGGAGAACTGTATGTGCTATAGGTTTATGGTATGAAAACTTACCCATTCCAAAATTTGCAACTAGATGGCAAGCAACTTTCTAAGACATAAGCCTGAAAAAACACAATTCACCCTTTTTCGCCACCACCATGAATTCAAATGTTATCAAAACTGGCTATCAGAACTGCTGGGATATGACTTGGAGAGGTGGGGGCATCAGGCTAGCCCCCTTCTCTCAAAGTCCTAGCACATCTTTCATCCAATAAAACCTGTGAGAGCACCACTCCTCTAATTGAAAAAATGAAAACCCTGCCCCAACCTAAAACCCTTCACAAAATCCAGTCAATGCACATCTGGATTATTTCAACTTAATTTTGACAGGAAACCACAAGTATATCCTGGTTCCCCCTCAAAGCTTTGATGAATTCTGCCACCAGACTAATATCTAGAGTGAACGAAATTGACTTTCTGAAACTCTCTTACCAAATAACTGAGATGTCTTGAAGAACTCCTTCAATTCCATAAAATAACACAAACCTACTTATTTAAACTCTATCCTGACCGGCCATAGCCCGTTCCTACAGGTGGAGGGGGCCTGCCCCACACCTTTTTTGTAGACATGAATGGTGTCTGTCAGTCTATGTAAAGGTCAGCATGACAGACACTTCATGTGTCTATCAGGCAGCCAGGAGCTAGACATTTGCCAAATATGCAGGCACTTGGCTGCCTGAACTGAACTTTGACGGGCTGAACATGTCACAGATCCTGTGGGTGTGACCTTTTCAGACTGTTAAACCGCCTGGAAGACCTCCCCCTCGTGACAAAAGGGAGCATCACTGATAGCCTTGGACCTGGGCACTTCAGTTTTAAGTGTGATGTGTGACAAAAATAATAACATATAAACATTTCTATTTCTATGTTTTTGATCTGGGAAAATGTTATGACCCCGTATAAAGGAGACCAATTAAAAAGTGAATAATTTACCTAAATGAGAAACTTACTGGTAAATGCACTTTGTTACATTCACCAAGTATCTTCTAAATTCATAATGAAATGTCTTTGTGATGCTCAGAAGTCGGTATAACTGATTATTTCTTGGTTTCAGACTTAAAAGCATGTAATGGGCTGAGAAACAACTATCTAAGAAGATTGAATAGACAGTTTAGGGCAATAATGTTCACCAAGGGGCAACAAAGCATCAAGGCAGGAGACATTCTAGGAGAAAGGCCAGGATGTGTGCATGTGCAATCTAAATCAACCAATGCACAAACACAAGATGTTGACCAGCAGAGCACTCTACAGGTAGAACTGGCCTTTAAGCATACACACATATCTATGAGATTTTGGACATTTATTCAATATGAATGGAGTAGGCATTTTTACCTTAGATGGGATTCAGTGACACATTTTTCACATGTAGATCAAGGCAATGTTCAGATGATGCAGGGGTTGTGGAGAGCCTGTGTTGTTGGCTTGCTCAGGATGAATGCCCTGGCATTGATAAAAGTAAAAGACACAATAAAGAATATTTAAATTTGAAAGCAGTAAAAAAAAAAAAAAAAACTAGTGTAAAATGAAAGTTTAGAAGAAGTTACTGCTTAATGGGGAAGATGCTGATGTGCGAACCAAGACACTAGACTTCTAAACCTAACTTTCTGCACCTGATCACCAATGGTCTGATTCTTTCCCTTCAATGGTGACACGTGTAACGAATTGTCAGATGTAAACAATTACATTTGTAAATATAAAAATGTGAACAAAACAACATACTGTCCCAATACCCTTTGCACCACCTTTTCATTAAACCAAACTCCACAATACTGTTCCATAAACTCCCTTATAATGGAGATGCTCCTGTTAAAATACAAAAACCTTCTTGGTAAAGCATTACAGCTGCTGCTTGGAGCTCAGACCACTCTATGTTAAACGCTTAACATAAATAACAATAACTTAGTCTTGTCTGCCTAACCACAAGCAATATGCACTTGTAGTTATCCAGACAGAGCTTTGATATAAATATTGTAGACAGGACCTACAACAATGGTACAAGGCCATCATACTGAACGTGGCAGGAAAAGGAGAGGTTTTTGGGTCAACATACATTCTCAATGTTAAGGACCTTACATAATACTGCCCCTGTGAAAAGTAATGTTTAGAATGCCGGGCCCTCACAAAAACAAGGTGTCATGCTTCATCACAGGGCCCACTCCTCACCCCGCCGAAGCAACTGTTGGCTCACACTTCGTGTGGAGTGTGACACATCTACATAGTTGGGTATATTTTTTCCTCTGTGTAGTGTTACTGTCAGGAGAGAGTTAAAATAACAAATATTTCCACTGACTCTTAGTTTGTGTTTCATACAATATGCAGCACAACAAACTATAACAATATGTCAAGCGGAGGCTCATGGCATAGGTGAGATTTGTAGTAGCGGATCTTCCAGCAGGAACGGCTCTTCCTGCGGGTTGTTTTGAATGAGTGCCAGGAGGCTGGTGCCCTGCGGTACAGGGGATGGAAAGTGAGGAAGACCAAGAAGGTACACGTGTATTTAAAAGATATTGTAAGGTAGTCAGAAGCTGTTGTCAGGAATGTGCAATTCCTGTCGCCCAACGCCCGGGACATATTGTTTGGGGTCAAGGGCAACATGTTTTCATGTTTATTTTGTCCTTGGAACAAGTAGGCCCAATCCCCTGCAGCACAAACTCTTTGGTTGCCAGTTTACAGAGAAGGGAACTGTCTGAAGTTGAGGTAATATGTGTCCATTTGTCAATGCTGTTCGAACTTGTATTTATGGTTCATTAATGAAAATCCATCATTATTAGGGTGAGCGCTGCAAATAAATGTTTTAAGGTCACACTACACTATTGACAGTGGCTACAGTGAAAAAAAAGAGAAGTGTACACACGTTTGAAAAGTTTAACAATATGAGAATGAGTATAATACTCCCAGAATGCTCTGTTTGGATGCAAATGTTTGCAGAAGCTTGTAAGCAAGAGTGATGATATTTTGTTTATAAAATAAAATGTTCAGAAAAAAATGCAATTAGGAAAAAAAAAAATTGTTTTGCTACTATGAAATTTTAGGTGCTATTTCTTTGAAGTGGCATTTAGTAAAATGTGTTGATGCATACTAGTATTTCCCAAAAATATCCCTAATGGAAAAATCAGTGTAACCATTTTCAACAAGATTATGGGAAGCATGAAAATAAACAAGCACTGGCAAAGCCAACTGATCAGACATTTTTTGTTAGTCTTTTGGTTTCGTCAATCCGTGCCTTGTTTTGACATGGCTTCTGTAACACTCTATTATTGTGGGAGCTGTCAGGCCCTCATCATTGTAACAAACACTGGCAAAAACAAAAAGTGTTTTTGGTCTCAAAAAGCACACATTGCCACCAGGCAACAAAGGCCCTGTGGCCCCCTCAGCACAGCACCTGACATGAGTGAGTCTGGGGGGGGAGGCCTCCATGTACTTTGTAGTGGGCCCCCTCCAGTTTCATTACGCTACTAATTGCCACAGTAGTTCCTGGCACGGAACAAAACTACTTTGTGTGCCAGTATGCTCCTTGTGGAAGAGCAGAATGCGATCACTCACAGTAAGGCCAGCCGATAGATAGAGAAACAGAAGTTTAATAAAATCAAATCAAATCATTAACATTTATAAAGCGCGCTACTCACCCGTGCGGGTCTCAAGGCGCTAGGGGGAAGGGGGTTACTGCTGCTCGAAGAGCCAGGTCTTGAGGAGTCTCCAGAATGCGGAGTGGTCCTGGGTGGTCCCGAGGCTGGTGGGGAGGGTGTTCCAGGTCTTGGCTGCCAGGTAGGAGAAAGACCTCCCACCCGCCGTGGAGCGGCGGATGCGAGGGACGGCAGCGAGCGCGAGGCCGGTGGAACGGAGGAGACGGGTGGGGGCGTAGAAGCTGAGGCGTCAGTTGAGGTATTCATGTCCCTTGTCATGGAGGGCTTTGTGTGCGTGGGTTAGAAGTTGGAAAGTGATCCTTTTGCTGACTGGGAGCCAATGCAGGTGTCTCAGGTGTGCGGAGATGTGGCTGTTGCGGGGTACGTCGAGGATGAGGCGGGCGGAGGCGTTTTGAATACGTTGCAAAAGTTTTTGGAGTTTTGCGGTGGTCCCAGCATAAAGGGTGTTGCCGTAGTCCAGGCGGCTCGTGACTAGGGCGTGGGTCACGGTTTTTCTGGTGTCGTGGGGATCCAGCGGAAGATCTTGCGAAGCATGCGGAGGGTGAGGAAGCAGGAGGAAGACACGGCGTTGACTTGTTTCGTCATGGTGAGCAGAGGGTCCAAGATGAAGCCGAGGTTGCGGTGTGGTCTGAGGGGGTTGGTGCGGTGCCAAGGGCCGTGGGCCACCAGGAGTCGTCCCATGCGGTCGGGGTGTTGCCGAGGATGAGGACTTCCGTTTTGTCTGAGTTCAGTTTTAGACGGCTGAGCCTCATCCAATCTGCAACGTCCTTCATGCCATCTTGTAGGTTGGTCTTAGCGCTGGCGGGGTCCTTGGTGAGGGAAAGTATAAGTTGAGTGTCATCGGCGTAGGAGGTGATGATGATGTTGTGCTTGCGTACGATGTCGGCGAGGGGGCTCATGTAGACATTGAAGAGTGTCGGGCTGAGCGAGGAGCCTTGAGGGACGCCGCAGATGATCTCGGTGGGGTCTGAGCGGAACGGTGGGAGGTAGACTCTTTGAGAGCGGTTGGAGAGGAAGGAGGCGATCCAGTCCAGGGCCTGGCCTTGGATCCCGGTGGAGCGGAGGCGGCTTATTAGGGTGCGGTGACAGACGGTGTCGAAGGCGGTCGAGGAGGATGAGGGCGACTGTTTCACCGTTGTCCATCAGGGTTCTGATGTCGTCTGTGACTGAGATGAGGGTGGTTTCAGTGCTGTGGTTGGTTCGGAATCCGGATTGTGAAGAGTCGAGAAGGTTGTTGTCTTCCAGGAAGTTGGTAAGCTGTTTGTTGACGGTCTTCTCTATTACCTTGGCAGGGAAGGGGAGGAGCGAGATGGGGCGGAAGTTCTTCAGGTCGCTTGGGTCAGCCGTAGGTTTCTTTAGTAGGGCGTTGACTTCGGCGTGTTTCCAGCTTTCGGGGAAGGTAGCAGATGAAAAAGAGGAGTTGATGATGGTCTGGAGGTGCGGGGCGATGATGTCGTCGGCTTTATTGAAGATGAAGTGAGGGCAGGGGTCTGAGGGGGCGCCGGAGTGGATAGAGTTTATGGTGGTTTTGGTCTCTTCAGTGTTGATGTGGGTCCAGGCATTAAGGGTGATGGCAGGGGGTGTGGGTTAGGTGTTGCTTGGCTGGGTCTGGTGTCCGAAGCTGTTGTGGAGGTCGGTGATCTTGCGATGGAAGAAGGTGGTGAGGGAGTTGCACAGGTCTTGTGAGGGCGTGATGGCGTTGGCGTTGGGGTTGGAGAACTCTTTAACGATGCTGAAGAGTTCTCTGCTGTTGTGGCTGTTTTTGTCTAGTCTGTCGGTGAAGAAATTCCTTTTGGCTGCGCGGATCAGGTGGTGGTGTTCGCGGGTCGCGTTCTTGAGGGCGGTCATGTTGTCAGCGGTGTGGTCCTTGCGCCAGGCTTTCTCGAGGGCGCAACAGGTTTTCTTCGATTCCTTAAGGGTGTCAGAGAACCAGAGAGGTTTTTTGGTGTTGGCCTGTCGATGCGTGCGTCTGAGGGGAGCAAGGTTGTCTGCGCAGTTGGTGATCCAGTTCGTGAGGCTGAGGGCTGCGTCGTTGGGGTCGTCGGTGGTGAGGGTAGGTTGGTTGACGGTGAGCGCGGAGAAGAGCTGTTCTTCGGGGATTTTGTTCCACTGTCGACGAGGGATGGGTTGAGTGCGGAGGTGGCGGGTCTCGTGTCGGAATGTGAAGTGGACACAGCTGTGGTCCACAAAAGACAAAATGTCTTTGTTAACACCAGACCAAATTAGGGACCCAATTCTCAAAGAAAATCACAAAAGTGCACCCATGGTATATGGCTTTCAATTAGTGACTTTCATGAATTCATGAGAACTAACAAAACTAGACCAGGAAATCATACTCCTAGAAAATATTTGTGAACTATATTTTAGCACGAGCAAAAATGCATGTGTAGATTTGCTCATGTGAAAATCTATTGAGCGTCTACAAGTTCACCTTCCCTCCAACCACCTTTGTCCCAACCCTGGAAGAACTTCTACTTCTGCCACTGCCAGGAGTAAACTTCCAACCTTTCTCATTATCGGAAAAGATTAGAGAAGAGCTGGTGAAAATCTTTAAAACATGCAAGTTAGTAGGTTTGCAGACTCAAAGGCATTCCAGCCCTGGAACAATAACTTACTGCTTCCTCTAGCCCCAGTATGTAGATCTGCGGAAAGATGGCAGAGTAAGGAAATTGCAAGTATTCAAGCCCTACTATAGTAGTAGCCCTGGCATAATCAGAGAGGAGATTATCAGAGCTCTTACATAATGAGATTGCTGCCATAATTTGTCGCCGCACTACATGGCACCAAAGGCACAAGTAGACTTTTTTACATGACAAGTAGATTTAAGAAGCAACCTGTCTCTTGAACAAGTAGATATTTTATTAAATTCCACACCCCTGTGTTGTGTTTTATAACAGGGATATAGATGTGCAGTGAGAGATGTGGTGTGAGCAGTGTATGGAACGGTGCAAGTTGAATACTCATTTGAATACTATGATGATTACATTTTGACACATATACCTGTGTCCTGTGCACCAGTTTTAACATCATCTAAGTGAGGAGTTGGTTGTAGAACATAGGAGGCGGAACAAATGCAGGAAGGCCAAAGTCAATTCCTTTCTCCACAGTAGAAAGGAGTCATTCAGTACAGGGAGGTTGTGACAGAGTTAGAGAATTTGCATAGTGAATTTTCAGAAATGTCTTCTATTCTACAGTTTACTTTAAATGGAAAGATGGAAAATTAATTTAATAAGTGAAAAAATGCCATCTCTGGGACCGATCGCTGAAAGGTCTAGGCACACAAAGCAACATTAACCTTATTGTTACTGTGCTATTTCAGAAGAAAGGAAAGTGAAATTAGTTTAGCAATACTATTGTGAGAAATGAAAAAAATACTAACAGTCCAATGAGCTGTTCATTTGAGGTGGAGTGATTGTTATCAAAAAAGACATGCCGACACTTGAGTTTATTTACCTAACTGAGAGTCCCAAGGAGAGGCAGGAGAAATTGTGTACATGATAATGCCACCATAACAGACTCATTTTATAAGACCCTGCGTTCAAAGGTCTGTATAGAGTCTACCCCACTTCTCGTGCCCACATGCTATGGATTATTAATTACCCATAACAGGACTTTAAGTGGGATTAAAAAGGCGGAGTGTGATTAAATGGGGTATGGCCAAAGAAGCACAAGTAGAAGTTCTTTCTAAGAGACTTGGCCCATGGAATTAACAGTGAGGCCAAAAACAAACAAGAATTGTGTGCTTCACACAGCAGCACCTGATCGGTATCTGAGCACATCCAGGTTTTTCGTAAGTGCATCCAGTCATATGCATCTAACATAAACCAGATCTACTGACTTTGCCAATGCAGGTCAGTAATGATTTTTATTCAATATCAGATACATGAGCAGCACCAATTATATTGTTGTGAATAATTAGAATTGAAAATGTTTCAATTGTGGAAATATGAGACAGGAAACTAAACATAATGAAGGTCTCAAGAAGGGGATGGTCTTCGGAGTGTCTCAGTCAAACTTGTTCTCCCCTTCACACCTCTATCTTCTGCAGTTTCACTGTTATGCACTTGCACCCTTTTTTCTCCAGACATAATTCTAAAATCCTCCACCTGCATACCTCACACATCATTGTCTTCTTGTTCATGTCACTGTCTTTTCACATATTACTTCAGCATGCATCAGCTCCCATTCACCATACCCCCTCTCTATCCCTCAAACACACCCTCTCTCCCAGACCTATAAAAACAGCATTTTATTTTTCTGGAATGCCATGACAGAGCAGCTGTCACCAGACAGTTATGTGAGCAGAACTACAGAAGGGTACAGAAGGGCTTTGGCTCCATAGTCATCTTGGGAGCCAGGAGTAGCTGCTTCGATTAGGCAGAAGTTGTGGGCTTCCATAAAAAAGTGCTTGCATTCCCCACAGTTGTGGTTAACTTTTTAGGATCGAGCCTGCGTCACATGCGCTTGCGCATGCGTTTCGCTAAGCAGGACGCTTTAGGTATTAGAAAAGGGCTCAGAGCCCCGTCAACGTCACGTCAGTGTCTTTCATTGGCAAGTTGGCTTGCCTGTTAGAATCCACTTCCTTTGATTAGTGGAAGGCACGCATAGGTCATGCCTTTTCCGGTGGTTAGCCCTCCTCAAGCGCAGCGACCAAGTACAGAAAACATGCGAGGCTCGCTGGGTTTGTGGACTACTTTTTCTCTATTTTAGCAGCGCGATCTCGCTGGGCAAAAGTCGAGCGCTTCACATACTATCGACCTTGTAACACAGTTAATTGCACTTTTGCCGGTTACGTTCATAATTGCACTTTGCTGATAGGTATTTGTAAAGATGGATCTCCCAGTTTAGTTTAGTTCCATCTCTTTATTTCATAATTAATGTACAGCATCTCCAGCACAGCTCCGTCCTTCTTCCTCTGTCTTCCTCCTCTCAACTCCCCCCACACATTCCATTTGAGAACCCATCTACTTCATCACATTCCAGTATTGGCCCTCCTACAGCACATAGAGTACCAAGCCATCTTCACACTTCTCCCCCCTATATAAAATATATAACAAATAACAAAACAAATAACAAGAGTAGGCACGATAAGACATGAAAGATCAGACAAAGCTATTAACCCTAGTTCACAATACAAGTTCAACAAAATAATTCAGAAATTCAATATTTTAACGATGAACTTTGCACACACTTGCCATACTCCAGGAAGAACCATCCTCTAAAATTACTACATTTCGTTTGACTTCCTTCACCAATTGAGGAGCAGAATACTTGCTGTCTCCCTTCACAACTGTTCCACCTCTCCTTGTCACTACCCAATCCCCTTTATCTATGTGAAAATACTTCACACCCATTCTTTTGTTGTACTGTTGGGTATTTTTCCTCTACTCTCTCTTTCATTGCCACCCTGTCCACTCTTACATTCCTTTCAGTCTTTAACCACACTGGGCATTCTTTCACACCAGGCATTCTCCCCTTAAGAGATACAAACGGTGCCTCCCCAGTAACTGAATGTGGAGTTGTGCGATATGTCCACATCATTTTACATAATTCTCTTTTCCAAGAGAGATGATTGGCTAAAGACAACTGAATATTATCCATTATCACGCGATTCACCCTCTCAACCAAGCCGTTGGCCTGTGGTCGAAAGAGGGCAACTCTTTCATGACTAATACACATCTTCCGCAAATATTCCACCATTTCATGTGACACAAATTCCCTTCCTCTAAGACAACTTCTTCAAAGAATTCTATGACTCTCGCAGTATTCACTTGGTCAACAATTTTGACCACAAACCATTTAGAGTGATAGTCTACTAGCACAATAATGAACCTGTTTCTAGCACCCAACTTGGATACAGGACCAATGAAATCCACAGCTAGTTTTTCCCAAGGTCTTTTTGGAAATCTTACAGGGGCTAAAGGAGTTTGCCTTAGGACCTTAGTTTTGTCACTATTACCACAAGGCACACAATTCTTCACTGTCTCTTCCACCTGTTTATCTATTCTGGGCCACCAGAACAATTGTCTTATCTTCCTTTTCATTATTCCTCGTCCTAAACGTCCCTGGTGAGTTATATCAATAATGTGCTTCCTTACACCCTCAGGGGGAACAATTTGATTTTTCCTATACAACCTACCCTCCAGTACACTCATTTGATCCTTAATCCTAAAGTAACATGACACATCGCTACTTCGTTTGTCCTCATGCGTCCATCCATTAATTATTTTACTTTCCACCTTACACATAACGGAATCGTTCGCTTTAGCATCAGCCCACTCGCTCTCGCTCAAGGCCAGTTCACCCAAAATAGTTTCCACAAAATTCTCAACTCCTTCACCTACAATTTCATCCACGATCACAGGCATTCTTGACAAACAATCTGCCAACACATTTCTATTACCTCTTACAAACTCCACATCAAAATTATACTCCATCACAGAGAATAGCCACCTTGAAATTCGAGGTGTTACATTCCCTTCCAAACCACGCCCGCCCTTGAAAATATAGATCAAGGGCTTATGGTCAGTTTTTAGTTTAAAAGGCACTTTTGAAATGATTGATCCCCCAGCAACAAGCCAAGGCTTCTCTTTCAATTACTGAATATGATAATTCCGCACCCTGCAATCGTCATGAAGCAAAACCTACAACGTACTCATCACCATCCTTTACTTGAGTTAAAACTGCTCCCACTCCCACATTGCTCGCATCTGAAGTTACATACGTTTTTGCTGTCACATCACAAACACCTAAAGTGGGAGCACTCAAAATACTCTTCTTCACATATTCAAAGGCACATTTGCAATCCTCATTCCACTCATATACGACTCCTTTTTTCATCAATCTCCTTAAAGGTTCTACAATCTCTGTAAAATTCCTTATGAACTTGGCGCAGTATTCCGCTAAACCTAAGAAAGATCTCAACTCATCTTTGCTAGTTGGCTCTGGCGCTTTCTCGATTGCAGTCACTATGCTCTTCTTAGGTCTAATACCAATTCCATTAACAGTATGTCCCAAATAAGTCACTTCAGATTTTCCAATTTGACATTTTTCCTCTTTAATGTTCAGGCCTCTCTTCTCCAATCTGGACATTACTTCTTCAAATAAGAGGTCATGCTCTCTTTCATCGTTACCTGCAATTAAAATGTCATCTTGAAAGCATAACACTTTGTTCATATCTCCAAAAATCTCTTCCATTAGTCTCTGGAAAACAGCTGAGGCAGAAGCTAATCCAAAGGGCATCCTCTTGTAGCGGAATGCCCCCAAAGCCGTCACAAAGGATGTCAAATGCCTAGAATTTTCATGTAGATTAATCTGATGATATGCTGAGGACATATCCAACACACTAAAAATGCACCCTTTGCCTTTTATAGACAACTGTGAAATATTTGGTAATGGTGGTCTGTCCACCCAGATATTTTTATTTAAATCTCTAAGATCGATGCATAGACGAATCCTTCCACCTTCCTTGGGCGCTACAACAATCGGAATAAGCCATTCCGAAGACTCTATTGGCTCAATGATACCATCTTGCAACAACCTGTCCAATTCATTTTTCAAAGGTTCTTTCATCAAATTAGGTATGCCTCTCGCACCCTGTGAACTAAAGGTTTTGCATCTCTTTTTAGCACAATCTTGTGAGAAAACCCTTTCAAGATGCCGAATCTTGGAGAAAAGACTTGTGGATGCTTTTGGATTAAGGAATGACGAGAGTTTTCTTTTACTTCACCAATTCTTTCTTTTTCCAAAATCATTACAGGCTCTTTAGCATCAGAGTTCAGAATTATGCCCAAATCTTTCTGATGACGCCAGCCCAATAGATTAGTTCCAAAGTCCGTTATAAATACCCATCCTTTAACTGCTCTCCCTTTGAAAACAATTGTCATCCAAATCATGCCTATCATTTCTATTCTTTTCCCCGCATACCCCACAGCTTTTATATCCGGTTCCAACAGATTCTCATTTCCAGTGTTAACCCACAATTCCTAATAAGTCTTTTTTTGAAACTAGGGTAAATAGACTCCCAGAATCTACCAACAGATTAACTGGCAGGTTGTTCAGTAACACTTGAGCATGAGGTTTCTTCAATACACTTGTACTTTCTAGATCAACCTTGAGCGTTGAATCTTGCATACTCATGGTTTTCTCGTTAGGAGCTAGATCAATGGCGTTTCCTTCTTCCAAGTTTCCACACACATCCTGAACATCTTGAATTGTGTGACCACTACCTTCATTGTTTTTAAATTTACAGACTTTGGCAAAATGCCCTCTTTTCCCGCAATTGCGACATATTGCATTCCTTGCAGCACACATTTTGCTCGATGCAATGTGTCCAGGCGCTCCGCACCGGTAGCATTTTACTTCCCTTGAGTCGAACTTTCCCCGATTCGGGTCTTCCCAATTCCTTGTTGATTTTTTCTTCTCTTCACTAATTAGGAATTTGCTCTTATTCTTTATTTCACTGATGACATTTTGTTTTCCTTCCTTATTTGAATCATCCATTTCCTGTAGCCATACAGCCGTGTGCTCCATTCTTTTAGCAATTTGTATCGCTTCCTCCAGATTAGGATCTTTCATTAGTAATTTCTCCCTTATTTTCTTATTATAAGCACACCTTACTATCTGATCTCTTATCAGGGAATCAGATAACTGTTCAAAGCGGCAAGACAAGGCGAGTCCACGTAAGGTTGCCACATATGATGCCATATCTTCCTCAGCATTTGGCATCCTCAAGAAAAATTTAGGACGCTCTAAAACCAAATTAGTTTTAGGTGTAAATTGTAAATCTAGCATTTGCAAGGACATCTCAAACAGATTGGAGGGTTGTCCATCACCCATACCTAAGGAAACCTCAGGTAAGTCCACATAGATTCTTCTTCCTTCTATACCTAAATGATGAAGAAGACTCGCCTGCCTTCTGATAGGACTGTAGCGATCTCCCCCAATTGCCAGTAAGTAGGTAGAAAACACCTTTTTCCACTGTTTCCACGGAATAGGTGGTTCCCCAGGAGTTGCTAAAAAGGGTGGTGGCAAGGAAATACTTTGATCTCCCATAGTTCAATATTTTAACTCAATAGATATTTCTTTAGTTCCTTATATATTATAGTTATATTTTATTTATAACGTATGTACTTTTCTTCTCCTCAATTTTTTTTTCTCTTTAAAAATTGTTGTGTAGTATACATTTAATATTTTATATTTCTTCACTTTTTCTATTCACATTGCCTTTTTCCTGCCTCTCTTTTTTTTCTTTTGAAAGTCTTTCTTCGCTTGCAGGACGTAACTTTTACCAAGTCCTTCTTCGCTTTTGCAGGACTGGTGCAGAGTACGTGAGGAAGTGCTGGTGCAGGTAAGGTTCTTGTTCCTTTTAATATTTTAGTTGCCGTGTCAGGCAGGGAGCCGAGTAATGCTTCACTTGCGGCAGAAAGCCGGGCAATGTTCCACTCGCGGCATGAACTGCCGTAATGGAAATTGCTCGCTCGCGTTCTGCTCGCGGCAGAATTTCTTCAGAGCGCTGAATGCACCACGCGCTCACGTCACATACACCTCGCTCGTTTTTTTTATTTTTTTTTTTTTTATAAATACACACAGTTCGTTACGGACGCGTGGCCTTGTTTGCGTTAGGGCAATATAAAGATTATTATTTTTTCCTTGACGAAATGTTTTCCTGCGATTGAGCTTGTCACACGGAGCTGATTAAAAAGAAAATATATATATATATATATATATCTTCATATACGTATTTAAGGTTCCAAAGGACAACTTAACAGATTTGAAATTACGATATAGTTGAATAATAATGATTTTGCTCACCAGTTCTAAAAGAAATTAAGGTTTAAGAGTTCTTTTGCAAGTTTTTCTTTTCTTCTTTTATTTCTTTTTCTTTCTGTTGAACAGATGATTTATTGAGCTGTATTCGCTTCCAGGAGTGGAGATGTTCAACTCAAACCGTCTCCTGCACGGCCCCTCGTCGCCAATGTAAAGATGAATCTCTCAGTTTAGTTTAGTTCCATCTCTTTATTTCATAATTAATGTACAGCATCTCCAGCACAGCCCCGTCCTTCTTCCTCTGTCTTCCTCCTCTCAACTCTCCCCACACATTCCATTTGAGAACCCATCTACCTCATCACATTCCAGTATTGGCCCTCCTACAGCACATAGAGTACCAAGCCATCTTCACAGTATTATTACGTGTGAACTGTAGCAGCGCGATCGTGCTGTTTTTTTCTTTTAGTGCAAGAAAAATCCGGTTGGGAGTTTACAACTGTGAATAGCTGTAACATCGACAAATGCGAGACCCTAGTGCATTGCAAATGCTTGTTTTATTCAGCTGCCTGAGGTTGAATCTTCACGGCCCTCCCCACACACACACACACACACAATAACATTGTAAAGCTATTAAAGTGTCTTAGATTACTAGATAATTTATGGTGTTTTTCTCTGGCAGCAGCAGATGAGTGGAGGGCAGTCATTAACCTACATGAATGTTTAGGTCTGGCTTGACAGTGCAAACACTTATTATTCTACTGTTCTCCACTTCAACTCAAAACAAATATTCATTGCCATGCTATGTACTTGCAATGCTTCCCGGCACCATACAACAGTCCTCTAAAACCAGACCTATTTGCATTGCCAATGCTTGTTCTGTGCTGTCAGTGGTTCCTTGGGAAACTTGGAGTGTTTTCAGCTTCAGCTCTAGAGATCTCAATCTTCCCTGCTGTCATGAACACTAATTTACATCAGACACCTAGAGAAACTGCAGAAGCAAATCATCTGGGAAATCCAGATGAATTAAAACATGTGAAATGTAAACAGGGACTTCCACGACTGAGGGTTTTTAGAGTCATTGTTGAGAAATCTATCATTTTTTGCCAGTAAAGTTAAAGCGGCCACCCAGTCAAGGAAAAAAAGGTAGAAATAGGCTTCTACAATTAAGCTTTGTTTGAAGACACCTACTTGTGTGTTGAGATGTATTGTGATTTAATTCACTGGATTCGCCTTTGTGGACATGGTTAGAGGTAGTGAAGCAACCCATTTCAAAGTTAGTTTCCAATGACTGATGGGTCTGAGAGCTGGCAGGACCGACCTCACTAGGCGACTGTCAGCTGTCAATCACTCTGTCACACAGCACTAGGTACATTCCCAGAAAGGAGGAGTCAGTCACGAAATGGCAGATACAAGGGAGCTGCAGACAATGGAATGCACAGCTCCTAACCCAGCTCTCAGCTGGCGACAGCAGCCACCAGAGAAAGCATGAACTGGGGTTGTCTGCATTTTCCAGCAACTGACCTCTGGAACAGCACAAGGGAGCTGACTTGCTAGACAGGAGCAAATAATAACATGATATAGTTCCTATTCTGTTGTATAAATATTTTGTCACATGTGTTCTAGTTTTCCTCAACTATGCATATGAAGAACCTTCAAAAGCGGGGTATGAACCACTTACATTCATTACAACGTCCTTTGAGTTCTAACTACCACAGGACCCCATTTTTACACAGAACCGCGTGCCAGATATGTGACCAGAGGCAGCTTACAGCGAATATAGACAAAACGAAGACATTACATTTTACACACTTAAATTGAACCACTTTACTCGTGGAAGATTAATCAACGGGTAAAGGTCACAGTAAGTAACAGAATACTTTTCTGTTCAGTGACTTCATCTCTGTATTGGAAGTTACATATAGAACAAGCATTGGTAAAGCCAATAAGTTTTGCCTACATGAAATATGTTGGTTTTGTCAATGTTGGTCAGAGCTTTCTTTTTAAGCCATGTTGCACAGCAGCCTGTGCTACTGTGCAATGTTAAAAAGTGGGATGGGGGCATGGGGAAAGCAAAACGAGGAAGGTGTGAGGGGGTTTGAGGAGTTAGCACCAGAGGGGCAGTAACAAAGAGAAGATGTGGGTGGGAGGGGAAAGATGAACCACACATAAGGGGAAGGGGAAGTGGGAGGAGAATAAGAAATAGTGCCTCAATCACAGTGCAAGATGTGGATGGGCACTATTTAAGTTGAATCAATCTGTGGTTGGTCCATGCTTCACAGAAAGGAATGGAAGTGATGCGTGGCTTGCGCTGGTCAATTAGGAGGCAGCATAGAAGAGCGGCACCAAAGCCAACAAATGGTAAGCAATGGCCAAACTCCAAGCTCTTTATAGTAAACAATACGCTTTGCAGGCGAGAGCACATGCGCTGTAGCAAACTCGTCCTAAAAAACTGTCTTCATCCTGAGGAAGAAGCTCACAGAAAGGAAATACACCATTTTCTGTAGTTAATGCCTTCTACAACCTTAAAGAAGCACAGCTCAGCTCAGTTGGAGTTGGGGCGAACAACAAGATCTTATACTATATAATCAAATACTTCCGGGTCATGCTTGATAAAAAGTCAACACACATATTAAAGAGGTTCGTATCAACAAGGCTTTAGGTTGTTTATACATTAATCATACATTAACATGCCAGCAACATGGTTCCTATGTTTTGATTAGGCTTCCGGTAACATATTTTGGGGAGCTGGGAGAGTGGAATCCTGGGACCACCTCTTCTTGAGTGCCAACCGCCTTGTTTCAACTTCTGAATGGAGTGATGGGGAAGGACAGAATATGGTTAACAAAGCTGGGATTTCTATTTTCTTGTTAGTCTTTCATTTCATTACTGTTGTTGTTCAATTTAACAACTTACTGTGCACCAGCCGAGCTCTTTATATGATCTGTCATTAAGCTCACACATATCAACACAATGGAATACCAACAACAGGGTGTGGTTGTACGCCCCTTATGCTTTCCAACAGCAGTTCCTATATGAGTATTAAGCCCATCATACAAAGCATGGGGTTGCACAGTGGGCTTTTCCTGGGTAATTGACGGAAATTAGATTCCGTCACAGCGTCCAGTCCTTGACACCCATTTCATCAACCACAGAAAAACAAAGTAGTAAAACCGTGCAAGGATTCAAATTTATGCCTCTTCAGATTACCTGTAAATGTCTGCAGCGGATGCCTACACCACCTGGCCTTATTTCCAAAGATTGGAATGTGACCTGCTAATTACACAATGATTCTTGGAATAAATGCACTAAACTAAGGTCTTGCATAGAATACCAAACTGCGGTTAGCGGGATGCATGCAATATTCAGCAGGAGGCATGTTGATAAGCAAAGCTATTTTATGATTATTCAAACCCGTGATTTGAACTTACACAACATCCCTGTTGCAAGTGCATTAACCATATGAGCTTCTTTACCACTATTAATCCGAGACTTGCTGGATACACATAGATGTTTACAGCAGGTGTGTTAACATCTTAAAATGTAAACTGTTTTTGTTCCTCCTGACTCAGCACTTTCAGACTACATCTCCTACCCCTTTCCAAACACCATCTAATTTGTGGGTTCCCGGACTAATTAATTTCCATTTCCTGTAGTGACCTTGGTGCTTCCATAAAAGCCATGAGATCAGAGAACTCAGTATTAAATCATGTGCAAGGGCTGGGAAATGGGGGTAATAAGGCGTAGTCAGCAGTGTAGGTTTAGGAACAACCACAAACTTGCACATCCAACCCTTTCTCAATCCCAGAAAGGTCGGAGATTTACTCCAGACCTTCCCGGATGGGAATGGATCACACAAAGATTTGTTGGGGGTGTTGAAGAACAGCTTACTCCATGGGAAAACATGTATTCCCTGCGGGAGACAAAATATGCATTTGCACAGCAGGCTCCATAGTCCCGTGCATACAATCTGTGCTGTGGACAATCAGGCAGTACGGCTTGAAACCTGAAGAACTACTAGAATTATTTGTGAAATGCCACAAAATAGTAAATCTGCTTCCGTACATACCTTTACAAGGACAGGTTTACTATTTTTTGTGAAATTGCCCTTTGCATTTATACAAGTCTGCCCAGAGAAGAGTGATTATATCCCCATCCATTGCAGGCTCTGACTACTTCAATTACACCAAGCACTGTCCATTATTTGTCAGTGAATCCAATAAATAGCGAAATTAATTATTCACCTCTTCCCAATTTTTTTTTTGCCAAGATGGGGACTTTCTGTATTTCATGTCAGATAAAATTAGTGTAATTTATTAAAGTAATTGCCTTTTTCATTAGAGTGCAAGAACAGGTGGATAAAAAATTGATCTGTAAATTATTTGCTGTACGGTAAACTCGTCTGTATTTAAAACAGTTTTAATAATGGCAGTGTTATTAATTGTGGTTCTATGATATAGTAACATTTGTAGAACTGAAAAACTCACATACAGTCTGGGTTATATAAACCAGAATTGTTTTATGCTGTAAGACTATGTAGCTACACAGGGGGAGAAAGGGGGAATACAACCTAAGCACATCCTACCTCACATACAAAAACAACATAACAAATGCCTAGACTTCTATAAGCAGATGGTCTATCTGTCAGTACCTTTCTCACCTTGCAGGTATACAAAGATATTTGGCAACTTACCACCACATGTGTTCTACAGGTAACTCATGGACTAAGAATTGTAAATCACAGCAAAGCCCATGGTGTACCCTAAATAATGAGACTCTTCATTCGGTTTGTTGGTCCTTCAGTCAAGACAAATGCACATCAAAAACAGGGGGTAGAGTTACAGGTCACTGTTACGCATTCTGAGTGCCACCAGTGAGTCAAGCAATAAGATTTGTAGTTTAGTGTCTACAACAAAACTCTAAGTGCTGTCAGTCATGGCGCAGGGCATTGTGTTTGTGTTGTGTTACATCCAAAGCAATCATATCCGAATGAGTTCTAAGAACTCCTCTAAAGACTACCAATAGTATTGCTCTGCTTTAGCAAGTGTGCGACTATAGGGAAGTGCCCCTTGTGACCATGATACTGAATTGCCCTTAATGTGAGGGTACGTAGGAAAAGGAGGATTGTTCTACACTTGCATGCCCACGATTGCTGTGTTGCAGTGAAAGAAAGTCCACTTTCCACGGGGACAAAACATTGTTTGATTTGCAGTGTTCACAATTTGTTGGGGTGCTAAGGCGACTCACATCAAACAAAGACGAAGAAAACAAACATTTGTCATTTTGTTTTGAAATTATATTGCCCTGTAGATTAACAAGGTCAAGATCGGGTATGGGAGCCTTATGTCTTATCAAATTTCATGGTATGTGTGTATAAAGGTCCCAGGATGCTTGTATCCAGTCCAAGGAGGTCCCGGCCTGGCACTTGGGGGAGAAGGGTCAAGACTGAAATGCATACGGCTGGGTCCAACTTGAGTGGCATGGTGAGGCAAGAAATGGTCATTTCAACCCAGATCTGTGACTGGGGTGAGTGCTTGACAATGTTCAGAATTCCGTCCATCATCTTTTTGTGTTGTTATAGTTGCTCCTAGTGGGAACGCTATGCCCAGACGTGGGTTCCATGCTCACTGTGCCACTGGATTTAGGCTAGACTGGCTGAGGAGGGGTGATACCCCAAAACCAGTCCCAGGATATTTGTTTCCAGTCCAGGGAGGACCTGGCCTGGCAGTTCAGGCTGGACTGCTACCTTGGAGAGCAGGGTCAAGACTGATTTGCATATGGCTGGGTCCAAACTGGGGTGGCATGGTGAGCAAAAAAAAACGATGGATTCAAACCAAATCTGTGACTGGGGGGGAAGGGGTGGGTTGATTGACAAAGTTCGGCATTCCGTCCATCATCTTTTTGTGTTGCTACGTGCGTATACTCGGCAGGCAATTCTTGGAGATCTGATGAAGGCATTTTACTATTTAGGGGTAGTTTGATAGGCAGAATATGATGCAACATAATAAGGAAATTTGAATTATTGCTAATCAATTATTATCTCTTTGTGCTTTTTAATCATATTTGGGGTAACTTAACCCCTTCGGTGCCGGGGACGTAATGGTTACATCTTCCGGCACAGTGCTCCTGTGCGAGGACGTAACCATTACGTCCTCGGCCTGGAGCTCGAGGGAGCGCTAGCGCTCCCTCCGTGGGCTTCCCTCCCACCCCGCCAAGGCAGGGAGGGAAGGGGAAGCCCTTCCCCTTCCACCACCCCTAATGATGTCAGCGTGCAATTGTGCGCTGACATCATTACAGGGTACTGGTCGCACTGGAAGTCATTTGCTTCCAGATTGCGATCGGAGAAACAGGTACGTGTTTCCTCCGGCCGGTGGGGGATTTGAAACAAAGAGGCACCTGGGCGAGAGGAAAGGGTTTTCCTTTCCCCGGCAGCAGGAATGCCCACTAGGCGCCAGGGATTTTATTTTTTATGTTTTCCTTGCGTGTTTCTGTGTCTGGGAGAGGTCCCTTGGGCAAGGGTCGCTCCCCTTTGGGGGGCATGTGTTTTATGGCCATTTATTTTTAGGCTGATCTGCCCCCAAGGGGGGCAAAAACCACTGGAACGCCAGGGATGTTTTTTTATTTGTTTATTTATGTGTGGGGGGGGGGGCATGGAACTGTTGGCAATTTCTGCACCCCTAGGGGGCAGATTGTCCTATTTATTTTTAGACCCATCTGCCCCCAAGCGGGGCAGAAGCCACTTAGGCACCAGGGATAGTGTGTGTGTGTGTGTGTTTTTTGTTTGGGGGGTGGCCCCTTGGGCAAGGGTCACTCCCCATGGGGACACACTACTAAAGGTATTTCCTGCCCCCCTGTGGGGCAGATAGGCCTATTTTTTAGTTGGCCCATCTGCTCCTATGAGGGGGCAGAATCCACTTAGGCATCAATTTCTAAATGCTTGATGGTTGGGTGTTTGTCAACTGGCGAAGTATTTGCATTTGTGATAAAAAATAAAATCTCCTTTTTGTTCTAGCTCAAAGCTTTTGCTTTCTTTGCTGTGGCTCCTTGCGGTTTTGGCGGTGGTTGACCTGTGGTTTGCATAGTTACATGTTTCAGGTAAGTAAAAACAATTTACTCCAAAGGAGTATTGTTGCCATGCATGAATGAAATGTTTGAAGGTGGTGTACAAAATGCAGGATTGTGTGTGAAATTGTCCTTAGATTTGCGCACAATGATATTTGTGTTGTCATTTGCTTTTCTTTCTTTCTTTTTAGTGGGATATCATTGGTGATTGCTGTGTCTGTGCAGAGTAGTTGCTGGTGAGTCAAGCTTTTTCAGGCAAGTGAGCGGTATAGTTTTTGAGTTTATAACTCTTAGTGATAAAGTTACACTTTATTATTTATTTATTTATTTATTTATTGGATTTATATAGCGCACAGCTACCCGGAGGTTTCCCGGCGCCGAGACAATGCAAGACAAAAGGCAGGGTCAGGACATCAACTCGGGCGATTACTGGTTAAAAAGCCATGTCTTAAGCTCCTTACGAAATCTAATGAACACCCTTTCATGCCGTAAGTGAAGAGGAAGAGAGTTCCAAAGAGAGGGAGCTAGGAAGGCAAAAGAACGTTCCCCCATTTTGACACGTCTGAATCTGGGCACCTGGAATTTGTGTTGATTGGAGGATCGAAGAGAACGAGAGGGCCGATAGAGTTGGACCAAAGTTTTAAGGTAGTTGGGAGCTAGGCCCATAGTAATTCTATGCATATAGCATAGAGCTTTGAATTTGATGCGATTCTCAATTTTCAGCCAATGTAGTTCACGAAGTGCACCAGAAGTGGGAGCAATTCTGGGAAGTTGACAAAGAAGCCTGGCCGCAGAATTCTGAACAACTTGAAGTTTGTGTAGTACTTCTTTATTTGCACCCAGATAGAGCACGTTTCCGTAATCCAGTCTAGAAGTAACCAGTGCTTGGACCACGGTTCTTTGAGCAGCCACAGGAAGCATCCAAAGAATTTTACGAAGCCACTTTAGGATAGCAAAGCAGGTAGAAGCTACTTTGGTCACCTGCTGTTTCATAGTCAACTGGTCATCAATAATGATGCCCAGGTTACATGCAGAAAGAGAGGGGATTGGGGGGGGCACCCATCTCAGAGGGCCAGTGTTGGGGGCCCCAGAGTGATTTTTTGTTTCCAAAAATGAGGAGTTCTGTCTTTCCTCCATTAGGTTTGAGTTTATTAAAATGCATCCAATTGGCTATCTTAGATAATCCTATTTGCAAAGAGGGAGAGTTAGAGGTTTCTTTGGAAGAAAGTGAAAAAATAAGTTGAGTATCATCAGCATAAGAATAGATAGTTAGACCAGCTTGTTCTGCTATGCTTGCCAAAGGACTGACATATATATTAAAGAGTAGTGGACTAAGAATGGAGCCCTGAGGGACTCCATAAGGGGATGCGTGAATCAGAGAGGAAGCTGTGTGAGAGAAAACCTGAAAAGTCCTATTGGATAAAAAGCTGGACAGCCACAAGAGGGCTTTGCCGCCAATACCCTTGATGTTAAGAGTTTTTAAAAGAGAAGAGTGAGATACAGTATCGAAAGCTGCGCTTAAATCCAATAGGATAAGAGCTACTGTTTCTCCTTTATCAATTTGTTGACGGATATTTTCAGTCACACCCAGTAGAGTCGCCTCCGTTGAATAGCCGGCACGATAACCAGATTGAGAAGGATGGAGGATATTACTGGTTTCTACAAACTGGGTCAATTGAAAATTAACATGTTTTTCCAGGATTTTGGAAAAAAGAGGAAGGAGAGAAATTGGGCGAAAATTAGAGAAAATTTCCGGATCAGAGTTAGTTTTCTTTAATAAAGGAAGGACCATTGCGTGCTTCCATAAAGCAGGAACATAAGTTTCCATAAGTGACATGTTAAGGAACTGCATAATGGAAATAAGTATGGGAGGGTCTAGCTTTTGAAGTATCGTAATGGGGATAGGATCTTGCGGGGAGCCAGACTTGATGCTTGTAAGGATCTTAGAAAAAGAGGCAGTATCCATGGGGAGCCATTCATTAAGTAAATTAATATTATTAACTTGAGTCATTTCTTGAGTGATAGGAAAAGATAAAAGGTGGTTGGATTGAGGTTTAATACTAGTGCTGGGATTGTTAGAGTCGTTGTGGAATTCAGAATAAATTTTGTCAATTTTATCCACAAAGAAATTTGCCAGATCGTTGCATTTTTTAGGGTCAAGATCAGGGGGCTTAGATAAGCGGGAATCACCAGAAAGTTCCTTAACTACTTCAAACAGCACTTTGGGGCAATTCTGAGATTGTAAAATAATCTCGGTGGCATGTTCGGCACGCGCGATGTTACATAGTCGGTGATAGTTAAGAAGGGCTAGTTTGTAAGTGGATTTCCGGTCAGGATCATAGTTTTTACGCCATTTCCTTTCCAAGTTCTTGCACTTAGTTTTTTCTATTTTGAGTATTTCTGAGAACCAGGGGGCGGGAGGATGCTGATAGCCCTGTTTATTCTTTTTATTAGATAGAGGAAGACATTCATCTATTGCAGAGGTTAGCCAATCACGGATAACCCCGTCATCTCTTATACTCGTAATCGATGGTAGGGTTTTTTTCAACATTAAATTCAGAGTCTTAATATCTAAATTTTTCCAGTTTCTATAGGTACTGGATTTGGCAAGGGATACGGCGGGAGTAGGACCCCGTGATTGTGCAATCGTAAATTCCACCAAAAAATGATCCGACCATGGAATAGGAGTGGCTTGTTTACATGAGATGGTATCAAGATTGGAAAAAATGGGGTCTAATATATATTACTATATATATAGATATTACTTATCTTACAGAGTGCTGGTTGTTGGTGGTGCATTTGTCCAGTTACTTTTCGTAGGAAAGATCATGGCTAGCCGCAGGATGACCGCTCAGCAGGTGGTTGGTACGTGTAGGAGGCTGGCCTGGCTTATAGTGGGTGCCTGATGGTACTTACACCTTGTGCCAGGTCCAGTTATCCCTTATTAGTAGATTAGTAGTGTTCTAGCAGCTTAGGCTGATAGAGATAGCTATAGCAGAGCAGCTTAGGCTGAACTAGGAGACATGCAAATCTCCTACTATACCACTTATATCATATATCACTATATCATAAGAATCACAATACTCAGAGTTACTAAAAATAAAGGTACTTTATTTTAGTGACAATGTGTCAGAAATATCTCAAAGGATATACTCCCTTAGGAGGTAAATAAAATACACAAAATATACACACAAACCAAATTCAGATAAGTGAACAGTTAGAAAAGTAGTGCAAACACTGTAGAATACAATAGGATGCAATAGGCCTGGGGCAACACAAATCATATAGTAAGAAAGTGGAATGCGAACCACTTAGGGACCCCTGGCATATTGTAGTGTGTAGAGGGTCGCTGGGAGTGTAAGAAAACACTAAAGGTGTCCAAGATACCCCACCCCAAGACCTTGAAAAGTAAGAGTAAAGTTACCCTACTTCCCCAGAAACACACTAAAGTCGTGATAGGAGATTCTGCAAAGCCAACAACTGACTGAAAAGCACTGAAGACGGATTCCTGGACCTGAGGACCTGTAAAGGAAGGGGACCAAGTCCAAGAGTCACGAAAGTGTCTTGGGGGGGGGGGGGGAGGGTGTCAGGAGCCCACTAAACCCCGGATGAAGGTGCAAAATGGCTGCCTCCGGGTGGAAGAAGCTGAAGATTCTGCAACAACGGAAGATGCCAGGAACTTCTCCTTTGCACAGAAGATGTCCCATGGCGTGCTGGAGGATGCAGAGTTGTTTTGACGCAGAAAGACCACAAACAAGCCTTGCTAGCTGCAAAGGTCGCGGTTGAAGAAAATGGGTGCTGTCCGGGCCCAGGAAGGACCAGGAGGTCGTCCATTGGAGGAGGAGACAGAGGGGGTGCTCAGTAGCACAGAGAGCCCATGCAGAAGCAGGCAGCACCCGCAGAAGAACTTGAACAGGGGTTCAAGAAATCTGAGCACGGCGGTCGTCTCAACACTACAAAGGAGGGTCCCACGAAGTTGGTGGTCAACTCAGCGAGTGCTGGGGACCTGGGCTATGCTGTGCACGAAGGATTCCTTGCAAAAGTGCACAGAAGCCCTAGCAGCTGCAGATCACGCAGTACACAGGATTACTGTCTGGCGTGGGGAGGCAAGGACTTACCTCCACCAAATTTGGACAGAAGGACCACTGGACTGTCGGGGTCACTTGGATCCAGCCCCTGTGTTCCAGGGACCACGCTCGTCAAGATGAGAGGAGACCCAGAGGACCGGTGATGCAGAAGTTTGGTGCCTGAGTTAGCAGGGGGAATATTCAGTCGACCCACGGGAGATTTCTTCTTGGCTTCCAGTGCAGGGTGAAGGCAGACAGCCCCCAGAGCATGCACCACCAGGAAACAGTTGAGAAAACTGGCAGGATTAAGCGCTACAATGTCGCTGGTAGTCTTCTTGCTACTTTGTTGCAGTTTTGCAGGCGTCCTGGAGCAGTCAGTGGTCGATCCTTGGCAGAAGTCGAAACTCTGGTGAGCTCTTACATTCGTTATCTAAAGAGAAACCCACAGGAGAGACCCTAAATAGCCCTCAGAGGAGGATTGGCCACCTAGTTAGGTAAGCACCTATCAGGAGGTGTCTCTGACGTCACCTGCTGGAACTGGCCACTCAGAGGCCTCCACTGTGCCCTCACACTTCTGCATTCAAGATGGCAGAGGTCTGGGACACAGTGGAGGAGATCTGGGCACCACCCCTGGGGTGGTGATAGACAGGGGAGTGGTCACTCCCCTTTCCTTTGTCCAGTTTCGCGCCAGAGCAAGGGCTGGGGGATCCGTGAACCGGTCTAGACTGGTTTATGCAAGGAGGGCACCATTTGTGCCCTTCAAAGCATTTCCAGAGGCCAGGAGAGGCTACTCCTCTCAGGCCCTTAACACCTATTTCCAAAGGGAGAGGGTGTAACACCCTCTCTCAGAGGAAATCCTTTGTTCTGCCTTCCTGGGACCAGGCTGCTCAGACCCCAGGAGGGCAGAAGCCTGTCTGTGGGTTGGCAGCAGCGTAGCTGCAGAGAAAACCCCTGAGGGCTAGTTTGGCAGTGCCCGGGGTCCATGCTGGAGCCCCGGGGATGCATGGGATTGGCACCCCAATACCAGATTTGGCATGGGGGGACAATTCCATGATCTTAGACATGTTACATTGCCATATTCGGAGTTACTATTGTGAAGCTACATATAGGTGTTGACCTATATGTAGAGCAGACGTGTAATGGTGTCCCCGCACTCACAAAGTCCGGGGAAATTTCCCTGAACAATGTGGGGGCACCTTGGCTAGTGCCAGGGTGCCCTCACACTTAGTAACTTTGCACCTAATCTTCACCAAGTTAGGGTTAGACATATAGGTGGCTTATAAGTTACTTAAGTGCAGTGTAAAATGGCTGTGAAATAACGTGGACGTTATTTCACGCAGGCTGCAGTGGCAGGCCTGTGTAAGAATTGTCAGAGCTCCCTATGGGTGGCAAAAGAAATGCTGCAGCCCATAGGGATCTCCTGGAACCCCAATACTCTGGGCACCTTGGTACCATATACTAGGGAATTATAAGGGTGTTCCAGTGTGCCAATCAGAATTGGTAACAATGGTCACTAGCCTGCAGTGACAATTTTAAAGACAGAGAGAGCATAAGCTCTGAGGTTCTGGTTAGCAGAGCCTCAGTGACACAGTTAGGCACCACACAGGGAACACATTCAGGCCACAAGCTATGAGCACTGGGGTCCTGGCTAGCAGGATCCCAGTGAGACAGGCAAAAACAAACTGACACACAAGTATAAATGGGGGTAACATGCCAGGCAAGATGGTACTTTCCTACAGTATGCTTTTTGAGTCACTGTCTGATCATGATTATGAGACAGACTCTGTATCTGAGGCAGAGGAGGAAGTGAGAGATTCTGGCAGTGAAGTTTCTGTCGGAGAGGAATCTTCTGATGAGGAAGCCACTCTCAGTGCAGATGAAGGGCCTGTTTTAGAGGAGGACACTGATGTGCCATTAGTGCAGTAACCTGGGGCTGAAAGGTTTCCCGTTAGAAGACCTGAACTCTGGGTTGCCCCAAACATGGAGCAGCCAGAGTTGCCTGCCTTTACTGGTCTCCCGGGTGTAGAGTCCATACAGATAACTTTCTGCCTGTCAATTTCTTTGAGTTATTTATGGATGATATGTTTTTGGAAGAGATTGTTGAGCAGACTAATTTGTATACAGAGCAGTATTTGAGGGACCACGCTGCTAGACTTAGGCCACACTCTAGAGCTACACAGTGGATTCCCACAAATTTGGAGGAGATGAAAAGGTTTTTGGGTTTGACTCTTTTGATGGGGTTGATAAGGAAGCCGTCACTGGCTTCTTGTTGGTCTACTAGTCCCTTGATGGCAACAGCTATATTTGCTGCAACCATGAGTCGTAATCGGTATTTGCTTCTTTTTAGGATGCTGCATTTTGTTGACAATGCATTAGCCTTGCCACAAGATCACCCTGATTCTGACCGTCTTTTTAAGATTAGGCCTGTCCTTGATCATTTTATAGAGTGGTTTTCAGAGGTCTATGTTCCAGGCAAAGAAATAGCTGTGGACGAGTCTTTGGTCCTCTTCAAGGGTCGTTTGTTTTTTAGGCAGTACATTCCTAGCAAGAGGGCACAATATGGAATTAAACTGTATATGCTGTCTGAAAGTAGTACAGGATATGTGTATAGTTTCTGTGTCTACACTGGTAGGGATTCCAGTATTGACCCCCCTGGTTGTTCTCCCACTTTTGGAGTTACTGAGAAAATTGTGTGGGAATTTGGTAGGCGACTGTTTAACAAAGGTCATCATTTGTATGCAGATAACTCCTACACTGGAGTGCAGTTGTTCAAGGAATTGTTTAGAGTGGACACTGTTGCTTGTGGCACAATTCGTTGTAACTGGAAAGGCTATCCAAGGGAGCTTGTCTGTAAAAAACCTGAGAGGGGACAGTGCTGTGCCTTGCAGAATGATGAGCTGCTAGCTTTGAAATTTTCAGACAGGAGGGATGTCTACATGGTAAGTACCATCCATGTTGAGAGTACTTTCCCCGTGACTGTTTGGGGCCAGGTTGCTTAAGTGCACAAACCTGTGTGCATTTTAGATTATAATAAGCACATGAGAGGTGCAGATAGAGTTGATCAGAGGTTGGAACTTTATACTGCTATTCGTATGTCTTATGTTTGGTATAAGAAGTTAGCAATTCACCTCTTCCACTTGGCAACTTTTAATGCTTTTATTGTGTTTACGGATAGGTCTCCACAGTCAAAGATGACATTTGTGAAATTTCAGGAGTCAGTGATAGAGAGCCTTATTGTGGTGGAACAGGCAAGTGTTCCTAGAGAAGCAGTTGTGGAGGATGTGGCTAGATTGAAAGATCGCCACTTTGCTGAGCACATTCCTCCCACGCCCAAAAAAGACTTTCCAGCTAAGAAATGTAGAGTCTGTGCTCGAAGAGGTATCCGGAGGGAGACTCGAATGTACTGCCCAGATTGTCCTTCAAAGCCTGGGCTGTGTGTGGGTGGTTGTTTCAGGAATTACCACACCCAGAAGAATTACTGGGAACTACCATGAGTGTAAACTAACTGTTTATATTTTCATGTGTTCAGTTTCATGGTTGGCATTTCTGTCAAGTACTTAGTTAGAGCTTTTGTGTTTGTAGTTTTGTAAATATTTCTAATTAGTTAGTGGTTTCTTTATTTTAAAACAAAAAAAAAAAGTGATGCCATTGTGTGTGGAGTGGCGCTTGGCTGACGGTGTACATATTGACTTGCTGTTGGCTACTGTAACACACTGCCAGCCAAACGCCAGTCCACACACTGCCATCAGCTGGTGTGATTGCTGTATCAGGCATGTGGGTGTATGTAAGTGATGGGCCCTTGAGTGGCGCAGTCACTAGTACCTGGGTACCTAGGGTTCTTGATGAACCTACAAGCCCTTTATATCCCCGCAACCAGAAGAGTCCAGCAGGCGTAACGGTATGTTGCTTTAAAAAATCTGACATCGCAGGAAAAAGTTACAGAGCAAACGTGGCGAAAAATGGCTGTTTTTTTCACCTCAATTTCATTATTCTTTTATTCCAGCTGTTATTTTCTGTAGGAAACACTTGTAGGATCTACACAAATGACCCCTTGCTGAATTTAGAATTTTGTCTACTTTTCAGAAATTGTTAGCTTTCTTGGATCCAGCATTGGTTTCTCACCTATTTCTGTCACTAACTGGAAGGAGGCTAAAAGCACAAAAAAATAGTAAAAATGGGGTATGTCCCAGTAAAATGTCAAAATTGTGTTGAAAAATTGGGTTTTCTAATTCAAGTCTGCCTGTTACTGAAAACTGGGAAGATTGTGATTTTACCACCACAAACCCCTTGTTGATGCCATTTTCAGGGGAAAAAAACACAAGCCTTCTTCTGCAGCCCTTTTTTCTTTTTTAAAAAACGATTTTTTCGCTGTATTTTGGCTAATTTCTTGGTCTCCTTCAGGGGAACCCACAAAGTCTGGGTACCTCTAGAATCCCTAGGATGTTGGAAAAAAAGGACGCAAATTTGGAATGGGTAGCTTATGTGGAGAAAAAGTTATGAGGGCCTAAGCGCAAACTGCCCCAAATAGCCAAGAAAAGGCTTGGCACAGGAGGGGAAAAGGTCTGGCAGCGAAGGGGTTAATTAAGCGGGAACTCCTTTGCATCTATCCGGATATATTTTTAGTTAAAAAAATATCTGGATTCCTGCTTCTATCCAGTTAATATTTATCAGTAACTCGCATAACTAGTTGAGACTGTCTGGGGTATTTACCTATCCTGACAGGAGATTTTACCAATGATGAAGCATGCCATGATTTATAGTGGGTGAGGTGATGTCTCCAAATATCTTTGGATACCTGCAAGGTGGAAGAGGTACCGCCAGGTAGGACCTCTAACTCTAAAAACCAAGTCATTTGTTGTGTTGTTTCTGTAAGGTTATCTGCTTTTCAAGTATACTGCACTTTCTTGGGACAAGGGCATATTGTCTGATTACCCTAGTGAAAGCCAGAGGCTTTGTTCGCCATTTATTAGGTCTCAGTAGAAGTGTCTGCACATTGTAGCAATCATTTAGTGTTAGCAAAACTCACACTTAACCAATTCCACTTTTTTGTATTTTCGTTTGTTTATTTAATCTTTCTAACACTTCTAATTTAGGTGCAAAATTAAAGCAAAAGTGAACAGGTTTCAGTTGTGTGAGTTGGTTAAGAGATCTACGTTAATTCACTGTAATATTGTTTATGCTTTACCTGTTTCACAGTTTAGGTGCCAAAGGGAAACACACATTAAAAAAGCCAATAGGTCTTGATTTTTGTTTTGGGAAATGTCTGGTAATAGTTGGGGAACTGTGTATCTTGACTCAGCTGTCCCCTAATGAACAAATCATAATGAAGACACATCTGTGACAACACCAATATGTCAGCTGGGCCCTATTGCTGAACAGATTGTATCAACTGAGTTAGGCCGAAAAGTCAAGGAAGAGTGAATTTTCACAAAAGGAGTCATAAGGGGAGAACCTAAAAGGCGTACACCACAAATTATTGCATACTTTTAACAAATAGTTACTATTTTGTTTCACCTTTAACAACTCTTATATGCATGCATATCTTTACTTTATGACT
This sequence comes from Pleurodeles waltl, assembly GCF_031143425.1. Taxonomy (NCBI): domain Eukaryota; kingdom Metazoa; phylum Chordata; class Amphibia; order Caudata; family Salamandridae; genus Pleurodeles; species Pleurodeles waltl. The sequence continues at coordinate 984,201,291 of NC_090450.1, forward strand.
AAAAAAGACGTAAATCCAAAAACATGGTATCTCAACAGCAAAGTATAACGAATGCGCAGAAGAGATTAATGAGACAGCCCGCTGACTTCATGACAGGTTTAGGCATCAGAACAGCAGGACTTCCGAAGCAAAAAGCAATAAACCAGCATTTTACAGTGTCAGCAAAGTAAACACATCAAAGGGCACAGATGCAGCTAGTCTACCAAACGGACTACTTGATGTCCCATTCCCAAGGGGAACATAAATGGGACAGCATAACAGGCAGTATTTGAGGTCTAGAGATGAAGACTGTACTTTTTATATCAAGTATTTGAAAGCCCTTTTAGTAGTAAATACCACACTGGACTATTCAATTTCTCAAAAGTCTCAAGGTTATTTATCCAGAATACTTCTTGGCTGTAATTCAAGGATTATATGCATCAGACCAAATGCCAACATGAGTTTCACGACTTGGAAGTTGGTTCATCGGGGCAAATGAAATAACTAGGCCCCCTCACTGCACATGTATGTTTGGCCAGCGTCTGGGGCCAGTCAAACACACATGTGCAGTGTGCTCTCTCCAGAGCCTGCAGAGGCTCCCAGTCTGCCTGGGAGCACCCTGGCTGGGCGCTCCCAGCCAATCCTGACGCTGCTTTGAGCAGCATCAGGATTGGCCGCGGGCAGGCTGGGAGCCTGTGCCTGCAGCAGAGGACTGGCATGGCAGCAGAGAAGGTAAGTGTTTTATTTATTTAATAAATGTAATGTTTATTTTCCACCTTCCCCCCCCCCGAGCGCGCCGCCCCTTCCACGCCCAGCGAGCCACTACTGAACTAGTCTCCTTCTCACTGATCGATATCCCTTTTACGGTAAGTGTGACACAGCGATAACCATTCAATTAATCAGCCTTCCTATCATCTTTCAAGGAACAGTGCCAAATATGAAATGCAAGCAGTGCATACATCCATCTGGAATATTATTTGGGCATGCTAACTGCACCACATTCATTTGACGCAAAATGGGACAATGCAAACATTACAAAAATACTAAGGCTTTTGTGTAAAGCCCATCCAAATAGTTAAAAACTATTAAAAAAAAAAAAAACACACGAAAGCCAATGGCTGGTTGGGGCTGACTAAAGCCTGTGCTCTCTGTACTTCTCAAGACATAAAGAGACACAAACCTGCCAGTAAAAAGAACGAACTCAAGAGGCTTATGAGAGAAAAAGAAAGAACAGAGTGGTTATGGGGATACGCACTGGAACCCAAAGAGCCTACTAGATAAACACCCGACAAAAGGAAGGTAAATAGGAAACCATGGATCAGACGAGCAAAGCAAAGTTAGGAAAGATAAGGAGAGACGTGTGAGTGATAAAGAATAGGAGGTTTGGACAATAATTGTGAACGATCTGAAGCAGGAATGAATGTTGGAAGAGAGGCATAAAGACAGTACCCGTAATTAAAACAACAAACAATAAAAGTAAAGTGCAACCGTTTCAATGAAACTAAAGGATGAACTGAACTGATTTTACAGGTCCTATGTAGAGTGATATGACATCCTTTGGAAGCAAAGGAATTTCAGAGAGATAGATAACTACTTCCAATCTCAAAGCCAAGTTTAAGTGCTGAGGTCATGATGGGCAGTTGAGATGGAGGACATGTAATGCGATGGTAAATAGACAAATGTAATGAAGCATGAAAGAACAGTGTCCCAGTATTTTTAGAGGTAAACTTATGAAAGTAGGACGTCATCCAGACCTCAACGACAGATTGTCAGACAGAAAAAGTGGAGACAGGCTTGTGTATTACAGGACTCTGTCTCTGGTCTGCCTTAGAATCTCACAGTGCACCACTTCTCCCAGGAATGATGCAATTTACTGACACCTTTCGCCCAGCACATCTGCTTCCCTCACAGTTGTCCTTTTCCCTTCCTGCCTGCTAACTAGATGGCTAAGAGTGGACACCCACACTAGGCTACTGCTCTGTCTGTTGCTACACTTGTATATGGGTGGTCCCAACCTATCCACAAGGCTTCTCCTCTCTTAGCTCTGTTTTATCCCCACAGTCAACTCTCCTGAACCATCGGTTTAAGGGGACCTCTCACTGTACAAATAACGTAGCACGGCCCATCCAGTCACAGGATTTTCAGACAGACTGATGTCTCCCAAAGATGCTGCGATGACCCAAAGCCTGTAGACATGCACTGTCTTTTGACGGTAGGATGTGAAGGTATGCACTTGCCCTGCAGCAAGCATAGTGCTGCCTTTCCTGCCAGAGGGTGCACAGATGAGACCTGGCTCTGATGTTGTACAGCTGTGCAACCATGTTCTTGCTTTGCTCTCTTTCCTGTTACACAATGTATAGACACACGCTGCAGTGTGGTCTCTATTCTATGGCAGAGTTATAGACAGGCCCTGGTCTGCTGCCATAATTAACTCTTTATCTTGTAGTAAGGTTTCCACCCTGTAATACGTTCTACAAACTAGTCCTTCCTGTGCTACCAGAGCGAGAAAGAATATGGTCAGATTAATTGGTGACTGAAGCAGACAAGTGAGTCAAGCTCATAACATGCAAACTATCAGGAAAATATGTTGCTGCGCTTGGTCTGCTAGTGCACTGAACTCCCCTCAACGTACACAGAGAACTTCGATGACATCACCCACCGTGTGCACAAGTGTACAGGACTCAGAACATCACTGACGAAGAAAAACACAAGCCACTACACATTGTCCCCTATACACCAGAAAGAACAATTTCCTCAAACTAAGAGGAACAGCACAACAGACCTGACACACTGTAGCGGCCAGCAAATTTACAACACTACAGTACAGCAGGGTGGAAGTAGGAGTCAATAGAAGGCAACTCAGCCATCCTCATGCATCCACATACGACAACCCTCAAACATGACAAAAGACCAAAGCAATACCATCCTCAACAAAGCACACCGGCTCACTGCACTCTTCATAGACATCTCACACAAGCCCAAACTAGCCCAGACGCCAATCAACCAGGCAAATAAAAAACATGCAACAATGAGCACCCACCCACGCTCACCTCAAACCATGCATTTAACCCCTTTGTCCGGCCCAAAACTCAGGAATAACCCAAACTAAAATGCTGGCACCCAGCCAGTAACATATTCACCCTGCGTAAGACTGTGCAAGAAATCTACCTTCTCAGGGTTTCTATAAGCAGTCACAACAAATTCATAAAGTATGCTGGTTACCCTTAGGCACATTAGAACTGTATGGTATAACTGACAATGTAAAATACAAGTTACTAGAAGATAGAATACTCTTCACCACCAGTACCTAAAAATATGAACATTTTTTATTTTAATACTGGAAAAAACAACATACAAAAGTATGTCAATAAAGACCACTCACCATACAATGATACACAACAGTTACACAATCTCTGCAATGCCAGTACGCACACCTATCATAAAGTTCATGTTTACATTTTTTAACATACCATGTTTACTCAAAAAACAGTTTTCTGTCCTGTTTAGGTCAATACATTTTTTACATCGAAGTGTGTTGTAATGTGCAACCTTTTCTGGAGAATCTTCAATGTTTGACTGCGAATTTAATGATAAATATTTTCATATATTTATAAATGATGTAAATATTATTTTAGTGATTGCAGGGAAAGCATAGAGATGCACCTATATTGCAATGTCTTTCATGTTGCTCTTTTGTCTCTGTCACTTGTTTATCAAGTTGGCAGTAGCTCTTCTTTCAGAATCCAACTATGGTCAGATTTCTACAATGGCTCCTCATGGAAACTGATGTTCAAGCCTGGGTTCAATGTAAATAAGGGCCAGTATTTTCTGTAAGGTTCTCAAGTTGATAAGTGTGAGGTTTTGCTGGCAAATACTAGGCATTTCGGTTCATTTTAATCTAGTTAGTCCTTTGTTCATGATGATGACTGCTCCACCTTTATAATTAAGCTTTTAAACAATGATAAGGTTATTAGTTAAGATCTTTATGGATGATTATTTATTATAACTAAAATTTCAGCATTTGGTTTCATAGTATGAAAATTACTTTGATCCTTCAAACTAACTTCTTCAAATAAATCAAGTGGAGGTGCAAACTTAGATATGATTATTAATTTTCTATATTCACAAGTTGTTTCACTAATCAGTGGTTCGTCTATGGCTCGAACAAAATGGTTCAGCCTCCCCTGCAGCATAAATATAGATAGAGAAACTTCTGTTTCCACAGCATGGCTAGAGTAAGTTGGTAGAAGAGATGTCTCTTTTTGTAAATATGATGTTTCACTTGCTGTGAAGGTGTGTTTACAGATGTTGGAGATTTTTTCTCGGTTCGGACTATGTAACATCCGTTTTATGTTTTCCCTTCCAGGAATTTATGTGAATGTTGAGCGCTCCTTTTTAAAAAAAAAAAAAAAAAAAAAAGTGGATTCTGCTTTTGAGGCACTTGCATGTGCTAATTCTGTTGTTTATAATATTACCCTCACCCATACACTACTCTTTCCTGCTTTCTGAGTTGATGAGTGTCTGACAGATTTTCTTCTAATGCTTCCTACGGTGGATTCTTGCTTTGCAAAAGAGATATGTTTCCTCTAAATCTGCAATAAAGCTTGCATTAGTCAACACACAAACACAATGTAACACTCCATCACCTTTTTCTTTATATGATTTTAAAAGTGTACACAATCTACTAAGGACATACGAATTAACAGAACCCAAAGTGTGTATTCAAGTAGTCAGCATCATGTGATAATAAATGTGCATTCTAATTACACATTATTGCACATGTACATAAGTAACATCTTTTTTCAAAACACATCTATTAAAATAGGCTTAATACATGTATCTCATGCTAAGTCACTTAGATATTGGAGAATTAGTATATCCTTTGAGCCATTGTATCTACAGCAGGTTCTGTATGACATTTGTAGGCAAAGCCCCCACAAGAAACATTGATGTTACAGAGCACACTTTCCCCTACCACCATTTTAGACCCTACTCCAGGATGTTGAATTATCAGACACAAATGTATTCCACAAAGACCAAAGCAGCACATGCAACAGCACAGACACATAATCCAAGACAAGACATTGCAAGAAAACAAATATCCTGTTATACAATAAAAGTCACCAGATCCATACGTTTTAATATATAACATTACTGTTGTGGAGACTGCTGCATCCTAATCTCTCAGCAAACAGCAATGGAAAAAGAAAGACCAAAAGTCATTTTACCAGCTGTGTCCTAAAAATCTAAACCAACGCTTGAACAAAAACTGCTCGAGAACAGTAGTCCTTTCACAGTTTCCTTGGACCTTGAGCTGACACTCCATGGAGGCAGTATGAGCACAGAAACAAAACCATTGCAACACAACTATGTGTCAATGTATAATAGCAGCAGAGAATGGATGTGCCGCAGGCAACATGTGCATACCCCTATCGAAAACAAATCACGTGTATATGCTGGAAACAAACCGATGAGGCAGCTGGCATACAGAATGCTCTAGTGTATACAGAGAGGTGATACGCCAACCACGGTACACAATAAAAGCCTCTGAGACACCAAGTGAACAACGCATAAGCACCACGGTAGCAGAAAACAGCATTTTTCACATTGCTGATGTTATGGAGGGGGGTGATGTTTGGCAGCGCTCCTGAATTGGTACCCAGATCGCTGGGCTTCATCATACAATAAAAGTTATCAGTGGTTTCCCACATCTCCAAGATTCTAAAACAGTTGCATTTTAACTTCTTCTCATAAAACTAAATGTTCCAATCCCTATGCAATGTCAGTGTGGTCCTTAAAACTCTGGTTCTCTATGTATGTATGTATGTATGTATGTGTGTATGTACACTGTATTTCTGTAGCACAAACCTAGCCAAAAGGCAACAGGGCTTCTCTGTCAGTTAGATGGTTTCCCTAAACCTGCCCAGGTGCCCCTGAAAGCCATCCTTTATGACGCAGCAAATCTAGTAAAAAAAGCAAAGAGATCTGATCATACCAGTCCCAGTCAATGGAATCTTCGCCTCCTAATGAAGCCAGAAACTATTTCAAAAGCACAAGTATCACACAATCCTTCACCTTGACCTCCTAATATGCCTAAAACACAAATTAAGCATCAGAGGTGGATTAAGAGACACAACAAACTAATCACACTTACTCCTTCAAATCTCAAGAGTTGCACCCTCAAACTGGTCTTTTCTCACACGCGGATCACCCAAGTCCTTGTAGTTATGCTAACGTCTTGATCACAACATTGCTTAGTTATCTTAAGAGTAGAAATACTTCGTCTGGAGTCACTGAAGAAGCCCCCTACCGAACCCAACTACCCAGTCCTTAATTTCTGAGAAGATAAGTGCCAGCACCCTCGTCAGGAGGTCACTGCAGCCTGCACTACCCATTGCCCTTACCAGGGCTGCCAGTAACAGCACCAGCACAACTATTAACCATCACGCTCCTAGAATTGTGAAATTTCAGACAACTCCAGGCACAAGAATGGCTTACAGAAGGAATAAATAACTTGTTGTGCTCATCTCTTAATTAGACAAACAGTGCCACCATGTGGTAGATTGTCATAATTGCTGGTATTGGCAATAAAGGGCCAGTGCCTAGCACCGGAAACCACCGGCTCAAATTAAGCACTGCTACCACCACTTTTAAGATTGACTGATCTTATTTAACAAAAAAGTTCAAAGATCAAGGACGATGAGGAACCCCTTCTCTCATAAGAAACACCTAGTGTTCACTCACACTTCCCAACTTTCTGAACCATTAACTTCGACCAAGTCCAAAAAAAAGCTACAAAATAAGGTCTTAAACTTTCCAGTAGACCATCGAAGAAAGCCTGATCATACTTGCCCCCTCCATAAGCACATTAATGCTTCACTCAAGCTGGAAAGTACAACCAAACTATAGCAACCAATATTTACCCCATACTGAAGAAACAATACGAAGACCCATCTGAGCTAACAGTCTCCACAGCCATCCCAAACCTCCCCTTCATCAGAAATATTCTGGAAAGCAAAGACTTCTCTGAAGCAAACAAGCTGTTACAAGACAGGCAATCAGGAATCAGACCTGGGAGGGGCACAGAATTTATAATCTCTACCTTAATGCATAACATTCTGAAAGTCTAATCCTATCCAACCTACCAGCTGCATACAACAGAGTAGATCCCACTTAATAGACTAGAAAATAGGGCAGGAAAAACACAAAAACACTTCAGTGGTGTAACTTGTTCCTTTTAAATCATTACCAACAAAACAAAATGGGTTGATTCCTCTCATCCTTGAAACTCATAAGCTGTGGGGGTTCCTAAAGCACTCTCCTTTCCCCAATACTGTTTAACATCTACATAAAACCCGAGGCACAGACCATATCAAGCCATCAACTCCAATTCCACATGTACGCAGACCTAAAATCTATCTGAGACTAGATGAACTCCCAAACCAAAATGCTAACATGCCAACAAGTATAATATACCACTGGGTAATGGACAATTATCTCCAACTCTAGGTTTAAAACCTAAACCCTGATAACTAGCAAGACCTTAAGAAGCTGCTTCCTGTTCAAATGGCCAAGGTAATTAGATAATGCCCCTTACCCAGATCCAAGCAGTGAGAAACCTTATTATCAGGTTTGTCAAAGATCTCTCCTTTGAATACCAAACTCAGTCTTGTCAAAAGCACTGGCTACCACCTCTTGATGATAAAAAAACAACCCTCTTCCCCAATATTCCCCGATATTGGCTTGAGCTACATTTTACCACATAAAGCCATGTCCCTTCTTTTGCTGCCAAAGGATCCACTCTACTCCTTTTCATATTGTACAGACATGTCTGCTACCTCAATATGCTTTCTACTCAGAGGATGAACAGATATGCTGGTGCGCCCTTTCTATTAACAGAATGTACAGACATGCAGGGGTGCCCTTGTCCTAGTACCAGATGCACCGATGCCTTCTATGCTGCTGTGGAGTGGATAAGTGTTTAATTTAGGAAAGAAAAATTGCTGGTACCCGAAGCTCTGCTCAGAACCCCACACCCAGTGCAATTAAACATTGGTGTGCCGAGTACCAAAGCTGGTAGTCTTAAATACACCTCATGCTTCTTTAAACCACTACCAGACACCTGTAGGAGGCTGGACTGGCTTGTAGTGAGTACCAAGGGGTACTTGCACCTTGCACCAGGCCCAGTTATCCCTTATTAGTGTATAGGGTGTCTAGCAGCATAGGCTGATAGATAATGGTAGCTTAGCAGAGCAGCTTGGGCTGAACTAGGAGACAAGTGAAGCTCCTACAGTACCACTTAGTGTCATATGCACAATATCATAAGAAAACACAATACACAGTTATACTAAAAATAAAGGTACTTTATTTTTATGACAATATGCCAAAGTATCTTAGAGTGTACCCTTAGTGAGAGGATAGGAAATATACACAAGATATATGTACACAATACCAAAAATATGCAGTATAGTCTTAGAAAACAGTGCAAACAATGTATATACAATAGGATGCAATGGGGACACATAGGGATAGGGGCAACACAAACCATATACTCCAAAAGTGGAATGCGAACCACGAATGGACCCCAAACCTATGTGGCCTTGTAGAGGGTCGCTGGGACTATTAGAAAATAGTAAGGGTTAGAAACATAGCCCACCCCAAGACCCTGAAAAGTGAGTGCAAAGTGCACTAAAATTCCCCCAAGGACATAGAAGTCATGATAGAGGAATAATGCAGGAAAGACACAAACCAACAATGCAACAACGATGGATTTCCAATCTTGGGTACCTGTGGAACAAGGGGACCAAGTCCAAAAGTCACAAGCAAGTCGGAGGTGGGCAGATGCCCAGGAAATGCCAGCTGTGGGTGCAAAGAAGCTGCTACTGGACAGAAGAAGCTGAGGTTTCTGCAGGAACGAAAAGGGCTAGAGACTTCCCCTTTGGTGGACGGATCCCTCTCGCCGTGGAGAGTCGTGCAGAAGTGTTTTCCCGCCGAAAGAACGCCAACAAGCCTTGCTAGCTGCAAATCGTGCAGTTAGCATTTTTGGATGCTGCTGTGGCCCAGGAGGGACCAGGAGGTCGCAAATTGGACCAGGAGGTAGAGGGGACGTCGAGCAAGACAAGGAGCCCTCTTAGCAGCAGGTAGCACCCGGAGAAGTGCCAGAAACAGACACTACGAGGATGCGTGAAACGGTGCTCACCCGAAGTTACACAAAGGAGTCCCACGTCGCCGGAGACCAACTTAGAAAGTCGTGCAATGCAGGTTAGAGTGCCGTGGACCCAGGCTTGGCTGTGCACGAAGGATTTCTGCCGGAAGTACACAGGGGCCGGAGTAGCTGCAAAAGTCGCGGTTCCCAGCAATGCAGTCTAGCGAGGTGAGGCAAGGACTTACCTCCACCAAACTTGGACTGAAGAGTCACTGGACTGTGGGAGTCACTTGGACAGAGTTGCTGGATTCGAGGGACCTCGCTCGTCGTGCTGAGAGGAGACCCAAGGGACCGGTAATGCAGCTTTTTGGTGCCTGTGGTTGCAGGGGGAAGATTCCGTCGACCCACAGGAGATTTCTTCGGAGCTTCTAGTGCAGAGAGGATGCAGACTACCCCCTAAGCATGCACCACCAGGAAAACAGTCGAGAAGGCGGCAGGATCAGTGTTACAGAGTTGCAGTAGTCGTCTTAGCTACTTTGTTGCAGTTTTGCAGGCTTCCAGCGCGGTCAGCAGTCGATTCCTTGGCAGAAGGTGAAGAGAGAGATGCAGAGGAACTCTGATGAGCTCTTGCATTCGTTATCTAAAGTTTCCCCAGAGACAGAGACCCTAAATAGCCAGAAAAGAGGGTTTGGCTACCTAGGAGAGAGGATAGGCTAGCAACACCTGAAGGAGCCTATCAGAAGGAGTCTCTGACGTCACCTGGTGGCACTGGCCACTCAGAGCAGTCCAGTGTGCCAGCAGCACCTCTGTTTACAAGATGGCAGAGGTCTGGAGCACACTGGAGGAGCTCTGGACACCTCCCAGGGGAGGTGCAGGTCAGGGGAGTAGTCACTCCCCTTTCCTTTGTCCAGTTTCGCGCCAGAGCAGGGCTAAGGGGTCCCCTGAACCGGTGTAGACTGGCTTATGCAGAATTGGGCACATCTGTGCCCAAGAAAGCATTTCCAGAGGCTGGGGGAGGCTACTCCTCCCCTGCCTTCACACCATTTTCCAAAGGGAGAGGGTGTAACACCCTCTCTCAGAGGAAGTCCTTTGTTCTGCCATCCTGGGCCAGGCCTGGCTGGACCCCAGGAGGGCAGATGCCTGTCTGAGGGGCTGGCAGCAGCTGCAGTGAAACCCCAGGAAGGGCAGTTTGGCAGTACCAGGGTCTGTGCTACAGACCACTGGGATCATGGGATTGGGCCAACTATGCCAGGATGGCATAGAGGGGGCAATTCCATGATCATAGACATGTTACATAGCCATATTCGGAGTTACCATTGTGAAGCTACATATAGGTAGTGACCTATATTTAGTGCACGCGTGTAGTGGTGTCCCCGCACTCACAAAGTCCGGGGAATTGGCCCTGAACAATGTGGGGGCACCTTGGCTAGTGCCAGGGTGCCCTCACACTAAGTAACTTTGCACCTAACCTTTACCAGGTAAAGGTTAGACATATAGGTGACTTATAAGTTACTTAAGTGCAGTGTAAAATGGCTGTGAAATAACGTGGACGTTATTTCACTCAGGCTGCAGTGGCAGGCCTGTGTAAGAATTGTCAGAGCTCCCTATGGGTGGCAAAAGAAATGCTGCAGCCCATAGGGATCTCCTGGAACCCCAATACCCTGGGTACCTCAGTACCATATACTAGGGAATTATAAGGGTGTTCCAGTATGCCAATGTAAATTGGTGAAATTGGTCACTAGCCTGTTAGTGACAATTTGTACAGAGAGAGCATAACCACTGAGGTTATGGTTAGCAGAGCCTCAGTGAGACAGTTAGGCACCACACAGGGAACACATACATATAGGGCACAACCTTATGAGCACTGGGGTCCTGACTAGCAGGGTCCCAGTGACACATAACAAACATACTGAAAACACAGGGTTTTCACTATGAGCACTGGGCCCTGGCTAGCAGGATCCCAGTGAGACAGTGAAAACACCCTGACATACACTCACAAACAGGCCAAAAGTTGGGGTAACAAGGCTAGAAAGAGGCTACTTTCTCACAACACCCCTAACCCCCTTTATCTCACTGTTGCATATTCCTGCTTTCTCCCTTTGTGACGGTTTTGCTGCCTTTCTCTTCTCTTACTGATCTGTATGTTTTCCCTGTTTTGCACTTGGTAAATATCTGATGCTGAAAAATAGGTACCAGTGGGCTCCTCTTCCAACTACTGGATTCAAATTAAGTGCATCTTACACTGATGCATGTCACTTCTCTGCTTTCATATGGTGCTATGTAAGCAGCATGCATCCGCTCAAGTGCGCCTTAGCCTTTAACCAGATATACTAGGCAATAGATGTAGTGTATCCAGTATCCTGTCACAAGGTGACAAACATGACACGTTTTCTGCTGCAAAGAGATAGATATGCATGTTCTGCTCCCTGAGGGAGTACCTTATGTTGTAAATGGGCCCTACAATCCTGTTCTTCTGCCTTACAAGATACATAGACAGGTCCCTCCTCTGCTGCCAAAGGGAGTACCTTGACAGGATGTATAATTGTGTCCCTGCTGGGATGTATAGGCAGGTCACTGTTCCTCTACCAAAGGGAGCTGCTTGGTAAGATGTACAGAGATGCTTCTTATCCGCTGCCAGAGACATACCTCATCCTTTAACAGGGTTTTAAGTCATACCCCTGCCCTGCTGACAAAGTGAGGTCTTTGGAAGGATGTACAAATGTGCTCCTGCTCTGCTGTCTTAGAGACACTAAGGGCCTGATTACGACAGTGGCGGAGAGGCTTACTCCGTCCCAAATGTGACGGATATCCAGTCCGCAGTGTTACAAGTTCCATAGGATATAATGGAACTTGTAATACAGCGGGCGGGATATCCGTCACATTTGGGATGGAGTAATACCCTCTGCCAAGGTCATAATCAGGCCCCATATGTATAGCATGTCCATGTTCTAGTAAGAAGCTGTTAAACAAATATATAACCATGCTCTGCTGCCTTTGATGCTCCTTATCTTTTAACAGGATGTACAGGCTAGCCCCAGCTCTGTTGCCAAAGGGTGCTCCTTGGCAAGATGTGCAAATGCATAGGCATGGGATATTTAGCCTCCCTATAACTGGGAGTGGTGGGGCCACAGTGGTCAATATCTCCCAAACTTCTGCAGTGTAATCTGATGAATAAACATTGCCAGAGCACGTCCCTCTGAAGCTAGCTATGCTGCACTTCACCTATGCCTCAGTGAGGCACTGTAATCTGAGTAGCAAACTCTGTGGGGACTTTGTGACCTCTCGATTTTTTTATTTATTTATTGTAGCCCTTAAGGGGTTGAGTATGTTCTAAAATTGTTGCGTTTGTAAAGCCAGGCGAGTCAGCAGAGCAAGGAGAGGCAGGAGATGCTATTTTATGTTAATGATGCACTGCAGCTTGCTCTACTGGCAAGAGAAAAATAACGATTTCAAGGAGAGGCTCAAGCATAGCACCTCAATGACCAGAATTACATAATTAGCAAAATAAAGAAGAGGTCTGGAGCCCCCACAGAGATTGTTCCTTACCTTACATTACTTTAAAGAGATGCTTGGGAAATGGTGTCTAGGTTCAGACAGACATGCTGTCACTGTACTTGAGCTTCAGTGTTTGGGGAAATATTTTAAATAAAAAAAAGCATAACCTTTAAAACTCATAAGTACACCTATATCTACAAATATATATACTTTTCAATTGATATTAGTATATGGGGTTCTCTAAAATCATACATCGCACCTTAAAGTACACTGCTAATATATATATAAATAAAGGTAATCTGCACACCAATGGATTTAAGAATTGGTCTATGTATATTGAAATAAACTCAAAGAGGCTTCCTTGTGCTGCAATGATGGGCCTAACAGGTGGTTTGCTAGCATTCTTATGTATCTTAGTGATCAGGTAGAAAACTGATAATTTCGGATGATCTACCTTCAAATAGCTATATTCCTCACTGCTGATCAAACCTTTTTCTCTCCATATCATCAACTCCTTGTCAAATTCTATTTTTACATTCTCCAAATATGCCATGTTCACTCTTTTATAACAGACTTCCTCATTCAATTGCCTGTAGGCATGATGAACCACCTGGTAGGCCCATCATTGCACCAGGAGGAAGCCTCTTTGAGTTTATTTCAAAATATATAGACTAGTTGTTAAATCCATTGGTGTATACTTGAAGAATACCACAGAATTCTAACAACAAGTGTTTGATGCTGGCTGGGAGATAGACACGATACTTATGACGCTTGACGTTACAGCACTATACACTAGTATCCCACAAGAAGATGGAGTAAGGTCTGCAGAATATTTTTTAAGAGCCAGACCCATAAGATTGTATCAACATAGTAAAATGTTGATTAGCATGATGGAATGGTGCCAAAAACATAATATTTTTTTTCAATGATTGAACTGCAATGGGAACCTGCTTCGCCCACAGTTATGCTAATCTCACATGGGCTGGTGGGAGGAGCAGGTTCTCAACAGCCCACCACTGGATGTTTGGAATGCTCACATTGTAATGTGGCTGCGATATATAGATGATAGCTTTGGTATCTGGAAAGGAAATGTAGAGAGTGCCAAAAGGTTTGAAGATAGTATCAATGAGAATGATCTAAATTTGAAATGTTCCAGTAACATCAATAAACAAGAGATTGAATTTGTGGTTGTTAAGGTGAAAATTGAGAAGGGTAGATTGGAGACAACAGTACATAGAAAGCCCACAGCAGGTAACAGCATATTACATGCGGATAGCTTCCATCCCAAACCACTGAAGGAGAGTATCCCTTTTGGGGACGTTTTGCGAGCCAAGAGAATATGTAGTACAGAGAGTAATTTTGAAGTAGTCCAAAAAGACATGATGACAAGATTAAGAGTGCAAGGCTATACCGGTACAACATTAGCTGATGTAAGTAGAAAGGTAGACACACGCTCAAGAGAAAGTTTACTGTTTAATACACAACAGAAGAAGAAAAAAATAGGGATACAGCAAAATCAAAGGTTTAAAACTACTTACAATACAGCTCATACACAAGTGAGAGCAATACTACAGAAACATTGACATATGTTTAAAAGAGATTCCATCATAGGGGGAGAGATGAGAAAATGTCAGCAAATTATCTATCGAAGAGGGAAGTCGATGAGAGATGTATGAGTGAGAAGCGACATCAGACAGAGAAAACAGTAATATCTGGTTAAATCAGAGGAATGTTTTTTACAAATGTTTGAAATTTAAGTAATGTAAAAATGGTGAAAGCATTAAAATAGTGATAGGAGGTAGAACAGCTCATAAGATCAAGGGGCTATATATCTGCAAAAGTGAATATGTAGTGTATATCCTGAAAAGAAGTTGGCCGAAAATCTACATGTCCATAAACGTATTTTACAACACCTGTGAGCAATTCAGAATAGAGATGACACCTATCCGGTAGCCCAGCATATCGATGAGGTACATGGGAAAGTTCATGATTTAAAATATAGTGTGGTTGATGGAGTATCAAAGGATATGAGAGGAGGAGACAGGGAAAATAAATTAAGGATTTTGGAGTTAAAGTACATAATAGCTCTTGACACCAAAGAACCAAATGGGCTTAATAGCAGTGAAGAATTGTATATACAACTGAGATGACAAGATCATCACTCTGTATTTTGCATGTGACAATACTAGAAAAATGTTCGACAAAAAGTATGTTTTAGTGAAATAATATTAAGTCTGTCAATGCAGCTATTAAGTACAAGTTGAGCCAGTCATAAAATGCAATATTGATAATAAAAAAAATAAAAAAACAGAGTGTTTTTTGTTCACGGATGTTTGCTGATGTGATCATGTGACGATATAAATAGTAGGCAAACATGGAGTCGCACAGGTTGACAAAGGCAGCAATGCCGAAACGCGTTCCTGTTTCACGTGGTTGAATAAAATATACTGCAAACTCATCTGCTCTTGGAGTACCTGTCTTCCTTTAAGCAGGAGAAAAGTGTGGATTTAAAGACGCAGTGGCACGCGTCAGATGCAGGGCACCACCTGTGTCCAGGAGCTGAGAGATATGCCAAATAAGTGTTTATATATATATATATCAGCTTAAAGTAAGAAGTCATAAGTTACTTTAAAGAACTCCACACACTAACACTAATTGAAAATTGTCAGCTTAAAGTAAGATGTCCTAAGTTAATTTAAAGAACTCCACACACTAACACTAATTGAAAAACAATTATAACAGAACACTAAGCACTTATCTTTGGTGTTAAATGAAAGAGGATTTGGTATAATCCTACTATCTCTGAACACAATAGACAATCCTAGACTCAGATCCCAGCATCCCCACGACAAAACTGTGCGATCCACGTTTTATCGCCTGACTTCATTGTGGATCGTTTTCCTCTAGTCATCCAGTTTGAGAGCACACTGGAGTGATGCAGTATGGGAGCTGTACTATAACATCATGTACAGGGTTAATATTAAATAATTGTGTTTCCCATTTTATAATATAGGTCTATGTAAATAGCAAACAAGAAAAACACATTTTGGGTGACTTATGGCAAAGGGCATGGCGGAATTCCTGGATGTTTAACGTTTAAAAAAATAATGACTTCCAGTAAATGTCACTGAATTCAGCGATATAATCATGGG
The DNA here is from genome assembly GCF_031143425.1 of Pleurodeles waltl. Taxonomy (NCBI): domain Eukaryota; kingdom Metazoa; phylum Chordata; class Amphibia; order Caudata; family Salamandridae; genus Pleurodeles; species Pleurodeles waltl. Next base: position 984,217,062 of record NC_090450.1, read on the forward strand.
TGCTGAGAATGGTGTTTTATGTTTCATTTGGGAGTCAGTCTCATACATGTACGTGACGTTTGTTAGCTGCTTTATATTTGTTGATGGCTCGGCTCGTGCTTTGGCTCGTAGAGCCAAGCCGCCTACATCCTTGTACATTCTGCTCCGGGTGCCTTTTGGGCACCTTTTCCTTCCGTGGGATGTAAGACGTCCCTGCTCTGACAGGTGGATACCGTTCAACCCTCTCCAGCTACCTCGGCTGCCCCCGCCACACCGCCCACCCCCGTCGCCTACTTACTGGGACCGCCGTTAACTCATCCTCACGTCCATCCTCCGCAGCTGCACTTTTAACCGGCGACTGTGGTCCGTCTGCCGAGCACTTCCGGGTCGCCCACCAACCAATCCCACGCCTGGACATTCCCTGTGCGTCATCAGGGAGGGAGTGGGCGGTACTGCTGCGGTGTAGCACGGCACAGATTGGGGCACGGGGGACACTCAGCCAATCCTAGTGCGCCGTATAGAGCTCCGAAGTGCCGATTGGCTGGAGGTCCGCACGTGCCTCACCGATCAGTCCTCTTATAGTCGGCGGGTGCCGCCCATCTTAGTCAGAAGGGGGTTGGAGATGGCTGGTTCGGTGAAAATTACCTGAATGCGCGGTCCGAGGCGGTGTCGGGCCGGGCAGGTCGAGCGAGGCGGCTGCTGCCCACATTTCTGGTTAGGATAGAAGGAGGGGACGAGTGGGGAAGGGGTAAAGCGCAAAGTAGGGCCCGAGTGGCGAGAGCGGGTGACGGTTGGATCCACAGTCATGTCATGACTGACAACAGAGCAGGCCCTTTTCACATTTATTTCTGGGGCTCCGGCTGGAAGTGACAGCCGGGATCCTGTAGAACAGAGGTTGAAAACTTTTTAATGCCACCCCCCCCTAGTGAGGAAAAAAATAATTGAGGTTCCCTTCTGAATTTTTCACAAATATTCTATTAAATTAGCAATGTTTGTCTATCCTTATTTAAACATTGCAGTGAAGTTCTGCTGCTGTTTTAGAAATGCAATCAAATACTTTATGCCAAACATGCTATTCTGGCCAGGCAGGCCTTGCTTTTAAACGTATCTGCAGTGTGATTATTAGAAGCGGGGTTTTGAGGGTTTTGAAGGTTATTTGGAGTCCCTTTTATTTTGACACATACTTCAAGCTTAGTGTAGTGTCGGGGGGGGGGAGGTGTCCGAGACCGTCCCCTACACGGTAGCGTGATGCGCGCAGACAGAATAGATAACGCAGACACTTGTTTGTTTTTGGAGAACGCGTGGTCGGATGCGGCCCAGTTCTATGCACCAGCGGTCCAGCGTGTCTCTCCTGGGCCGTGATGCCGCTGCAGCTGGACCACCGACCACGCCCTCTTTATTCTTATACCCCTGGGCCGGAGGCCGCAGGGTAAACCATATTTTACAATTAAGGAGGGGAAATCCGCCTCCAACATCTGGGGATCACCTGAGTCTAACGCACTCAGGCAACCCCTCCTAATGATAGGTGTTGGCTGATCGGTTACGTCACCGGTCAGCCACACTACATTCTTCCAAAAATTTATAAACAACAAACAACACACTATGGCATGATAAAGATTCACACTTTGCGGAAATGGTCACGCAGACGAGTGGAAGGGCAGGGATTGTTACGTAAGTTATATTTGGTCACCTCTGATCGGTTTTGGGTCGAACACGAATCAAAAATGGCGCTCGGCGGGTCACCCTGCGTCTGGCCTGGTAACTCGTCTCGGTGAAGAATTTGAACCGCCCTCCTCAACCGGTAACAACGGCGAGTCATCATCCTCGCCACGCAGCTCGCCCCTGGGATCCTCGCCCATAGGACAGTACTTCTTGAAGAAGGATACATTGCGGGTGACAGTCTCACTTCCCCGCTGAGCCACAACAACAGATCCTTTTCGATGAATGATGGTCCATGGGGCAGTGTCGAAAGGTGTGCAGAACTTACTTCCTGGCAAGACGTGCTTCAACAACACCAGACCCCCAACAGTGAGGTCAGACAGAGCAGCCTTCCGCCTCAGGTTGGCCCGCTGGGTGGTCGCACTCCTCTTTTCCTGAGTGTGACCACTGTTCATTGCAGGTGGGCCCCACGAGGGGTGATGAGGAATGGTATCTGCAAAGGCCCTCCCAAATGCAATGTGACTTTGTGTCCTGTCCGTGGTGGAGTGAGGTGTTTGTCGGTAGTTGCGTAGAAAAGAGAATATGGCATAATCCACAGCCTGGCCACCAGCAACAGCGATGCGGATCACCTTATTGAGAGTTCGCATGAACCTCTCCACTTCACCATTGGCCTGAGGCCACCGGGGAGTGATTCGTCGATGACGGGTGCCAGTAACGCTCAGATACTCCGCTAGCTCACGGCTTTGGAAGGGCGGACCATTGTCTGTCTTGATTTCGGATATCAAACCATGAGTGGCTATGGCTTTCTCTAGACCCAATACCACAACATCCGCCGTGAGGGCCGGAATGATCTCCACTTCCGGGTACTTGGAGAAATCATCTATTAGGACCATGGTATGGCGGCCATCAGGTAAGCTCCCGGAATCGAGGCTAGCGGACATCCAGGGCCATTCTGAGGAGGGCTCAGTCTCAATAGGGGCGGGCCTGCTCGGCTCTCCAGTGGCCTGACACCATACACAAGATTTCACCAATTTCTCAACGTGTTTGTCCATGAGGGGAAACCACACTTTTGTCCGCAGCCGCCCTTTGGTCTTGACCATACCCTGGTGGCCGTTGTGTGCCAACTCGACGGCCCGGGTTGTGGGGGCCGACGGAATGACTAGTCGAGTACCCCTCAGTAAGCACCCTTTTGCATCAGTAGTGTGTTAATTCCTGACGCTGTGCAGACCCCCAATGACGCGTTGGGACTCTCGGTTCAGCAACGGCAACTGTCTCTTCAATACATGCCACTGGTTGTTTCTCATGGCTGCAAGGACCTTTTGTAGGCATTCATCATCTTGAGTGGCCTGCACAACTTCGTCCATTGACATGGGCATTGGTCGGGACCGATCCGTGACGTACCTCACGTATTCCTCGGTCTCTCGGGCATCATCAACCTCAGCATCCAACGCTGCTCGGGGATGCCTTGACAGGTAATCCGCTGGGTTCTCAGATCCTGGACGGTATTCTAGTTGGCAGTGATAGTCTTGCAGTTGCAACATCCAATTCTTTATTCTCGGCGGAGGCTTGGAGGCGGTGCCATTGAAGAGGGGGAGTAAGGGCTTATGGTCGGTGGTCACAATGAATGGACGGCCATGGACATAGATATGCTAGTGTTTGCAGCCCCAGTGCACAGCGATGGCCTCCTTCTCTATCTGAGAGTATCGCTGTTCAGTCTCGGTGAGCGACTGGCTGGCATATACGACCGGGGACCACCTCCCCTCCGTTTGCTCCTGGAGTAACACGGCACCTAACCCTTTTGGCCCTGCGTTGACGGCGATCTTCGTGTTCCTTTTTGGGTCAAAGTACCTTAAAGTGGTTTCGCTGGACAGGGCCTCCTTGATAGCTTCAAAAGCTGCCTGCTCCTCGGCCTCCCACTTCCAGTGTTCAGCGGCTTTTGTTAACCTCTGCAGGGGTTAGGAGAAGTTAGACAGATGTTTGATGAAACAGCTGCAATAATTGACCATGCCGAGGAAACTCCGGACCTCTGTGATGCTCGTGGGGGGAGACGTGTTCTTGATGTCCTCTACCTTGGTCGGATCTGGAGCAACGCCATCTGCAGAGAAATTGTAGCTGAAGAACTGTATTCTGTCTTTGAGGAATTCGCACTTACGGCTGTGCAAGGTGAGTCCAGAATCTTGGATGCGCTGCAGGACACTCTGGAGGCGAGAGTGGTGTTCTGCAATGGTGGGTGCGTGGACGAGAATATCGTCGCTGACGTTGATGGTTCCGGGCAGGTCGGCCAGCAGTTCCTGGATGACGTTCTGGAACACTTCTGCGGCACTAGATATCCCAAAGTTCAGTCGTTTGTACCTTCTTAGCCCGATGTGTGTGGAGAAGGTTGTGATGTATCTGGAGTCCTTTGCTTATACCAGCTGGTGGTACCCTGACCGGAGATCAAGCTTTGAAAACCACTGAGATTCGCTGAGCTCTCCTAAGATGTCATCAATGGTGGGGGTCAGGTGTCTTTCTCGTTTGATGGCAGCATTGGGGAGGCGCATGTCCACACATGTGGACCTCCCCTGGTTGCTTGGGTTTACGGGCTACCACAATGGGTGAGACCCACGGTGTGGGTCCTGAGACCTTTTCGATGATGCCTGCCTTTTCGAGGTGGTCCAGTTCTCTTTCCACCTGTGGCCGGAGGTGAAATGCGACTCGTCGGTGCCGGAGGGCTACTGGCTGTACCGTCTCGTCGATATGGAGTTTGATCTCGCGATCTCGGAGGCAGCCGATCCCTTCGAATATCCCCGTATACTTCGCCAGTAGGTCCGTCATGGATTCATGATGGATGCTGAATGCAAACGTGTCTATCTCCAGCTCTTCAGCAGCCTTGCAGCCCAGTAGCATTCCTTGTCCTTCTTCGATCACATAGACCTTTGCTGGGATGGACCGCGATCCGTGGGCGAGGGTGGTTCGGAACATGCCCTTCAGGGCCAGTGGGATGTTTCGTCCATATGCATAGACCTTTACACTTGCCTTCGTTAGCGTTGGGGTCGGCGTCACCCGGCAATGCTCTTCCGCTGCTAGGAGGTTGATGGATGCTCCTGAGTCCACTACTGCAATTGTCTCGTGTGTGCCCATTCGAATCTGACACCTTGACAGTTTGGCCTGCTGAGAGTGGGTATGTTTAACTGTAAAAAGGGCATGAACTACGTGTACCATGGTTTCATCATCGTCCATGTCACTTCCAGGATCTGACTTATTGGACGTTGTACTTTTGGTTCCAACGTTGACTGACACATTCCCAGTTCTAATTCTTCTGGACCTGCAGACTTTTGCGAAGTGATTTGTTTTCCCACAGCTGGAGCATATCTTGCCTCTCGCGGGGCACTCTGAGGGTTTGTGTGGGACTCCCCCGCAGTATCCACATTGCCTGGTCTGAGTCTTGTTCGGCCGTTGTTTGGATCTGCTCGTGGGCGCCATGATCGCATTGGCTGTCTCTTCTTTTATGGGTCGCTGTAAGGCTGCCTCCATGTGGGATGCGCGGGCCCGTGAGTTCTTTCGTACGCCCCATTTGCAGAATGTCCGGCAAAGGCTTTCCGGATTCTTCTAGAATGCGTTCCCTGAGCTTTAAGGAGGCACATCCCTGGATGAGTTGTCCCCTCACCTTCTCCGTCTCATCATTGAACCAGCAGGTGCTGGCTAATTCTCTCAGCCTCATATGGAATGCAGGCAGTGATTCTTCTGTTTGTTGTCTGGCCTGCCTGAATATGAACCTCTCATAGTCGGTGTTGACCATTGGCTCGAAGTGCCTGTTTAATGCAGCTATTAGCGTTGTGTGCGTTTTTGGGGCATCTTCCACGAGGTTTTTGAATATTTTGTATATGTCTCTCCCTCCTATATGGATGAGCATGGCACGTTTCTGGTCATTTGCTACTTTGGTGGCTTCGAAGAAGAGTAGTACTCTTTCCACCCACTCCTTCCATCTAGGGGCTTGAGCAGAAGGGGCCCCTTCCACGATGAATGGTTCTACTGGGGGGATAGAAGACATGGTGGCTGGATGGACCAGGGTGCTGTTACAGCGTCAGGCGGGCGTTATTTTCCCCTTTTTGTATTTTTTTTTTGCTGCTAAGTTCTATGGGTGCGGGGTGTAGGGGCTTCACCGTACTCACAGTTCCTTTCTTTTTGTTTCAGGTGCAGTCTTGTGGGTGGGATCCTGTGGTCAAAATTCAGGATCCCACATCCGTGTCCAGAGTCCTTAACTTGCTTGGTTTTCAGGCTTTATCCAGGAAGCCAGGAGGGACGAGCCGCGAAGAGGATAGTAATCTGGGGCAGGGAACCACAGGAACGGCACGAGCACCGCGTGAAGTGCGGCCGCCGCTTTGATGTGCCTGGGCTGTGTGCTAGATCGCACCTGCCGCACGAGCACCGCGTGATTAGCGGCCGCTGCGGGATGATCTTTGACATGTGGAGCCGCCGCCCTCGTCGCCAATGTAGTGTCGGGGGGGGGGTCCGAGACCGTCCCCAACACGGTAGCGCGATGCGTGCAGGCAGAATAGATAACGCGGGCACTTGTTTGTTTTTGGAGACCGCGTGCGGGCCAGTTCTATGCACCAGCGGTCCGGCGTGTCTCTCCCGGGCCGTGGTGCCGCTGCAACTGGCCCACCGACCATGCCCTCTTTATTCTTATACCCCTAGGCCAGAGGCCGCGGGGTAAACCATATTTTACAATTAAGGAGGGTAAATCCGCCTCCAACATCCGGGGATCACCTGAGTCTAACGCACTCAGGCGACCCCTCCTAATGATAGGTGTCAGCTGATCGGTTACGTCACCGATCAACGACACTACAGCTTAGATATAAATGACAAAACAAGTCAGTGTTGGCCATTGCAGAGCATTTACTGCAGCTCACTTTTTCAGCTTAAATCAAAGTCTTCTTACCATATTGCTTCCTTGGCCAGAGCCTGGAGATCCCCTGGGATCACTTGAGGCACCCATGGCAGGGGCACTCCCTAGTTTGAAAGCCCTTGCTGTAGAATATTGAGCCTTTGTTGTCTACGGCATTCATAGCATTGACTTGCCTTGGGCGAAATCAGAATTGGTGTCACTCATACCATGATTACGGGTATAGGTGGTATTTATCGTACAGGATATATAACACCAAGGGGTGAGTTATTTGAATGGGTGGAAGGTGGCAGCCCACATTTTTTTTTCGAAGCACTGGATCAAAGAGGTTCTGAAGTCAAAAGGACTGTCCTCAATTTTAATAGTGGAACATGCCACACTGTAGCATAATAGAAAAGAAGGTCATCTGTCATATGATGGCCAGACTGTCAAACTCGTCATGGACTAAATCCAGAAGGTGCAAAAACTCTGAAAAACATTTGACTCAATGAAACAGGAACTCAGGGCCACAACTATAAAATATATGGTTGTGTTTCCTGTTAAGCTACACGTAATACACAGTAGCATGTCCTATTTCGTTTCAAATCCAGAGGATGTCTGAAAATGACTGAATATAAGAGATAGATTAGGCATGGTGCAATCATGTAGAAGAGAAACTAGAACATGGAGCATTCACGCTAGACTCAACAGAACCCAAGAGAGTCCCATCGGGCCATCAGACCTGCTCAAACCTGGTTGAGAGTGATAGTTGTGCTGGAAAATCAGACTGAAACTGAAATTACAGATCATTGAACTGGAGAGAGCACGGATCTGCTGCAGAGCATATTGTCAGCCCCTAGACAATCAGAAGGTGACTGAATGATGGGGAGACGATCCTGAATTGAAACACTTTGCCAGAATGGGGGTGATGGGGAGTTGAACGTCTGCATGAACAAGAGAGTGGGAGCTGGGGAAGGAAAGAAGGGGCAGAGAGAGCAAAAACAGCAATTAGGGAGGTGACGACAGGTGTATTCTCTCAAACAGTAGGTGACAGATTTTAAATTAGGACAGCTGGGAAAGGCACTTCTCATAGGCAGCTACCTGCGACCCACTATGCTGCGGGCAACACTTGGGGGACAGAAGCCCCTGCAAATAGCTTTGTGTTTATTGGTTAGGGTTTTGCTAGTTTACTCTGGTTGAGAATCACAACAATTAAGAAATTGAGTTGAAGTTGTATTGCTTGCTAATGGGAAGACGCATACAGTTTAGTTTACAGATTGTTTACCCAGGGGGTGGTCAAGTCAGGTTGTGCACCACATAATATATAAGTCTTGGGAGAGGAACTTTTGCCATCAAGGACACATTTACCTTCACAAGAGATAAGACTCTGGAAATCAATCAATCAATCAATCATTGAATTTATAAAGCGCGCTACGTACCCGTGAGGGTTTGAAGGTGCTTGGGGGGGGGGGGGGGGGGGGAGAGCTGGTGTTACTGGTCGAAGAGCCAGGTCTTGAGGAGTCTTCTGAAGGTGAGTAGGTCTTGAGTCTGTCTCAGGTTGGTGGGGAGGGTGTTCCAGGTTTTGGCGGCGAGGTATGAGAAGGATCTGCCGCCGGAGGTCTTTCTTCGGATGCGGGGGACGACGGCGAGGTTAGTGGAGCGGAGCTGACGGGTGGGGGTGTAGAAGCTGAGTCTGTTGTTTAGGTAGGCTGGTCCAGTGTCGTGGAGCTCTTTGTGAGCGTGGGTAAGAAGCTTGAAAGTGATCCTTTTGTCCATGGGGAGCCAGTGAAGGTTTCTCAGGTGGTGGGAGATGTGGCTGGGGCGGGGTACGTTGAGGATCAGCCGGGCGGAGGCGTTTTGGATACGTTGGAGGCGTAGTAGGTCTTTTGCTGGGATGCCTGTATAGAGTGCGTTGCCGTAGTCCAGCCTGCTGCTGACGAGGGCCTGTGTCACTGTTCTTCTTGTTTCTGTCGGGATCCACTTGTAGATTCTGCGGAGTGTGTTGTAGCAGGAGGAGGAAACTGTTTTGACCTGTTTAGACAAGGTGAGGGAGGAGTCGAGGATGAAGCCCAGGTTGCGAGCGTGGTCGGACGGTGTCGGCGGGGTTCCTAGTGCAGTGGGCCACCAGGAGTCGTCCCAGGCGGAGGTGGTGGGTCCGAAGATGAGGACCTCCGTCTTGTCCGAGTTCAGTTTCAGACGGTTGTTTCTCATCCAATCGGCGATGGATTTCATTCCCTCGTGGAGGTTGGTTTTGGTGGTGTGGGGGTCTTTGGTGAGTGAGAGGATGAGCTGGGTGTCGTCTGCGTAGGTGAGGATTTTGAGGTTGTGTTGTCGGGCCACTTGAGCGAGGGGGGCCATGTAGATGTTGAACAGCGTCGGGCTGAGGGATGAGCCTTGGGGGACGCCACAGATGATGTCGGTGGCTTCGGAGCAGAAGGGGGGGAGTCGGACTCTCTTTCTTCTGCCGGAGAGGAATGAGACGATCCAGTCGAGGGCTTTACCTTGAATTCCGGTTTCGTGGAGGCGTGATTTCAGGGTGCGGTGGCAGACTGTGTTGAAGGCGGCAGATAGGTCCAGGAGGATGAGGGCTGATGTTTCGCCGTTGTCCATTTGGCGTCTGTGGCGGCGAGAAGGGCGGTTTCGGTGCTGTGGTTTCGTCTGAAGCCGGACTGGGAGGGGTCTGGGATGCCGTTGTCTTCGAGGTGGCTGGTTAGTTGTTTGTTGACGATTTTTTCAATCACCTTTGCTGGGAAAGGGAGCAGGGAGATGGGTCGGAAGTTCTTGAGGTCGTTGGGGTCTGCTTTGGGCTTCTTGAGGAGGGCGTGGATTTCGGCGTGTTTCCATTTTTCAGGGAATGTTGCTGTTTCGAAGGAGATGTTGATGACCTTCCGTAGTTGGGGCGATAGTGGAGTCGGCTTTGTTGTATACGTGGTGAGGGCAGGGGTCTGACGGAGATCAGGAGTGGATGGAGTTCATGATCTTGCGTGTCTCTATGTTGTTCACGTTGGTCCAGGAGGTCAGGTGGTTTGCACAGGTGGAGTGTTCGGGGGTGGAGTCTGGCGTGGGGGTGGCGTCAAAGCTGTCGTGGATGTCAGTGATCTTCCGGTGGAAGAAGGTGGACAGTGAGTTGTAGAGTTCTTGGGATGGAGGGATGTCGTTGATGTTGGCGCTGGGGTTGGAGAGTTCTTTCACGATGCTGAAGAGCTCTTCGCTGTCCCCCACACAGCTGCCGGTATCCTCCGAAACCACCACTGTGCACAACATAGATTGTATAGAAACAGACACAACCAGAAAGGATGGAGGACATAATCTTCTTGGCCACTTGCAATGTAAAAGGCCTTAATAGATATGTAAAACACAGAGTACATATATATTTTGAGACAGCACACAGCAGAGATCACATTTCTTCAGGAAACACACCCGACGGATGCTGAAGAGAGCCTTGTTTGAAAAAAATGGAAAGCACAGTTGTGTTCTTTTACATATTCTGCCGTCACTAAAGGAGTATCAATCTGGAAAGCACCAGGGCTTTTCTTCCTGCCACACTGTTCTAGGGTATATGTAGAAGAAATATGTATTCTTGTTTATAATTCCTTGATAATAAAGAGAAAACCTATTAATGTTTATGCATCTAATACAGATGACAGGAACGTCTTCTGGACTCTGCTACAATTGATGATGTCCTATATTGATATCCCAGTAATATGGATTGGGGAATTGTATCTAACTCTTCAATTTGAACATGGACAGACACTTACTAAATAGTCTATGGTCAGAGGATTTACAGAAGTGAAGGCCAGAATAGACTGTATTAGCATATGGAGGGTGATTTAAAGCATACTGAAGGGTTGAGAGAATTAGTAGCCCAACACTATGTTTCCCCCTGCATTTCACCCCAGTGGTGCGTTAGATAGTTCCTGATATCCTAATGGAAGTTTTTAGAAAATCCACTTCAATATAAAATCATCAGTCCCACCACATTTTCAAATATTGTTCCAAAATTGATCTTTATTGTTTATCTGTATCTTTTCAATCTTCATATGTTATACAGTCCTAAGAAATCAGTGTACAGCCATCATGTGTTTTGAGGAATGTCCTCTTTTTCAAGGCCACAGACTTCTTATAGATCTTTTCATTTATATTCGGTTTTAGTGCACAATTCAAGGCGGTAGTTCCACAACCATCAGTATTAATCTTACCCCATTTAAACGGTACCCAGAGTTGAGGAACAAAGGTTCGCCTTTAGGATTCACCGAAAGTCTAGTAATTCATTTTGTGGTGAATCCTAACTGAGAAACTGGTTTCTTGGGATTGTACAGGACACTCATTTCCGCAATAGATACCTTTCCCATCATTCACACATTACAATTAAATATTACAACCCAGCCGGACCTGGGTACCGGCATCATAGTTGGCACGTTTCCCAGGTCCATGTGTGATGTGCTGCTCCAGTCCAGATTTTTTCCTTTGAATCAAGGCACATGGGAAATTTTGTAATGCAATAAACAAGAGTACAATTCCTAGAATTCAAAGAAAAAACTTGGACTTGAGCAGCTCTGGATCTGGGAAACTTGGCAGGACTGCAACATGTAGACTAAACCCAGATGCCCCTTTAGACAAAAGTTTTGTAGAAAATATTCACAAGACAATAGACACAAACCTGGATGGTAACTGCGAATCAGTGACCACCAGAGATAGCAAGTGGGAGGCTATAAAGTTAATGTTAAGGGGGAGAGCATGAGTAGGGTATATGTTATCAGACAATAATCGCAGAACACCTTGATCCAGCAGGAGAAAAGAGTGGCCCTGCTGCCAAAGCAGGATGCCTTGAACCCACTGAAAGAGGCAGGAGTTGGGAAAAACCTGTGACTCCATGGGCAAATTCACCTTCAGAGAATACAGTAAAAAATTGAAGAGAGGGATATAAGTCTAGGAGACTCCTGGCCTGGCTTCTGAAACGTGAAAGACTTCTGTTCCTGATGTAGACCCTAAAAAGACCTGAGAGTAACCTAGTGAAGACGTAGGCCAGTATTAACAGTGCCCTACACCAGAAGTTATACAAATAGCCTAATCCACAGCTAGGGCCCTCTGTGGTGGACTTCCTAGCAGAGTTACAACTCCGGAGGCTGGAAGAGGACCTCCAGAAGAAGGAACTAATAGAAGCCATTTGCAATATGTCCTGGAGGAAGGCATCACGGGGAGACAGGCTGACCCCTGGGCTCCCTGGTTCTTGAAGACCAATGCAACTTCATTCTGGGACCTTGCATATTCATGAATCTTAGAAAATTAATGTGTCAGTGGCACGTTGGTGATGCTGAATATCAAAAAGGTGTGTGATACCTTGAACAGGAATTACATGATGTCTGCATTGGATATGATGGTCTGGCTTACTGGGTTGGGTCAAACGATTATACACAGATCTCATAGCCTATATAAAGTTAAATGGACCATAGAGAGGGGTACCAGGCAGGATTGCCCCTTGTCTCTGCTATTGTATTCCCTAACCGCCAAGCCATTGGCAGCCAGCCTAAGAGAAGCAATGTAGGAATGAGTTATCTGGGGAAGGGCCACGGTATATATGGTATTGATGTATGCTAATGTCACGTTGGTGTTCCTTAGCCAGCGTCACAGATCGGTCCCCATCCTGTTACAGGAACCGGAGGCATTCAGTGAAGTCTCAGACCTTTGCGTTAATAGATATATGACTGTGCTTTTTCCCTTGGGCGGCTTGGCAAGAATCGGCCTGGAAGAACACCAGAGAACTGATTTACAATGGGGCCCTGATAGGTTTCAATATTTAGGAATGCAGCTAGCAATCTGTGGTGAAAACCAATATTCATGTAATAGGGGGAGTGTACTCGGGGAGGTTGAATCATCTGTCCAATTCTAGAACTCACTTCCATTGTGGGGGGATTGCAATAGCAAAGACGGTATTTCATCCCTGAAGCCAATAATGTTACAAAATACTCAATGCCCGATTCCACACGCTACTTGCAGAGAACTAGATACTTTACAACATTCATTGGTGTGGGCTGGCAAACAAAGTCTGGTCTACCAGGATGTCTTAAATATTGATAGAATATAAGGTGGCCTCAGTTTACCTGCCTTCAAATTGTGTGACATAGCATTCATCTGCAACATGGTGCGAGGATGCAGGTAATTGGGAAAAAGACAGCATGGGTCTAGCTCTTATGGAGAAATCCCTCTTGGTGTTCCTGATGTTAGGGGCAAATATACATTTAATACCCCCATGTCGTATGCCTGACAGCGTTTGCATGGGTGATAGCCATGAAGAGAGTCCTGGGCATGCCGAACACCTTTCAGTAAGTCTTTGGATATCTGGTGGCTATTGGCATTCCAGATATAAACAAAACGTGTCAATAGTTCAATAGATGCAAGGTGGCCGTCGTTCTCATGGCTATTTGTATCCAGTTAAGGAGTGCATTTTCTTTACAGAAGCATAAGAGGAATCCGGGCTGAGACCTGGACAGTTCCTTGGTTTTGCAAAATTGGCTCGGACTGCCAGTGAAATGTAGGTTGGATTCCCCAACATCCCAACCACCTCAACAATGGTAGAGGCAATATTAGAAATGAGGAAGGACCTTGGGTTATTGTCACATATTTATAAAGCATAAAAAAGGCAGGAGGAAAATAGCAATAGAAATGCAGTAGGCATAGGAAGAAGACGTAGAGGCATCATTACTGGTGAAGGATATGGAAATGCATGTGCTCAAGTACAGGATTGATCACGTAACACAAGATTTAAATTAATTTACTTAAATTTCCTACTCTGTAAGTTTCTGCCTCTCGTCCCTCCAAAATCTCAAGCGAATATATCCAGATATATCCTCTCATGCCCGAGCTGTGTAGAGAGAAGCTACATCTATTTATTTAACATGGACATTAACAAAAACTGGAACTGGAATAAGTTCAAGATCAGCAGCGAATACAAAAATTGAGGACACGATCAAGCATTATCTGTCCCAAGACCTAAGGGATTCAAAATTCAGCGTACATTTGCAGCACTGCGATTGCTACTGGCAAAACAATGCATAGCTATCCCATGGCTCCAACACAGAAGCAGTGAAATGAAACCATTGGGGACATATCTACTAGAATTGGCTTTGGCCGAGGAATTGAGGATAAAGGAAGGTCATGATTGATGAAAAAGTAACTGAAGATCTGTCCACGTGGATGGATTAGTCAAATACATTAGCAGCACCAGAACATACCTGGCCGTAATAAAAGCACCAGATGGTATAAAATACCCTCTGAGATGGGATACGAGCTGAACAAGAGATTTGTAACTAAGAAAAATAATGATAATACTCACACAGTGCAGGACCTCACAAGGCTATCATAATAAATGTTTTAAAGATGAGTAAATATACATGATGTGAAGGTCAATATGTGAGCTTAAGAATAATTCGTTTGAAATGTCTGTCTTTAGTGTAAGATATCATGCTGTGAAAATTCTACAATGATTAGTATGTTTTTTCATTGGTACTTTCAACAATTATAGCACTTTACCACTTTCCTAACATTGCTTTTTTGTAGGTATTTTATCCGTCAGACTGTGACTTGCCCGTGTGTGGAAAAAATAACGCAAACTATGGGGAGGAAGCTGTGTGAGCTACTTCTACAGCCAGCATCACCAGTTGAGAGAGTGTGACTGGTCAGTGCTGGTGGGTGCAGATATTAGAGCATCCACACTGCGGGTGTAGGTAAGAGTAAGGCTTTCTCCATACACTAAGGAAGAAGCGCAGTGCTAAGAGCCTTTCTGGAAATGGAAGCCTGTTAATACTGTGGGACGGTCTTCTTTGCTTGCAGAGCTCCCAAGCTCCTCTCCTTACCAATGAGGGGACTGTAAGGGATGTTGGACCTTAAAGACAACTGTGCTCCAATTACTGCTAGGTGGTAATAAATCATGAGCTCATATAAGAGCATGATGTGCTCTTATGGAAGGAAAGATGGACCATATGCATCCTCACAAAAGTTGGATTATTAGTTGGATATGAACAGCGTGCTATCAAGACAGACCCTTCCTTGCACAACCATCTCCAGCTAACTTAAACAGGATGATACACTCCAACATGGCATCCCCACAGTCACGCTGCCAGTTACAACCCAGACCCACACTAGTGTTGTAACCTTTCTTATAAAATAAACTTAGGTTTCTGGATTTTTGTTTTACCTCCTCCCCATCAAGGCTACTCTGTTACCAGATAGGATACAACTGCTTTATCAGTTATTACCTCAATGTGAAGTCTTTCCAGCTTTGCTTAGAAAATCTCATGAAACCAACACGTGAAGAGCTATGCTCCGTAACGTTTGCTCAGCTTCCAAACACCGCTTTAAGATTAAAGTCCTTTTTATTGTCTATTTTCTCTGTATTCAATGACAGCTTCTTACTAACATTTGGTTATCTCAGGATTACACCCCAGTAATCAATGATTTAAGGCCATATATATAGTTTGGTGGAGGGGTTGCTCTGTCACAACAGTGACAGATATACCATCTGCTGAAATATAAATCCCATTATCTCCTATGGGATTTATATTTCGGTGGACAAAATATCTGTCACTGTTGTGACGGAGTAACCCGTCCACCAAACTCTAAATCAGGCCTTTAGTTCTAGATAGTTTTAAAATCTGTCAAGATGTTAGGAAGATAGGTAAGGCGGAGGAATTGTGGTTATTGCATATGCAGAGCTGCTAATTCAGCAAAGCTCTATTAGTCCAATTTCCGGTTGTGCGTCTTTATCAGGAGTGCTAAAGGTTGGTATGAAACACCTAGTTTTTATTTTAGTCTGTGGACCCTTCACTCCTCTCTAAAGTGTCTCTCAACTTTGTCAGAGGAAATTGCAATGTTCGATCTTCAGCAAGAAAATCTTATGCTCTTATTGGATTTTAATTATTGGAGCAATCATTCATTTCTTTTGTGGACCCCACCATGTCTTTCTTAATGATCTGACCATTTTAAATCTGGAACTTCAGAATGCCATTCCCACTTCCATATCTGGTCACCTTTTGGATCCTGTTTTTGCAGTACCAGACCTTAAGACCCATTCTGCCATTGCTCTCTCATGGGCAGATCATCTGGCAGAACCTAAGACATTCAGGTTCCTGTTCATTTAAAATTTCAGGTAGTCCACTTGGAGGTTCTGAGATGTGATTGGAAGAGATTTGAAGTATGAATTGTGTTTCAGTAACACTTTTTTATTGATTTTTCAATAAAGAGAACAAGAAAAATGACAACACCCCAGGATTAGGAACTACACCGCATAATATTAGACAGTTCCAAACATAGCAGACAACAGTATGTTCTTCCCGGTGGCCTAGTCTGTAAATAATAATAAAGCAGTAAGGCAAAACATTTGAATCCTTCCCCCCTATACTCCAACTATCTCCACCCTCTCACGTTGCCTACCATAGTTGGCACTGGTAGATGTGCTCTAATAAGTGAATGCTCGCACCACCCTGAAGCTATCAGGTAGGCGCTATCACAGCTTACTAAAAAACAGTCTACCCCATCTCTCTAAAATAGGCCCAAGTCCCTCCACCGGGACTATAGCACAGTGATCAGTAAGCCTCCACACATTAGCTTATAAACAGGATTCCATTTGGCCTCAAATCCTATATAAGTTCCATTCATGTTACTGGTGAGCATTTCCATTGCTTTCGGAGCCCAGAGCCTGTAGAATAACTGAATAAGCGGAATAGGTTCTGTCTTTTTCTAGCTGTATCCCATAGCTACTTTGGTCACTCCCAAGCATTGCAAGACCATGTGCCATTCATGTTTCATCATAATTTCTAGTAGAGGAGGTTTCACCTCCAGAAGCAGTACCTCTGAAATAAAGGGTAGCAGGAACCCCAGCACATCTTTCAACATGTCAGCCACCTTCTGCAAAAAAAGGGCAGAGCTTGGACAAAGCCACCAAAAATGTAACATGTCAGTGAGTCCCCACGTCCCCTTCAGCTTGCGTTTGGGAACATATGGTGCATGCACTAGAGGGTGTGATGCCACTTTGTATGGATTTTCTTGCCCTACATAGAAGTAGAAGATGAGTGTATGTCCCTCCCTAGCCGTTCTCACTGCTTGCGAGTGATTTGTGTTCCTAACAGGAGCTCCCAAGACTGTCTATGTTTCCATGTCTGTGGTGTATCTCGTGTGAGGAGCAGTCAAAACAAATTGGAGATGGTCTACATTGTACCTAGGAGTTGGGAAAGAGTGTTACAGATGGGGTTTTAACTTGCACGACTGCCTGCCGAATCTCTGAGTTCATAACCCAATGATGGATCTGGGGATAGTGCAATCATTCTTTCTCAGAGAGGTGAAACTGGGCTTTGCATTGCAAAAATATTTTTGGGGCAGAGGCACTAAACATATACAAAACCGAGCTGTGTAGAGAGAAGCTACATCTATTTATTTAACATGGACATTAACAAAAACTGGAACTGGAATAAGTTCAAGATCAGCAGCGAATACAAAAATTGAGGATTTTTTATTTAGCCATATTAAGGGACTTTGAACCATGGCATAGTCCAGTCGCCTCCTGTTCTTTTCAGACTCTAACATAGACCATTTCACCGCATACTTCAAATGGGAAGCAGCATAGTTGTGATGTATGCTAGGCATGGCCAGCCCCTCGCCTCTCTGGACGGAACCAGTAGACTCCAGAGGATCCTAGAAGTTTTGCCGATCCATACTGAATGCATTAAATGTTGTTGGATTTGATTTAACCCCTTCGCTGCCAGGCCTTTTCACCCTCCTGTGCCAGGCCTTTTTTTGGCTATTTGGGGCAGTTCGCGCTTAGGCCCTCATAACTTTTTGTCCACATAAGCTAGCCAAGCCAAATTTACGTCCTTTTTTTCCAACATCCTAGGGATTCTAGAGGTACCCAGACGTTGTGGGTTCCCCTGAAGGAGGCCAAGAAATTAGCCAAAATACAGTGAAAATTTCGTTTTTTTCAAAAAAATGGGAAAAAGGGGCTGCAGAAGAAGGCTTGTGTTTTTTCCCCTGAAAATGGCATCAACAAAGGGTTTGCGGTGCTAAAATCACCAGCTTCCCAGCTTTCAGGAACAGGCAGACTTGAATCAGAAAACCCAATTTTTCAACACAAATTTGGCATTTTACTGGGACATACCCCATTTTAAAGATTTATTGTGCTTTCAGCCTCCTTCCAGTCAGTGACAGAAATGGGCGTGAAATCAGTGCTGGATCCCAGAAACCTAAACAGTTCTGAAAAGTAGACAAAATTCTGAATTCAGCAAGGGGTCATTTGTGTAGATCCTACAAGGGTTTCCTACAGAAAATAACAGCTGAAAAATTGAGGTGAAACAGCAATTATTCTCTACGTTTTACTCTGTAACTATTTCCTGCAATGTCAGATTTTCGAAAGCAATATACCGTTACGTCTGCTGGACTCTTCTGGTTGCGGGGATAAATAGGGCTTGTAGCTTGTGGATTCTGATGTTGGTACGGTATTTCTTACTAAATGATCATATTTTCTTGAAAATGTAAATACTCTCCCATTTAGATAATCTAATTCTTCTCTTTTCAATTTCCTAGCTTTTCTATGTTTAACCTCATCTTGAAATTTCATTATAACTTCATTTAGAATCACGTAGTTCTTTTCTGTTGCTTCTTTCAGATTTAACTCACTTATTTCCTTCTCTAATATTTCAATCTCAGATTGTAATTTTGAAACCTTCCTCTCTTGTAAGTGCGGAAAGATATATGTGGGCAGTAGTAGTATTCGTCCCCTGAAAATAAGAATTTTAGAACACTGGAGAGCAACCAGACAGGAAGACGAATTATATCCAATAGCCTCCCATATGAAGACATGTGACAAACAAGGTACTCATAAGGAACTCAAATTCTTTGGTTTTGATCAATGTGAACAAAATCCACGAGGTGGTAACAGAGAATTAACTCTACGGAGAAAGGAATCGATTTGGATAATATGACTAGGGGCAGTGGAATGAGGCCTAAATTCAGACTATGAAATGTAATATTTTCTTGGTGATAGATAGGCAGGAATATACCAAAAAACGATGATAAGGCTCTGGTTCTGGTTTGATTGTAAAGGTGATATGTGGCTGGCATCATGACACACAACTTTTGAAAAATGTAAAAAATGCAAAAAATGTTAAACATTGTATTTTGACTTGTGATTATGTGTAGATTACTGATTTGGAACTTGGTTTCAAACGACTATGGGGGTAGAATTCATAGTATATAATGTGCCCATATCAAAACCATATACTCATCTACATATATGGGTTTAGAGTTACAAGATATTCAGGCCAAGGGACTTAGAGAAAAACTATAAGTAATATTCATTTGTGAAAGTTACAATTTGAGTACATATCAACTGAGTGTGCATAGATGTAATTTAATAATCTATTATAGACTTAGGTGAGTTGAATTGAGGAATAGATTATCATCAATAACTTAGAAGAACATGTCTCAATATGTTAGTCACTTACAGTCTAGAAAGCTTCACTCTATCTTGTAACACAAAACAGTTTGAAACATAAGTGGAGCGCTAGTATACACAAGAGGTTAGTCCGTCTTCTGTGTCTACAGACCGGAGGCGGTCCACTTTCTATTTTTTAATGTCTTCGCCGAGCGCATAAACGCCGAAGGAAACAATGGCGTTCTCCTTTAGCGTTTCCGGCGTACTCGCAGCAAAACAACGCTTGAAGTGAGGTAAGATCTTAAATACAGGATGATGTATGATATTTTTTCATTCTTGTAGCCTTTCTGATCTCTTGAAGTAAATGAGAACTAACATTTATGATATATTGACAGGATACGCCAGGTTAATACAAATGCCGGCATCCAAAAACGGGGGGGGGGAACGATCGATATTGACAAGATCCAGCAGGCAACATAGTGAGCTTTTGAAATTGATAACAGGTATACTCTAGCGTTCGTGTCAGTATTAATTTTGTCAGCACTATTCTGTTAACATCATTCACTCCATATACTTCTCACAGGAACACGACCTGTTGCGACTAATATTAGAAACTTTAGTTAGTAATTAACTAATTTAGGATAAATTAAATGTAGATTAATGATTACAATTGGTTGGGGCACATTTGTTCAGGAATGCTTGATTTCAAATTCTCACGGTTTCCACATTAAAACATGTATAGTGAGATATCTATCAAAGTGGCTGAGGGGGACTTAATGAGTTACCAATAACATATGCTAATTTATATTAAATGGAAATGTTATTATAGGAAGTCCTGAAGAAGTCAATGGGCACTCCCTAGACGAAACACGTGTTGACGGGACGGGCGAAGTTGTGATTTTTTTAATGGAAATTTGGAACATTATGGAAAATATGTGATGGAAGTTGGGAACAAGCTCAAGAAGAATTAAACGAGAATCTGCTCATGATACTGATTGGATGAGGACTCTCTATATTCAATTCAATTCAATTCAATTTTGTTTTACTTACTACTATATATGTGTGTAAAAAGTTATTTTTAGCGTGTGCTGCTACAATTGAAATTCCTTCCCCTTCTTGCTTGGAGGTGCAGGCTCCTTCCCCTTCTTGCCTGGAGGTGTAGGCTCCTTCCCCTTCTTGCCGGGAGGTGTGGTATCCTTCCCACCATGACTGGGTGATACCACCATTGTCCCTATGGACTGTTTGGCTGAGGTGCTGGGCTGGGTCATTGGGACCCTGCTCTTACGTACAAGACGGGGGGGCGAGAGGTCAAGTTGGGCAAGGCAAAGTTTCTTAGGGACATTGGGGTGGGAGGAGGGAGGAGGGAGGAGGGATGGGAGTGGAGGTTGAGGGAGTGGTTGTAGGAGGTGTATGTCTGCTGTATTTGGGTGCAGGTGTATGGGCTGGGTGCTGATGTGAGGTGGATGGCTGTTGGGTGTGTGAGTGCTTGCGTTTGTGTCTTTTAGGAGGAGTGGGGACAGACAGGGTGGGAGAGGACACAGGGGACATGCGCATGGATGTTGTGGAGGTGACTGCTAGTGTCTTGTGTGCATGCTCGTCTGTATGTGTGCCTGGGATGGGTTGGGGTTCAGGAGAATGGGTCTGGGAAGTGTTAGTTGGAGGGGATGCAGTAGAAACAGGGACAATGGCTGCCATCAGAGAGAAGGCCAGATCCTGAGTCGATCTCTGTTGGGCCACCAATCCACTGTGAATACCCTCCAGGAATGCATTGCATTGCTGCATCTGGGATGCCAGCCCCTGGATGGCATTCACAATGGTTGACTGCCTTACAGAGATGGATCTCAGGAGGTCAATAGCCTCTCACTCGGGACAGCAGGGCCCACTGAGGCAGGACCTGAGGTGCCTGGGGCGAAGGAGATGCCCACCCTCCTGGGTGAGCGAGCACAGGCAACTCGCTGAGGGGCTACTGGGAGGGCGGTGCTGGTACTGGGGTGACGGCTGTACTTGCAGCTGGGATGGCCACAGAGGTGTCCGCCACCACCAAGGAGCTCCCATTGGAGGAGGTATCTGAGTCAGTGTTGTGACCTCCTGTCTCTGCCGTGGTGCTCCCCTCGCCCTCCGTCCAACTGGTTCCCTCGGTGTCAGTGGACTCCGCCTCCAGGGTCCTGTGGGATTCAGCTCCCTCGGTCTCTGGTGCCCCTGCTCCGCCGCCAGATGATGCTAATGCACACAAGGACAGGATGACAGAACAAAAAAAAAAAAGTGGGGGAGAGACGTATAGGATACACTGGGTCAATGACTGCACCCACACCACAGTTGGCATACACAGCACCACCACACACAGGAAACAGGCTTAAGCACTATTCATTGCACTGCCAGTGACATGGCTAGATGCTAAGGCAAGATGAGGGCCACACACCGCCAACTGCACACCTCCTGGGACCCACGATGCCCTGCCTGAAATGGACTGCTAACAAGCTAGGTTACCTGTATTTGATATACACCCATTAGCCTAGAGATGACCCACGCTGCAATGTCTGGCCTGGCCTTAGGGGTACCCACTAACTCACATCCACCACCCGGATCTCACCCCACCTGCCAAAATTAGTAATGATACCCACTGTACTCACCCCCTTGTGGCTGCTGTGATTCCCTCAAGCGCCCATCCAGCTCAGAGTTGGCCACTGCCAGTATGTGGGCCATCAGGGGGGTCAGGTTCCGATGGGCACCCCTTCCTCATTGGGAGGCCATCCCGAGCTGGGCCTCCGCGGTCTTCCGTGCCCAGTGTCTCAGGTCCTCCCACCGTTTCTGACAGTGGATGCTCCGCCTGCCAGAGACCCCCAGGGTCCGCACGTCCTTGGCGATGGCACGCAATATTCCCTTCTTTTGATGGGTGCTGACCTGCAGAGCAATACAGACAGGAGAACACCATTAAACAGTCCAGTCTGTCACACAAATGGCCCACCATACCCTTTTCCATCACCAGTGGCACACACATCGCCCGGCGCACACCATGTACACCACCACCAGACATTCCTCCCCACATTCCCCCATGACATGATGCTTGCACACACATCTCCATGCATCCTTCCCACATGCATCGTTCCCAAAGTGTACTCACCTGTTGGTTTGGAGGCCCATTCAGCAGTCCGTACTGGGGGAGGACCCCATCCACCAGTCGCTCCAACTCCTCCGAAGTGAAGGCAGGGGACCTTTTCCCAGTCACACGGGCCATGGTCGGTTCCAGACACAGGTCACAGCAGCACACGTAGTGTAGGTATTCTCCTGTTGAAGGTCGGGAAACAAGTGAGGAATTAGATAGAAAATGGCGGTCACATCTGCGGCGGTGTACACCATCACCACCGGCGCAGATCCCCATTGGCCTTTGTACTCCTTAGGGCCCCATATTATCCAATGAGGAATTGCACAGCGGTGCAAGACCTCCTTCCGCCACAATGCCCAACGTCAGCAGAGTTACCTCACTTTCACCTGTCCCTCCATACAGGACAGGCGGTCGCCATTTCAGGGGGGAAACAGTCATATCAACAAATTCTGTGTCACAGATTATTTTGACACATATCTAGCCATTGACACTGTCCCATTACATGAGTGCACCAAGTAGGCTGCAGTTATGGTTCCATTGTTCCAGTTGTGACAGACTACTTACTCTTGTGTCCCTTAGATACCTACCGCTGCAGATGGATAAGAGGTGGAGACATACCCCCGTGTACAGACCCCTTGTGGACTTAGCTACACTGGTGGACAGGCACATTATACTGACTTATAGACTGGACAGGGCCACAGTCACAGAGCTGTGTGCCGGATTGGAGCCTGACCTGATCCAACTGGGATCCCCCCTCTTGTGCAAGTGCTATCTGTGCTCCATTTCTTGGCAACTGGTTCTTTCCAAGTGACAGTGGGCTTGGCAGCAGGAATGTCACAGCCAATGTTCTCAATCGTTCTGGCAAGAGTGCTGTCTGCCCTGGTAAAGCACATGTGTAGCTACATTGCTTCCCCCAGGTGGAAGAATTGGCCACTGTGAAGGCCGCCGAATTCTGTGCAGTGGGACGAATCCCCAATATTATTGGGGCGATTGGCGGTACACATATTGCGTTAGTCCCTCCGCCAGAATGAACAGGTGTTCAGGAATCAAAAGAGTTTCCACTCACTAAATGTGCAGATGTTGTGGCTGGCGGACCAGTACATCTCCCATGTCAATGCTAAGTATCCTGGGTCGGTGCATGATGCCTTTGTTCTGAGGAATACCAGCATCCCCAATGTGATGGGCCAACTACAGAGGAATTGGGTGTGGCTAATAGGTGAGCCTTGGTCCCCACCGTATGTTAGTGTATGCCTTCTGGAGTTAACCCCATAGGAATATGTGAGGCTAAATGTGGTCCCTCAATGCTTGCAGGTGACTCTGGCTACCCAAACCTGTTGTGGCTGCTGACCCCTGTGAGGAATGCCAGGACAGGGACAGAGGAACGTTATAAGGAGGCACATGGGCGAACCAGACGGATCATCAAGAGGACTTTCGGCCTACTGAAGGCCAGGTTCAGGTGCCTCCATCTGACAGGTGGATCCCTGTGCTACTCACCCGAGAAAGTCTGCCAGATAGTAGTGGCATGCTGCATGTTGCACAACCTGGCCCTCAGACGCCATATACTTTTCTGCAGGAGGAAGAGACTGGAGATGGCCCTGTGGCAGCAGTAGACCCTGAAGACAGTGAGGATGAAGAGGCTGAGGATGAGGACAACAGAACATCAGTTATCCGTCAGTACTTCCAATGGCACACAGGTGAGACAGTGCAACTGCACAATCCTAGGACTATTGGTGTATTATGTGTGGCTGTAGTATTTGGCATTAACTTCCTCAGCATCTCAACTTACTGTCACCTATGGTATGTCATTTTACAGATGTTGGTGATATAACAACTGTTTACTGATGTGCTGACTACAGACAGTTACAGGTCATTATTTCTATTCTCTCACAGTGGACAGTTCATTTGTACTAGATGTGACTGTTTCCATAAATGCA
Organism: Pleurodeles waltl; assembly: GCF_031143425.1. NCBI lineage: Eukaryota > Metazoa > Chordata > Amphibia > Caudata > Salamandridae > Pleurodeles > Pleurodeles waltl. Next base: position 984,241,022 of record NC_090450.1, read on the forward strand.
CATTTTCAACACATAAAATACTAGTAAAGTTGTGTTCAAGGGTGTTTATTGTAGTGCTAATAAATTGAGGGAAACATGCAATGGAATGGGGTGATGATGGAGGAAAGTCCAGGGTATTGTTCCAGTCTGTTTGTAGCACAGGTGCAGTGTCTAAGGGGCCATTGGAAAGGGAGCAATGGCAGTTCAAAGTGGTCAAGGTGACAGGGTGGGACACAAGGGGGACAATCAGGAGAGTCTCATTTCCTGATGGTGGTCTTGGTTTTGGCAAGTGTCTCTGGCTTCTGTCTGGGTCGCAGGGAACATTTGCGGGGTGGTTCACCTTCTGCAGGAGGAGGGGTGCTGGTGGCCTGTGGGTCCTATGGCAGGGCCTCCTGTCCACTAGCTGCAGCGGAAGTGGAGGGCTGGTCAATGGCCTTGCTAGTGGTAGGGGCCCGCTGGTGTGCTTTTGTCTCCCTCATGATGTTAGCCATGTCTGCCAGCACCCCTGCTATGGCGATCAGGGTGTTGTTAATGGCCTGCAGGTCCTCCCTGATCCCCTGATACTGTCCCTCCTGCAGCCGCCTGTTCTCCTGCACATTGTCAAGGATCTGGCCCATCGTGTCCTGGGAATGTTGGTAGGCTCCCAGGATCTCAGAGAGTGCCTCCTGGAGAGTCGGTTCCCTGGTCCTGTCCTCCCCCTGGTGCACAGCAGTCCTCCCAGTGTCCCTGTTGGCCTGTGCCTCTGTCCCCTGAATGGTGTGCCCACTGCCACTGACCCCAGGTCCCTGATTGTCTTGGGTATGAGGTGTGGACTGAGGACAGAGGTGTGGGAACGCTGGGTGGGTGCTGTGGTGTTGGATACTGATGGGGGAGGCTCTGTGGTGGACTGTGATTGGGCTTGGGTGACCGGCTGTCCAGTGGTCCCTGATGGGCCAGGTAGGTCATCCAGATGTCCAGAGTTACTGTCATCACTGGGGGCATCTTCTGTTGGGGGACTGGTTTGTCATGGCACCTCCTCTCCGCTAACATTGGCTGGGGTACCTGTGAGGATGTAAGTGATGTATTATGCTTCTTGTCTGTGACATATTGTACATCCCTGGCTTCCCCTCTATTGTTGCTGTTGCCCTGCCCCCTTTGTGTATGGTGATGTATTGTGTGATTGTTAGTTCTCCATGCTGTGCATGCTTTTGTGATGGTTGTCCATGCAGGGCTGGGAGGGCTGTCCATGCATTGGTATGGCATGCAGGATTTGGCATTGTGGTTAGGCATATGTGTAGGTGCAGTGTGTGGGATGGAGTGATGGGAATGGGGGCTAGGGGGTGTGTTGGCATGCAGGTGTGGGGGTGATGAGTAGTGAATGTTGACTTACCAGTGTCCAGTCCTCCGGCTACTCCAATGAGTCCCTCAGGATGCAGTATTGCTAAGACTTGCTCCTCCCATGCTGTGAGCTGTGGGGTAGGAGGTGGGGGTCCACCGCCAGTCCTCTGTATGACGAACTAGTGCCTTGCTGCTATGGAACGTACCTTCCCCCGTAGGTCGTTCCACCTCTTCCCGATGTTGTCCCTTGTTCTTGGGTGCTGTCCCATGGTGTTGACCCTGTCCACGATTCTCCGCCATAGCTTCTTCTTCCTGGCAATGGAAATCTGCTGTACTTGTGCTCCAAACAGCTGTGGCTCTACCCTGACGATTTCCTCCACCATGACCCTTAGCTCCTCATCTGTGAAACAGGGGTGCCTTAGTGGGTACATGGGTGTTGTGTGGTGTGTGTTGGTGAGAGTGTGTTGAGTTATGTAGTGAAGGGTGTGTGTTGTGGTGTGCGTGAGAGATGTATGGGTGTAAGTGGTGTATGTGTGTAGTTGTTGCAGTGGTCTTGGTGTCAGTCTGGTGGCAATAATTTGTATTTGTAAAGAGTTGTGGGTAATGTGGGTGGGTGTTTTATAGTTTTATAGTGGTGTGGGTGTGGTGTGTGTCTGAGTGTCAGGTGTGTGTTATTCGTATTGACCAATATAGTGTTGTTTTGTATGTGAGTGTCCATTCTGAGCGTGGTGGTATGTACCGCCAGTGGTTTACCACCGTTGATTGTCCGCCGTGGTGATTCGTGGGTCATAATATGATGGGTGTTGGTTTGTTGGCGTAACTGTATGGATGTTGGCATCACCACTTTAGCACTGACCTTTGGGCTGGCAGATTTGTGTATGTGGCTATATTCTGTCGGATTGGTGTGTGTGTGTCATAATATAGAAAACGGATATTTGCCACTGCGACGATATGTTGGTGGCCGCCAGCGTGTCGGTAAGCGGCATTTACCGCCAGTGTCATAATGAGGGCCATACTGTCTTCCTGGGCAAACATGCATTTTGTAGAGCGACTGCCAGGCAGTGGAATAAACTTCCTCTAGCCATTTTCTTAGAACAGAATCTTATTGACTGTAGGCATCATGAAATTTCTAATCCACTTAAGTTAGTATGCTGTTACCGCGTGTATATTATTTTGGCACGAAAAAGCTTTGGCGCGCAATAAATAAATATAACTCACTCATGCTTCATCCTCACTTTTCTCACCATGCTCAACATCACCAATTACTTTTAGAGGCTTTAAACACCCGAGACATACTCCAGATTCCTTGATGTTCAGTAACACCACATTCTTCCTCACTTCCGCGATCTCCCTTCGACATGAGACTTGTGATTGTCCTTTCCTGCCAGGCTTAGGATTCTTCACACCCATTTCCGCTATGCCACTTAGATCCTGGACACACTTCTTATCATCATTTCTTGTTTTATATTTTTGCTTGTACTGCCCAAGCTTATCACTCAACTCTTGATCTACTCCAGACCCACCCACTGCATGCTCTTAGCTATTGAGGGCCTACTACCTCATTATTTTCACAATTTACAGTCACTGTGAAGGAGGCCCCTAGAATATTCAGCAGTTCAAGAAGAAGCTGCCGTCTCTAAACGTTCCATATGTTATGATGTATACTCACATTTTTAGAGATCCACAGTTGGCAGCCTCATTCTTTGAAAAAAGTCCTAAACGCAAGGCGCCATTGCACCCTCACAAGGTGGTCGACAAGGCTGTTGTATCGCCCTCCAAAGAAGGGTGATGAGAGGGGTCTGTGATGCTATTAACTGTGATTGACCAATGACTTTGTGTTTCACCACTGCACATATTAGTTGCTCAATGTTCACCAGTAGCACATTGTTCATTTTAGCTGCCTATTGGCTTTAACATGAGATTAGACATTACATTTGGTATTTAGGTTAGCTGCCTATTGGCTTTGACATGGCATTAGACATTACATTCTGTATTCAGTTTAGCTGCCTATTGGTTTTGACATGACATTAGACATTACATTTGATATTTAGGTTAGCTACCTATTGGCTTTAACGTAGAGTTAGACATTGCAGTTGAGCTGTGTTTTTCCAAGCTGTGTTTTTCCACATGATAGACCAAGCTGTGTTCTTCACACCAAACCCTAGCTGATAAGAGCGCATAGATTTTGTGTTTACCTCTCAATCCAGTCTGAGAACGAGTGAGGCTCGGAGAATTGGCCACTCTCCAAGTTTCTTCGGTTCTCACACTGAGTTTGCTTTTAAGGATGGCTCTGGACTACAGCAGAGTTAGATTGAAACTATCTTGACTTCAGACAGGAACAGAGACGTCAGTTGCCTGTCTCCCGTTTGGGTAGAAAATCTCTTTCTCGCAGTTGAACAGAGTCATCAACTTGAAGCCCCAGAAAGATGAAGCTGAGTATAGGCCCTACAGCCTTGCACATTATGCATGATTGAAGGCTCAGAGTATGTGTTGTCCTTCCAGTTATTGACTTGGAATGTGGACGGGCTAAATGATGCATGGAAGGTTAGGAAGACCCCAGCCTATTTGAGTAGACACAAGGTAGATATAGCTTTCATGCAGGAGACACAATTGGCTCCACTTAACAAAAAAACTAGGAGATTAGGGATTTGCTCTGTTTGATTCCTACAGAATAGATGTTAGGGGAGTTCCTTTGTGGATAAGAAAGGGGTTCCACTGCATGTGATCAGCACAACTGGTGAACCTAGAGGTTGTCGCCTAGTTGTTTAGGTGGTGGTGCACAGGTTATCTCTTACACTCATCAATGTTTATGATCCTAACTTTGACCACAATTCTATTCTGATCTGCAGTAGATATGTAAGTCTTGACTTTCCGATTATGATATGAGGCTGAAATTGTAACATTATCCTTAACAATGATTTAGAAAGATTCAGAAGTCGGCTACAATCAGAGACTTACTTCAGATGGTTGAACAGGATGACTTAGTTGACATTTAGAGATTTAAACTTCATGGACCTCTGGGTTCTACATTTAATTAATCTGTTAACAATATGTACTCCCACATCAAATTATGGCTTGTCTCAGCGGGTCCCTATTGAAGGTGTCCCTCCCTGAGATGTTGCTGGATTCTTTTTTTTAAATGTGAGGCGAGGCTAGAGTAGCTAAGTTCTATAATGACCTGGCTTCAGGTTCTATTCATAGTGTCCTATGGGAGGTGTTTAATGTCAATGTTCACGACGTTTGCATTGATATGCGCTCAGACACCTTCATTTTTAAACCGTGGCATTCTGGATCACTTAGAGATTGAGGGCCTGATTTAAAGGTTGGCGGAAGAGGTGACTCCGTCACCACGACGACAGATATCCCGTTGACCAAAATAGAAAACCCGTTATATCCTGCAGGATATGTTTTGGCGGACGGAATGTCCGTCACCGTTGTGACAGAGTAACCCATCCACTGAAATCTAAATCAGACCCTGAGATCGGAGTTAGAGTTACACGATGCCTCAATGAGTAACAACAAACTGCTTGGAGGGAATCATGTGAAGCTACAAGAATTCAGGGATTTTACAGTGAGGGTGAGCAGGAGTGTAAGGCTCTTGCTAGGATCTTGAGACCCATGTGGGCCATTGGCGACTTCCTAGCAATTGAATCTGCCAGTGAAGTTATGCTGTGTGATGCAGCTAATATTTTGGCCCGGCTCAGGGAATGCTATGAATGCCTCTATTCATCACAGTTGACTCTCTCTGCTGTCCAAGTATTAAAATATGTTGACAGATTGCCCATGGTGTGGTTGGAGGATGGGGATAGGGAACAGTTGCTGCTACAGATAACAGTGGATGAGATTAAAAACTTGTTAGTGAGATGCTGAATGGCTGCGGTCCAGGCGCTGACAATCTCTGCAAATGTTTATAAAGAATACATCAATGTCTTGGCCCCTCATATTGGAGACATGGATGATGAAATATACAACTGTAGCTTCCTTTCGTTCCATATGGGAAGCAATTATCGTCACAATTTAGAAACCATATGAAGCAGATGTCTTGTGCGCCTATTACAGACACCTGTCTTTTTGCAATACTGGCCCTCAAATCTTGACAGAGCCACTGGAATTATGTGATTTTGCTGCTGCAGCATTTTCCACATAATTGTGTATTTCCAGCACTTGCCACATAATACATATATGCTGCATAATCTGCAGATTTCAACAAAAAACAATTATTTCTAGATCAAACTGATCAAAAGTTATGAAAAGTGTGGCAACACATGTTGCCGCACTGTGACAGCCCCTTCATAAATGTTAACTGGCCACCATTCTGTTGCTTAGTTCTATATTGGGTGTCAAAGTTGTAATAGTGAGGTGGAGACCTTGCCCAGGTAATGTTAACATGTGCTGTATAAATGTCCTTTTCTTGCTGCCTAATTTTGTCAACCCAGTTTCATACTTTGGTCCTCCTCTGCCACGTAATTCTATTGGCGGTGATTATTGCTAAACATCTCCTCCCCTTTAGACCCAGACTTGTCTTGCAGCCAAGCTGGTTTTATTCTTGGCTGGTCCACTATGTAGAACCTGTGTATATGTTTCACTTTTATAGGTCAATGGAATCTAGATGTGAAGGTTGCTGTGGCCTCGATACCTTGTGGTAGCTGTGTGCTTTATAAATCTATGTAATTTCCTTTCATTTCATTGTTAGAAGCAGAAAAGTCATTTGATTCACTCGAGTTGGGGGTATATATTGTCTGCTCTTGGGTAACTGGGATTCAGTATTGCACAGCTGTCCTGGTTATCACTACTTTATGCTAACCCTCTTGCTAGAGTGAAAGGTAAACAGGGCTCCCTGGACATGCAATGGGTTACCTGTCAGGGTTGCTATCTCTCCCCATTGTTGGGTGCTGTAGTTATGAAACCTCTAGTGTAATACCATTCACTTGGGGCAGTAGATTCACTGGTCAGCACATTACAATATCTTTATTTGTGTATCATATCTTGATGTAGGCACTCTGATGTCAGTCACCCCAAATCTACGTGAAATCTTGCTGTTCGGAACTATTTCTGATTTCAGGTTAAATTGGGATACGTTTAAATTGGGATTGACTGAGAGTACAACTCAACATGCCCTGGATCTCCCCTCCAGTGGAATGAAGACTCAATCGATACTTGCACCCAAGGGTGCGTCAGGAGGCCATGAAAGTATTTGAAGGTAAGTATTGGAAGGTGCTCAGTCGGTTCTTAGAGCATCTAGATTTTTTAGATTCAACTACCGCTCGCTGGACGTATAGGGATTATGAAACTGCTGGTATTACCCCCATTGCTATATTTACTAGCATACCATTACCCAACCACAGGGTTCTTAGATTCACATACGCCTGCCATAATGACGTTAGCTTGGGCTCAGGAACAGGCCAGACTGAGTTGGAGTATGCTCACCCTACCAGTTGATGCCGGAGGCTGCTCAGTCTCTGAATGATATCTCTACTTGGCGCGATTCCAGTTTGCTTACTTTTGGGCTTGTAATGTCTGACCAGACCTAACTGGTAGGGCTGACAGGACACACCCATCATGCAAGGGGTGTGCACTGTTATATACCCCTTACAGCAGTGATACCCAAAGTACGGCCCGGAGGCTGCATGCGGCCCGCATTACCTTTACATGCGGCCTCCTGGTCAACAGCAGCACTGAGTTGCTGTTTACTCGGCTCAGCACTACCATTAAAAATACATTAAATAAAGAGCCGGACATCTATTTAATGGTTAATTCAATTTAAAGAAAGTATGTAAATAGGGTTTCCTGCACCACTTAACTTTAGGAAACCTTGATTTCTGAAGACATCTTGCAATTGACTTGTGAAAATATCATAGTCTTGTTCCCACCTAGCCAACAATGCCAATAGTGAACTAAGAGGCAAGTCAGTTGTTATGTGCACCCTTTGGCTGGGCTGGGTTGCTATTACTCATGAACATTATAGTTTCATAAATAAACACAGGAGAGGGTTTTGTACAGCGCACACTCTGAAGTCATGTATTTCTAGGTCCTCTTGTATGTGATAATGAAGAAACAGGAGGAAAGTGAAATAAATGAATTGCCTAGGATCTCAGTTTGGTCAAGTAGCGAAGATTTTCTGGTTTCACATTATGTAATTCAGTCTCTGTACATGTTTTGTTCCCCTTTCTCCCTCACCCGACTGCCACCCTCTGGCATCAGTGCAGCCCTTGGCCATACCACAGACTAAACTTTTTGGCCCCTGGGAAAATGTTTGTGAGTACCCATGCCTTACAGCATTGTAGCGTGGTGCAGTCCCGTATCACGTGGGGCGGAGATAATAAGGTCCCGGAGCAGACAGGCGGGATCAGTGAGTAAGACCACCTGTACTGTGACAGAGTATCCCACGACTGTCGCCCCCTGTGTTTACTGTCTTTGCCATGTGCTGCATGCCTCACATCTGTAGAGATCCTAGCGTGACCGACGTTTCAGGGCTCCCAGCCGCCTAGCACTAACTCACCATACTGTCAAACAGGAGACGGATTCACCTTACTCTCTGAATATGGCTATCCTGTACCTGACTGGATGAGGTTTAGGTCCAGTGCAATGTATTGCGTACTCCTGGCGCATGCTGACCCACAGGCAGGGATTGGACCATCCTTACTCCCCTCAAGTATCAATTGGAGTCAACCCCTGCCTTCCCGTGGCTTCTAAAGGGGTAGAGCCCTGGCAGTCTGGCTGAGCTCAGGGTTCTGTGTCTGGGAGATGTCTCTAGGGAGGGAGTATTCAAAGAGATGGATCACTAGTCTGGAACGGAGGGCGCATTGAGGTCCCTAGGCAAGTTTCTATATCACAGGATTGACAGTAACCTAAAAACTCTGCTCTGTCTGTACCTGGAGTAATCTGTTGCAATGTGCTAATATTGGTGATTGACACACACATTTCAAAACATATTCTGTCCCAAATACATAGGGATGGTGTTACAGCATCTTCTCGACTGCAAGGTACTAGACACTCTTGGAAGACAGATCTGGGTCACAGTAACAAATGAACAGTGGTTTTACTGCAGCGCCCAGAAACAGCCTGGCTCTTTGAACAGCAGGCACAGACTCCTGCACATTAGGTTCATATGTTGACTTTGCTACACACGTGCCAGACTGCTAGCCTCCGGGCTTATTCAGGCCCCTATATAAGCTGATTGTACCAGTGTCGGAGCCAATTTTATTCATTTGGCTTGGTGCTGCCCTGGGATTCAGGCTTCTGTACTAGTATCTTTATCTATTCTGGGAAAATGAAACAACGTAAAATTGACCTCGTTATTGGCTTTACTCGGGTTTGTAAATGAGATCCTGGTACCTGTGAGATGGTTTCTTGGCCAAGCAGAGGGTTGCATTGCATTAGGCAGGGGCTGCGCTCCCAAAGGTAGAGGAATGGATTAAGGGTTTGAGTGCAATGATGCACTGGATGCCAAAGCCATTCTCCTCCCATTTAGGCCCCACTCAGTCAGAATTTAATTACCCCAAATCATGACAATAATTCCATTGGGCCACTTCAGATTGTGATGGTTTTAAGATCTAATTTTACCTCATTTGCAACACCTATATTCTACATAGCTGATGTATTGTATTGTATTGTAATAGTAGTTATATAGCGCTTACTACCCCTGATGAGGCGTTGAAGCGCTTTTCGGCGAGTAGCACGCTACTCCGGAACCCAACAAGAATTAGTGGTGGATTAGTATAGGGAAATACAAGTACAGGTTTAGTATTATTATGAGGTAATTTGAGTCACGGATATGTGAGTTTGTTAGTTGGATTGACTGGAGTAATGGAGGGTGGAGGAGGAAAGAGTCCAGAAGTGTTAATTGGGAGTTTATGGTAATAGGATTTAGGCTTGGGATGAGTAAAGGAGGATGGAGGAGGGAAGAGTATGTGGAAGGGTCAGGGAGATCATAGTAGCAGGGTGAGATAAATGAGGGTAAATTTGTAGAGTTATTTGGGAGCTCATGGTAGTAAAGTGAGGTTTGGTGAGTTAGATGTGGAAGCGGAGGGAAGAGCTTAGGCAGAGTTATTTAGGAGATGAAAGTAGTAGAATGGATTTGGGATGAGTCAGAGTGGGAAAGGAGGATAGATTGATAGAGACATGACACATGAGGATGGGTAGATAAGTGTGATACGATGAGAGCAGGGATTCATAGATATCTAGTATAACAACCCACCCAGGAGCCATGCAGTTACCCACGAACATGCCAAGCACAGAACAACATACACACATACATATATATATATATATATATATATATATATATATATATATATATATATATGCATGCACACATACACACATACATACACACATGAATACACACACATATGCACACATATATGTACATACAATACATAATTAGAACCATGACTAAATAAACTTAGTCAAACAGGTTCAAAGAGTGTGCATCTGAAATGTAATTATGTAGGTAATGTTTTCTTTACTGTGCATAATATTTACTCTTTTTACATTTATGTATGCAATGTGCCAGTGTTCTCTCCTTGGAAGTCCTGCTATAGAATGATAAACATGAGAAAGATTAAAAAAAAAAAAAAAAAAAAACTTCCTAGCTCCCATTTCCTAAACATCATACTGTTCACAAACACCACTCTCTTAGGAAATCTGCTGGAAATTGTGTAGCAGTGCATTCTGTTTTCTTAAAGGTAAGAATTTTACTCCATGGCTATAAACTAGGAGTAAAAATCTTCTTTCATTGTTTCCATGGCAACAGTGATTCAGCAGAAAAAAAGAGGGCTATAACATGTTTGATGCTGCCACTCTAAAATATAAATGAAAACAATCTAATTTAATAAGCTAAAATAACAGGTTCAAATAACAGCTTAGGAGTGAGTATTCTTTACTGTAGTTAAGAGGAGACCGGATAATGAAAGCAGTAACAGGAGTCTTCTAATGACTAATAACTGTCCATTTCACAGAAGAAAATAATATCACTGTAAATATGCGTATTTTGCAAACTTAGGGCCTCATTAGGAGTTCGGCGGAAGGGAAGATCCGACTTCTGACGGAGAGGTTGCCGCCACACTGGTTACCTGCTTGCCGGACCCATTAAGACTTTCCCGCTAGGCTGATGGGCGGAAACCAAGGTTTCCGCCTGTCAGTCTAGCGGCAAAGTGGTGGCAGCATTGTCTGCTGCTCGTAATCGAGCCGGCGGCAATGCTGTCACCTGCAGGGTGCACCAGCACCCTTGCAGTGTTCACTGTCTGTACAGCAGAGGGCGCCACGGTCATGGGCAGCTGTTCTCCACCAGCCTTTTCATGGTGGTGAAATTGTTATGAAAAGGCTGGCATAGAGACGTCAGTAGCATGACGGTTGGACCACTTGGGTCGTAATGTGGCGGTCCACTCCGCCACAGCGAGTCTAGCGGTCTAGTGACCACAAGACTCGAAATTAGGCCCTTAATTCTTGGTCTTTCCCTTTTTCCCATTTGTATGAAAGTGGGTTATTAGGGATTAGTGCCCACCTCCAGTAATTATCACAATACTTGTCAGGGTGAAACTCTAAATAAAGCTGAGCTCAACGCCCTGGTAGTTGTGGCACATAGCAGACAGTGTCATCTTAGAGGCAATGTGTAAAGAATGTATGTGACAAAAGGAAAATCACAAACCAAATTACAAAAAATAGAGTACATTTTAGTTTTTAAAAATAACACCAAAACAACAGAAATCCAATAAGGGAAACTGGAATTATGAATTGTTTAAACTAAAGTGTAAAATAAAAATGCTCCAGAAAGTGTTAAGTGCCCACCTCTTTTCAGGTCACAAACAGCAGGTCCATTCCTCTTCTGTTCTTCCAAAGTCCAACAAAGTGTTCTCAGGAGGGTACTGTTGATGCCACATTTATGCCTGGCACCAGCCTGTGCATAGGGGTCGTTCCTTGCCCCTCCCTAACCAATGGTGTAAAAGTTACAAGGGGCAACCATACCTGCTTTTGCAACACTTTCTGTGTGTCATGCTGCAGACAGTCTTGTAGTGCCTCTCACTTCCTAACTCTTCTCCCCTTGTGCAAAGCTTGTGTGCCCACCCCAAATGTGTGGTCATGGAAATGAACAACCTCTCCTCTGTGGTCACTCAAAACCAGTTTGGGGGCAGACCCTCTCCCACTGTCCCACTGGGATTGAAGCCTGCCTCTCTGGGCGGAGGTGGGGTGGGGGGGTTGCTTAAGTGTCACCTAAAAGTGGCCTGTGACAAGTTAGGCCTCTCTGAAGTCAATTAAGTTCCTGGACACAGCCCAGATAGTCAAAGAGTGTGAAAGCATGTTTTATTTTATGCAGAATCCATCTCCTCTTGCTCAGGTTATGTGATATCCAATGACAAAGGCCTGCAAAGTGTGTGCAGAATTAGAATGACCGCAGATAAAACAATGTACCCGGCTGAATAGGGTGTAACAGGGCTTGCTCAAAAGACTCCTCACGCAACATGCATTGCTTCATTTGCCCTGCAACAGCCAAATATCTTGATGTCCACATACATAGGCCTCTCTGAAGTCAATTCAGTTCCTGGACACGGGCCAGATGGCCAGAGAGCAGCTCTCCAAACCCAAGACCTTGGTCTGAGCTCTGAGAACAAAGTCACACCTCATCAAGGAAGCTAGTCAGCTGCCACGTGACAGTTGGTCTCTTGCAAATGGGCATCCAGAGGCCTTAGGCAGCAAAAGGTTACTTTGTAAAAGTACCTTTTCCAAAATATTTATTACAAATCCGACTTTACCAGTGACTTGGGCTTGTAGAAAATACGTCAAAAAGTCTAAGAATGACATTTGTAGCTGCTTCCTAGCCCGAGATAAAATTGTTATATTTAATATTGTATCTCACTGATTACCTATGGAGCAGCCAAACACTCTTAAGTGAAAATATTGTAAGAACATGATTAACATTGAACTTTAAAATGTCCTACCTTTAGATACCGTACTCCCTTCCCTCTGGATAGTAAGGCCTACTTAGGGGTGACTTATTAATATTGAAAAAGAAGGATTAGTCCTATTAAAAGGGCTTATTTTGAAAGGTTGAATTTGCAGTTTAAAACTGCCAGGCTGCAGAGCGTAGGCCTGCAGACATGTTGACATTGTCACAGCATACACTGTGTACCATATACTTGAGACGTATAGGTAAGTTAAATATTCTGACCAGGGGTATGCCAATTTCATCATGTTGAAAGTGGAAGCACAGGCACGTTACCACTGCTAGGCAGGGGTACAGACTTCTACAGCCAGCGGAAACAGTCAAGGTCAAATCTGACACTAGATATTAAAATAATAATATAATAACCCAAACAATAATTAATATAAATACTACTAAAATAATAGAATATTATATTAAATTAAACAAAAATATACTAAGCCAACCTTAAAAAATGTAAGATAAAAAAATTAGGCTTGGAGGGGTAGAATTAACTATTCCTGCTCCAAACTTAGCAACTGTAGGGAAAGTGTTGGACTTTGAGAGGTCAGGACTACTATTCCCACCCCAATATATGCAACAGCATGGAAAGCGTTGTACTTTAGAGGGGTAGCTTTACTATTCCCACTCAGGCCCAGACTGGTGCTACCAGGCACCAGGCGTTTTCCCACTGGGCTAGACGTGTGGGAGCAAGCTTCACTGCTGGTGGTGGCTAATTTCATTGCTGGGGGCCAGGCAGGACATGTTTCCTGCCTGTAGTGCTTTGGAGCTGTAAACATGAACACTTCAAAACAAATGTTTTTAAAGGGTGCCTAGTCGACTGGACTTGCTTCAAAACCATTTTTGTTTGCATTTGAATTCTTTCCTGTCTCCTGCAGGGTTGCCATGAGTAGCACTGTCCTTTAGGGCTTTGGGCGGTGGATCAAGAAGTGTGCTGTTGCTTGGCTCAGAGAGTTCAGCTGATGATAAAACCTTTTCAAAATTCAAAAGAATGTATCTCTTCATAATATGATTTTTGCAACAAAATTAAGTTCAGTATCAAGTTACACAATTTAATTTCTCTAAGCAGCAATTGTTAAAAGTGATAGATTCTAATCATAAACTTAAAGGCTTCATGCCCCCGCCACTGCCCTGTTGAGTATGCTATTAGTAAACCAAGAGGAACGTAAGTTGTCTTTTGCCCCTGTATTTGGCCTAGGGTGTTGCTATAGATAGAGTAACATTAAAATCTTATGAATTTCAAGGTTTTCTTGTGATGATGAAGGAAAAGGAGACTCTATGAAAAAGTAATTGCAATGGATCACGCAATGTGGTCAAGTTGAAGCCAGGATTGACGCAAGGTATCTTTGCTTCACATTGTGCAATTCAATAAGTACATGGTTAGCTCTTTCTCTACCTTGTTTGTGTCCCATTCTTTGCGACACTAAGGCCCTCATTGCAAGGCTGGCGGTCATAAGACCGCCACATTACGAGTTGTGAGGCTTGGTAGATGCCAAGCCTCCACAGTTCTGCCTGGCCCGCCGTTGCGATCAAACTGCCGCGGCCGGCGGGTGCACCTCCAACCCGGTGGCAGGCCTCAGCCTGCCGTCCAGATTATGAGGCTGCAACCTGCCAGGCTTTACATGGCGGTCACCCCACCACGAACAACCTGGCGGTCACGCACCCAGCAACACAAATCTTCATTCCTGTCACTGGCACACACATACACACATGTCCGCACACATGCACACATCCCCTCCCACCCGTCCACACACTCAAACACCCACCCATGCCCCTTCACGCACGCATGCATACACATACACACCCATTCAGCATACATGCACTCAGATACCCCCACTCACTCACATTCATCCACACAGACACCTCCACTCACACGCAGACATGCAGACACCACCTTTCACGTGCACATACATGCACACACACGTTCACAAATACTCGCATACACGCACGCATTCAGCACCCTATCCCCCCTCCGCAAACATGAACACATGTACCCAAACAAACAGATCGTCCCCCCAACTCGGGTGCCCACTTACCTCCACAGCCAAAGGGGATGTCCGAGAGGGGCTGGGTCCTGGCGGTCTTCCCTCGCCGCCACTATCACGCCAGCAGCACTCCACCAAGCCGTATTACGGCTTGTAATACGGCAGGCGGAGTCCTGCTGGCGTGGCGGTGGCGGTGAGGGACCCGCCTCCTCAGCGCCGACCGCCAGCACAACTGCTGGCTGCCTTCCGCCTCAATAATGGCAGAAAGCAGCCAGCGCTCATAATATGGCGGTCTGCTGACAGCCAGCACTGGCGGTCGTCTGGTGGGTTGGGCTTTGGCGGTCAGTGAAATAGACTGCCAAAGTCCAAATGAGGGCCTAAATCATTTCACGGTGTTAAATACCTCCAGGCTATATCACATTAGGCAGATTTGTAGAGCGCACTATCATACGGGAGAGTAGCAGTGAGCAGGCGTGAGCCTAGCCAAACCTATGGCCTAATGGAGCTACTGAAAAAGTCAGGCCTTCAGCTTCTAGCAGAATTCAGGAGGAGAGGAGGAGGCTCATATGTGTGGCGACAGGTTCTACACGCTTTAGGAGCAATGTACGATAAGTCTTGAGTGCCGGATCTGGTTTTCCATATAGGTGGGATGTGTGCAGGTAGTAGCCTGGAGGAGCGGAGGTGTCTGAAAGGTTGTGAAAACCAGTGCGATTGTTGAAGTATGCTGGGCCAGTGTCATGTAGTGCTTTGAAAGTGTGGGTCAGGAGACTGAAGTGGGCTTGTTTGTGTATGGGGAGCAAGATTTGCTATTCCTACGTCTACGTAATAGTAGTAGGGACAGTGTTGGACTTTGAACCGGTCATATTTACGACTCCAACTCTAACGTAAGCAAGAGTAGAAAAAGCATTGGACTTTGAAGGGGCCAGGTTTACCAATTTACAAACTCCTGTTTGCTGAGGGGCCGGGACTTTGAGTTGGCTGGTATGTAGAGCAACCAGTAATTATCAAGTGCGGTTAGTACCTCACCCTTTGTTAAATCTCAGCAAAGTCATATCTGCCAGGATTTGACAAGTGTACAGTATTTACCATACATGCAAATTGTGGTGCATTAACAACCAAAATCTGCATATTAAAGCTACCAATACGTCGGTTTTATCACACCAATAAATATTTTCCCCCTTCTTCCGATATCATTATCTTTAAGGTGCAATAAGTAACACCTCCAATCTGACAAACTCAGCATCACAGCCTGTGTTGGTTAATCAATCCTCTACTCTACCCTACTGAATTGTCAGAAAAAGTAGTGACTCATCAAATTCAGAACTATGTCGACTCTAACTATATGCTGCACTTGGCTCAAGTCTGATTCCATTCAGTGATGGGAAGTGGACCAGTGGTGACTTCGGTGGCTGACAACCTACTGATGATGATGGATGATTGTGGATTGGGGTTCAGTTGTTTTATTAAGCCTGTCTATTGCCTTCAACACCAGTGATCATCAGCTAATGAGTCAAAGGATTTCCAATTTAGCAATCACTTGTCTCCTCTGGTTGAACTTGTTGCTGCCCAATCAAGTACAAGGGGTGCAGTTGGGTTGCTGTGTATTGGAGCCGAAACCTTAGGGAGTTCCGCGGGGTTCATCCCTCCAACAGCACTATTTGAACATATACCTCCATCGGCTTTCTAGCTTACTTCAAGATTTTCAGGTATCCTCGTGCATGTATGCTGATGATACCCGGATATTCGTTAACCTGATGAAAGACATAGTCTAACTTCAGCTCTGGAATGCAGCTTTAATGAATCCTGGATTAATGATGGATGCTAATCTGGCCATGAGCCATCGCATTTTCTCTTATAACTGGTTTTCCCTCTACTCTCATTTTCACAGAGACTAATACTTTTATTCCACCGTAGCTGCATTTCTGTAACTCAGTATATTTGTGACTTCCAAAAAATGAAGTTGTGGTCTTCAGAAGATCCAAACTGTCATCGTCAATTCATTTTAGCCTGAGAAAATTTGATAGTGATGTACCCTGTGTAAAACAGCTTCACTGCCTCCGAGTAAGGGTATTCTCTATAAAACTGCTTGTAGCTACAGGATTTACAGTGATTCTGGCCTCTTGTTTCGTAGTAAAAAACCCACCAAGTATGTCCTTAGGTTATGCACACAGCACAAGACTGTGTTCGAGGTCCCTATATTCAGGAACCTTCAGTGGGAAGGTAGAGTCCTCTGAGTGCAGGGTGTTGCAATCTGGAACAAACTTTTGCTCTACATCTGTCTGACATGTTAAGTTCAGGGAGAAACACAAAACTTGTCTGTGCTGTACTGAAGTGCATACGTATTTGTTATTTCCGCCTATGACATTCAAAGTAGCTGTGTCTTCAGTAATGCTAGGAAACTCTAAGCGAGTGATAGTTCCACTAAAAAATAATGTTACGATAATATTAATCTGTATTTTTCTTTTTTGTGTTGTCTTTTATATAAATATATTTAAAAAGTTAATATCTATACAAGTGAACAATATATTGGTCTATCTACAGATATTATGATGAAACACAGTTTGTGTTGCCTGAATGTCATAGCATGACTCCATGATTATGTACAACAACATTAGGCGCACTGTGTGCTTCTGTCAGATCACACAACATTTCTCTGTACATGCTAAACAACAAATGAAACCATCTCTCTCATACACCCTGAAGGGCACCCAGAAACCTGATATAAATCAGATTGCTTCATGACCTTATAAGAGGTATGAGGTGCTACATTAATAATGCAGTTCGACCATCTAGGAAGCCTTTATCCATAGCTGTGGCTATGGAAAATGCTACATAAATACCAATACCAATACAATACAATGAATTACAGTACATCAAGAATTAATACTGGCAAGGTATTATTGAATGGCCATACCATTTTATTAATCATCCACAGCATTTTATGACACATTCCGATAATTGTGTGATCCCAGCATCTGCTTTCATGTTCCACATGCCTTTTTAAGGTCCAGCTCGAGCGAATTAGTCACTGCATACACAAAAATACCCATGGTGCCTTCTCATGGATCATAGGCAAAACAGAGCAGAAGAGTCAGAATTCAAGACTTTGAAGATGTCATCTACGGTAGTGACTATGGGAAATGCCTCAAAAGGATCACTAGAGATGTCACGAGACGAAGGACTAGTTATGTTGAAGAAAAGGCATTTATCAATGGTCCCATTTAAAAGTTATGAAAATTGCTATATTATGCCTGGTTCTCAAAAGAAAATACAGACCCTTGTTGTATGCTGGTATCCCTCCCTTATAGTAACCTCTTGAAAAAGGACACTTTGTCAAGAGCGGCAGCGTGTGTAGATAAAGGTATTCCACCTAAATAGCAACTCAAAAATATCTTATCTTCTGACCACAAGATCATGGTCAAATTATTGTGAATATAAAAATACAAGTATATTTTTTGTACTGTTTTAATGTAATATTGAATTTAGAATATTGTTTCGTTTTATTGAGGTGTTTTGTAAGGTGTGTTTTATTATGTATTTTAAAATTATAGTAATATATAGTTTTTTAGGGTTATTAGATTATCAGGGATCCAGTGGGTAGCGTTTTTAATAATACATTAATTAATGTCCATTAATTGATTATGTTTTATCTTTTACTTGGGATTGATGTGTTTAAATGATTCACACTTACAGTATACAGAATAGTAGCAATATACATAAATATATGTAGATACATATATATATATATATTTATATATAATAATATTAATTGATTAATGCATCAATTATGCAAGTTTTATAATTAGATCTTTATCAAGTGTATAATTAGATCCCATCAGAATTAAAAATATTTATTTTTGAGGGAATTTGAATCATTTTGTAATGGTTTGTGAGATATACTGTGTGTTTTTTTTTCAATTATTAATTTATAAGTCAAAAACAAATGTGTAAAGTTTACAAAATTCAATTTCTTTTGGCATTGCACATAATTATTTAATATCACAGCATTTTGGGGGTTTGTGTGTTTATGTGTGTGAGTTTGAGAGATACTGTATGTTAAAAAATAATAGTTTTTATTCTTGAACTGTTCTAATCAATTTATACATTTTAAAAACATTTTAGTTGTTATGTTTTTAAAGATATTTTATTGGTACTTATTTTTTAATCCAATTTGTAAATAATTTTTAATGGGTACTTATATTATTTGGATGTGGTGAATCTGACCACCCAAATGTATACAGTTTCCCTAATGTCTGTTAAATTGGAGGTAGAATAATGTGTTTACCCCACCGCTAACTCCCCCAATGAATGCCCTTTCCCCAATGTTTATTTGACAGAGTCAGGATTACGGTTTGGGACAGAAACACCACACAACCTGCTCTGGAGGTGGGCGCAGGGTTTGGGGAGGAGATAGAAGACAGATCTGTGAAAGCTTAGAAGATTCAAAACACTAGACTGCTGAATGCAGACCTGTACACTACTCACTTTGGGAGTCTAAAGCTGGTTCCAGATTATTTGGTGGCAGAACCCTATGTAGAAGAACTAGGAGGACTCATGCACCTTGCCTGCCAATGACTTTCTAGTTGTGTTGGCTTTTCACTTACGCTTAGTTCACACATGTGCTTCCTTCCCTCATCTTTGTTGTTTTCATCCTGTTCAGTTGCCTCTGTGTTCCCAGTCTCTTATTGCTTATTAGTTCATTGTTCTGTTCTACTGTGCCTTATTTCTCCTAATTTGCTCCTCACAGTTGGACCGGTATGTTGTCAGCAGCGTCCCGGGGCAGTCAGCTGGGTATTGGCTCATACTGGTTTGAGCTAAACCCGCTGTTGAGACCAGTAAGTCCACTGTTTGTCTATCAGCTTTCATGTTGTGTTCCTATCTGTTGTATAATTCTTAACATTCCCGTCCTGTTGTAAATCTGTGTCAACTCTGCAGACTCCATCAACAACTGTCTCCTGCAATCGCTGAGGTGCCTAAAGCGAGTCCAGTGTGGTGTTTATATACCTCTCTTCCTCTTCTCTGCTTTCCCTATATTCCTATTGCAGACAGCAAGTTCTGTTTTGCTGTCATTGTAGAGACTCGGGGGCGACAGGGGTTTCCGGCATGTCCACAAACTCAGTACCCAACAGACTGGAGTTAGATAGTACATTTGCCCCCTCGCCCTCGTTGTATGCACCACTTTCCTTTATGTTTGTTGGTCTGGTGTTAGATTAGTAAACCAGATGAGCACATCCCATGTATGGACTTTCCTCAGTGTTTTTTTGGAGTGGCGTTTGAATAGTACATGTGACCATCCCCAATGTATGCACTTTCCCTAACATTTGTTAAACTGATGTTAGAATTGAAAACTGATCCCCAACCTCCCAATGTGTACACCTTTCCCAGTGGTTATTAGACTGGAGTTAGAATAGTAAATCTTACCTCTCACAATGTATGCAATTCCCCAATCTTCATTAGACTTCAGTTAGAAAAGTAAATCTGAGCTCCCCCTCTAATATATGCACTTTCCTCAACGTATGTTGGACTGGAGCTAGAACAGTATATCTGACCCTCGCCACCCACCTGCCAACCCCTGCAATGTATGTATTTTCCCTAATGTTTATAGGATTATGGCTAGAGTGGTGTACTTGAATTGCTTTTATTTGTGTATTTTCGAATAGTTTGGGATGAGTTACATTTAATGCATTTAATCATGCATTTCTTATAACCCATTTTCAAGATATTTTATTGAAAAATACATGTTTCTTTTAATTATTTTTATTTGTGTATTGTTTTTTAAATTATGTTGTATTTTTGTTATGTACTTTGGTGGTTTAAAAGTGTTATGTATTTTAGTGTTTAAAAATAGTATTTGTTACATATGTACTGAAGATATTTGCAATGGTTCAATTATGGCAGTTCAAGTATGTTTTATTTGTCAAAAAAATAATTATATATGTTTGTGTGTATTTTATTATTTAAAATAAGTGAACAATTTACTTAAGAACTATATTTGTCTCTGTGTTTTAATTTATAATTTAATATTAAATATTTTATTATTGGGTTTTAATAATGCCAGTTTTGAATACATCCTATTTCCAGCAACTGATCTAAATATTATCATGCACTGCCACCACAAAATGTGTGTTTGAACTTGGGCCCAAGCTTCGTGCAAGATTCCCGCCAATCTGCATGAAACAATGCTGAGAATACTCACAGCACAATAGTTCACCTAACCGCAGGTGAATCCATGATGCGCGGAACAGGTGTAACTCATCATGCCAGCACTGCCGAACATAGAAGCCTACCTGACCCCAAACCTGAGCTGCAGAGCAGAACTTCTTTCCAAGCTGCAAGAGACCACATCAGATGATGCAACCCTTAGAAACACGATTAGAGTTCAATACACTCCCTTCTTCATCTTGCCCTAATCTTCTTACGTGCCAGTGTACTCTTAACACTCTTCTTCCTGACAAACTGAACCGGGTTATTGAGAAAACATTATTGTACCAAATGAGTGAGCGTGAACTGAGATGCAAACTACCTTTCAGAAAGGGGTATAATTTCCAATCAATTAAAAATTGAAGAGTTCCTCTATGAATTTTGGAATCACATGTATCATTTACTTCATATTCTTCTTGACATTTTATTTTTTATACATTTTTTATATTTTTATTTATACTTTTCACTTAGAACAGAAGCAAAAACATATTGGGATGTACCTCTTGACATATTATGCAGCATGGATCATGACAACACATATAAACCGTACAGTTGGTATTCATGTGAGCCATCAGTTGCCTCCCAAGTCCCCCACCCGCCAAGAAATCTTTGGTCTGACCAGTGCTCCAAGTCATTGGCCAAATACTTATCTTTGCAGATAATTTTCATCTGTATTTCCTTTGCAATGGCCCATTCCATCTGTTCCTCTTTCAGGGCTTCTTATGTGGTTATTTTGCCCTCATCCATCTGATTGCTATTTGCCTTTTTGCCAAAACGAGCCCCAATAATGTGAACATGTGCTGTATTCTCTTCTCCATTTGTCATTGCTAGAGATTGTTTTGATGTGCTCACACGCCCACCTCAACTCCATGTCTGTTAGGGGTGTGGTGTCAGCTCTGTCCTATTGTTTGCAGGCTGGCAGTTCTAGCTTCCTCTTCTAGGCCCATAACCCCCTCTACAATCTAGACATCCCATGGGCGGTTGTACCCGACTCCAGGAGTATTGTTAAGGTCCCAGAAGTTAGGGGGTTGGAAGGAATTCTGGGCAGATCTCTCTCATCACCTAGGTAAGCTTTGGGTACTGTAAGAAACGTCTGGTCTTGCACCTCTGCAAATGTCAGAAGCTGCTCTCCCGGGAAGAGGTCTCCCAGTGTCATACAGCTCCCTGCATGCCATCTTACCATGGCCATGCCCCTTCTGTCTTCTGGAAAGGCTGTAACCATTGAACGTCTAATGCCCTAGAAAAGGGCTAGCACCTAAGCACCTGATGTGTCACATCTTCCCATTTCTGCACCGTGCGCGATATTACATATGGGAGTTGTAGAGGTGCTTCTTACCCCATCATCTGTGCCGTTTGAAGCGCATGGTTGCCATAGCATCCATCAAGCAGTGATTTCTCCCAGTTGGCTATTTCTTGGCATCCTCTAGATGTGCCGCAAAATAATATAATTCTAAGTCAGGAAGGCCAAGGCTCCCGTATTGTCTGTCCAGCTTTAAAGTTCTCAGTGCTACTCTGCTGTGTCTACCAGCCCAGACCAGCAGCATCAACATGGAATCAAGTTCTCTGAAAGTCTTGTCACTTCATTAACTGAGGAGAACAAGGGAATCCTACGCTAGAAGTGTCAGCTGGAAATCTTACTCTGATTGTTACTGGACTAATGATGCCAGCATTGAGACATGGACCTTAATATCTTGGACTTAGTTTTGAACAATGATTAGAGAATAAAGTGTGTTTGAGAACAGCCAGGCCGTACCCCCTATGTTATAAGAAAACTCAGTCTGCAATGCTTATTTATCTGCCTGTTCTGTGATATCTGAGATTTTTAGCAAATTAATCAGATGTTGTTTTCTGGTTTCACAGAGAGTTCTTAAAACTTCCTGAACTTCTGGGACTCTCTTTCATCTGAAGAGAAAATTAAAGGAAAAGCCTTTGGATGAAATCCATAGTTGGCAAAAGAAGGACTGACATTCAAAGAAAATGGATTGAATTGTTATATGTGAATGATGAAGTATGCAATAAAAATGTCCAATTTGTCTTTGTGACATTGCCAAAAATGAGTCTTAAGGTCTTTCGATTTGTCTGGAGATGGAACTGAGATGAAAGAGGTATGTGAATTTCCAGGAAGGAAATTCCTGCTTTAGGAAGTATGGTCAAGGGAAAAGAATTTGCTTACATTAATAAAATAATTAATTGTGACCACCTTTGGATGGTGGTAACTCTGTGGCACAATCTGTGGAAATAATTTCCCAAGGTCTGATAGGGTTTTCTAAAGATTGTATGTAACCACATTTCTTTTAAAAATCCACCTTTGCCCATTGACATGTTCCACATGATTTAATACAGTATTTAATATATTTTTTCAAGGCTGGCAACCAAAATCGGTTATTAATAAGATATTAATTGGATTTCTGTCTCTGGTGACAAGCCTAACAGAATCATAGCAGACATCTAAGCCCACCAGCCAAAGTTTCTTATTAGGAATATGGACACTCTTAGAAAAACAAACAGACCATCTTGATCAATCAATCATAGCATTTGTAAAGTGCAGCACCATCACTTCTAAGGGTATCTGGGTGCAGAGGGTGCTGTGCCTTTGTCCAAAAGCCACGTTGTGAGTCTCCTGAATTCCGCCAGGGAGGGAGCTGTTCGGAGGTGGAGGGGAGGCTGTTCCAGGACTTGGCTGCTGTGTAGGAGTTGGAGTGTCCTGAGGTGTAGGGTGATGCTTGAGTGCTTGGTGAGGTTGAGGATGAGTCTGGCAGCAGTGTTCTGTAGAGTCTCGAGTCTTTTAAGTAGCTGGAGGATGCTCCGGGACAGAGGCGACTGGTGACCAAGATGTGCATGACTGTCTTTCTGGTGTTGGTAGGGATCCATTTGAAGATTCAGCAGAGCATACGGAGGATGTAGAAGCAGGAGAAGGCAGGTGCATTTACTTGTCGATTCATTGAGTTGGCAGTCAAGGATGATGCCAGGGTTTTATGCATCATCTGATGGAGAGGGCGTTCGTCTGAGTTCTGCTGGCCACCAGCTGTGGTCCCATACAGAGGTTTTCTACCCGAAGATCAGGACTTCCTTTTTGTTGTTGCTTATTTTGAGGCAGTTGTTTTTCATCCATGTTGCTACATTGGTCATGGAGTTGCAGAAGTTGGCTTTGGCGTTGTGGGCGTCTTCGTGAGTGAGCAGATTAGTGGAGTGTCGTCGGCGTAGGAGACTATATTGAGTCCGTAGGATCTGACGATGTTTGTGAGGGGGGTCATGTAGATGTTGAGCAGGGTTGGGCTGAGGGAGTATCCTTGGGGTATGCCGCAGGTGATGCTCTTGGATGTGGAAGTAAAGGGAGGGAGGCGGATGCTCTGCGTGTGGACTGAGAGGAAAGAGGTGACCCACTTAAGGGTGTTTTGTTGAATGCCTATGTTTTGGAGTATGTTAAGGAGAGTGTGGTGGGAGACTGCGTCAAACGCTGCGGAGAGTTCCGAAAGGAGGGTCCTGATGTCATCCATGGCAGTGCTCAGTGCAGTCTCCATGCTGTGGTTGGCCCGGAATCCTGATTGTGAGGTGTCGAGAAGGTGGTTTTGTTCGAGGTAGTCAGTGAATTGTTGGTTGATGGCTTTCTCAAGTACTTTGGCCTGGGAAGGGAAGCAGGGAGATCGGTATGTAGTTTTTGAGGTAGCTGGGTCGGCGGAGGGTTTCTTTAGGAGGATTCAGACCTCTTCGTGCTTCCATTCATCTGGGAAGGGAGGTGGACCCGGAGGTTATTGTGTGGCTGGTGTTTGCTGCTTGAGAGATGTTGTCTAGGCTGGAGGTGGAGAGTTGGGGGTCGAAATTGTTCTATATGGTGGTGATCTTGCTATGGAAGTAGTCCGAGAGGGTGTTGCAGAGTTCCTGGGATGGGTGGATCGTGGTCTCTGTGGCTGTCGGGATAGAGAATTTCTTGATGATTCTGAAGAGTTCTTTCCTGTGGTTGGCTGCGGTGTTGATGCGAGCAGTGATTGCTGCTCTTTTCGCTGCCTTCATGTGATGGTGATAGTTGTTGAGGGGCACCTTGTAGGCAGCTCTGTCGGAGGGGTCCTCGGTCACGCGCCATTGTTTCTCGAGTCGGTGGCAGTTGCGTTTGGAGTTTCTGAGTTCCAGAGTGCACCATCTCACTGGTTTGGAGGGGTTGTTGGTTTTAGCTGGTTTGAGCGGGGCGACTCTGTCTGCGGATTTGGTGAACCAGGTGGTGAAGTTTTAGACGCCCTGGTTGAGGTCGAGGTTTGCCATATGCTCAGGTTGTGCGGTGCCTATGGCCTGTGCCCGGAGGGTCTTGGTTACCTTGCCCAGCTTTGGTGGGGGGTGCTGAGGTGCTTAGAGGTGGTGTGCTGGGAATCAGAGATGGTAAAGTGGACAATGACATGGTCGGTCCAGGTGAGTTCAGTCACGTAGGTGAGAATTATTTTGTCGCTCGAAGTGAAGATGGTGTCCAGTGTGTGTCTGCCTTTGTGCGTGGGTTTGGTGACCAGTTGAGTGAGGCCGATGTTGCAGAGGTTCTCTGTGGGGGAAGTGGACTTGGTATCGTTGGGGTCGTTAAGGTGGAAATTGAGATTACTGAGTAGGACGTAGTGGATGGAGTTGATTGTGAAGGGGGCGATTTGGATTGGGGGGGTCAAATCCATGATCTTAGACACCTCACATGGCCATATTCTGAGTTACCATTTTGAAGCTACATATATGTATTGACATATATGTAGTGCACACTTATAATGGTGTCCTCGCACTCACGGAGTCCAAGGAATTGGCCCTGGCCAACATGGGGGCACCTTTGCTATTGCAAGGTTGCCCTCACACACTGTAACTTTACACCTAGCCTTTAGTAAATGAAGGTTAGACCTATAGGTGACTCATAAGTTACTTAGTGCAGTGAAAAATGGCTGTGAAATAGTGTGTGCACTATTTCACTCAGGCTGCAGTGGCAGTCCTGAACAAAGGTTTGTATGAGCTCCTTATGGGTGGCAAAAGAAATGCTGCAGCACATAAGGATCTCCTGGAACCCCAAAGCCCTGGGTACCTAGGTACCATATACTAGGGACCTATAAGGGGAGTCCAGTGTGCCAATCAGAATTAGAACATTGAGTCACTAAACTATAGTGACAAATTTGGTAAGTAGAGAGAGCATAAGCACTGGCGTTCTGGTTAGCAGAACTTCAGTGACACAGTCAATCATACTGACAACACACCTAGTTCCACAAACTATGAGCACTGGGGTCCTGGCTAGCAGATCCCAGTGGGACAGTAAAAACACACTGACAAACACTCAAAAACAGGCCAAAAATGGGAGTAACCATGCTAGAAAGAAGCAACTTTCTCACATTCTCTTAGCTCAACTCAGGGTGCATTCTGGCCATCACGCTTTTTAGCTTTTAATAGCTCTTTCTATTCCTGCCTATATGATTAGAAAAACAGCCAATTGTCAGGATTAAGATGTTGGGAGTGTAGTGCTAATGAACCATTATACTTCATATTGTAGCCCGCTACATCATGCTAGGTATAATTTTTACTGGTATTAAAGGGTGACTTACTATTTTTCAGATTTGGCCACAATCACCTAATCTCAGACAGCATTGATTGGAATTAATCTAGTATATTATTATTGCTATCAGTTGTTGTACTAATGATTGCATTTCAAAACCCTGCTAAGATATAATTGAGTATTGGGATTTCATTAAGGTATTTTTCATCTCTCCATCTAATGGCCTTTCACAAAATCTCAAGGTGATGATCTGAGGAGGTATTTCGGCTCAGTTCTGACTGATCACTTTTTTTTTTTTTAATATATTTTTATTAACACTTTGATGTCTTACATTTGTATTTCCATTTGTGGTAACATCTTGTTCTTAATATACATACCAATCAGATAATCCGCATTTATGTTATACATTACATGTGCTCTGTTACATACCTCCTTAGTACTGTTATCTGTCCTTTTGCGTTCATTGATCACTAAATCTAATATATTGATCTCTTTGCTTTAATAGGCTATGCTCCTTGCGGTTCTGTGTTACCATTTTGAATTTTGTGACCACATAACAGTCTTAAATCAACTCTAAACTATAACTTGAAAAAAAGAATCAACATAATGGCTTTGTGTGGGTGGGTCTTATAGCTGATAAAGAGAGTCACTCCTAGGGCACGTCAATGTACAGGGGGACGGCCAGCCACTCACTCTACCCCCCTACCGACAGTGATGTAGCAGTTTACGCCTCGTCCGTCTCTGTTCTACGTCGCTTGGTACGGTCTATTGATGTATTCGTCCATTTCTCGGCTCCAGTTTGGGGACCCTCTCCCTGGGTCAACCTCGTAGAGTGTGCTAATCATCTCCTACTTCTACCTCGGGGTCTTCCGGTCTCTTCATTAGGTCATCCCAGCTCGTCACTAGGTCTTCCCACTCTGGGGCAATGGGGGCCTGACGGATGCCCCTGGCTTCCTCAGCCTTCAGGACCTGCAGCTCAGCCCTAATCCATCTCACAACGTCGCCTTTCCATTCAGTCAGTGAGGGGTGGCCAGAGGCCTTCCAGCCCTTCGTGATCAGTCTTTTGTAAAGGGCCAGGGTCAGGTCCAGGAAACGCCCCCAACCTTCCCCCGTAGCGTACCCGTCTTGAGGCCCAGCAAGCACAAATCAGGGGTGGGCAGCAGTTCCGTCCCAAGTAGTCCCAATAGAATCGTCATCATCTTCCTCCAACCAGTCTGAAGCACCGGGCATCCCCACACCATGTGGTCAAAGTCCGCTTACCCACCCCCACATCTAGGGCATGCCCTATGGATCCCCCCGTATATGCGGAACAGTCGGTGAGGTGTAAGGTACGTCCCATGTAAATAGTTGTATTGGATGTATCTTAACCGCGTATTACATGAAATCATCCGGGGGTAAGCCAGTGTTCTGCTCCACTCTGACTCAGACAAGTCCCGCCCGATCGTGTTCCCCCATCTTTCTCTCAGGGAATGTAGAGGGTCTAGCGCGGCCTCAATCTGGGCCTGATATATTTTAGCAATCAAATGAGGTTCCTCCCCTGATGTCAACAGGAAGTGTATCACCCTGTGAATAGTGGGCTCTGCGTTAATCGTGTCCCAGTGGCCCTTCAGAATATGCACTAGCTTCCCGAAGAGTAAAAACTGTCCCTTGGGAACACCCCCCCTTGTTAGGTCAGTGAAGCTCTTCAGCACACCCTCCTCAAAGAGTCCCCCAATTGTCTCCACTCCTACTCTTGTCCAAGGACCCAGCCCCAGACCCACCGGTCCCTTTCCCCCCGGCTCCAGAACAAGACCCGATAACGGCAAAGCCGGGGAGTATGGCGGGCCCACTCCAACCCTTCTTGCGCACCTTTTCCAGCATGTCATCGCGACACTATTCATTATGTTGTCCCCTAATGGGGCAGTCTTCCTGTCTGCCATACGCGCTGCAATCCAAGCTGTATCCATTACACCGTGGGCGGTACACAAGTCCAGGTGTCCCCTGCCCACCAACCAACCAGACACCCACTGTAATTGGGATGCCAGGTAATATGCCTCGAAGTCAGGGGCACCCAGCCCAGTTCTGACTGATCACTTGTACGTACTTGAAGGCTTACTACATGGGGACTATGGTTGCTTTCAACCCTCTTTTAAACCCCATATCAATCGCTTTATTCCAATTTTCTAGGTTAATTATAATAGAATCAATCAAAAAGGTGTTTGTGCCACGGCTATAGGTCTTTTGTGCTGGGCTATCAGAGGTGGTGCGGCCATTCCGAAAGCTAAGCCCACTCTTCATAACAGGTGTTGAAAAGCCTTTCCCTTTTATATTCGCTTTGTCCAACTCATTTCGGAATGCCTCAACAGAAATCTTCTACAGCACCTCCAACGCCATTGGAGGGATATGTATTAAAGTCTGCACAAAAGAGCAATGCACAGTCACCCTATGCAAATTCTCTTTCCGGCAGTGTTATCAAGGTCCTCTCTGATGAGACCAACGTAATATACAATATTTTGCCCTATCATGTGAGCCTCAAGTGTACACCGAGGGAAGTATATACGCTGAGGATATTGATACTATTAATATTTTTAGTGTCCTTTGTAAGCCTAACTTGTAATGCATTTGGAGAAAGGTAACACTTACTAAGTTGTTGTATCTCACAACGTAGATTACAAGATACCCCTGTTGAATGACCCTCGCACCAATCTGCCTACTTTTAAAATAATGCAAATTCTATGAAACCATCCATACCTCTTTTGCACATTGCCCATGTCTCCTGAAAGCAACAGATCACACAATTATTGATAAACCTTAGCCATTCCCCTACGGGGAGACCGGATCGGGACGCGTCTGGGGCCGCAGTGCATCTCCTCTGCCGCAGGGCATGCAGCGCCCCTTTTTTCCGGCCTTACCACGCACGAGGCCCTAGATTGGGCATCGGGCCTCGGCAAACTCTGGCGCGACGTGGCCTGGAGATTAACAGTGCGCCCCATTGCCCCCACCATCTCACTTACCTGATATTTTCTGTTTTGTTTTTTTCTGTTTTATTTTTTTCTTTTCTTGCCTGCATCTTTTTGGGTGGAGCCATGTTCTTCTTCTTCTCCCAGCATGTCTTCCTCTTCCCTGCATGCATCAGGATCCCTTTCCAAGATGGGACTCCTTTTGGAGGGCACGGACTGCCTTGACGTTCCCTTGTCAGCAGTGGCTACCAGAAAGGGTCGCCCATAACTCGGTCAAGGCAGGACCTACAAGAAGCAAGACCATCCTGCAGTTCCATCTGGTCCTCTTCGTACGCAACGAGTAAACCGTGACATCCCCATCATGCGGTCTACTCTTTAACAAAGCAATGTGCCATGATAGGATAGGCGTTGTTCCATGGTAGGACACTTGTGCTCCTTTCTACTTCAGGCCATCTTGCTTCTCTCTCAGAAACCTCTACCTACTCACTGTACTGTAATGAATGGTACTGGAGAGGATAGTTAGTGCTTTTTTCTCCTAACACGGCTGTATAGCACTGCGACTGTCATCGGGCTCCTTTAAGGACATTTCTGAGTGTGTGGTTGATGCAGTGTGGGATTGCAGATTTGCCTGTAAGAGATGTGTTGGGTGTGGTGTGTGAAGGTTGGAAAGATTTCCAGAGATGGTGCGGCCCACTTTTAGAAGCATCGTGTTGAAGCAAAGTCTGAGGATAGACATGGTCGCTCATGCGAGTACCTGCCATCTTTGCAGTGGCCCATATCATAGAATTATGTGGATGGAAATAATCTGGTTTTCAAGGCTCTGAAATTGTGGTTGTCTCTTATTCTTATCCCTGCAGGAATTGTGTTCTAGAACTTGGGCCTCCAAGCTCAGATGAACACTTGCCCAAGACGTTTTGCCTGAAGGGATAGTTAAGAGCGGGGCTTACATGATGTGTAGCAATCAGGTTTATCAGAAAAAGCAGTTTTTATGTTGAATGAAGAGTGCTTTAGTACTGTAAATTGAAATTATGTGGTAGCTGCATTCAGAATTTGTGGTAACCTGTAGAGCAGGAGAAGAGTGTTCCTATTAATAGTCAAAACAGAACACTAATGCTAAGTTGGCCTGTAATCTTCGGGGAAACAGAGGTAAGGGAGGATTCAGCACAGAGATGCTCTGATGTAGACAGTTCCTCTAGTAGTTTGATTTCCTTTCACTTTAAGGGTAGCTCATGGCCAGATGGTGGAGGGGTGATAGTTGGTCCATTTTTGCAACAAAGTATCTCACTTTTCTGCAAGTTCATCTTGAGGTAGTGACATAGCATTCAATGATCAAACTCTTGGGGGGCATTGGTTGATGGTACTGTAGTGAGATCTTTCAGTTTGTCAAACTTTAGAATGGTGCTTGTGTCATTGGTAAAGTTGTAGCAGTTGAGGTTGAAGCATCTGAGGAGGACTGGTAGGGGACTGAGGTACATGGTAAAGATGTGTGGGTCGCTGGTACAGGCCCGGTGGATGACAACGGCATAAGGGCTGGCATTGAACTGATATGGCGTTCACTCACACGTCTTGCAGTCCCAGCTCTATTAGACACAGCACAAGACAGTATAAACAGCCAATCTCAATTGTTTGACTTATTGGCTCTTTGTGCATTTTTGCTCAAGTCGAAGATGGCAATGATAGCACATTGAAAGGACTGGAGATAGGACTGACTAAACAAATTATCTCCAAAGACGTTTGTTAATGGCCTAAGGGGGTCAGTGCTTCTCATAGCACAACAGCCAACACCCTTGGGTCTGCAGCTTTACTATGAAGGGTCCAGGCCAAGCCAGGATCAGGTCTTGAATTCAGATAATTGACAGGGTGAGGCAGCCCCAATGCATAGTGTCCTGAGGCTTAAAGTATATTTATAATAGTTCATAAGATAGTGTGAGCACAACTCTGACATCAGGATGACAGAGCTCTTTACAAACGATTACAGTGTTACATAGCACATTTTGAATAAAGAAAGCTTTATTTTCAGAGGGTTTACAATATGACAATTACCATGGGTACAAATTTTAACCTTATGAGGAAACTTTCGCTATTGTCCAAACCAAATCAAGGCGAAGAGATCAGATTCTGCAATGTCTCTGAGCTGAGGTTCCACCTGAAAGCGGAAATCTAGGGGCTTGTCTGACAGATGTTAGAAGAGCATTCTATATCTTTAGCGCTTTTCATAGAAGGACTATTTGAGGCTGAAGGTCTTTCTAAATCTGGGTATGTCCATCTTTATCAGGGCATAGCTTCCTAAGACTATCTCTGTTGGAAATCTAAAGTATTTCAGAAGGGTGTGTAGGGTGTTAAGATGGCTCACCTTGCATGTGATGCAAGCAGCCTTAGTCATACAAACATATTCCAGTGGAAGCCAAGGGTGTAAGGACAGCTGTCTCGCACTCACATCTTTTTGTGTTCGAGATCATGTGGCTAGCTTAATGGGGGACACATTTTATAGGAGCTATGCACTGCTGTTATATATGAATGAAATAATTAAGACTTGTGTGGCCAAGTTATGTCCTGATTTAGACTTTGGTGGAGTGGGTTGCTCGGTCACAAATGTGACGGAAATCCCATTGCCTGTATTATGATCCAATGATAGCCTATGGAGATCATAACACGGTGAATGGGATAGCCATCACATTTGTGACGGAATTACTCATCCGCCAAACTTTAAATCAGGCCCTATATGTCTTGTTTTGAAAGGAAGAGTTTGGGATTTTAAAATCTGGCAATCGTGGCAACCTGTCTAAGGTGGTGTAACTTGTCAAGTATGAAGCCAATGGGGGATGGTGAGGTGACAGTTTTTGGTGATACATCCTTTTTACATTTGAGATGGTGCATTCATCCTCCGGGCAGATACTGGCATTTTTAAGAGGGAGTCAGAAGGAATTCTGTCTTCTGTGAGTTCAGTTTAAGATTCATATTTCTCATCCGCTTTTGAATTTCCTTAAGGGAGGTGGTTAGGGCCTTTAAGATTAGCTGAGCATTCATTCCTAATGTGCTGCTGGGAGTCATAAGCATACTTGTGAAATGAGAGTCTCTAGTTTATTAAAACTCTGTCTTGAATATAGAATGTTATCATTCTAGTTGTTCATTAGAACGCGTTGCTGAAGCCGGAATGGAGCGCCTGGGACTCAGCTGACAGCGACTAGATGTGCATGTTTCGCTCAGCTTGTCAGACTCTTTTCTAACAGGGATAAGGAAAGTATGTGAGAAGTTATAGAAAATGTGTCCTCCTTTTAAGCTTTCTTTTCAGTTTCCAGGCCACTTAACGCAACTTCCACAAACAAATCATGAGAGAACACAATTTTCTCTGAAAGATGGTTCATCACATCCCGATGGATGATCCACATTTTTCAGAAAGTGAAATCGCCTCAAACGTAACCACAGTTCCTAAAACTATTATGACACCATTGGTATAATATTTATACTGTTATCACACTTTCTGTATGGTTCTGGTTTGTCCTCAAAGTGAGGCATTCACTACAATGCATTTCGGTGGGACAAAAATGGTGGAACCTTGTCATCAAAAAAAACCAACCGCTATGCTTAATGTAACCTTCCACCTAAGAAGTCCCATGACAGACACAGCATCTAACAAATCATTTTATGAATTTCACTCCAAATTTCAAAATAGTAATTTAAAATAGCAGCATTATCTCAGTGGAGGACATCCCTAGGTAGGTACTGTGTGGGGTGAAGTAGGGTCCTCGGCTTCGCCTCAGATCTCCTGACTCCTCCCTAGTCAATGACTACTTTGAGTACCTCCTCCCCATTGTATTATGTTGCACAGTTAGAACACTGGAAGACAATGGAGTAACTCTGGGCTTATAATGTTTGTCTTCATGTTTCTCCCTTTTTAATTTAGAACATTCTGCCTACAGTGTGTGGAATGTTCTTATAGTCCTTCTGCCTCGGGCTATACTGGCTGTTAACAGCGCTGTCCCTTGTTATAGGCCCTTGTCTGTGGCTCGGGTCTATGACTTGGGCTCAGGGTCTTTAACAACTAATGGAGTACAGAGGTCGCAATGGCTGGTATGGGCCGTCTGCACCAATATTCCCATGTTGAATTTAGAACATTCTACCCTCAGTGGGTGGAATTTTCTAATAACTCTATAGCCGTCTGCTAAGGGTTATATCAGTCACTAATGGCCCTTATTCTCACCATTCGGCATTGGACCTTTAAAGACTGGTAAAGACCCTTGGCTGCAGACCATAATTCTATAATAACAGAGTTGGAGAATGTACTTTCGATTTAGCTCTCTCAGGCAAATGTGACCTCAATCAAATGAGCCCTGTTTTTTCACTACCCAAACTTTTGGTGAAGATTTTGAGGAGTGTCTTGAAGGCAAGGGCACGAGCAGTCATTGACAGGAAGAGAAGGACCAAGAGGCAGGAAGTCTCTTTCATTAAAGAGATGAAGAGTGACATTTGCAAATTTGAGGAGAGGGTTTTAGGGTCATGACCAGTACCAAAACCAGATTGGAGACTTCCAAGGAGACAAATGTTTCTAGTGCAGTCTTTTGATCGGTTGCTGTCACATCTTTCCTGGACCGGAAGTTATGAAGCGTAGAGTTTAGTGTTTGGGTTCTTGGGGTGAGTGGAAACATGCTGTATCTTTAGATAAACTGGGAGAGTCTTGGCTTGGGCAGAAGTTTATGATTTGTAGCCATGGATGGAAGATGGCATGTGATAGTTCTTTGACCACAGAAGGTGGTATGGGCTCTGATGATAAATATGATGGTTTAGTTTTAACAATGACTTTCTCTAAAGTGTCTGTGGAAATGGGTGCAAAGATGTTCCAAGTTGAAAGTATATTTTCCTCGGTGATTGTGATACTCCAACAGAGAGAGGGCATGTTTAACCCTTGGTGGGTGGCCTCCCGGCACTCCAGGGCCTGCTTCCCTAGCAGAATACCACCTGTCAGTGCTAGAGATCCCAGTCCTTCTGGTGGGCATTTCTGAGCATTGAGAGTACCTGCCCTGATGCATTTGCTTTGGAGGTTGACGAGTTAGCAGCATGTTTGTTGTGCCCACTTGGCACCTTTTTTTATCTCAAGAACTAACTCCAGAAGCTTAAGTGTGTTCTAGAACAACAGAAAATCATTAGCCCTTTTGTCCCTGGAGTTTTGTTCATGCCCATGAGGACCTTTGAGCTCTTTTCCTGCCAATGCTGCCATGTCTGGCATGTTAGTGCGGGTAAGGAAACCTAATGATGGTGCCCTTGTTCTAAATAAATGGGGTGACTGCCACTAGGATTGGACCGGGACTGGGCAGCTTTGTTGCAGATGAGCCACCAGGGGAAAGGTTGATGCTGGCAGAGCCAGCAGAGGCTCCACCAGTGTAAACCTGATGCACTCCCAAATACTGCAAAGCTGCAAGTTTGGTGGGCAAGTCCTACTGATTTACATTGGAGCTCCTGCACTACCAAACTCTAAATGACTCCCCAAGTCAGTGATTCTTAACCTATAGTTGGGGACCCCTAGAGGTCTGGGGAGTCGACTCAGGCAGTCCGCAACAGCTTAGAAAACACAAATAATATTAACAGAATAATAAAGTGTATATGAATAAAGATGCAAAATGTATAATTGAAAAAGTTAAAAAATTCTGTAAATGTGAAGGAGGTTGAAATTGGAAGCTAAGAATTAAGTTAGTATCCTCGGATTGGGGAGCAGTGTAAGTGCACCAAACAGAATATGTTATGGGCAATGAGTGGCCGCAATTCAATTTAGAAACCTTCCTATTAAAATAATTTTGTTTTTTTATTTTGTTTTTGAATTAATTACATTATTTTATCATATGTGTGTTTGTTAATTGAATGTTTGTTTCTGTATTTTTTGCTTATGTTTTTTGCGCTTCAAATCATCGAAAACTCTTAGGCCAGGAGATCTGCCTGGTGAGCCAAGGCATCCAGCTTGCCGCCCGATGCCAGACAGACCCCACGTATCTCCTTTTGGTTTTGCTCTGAGGTCTCAGATTTCTGCATCAGTCCGCTGACAGTGCCCTTGCCTCTGTACACCCCCACTAGTTCCTGAGATGCAGCTCCTTGATGCTTTCTCCAGAAGACACAAAGTAGACACGTTGGGGTATCTCGGTTCCTGTGAGGGTAGTTTGGATTTTTCCCCAGCTCCCAAAGTATCTTTCTCCTGTGTTTGACCCATGGAGTCTTGTAAAGTTAATGGCACACCCGGCAGGTAGGTAAACAAAGTTTATTGGTGAATAAAGAAACCACCCCGACAAATAGACACTGGCCGGCAGCTCCTACTTAAACAGCCTCCGTCTTTTCCGGCTGTTTTTCACTTCAGAACGTTCTCAATCGAACGTCTCTCGTCAACCCGGTTCGCGAGATCGGCGCACGACTAAATAAAAGTTAAGCGTGCCAATGTCGCGAGCTGGTCAACCTAAAGAATATTACATGGGTTTTCCTCTTTCAAAAACAATAGGAAGAGATTACATAAGTACACAACATTGGAATGCTATATAAACATACAACTTAAGACAACGCACTAAAATAAACTATACATTCACTATTCAATACTGTTAGACACTTACAAAGGATTTTAAACACTGAAAATAAAAATAAAAAAACAAGTTAACAAAGTAAAGCTTAGAAGAAACATAGTACAATTGAATTAAGAACAACATTATCCCATACAATAAAACATAATAAATCATCTGAATCTGTAAAGTTCACGCCTCACACAAGGTACTTCAGCGTACAGTGGAGAAATCATGTTTGGTTCACGTCTCACACGTGTACTACAAGTACAGTGGAGAATTCATCACAGCTCTGATTCATCTAAATCTGTAAGGCTTACGTCTTACACGAGTACTTCTGTGTACCATGGAGAAATCATCACATCTCTTGCGGGCGCCATCTCGTTCTTTGCAAAGATCATATTGAATATCACAAATTATTATAACCATCTACTTCGCTGCCTAAATAGCTTGTATTAGCCGGTGAACGAACCTCCACAACCTTAGACTTATTCCACCAATGACCACCCTCAACCCTGACAGCATATCCACATACCTTTTTAACCAAAACAGGAGAAGAAAACTTAGAGTAATTTTTCTTGATAAAACCCCCAAGCTTGGTTTTCACAAAATCTCCAGCATTCACAGACATCTCAGACACTTTCCTCGTTTCATCATAGTAAAATTTCTGTGAAGTTTGTGCTCTGGCTACATTTTCTCTTACAAAATGATCTAAGATCTGACACACACCTCTTGTTTCAACAACTTGAACATCCACGCAGGCTTAAACTCAGTGGCTGGTTTCCTTCCACGTAATAATTCAAATGGAGAAACCAAAGTGGAAGATTGGGGTGTAGTCCTATAGAACCACAACACTAATTGAGTAGCTGAGTAAATATCAACTTTGTTCTGTATGGCCCACTTTATACAACTACCCAGGACCTGGTTAAAGTGCTCTATAAAACCATTAGTTTGTGGATGAAACAAAGAACTTTTTAGATGTCTAATACCACTACTCCTGAAAAAATGTTCTACTTCATTGGAAACAAATTGAACCTCATTATCAGAAACAATACACTCAGGAAATCCTTCCTTCCCTCATGCATACATCTCTGATGAATTTCACTACCGCCTTTGAATTGGGTTCACTAATTAATCTAATTTCTGTCCACTTTGAGTAATAATCTAACAGAATTAAAGCATACTTAGAATTTGAAGGTAGGCTCTAAAAGGGGCCAATCAAATCAGTATCTACTTTCACCAAGGGTCTCTCAGGCAGTTCAATAGGCATTAAAGATGGCAGACATGTTTTAAGGACTTTGGGCCTCATTATGACCCTGGAGGGCGGCAGAGACCGCCCGCCAGGATGCCGCCCTCCAAAATACCGCACCGCGGTCAAAAGACCGCGGCGGGTATTACAAGTTTTCCCCTGGGCTGGCGGGCGGTTGCTGAAAAACCGCCCGCCAGCCCAGGGGAAAACGACCTTCCCACGAGGATGCCGGCTCGTAATCGAGCCGGCGGAGTGGGAAGGTGCGACGGGTGCAGTGGCACCCGTCGCGTATTTCAGTGTCTGCAAGACAGACACTGAAATACTTTGCGGGGCCCTCTTACGGGGGCCCCTGCCGTGCCCATGCCATTGGCATGGGCACGGCAGGGGCCCCCAGGGGCCCCGCGACCCCCCCTACCGCCATCCTGTTCATGCCGGCTTTCCCGCCATGAACAGGATGGCGGTAGGGGGGGTCAGAATCCTCATGGCTGCGGAGCGCGCTCCGCAGCCATGGAGGATTCACACGAGCAGCGGAAAGTCAGCGGGAGACCGCTGACTTTCCGCTTCTGACCGCGGCTGAACCGCCGCGGTCAGAATGCTCGTTGGAGCACCGGCAGCCTGTTGGCGGTGCTCCCGTAGTCGGTGGCCCTGGCGGCCACTGGCCGCCAGGGTCAGAATGACCCTCTTTATCACTAGAAGCGCATATAACACATCCCTTGACCACATCATCCACTTCTCTATCCAGAAGGGGCCACCAGAAAAAGGAACGTAACTTACGTTTAGTCAAAGTCAAACCTAAGTGTCCCTCATGGGCTTTTGTTATGATTTGTTGTTTGC
Source organism: Pleurodeles waltl (assembly GCF_031143425.1). Taxonomy (NCBI): domain Eukaryota; kingdom Metazoa; phylum Chordata; class Amphibia; order Caudata; family Salamandridae; genus Pleurodeles; species Pleurodeles waltl. The sequence continues at coordinate 984,278,501 of NC_090450.1, forward strand.
AACTCTGAGGGCATATCAATTTGTCCGATCTCATAACTAACCCACACTCCAACGATAATTCCTCATTAATTTTGAAAAAAGGTTGAATACCTGGTTCCAGTGATTTCTCCTTGGGCCACCCCTCACTGATAAACTTGGAAACAGTTTTCAAAATTGGATCATTGTTTTTAGCAGAAATCCATTCTGCTTCAGAAAACGGACCTGCAGCATATAGTTGTAGAGACGCGATTAAGCAACTTTCATCGCCACATTCATCTTTCAAAACATGAGGCGAGGAAACTGCAGGAAACCTAGACAAATAATCAGCTTGCGCATTTTTACCCCCAGAAATGTGTTGAATTTCAAATTGAAATTGAAGAAGACGAGCTGAGAACTTTGCAATCCTGGGTGAACAATTCCTAACATTCCTCCCACTAAGTATACAAATGAGAGGTTTGTGATCTGTTTGGAGCAAAAACTTTGTTCCCCAGAGATAAGTGTGAAATTTCTCTATTGCCCACCAGCAGGCTAAGAGCTCATTTTCAATTACTGAATAAAGGCACTCCGACTCTCTTAAGACTCTGGAAGCAAATACTACAGTGTTTTGACCCTCAGGTGTTCGTTGCATAAGAACTGTACCTAAACCAACATTACTGGCATCAACAGGGAGTACGGACTTCAGTTCTCGATTAAATGTCTTAAGCGCCACACATTTAGAAAGCTGATGTTTAATCCACTCGAATGCATCAATATAATCATGATTCCAGTCAAATTCTACTTGAGCTTTAAGCAGGTTTGAGATTGGCCTGACTCTGGAAGCAAAATCCTTAATAAACCGTGAATAGAATTCACAAAGACCAAGAAAGCTTTTAACACCGCTTTTATCAGCGAAAGGAGGTGCTTCAAGAATGTTTTGAACCAAACCTGGTTTGGGACTGGCACCCAAATATGAAGCCGGACCCGAACAAGAAATCACATGGCCCAAGTATTCAACTTCTTCTTTGAAGCCGACCCCGCCAAAGTGCAACCATCTCTTTACACTTTATAGGGCCTACTGGACACCCCTAAAGATGGTCAAGCTTGCACGAGGTACATCAAGGAGCAAAAGATGTAGCACAGTAGATGCAGAAGATTAACATGTTTGTGGAATGCCAAGCATTGAGAGATTTTTGGAGTGAGGTCAGTGAGTCACTAAGCAAAGTCTTGGGTGTTGAAATAAAGGTAAGCCACTCCCTGATATTGTTTGGGGTTGACATGGAGCTAAGTGGATTAAACAAGTGTCAGAGGAGTCTACTGGTTCTCTCAGTGCTGTTGGTAAAAAGAGAAATCTGCAAAACCTGGCTATGGCGGGATTCTCCATGTAAGCAGGGGTGGCTGAGGGCGATCAGCCTCTGCTGTCATAATGGCAAAGTTTGGCACAAGAAAAGGGCTGAGAAAAAGTGGCTTCCTTTCTTAACCTGGTGTGATGGAGCCATAAGGAGCCAATGATCACCCTTCTGCATGGCTGAGGGGAAACAGGATTGGTTAGAACTTTATTCAGCAAAATGCTACAGCCAGTTAAGAACTGGGAATGGCAAGTTTTTGCTCTTTGAGAAGGGAGAAAAACTACTGGCTGTGGAATGAGGACCAAAAAAAACATTCTTATGCCAGGGTCCCCAATTTCCAGTAATAACTGGGGGTTACCTGGATTGCAATAATGATTCAGTGGGGTCCCCGGGCGGTGGCTGCATGATCTTGAAGAGCTCCCTTGCGGGGTTTGATGCTCTCAAGAGCTGCAATTTTCGGAAGGAGGGTTTTCGCTGTGCAGAGTTTGCTTATATAATTGATATGGCGTTCGGTGGAGAAGTGGCGGTAATACTACCAACAGGCCGATGGTAAAAAAAATGACAGTACAAGCATGGCCGCCACTTCTCCAATCTGACCGCCAGGGTGGTAACGACTGCTGGGCTGGAGACTTCGGTCTCCAGCCCGGCGGCTGTCACTACACCGCCGGGGGTATCACGACCACGCATACCTCCCTGGCACTGATAGGGGTCTCCCCTCCCCCCCACCCCCTCCTCAGAGTCCTCCCCCCACACCCACGACCCCCCTACTTCCCCCAAAGGTGGCAGGACCCCCCTCACCACCCCCCCAACATTGACACACATACCCCCTACACGCACAAATACACTACAGCTACACATACCCGCACACATACACACAGACATACAAACAGACATACACACAGACATACCCGCACACATACACACAGACATACCCGCACACATACACACAGACATACCTGTACACATACACACAGACATACAAACAGACAGACATGCACACATTTTCCAAAAACACAACACCCCCGCATGCATATACTCACTCACACACCCCCTCTACACACTCACACGCACACCCCCATGCACGTACACAACACCCCCCCTTCCCTAACGGGCTCCCCATCACCAGAACACCACCACACCGAATCATGGGACGTGATTCGGTGGGCGGTGTTCTGATGATGGGGCGGTGGAGGTGGAGCAGCCTCCACTTCCCCGCCGACCGCCAGTATGGCTGCTAGCGGCTCTCCGTCTGAAAAAGGGCGGTGGGCTGCCAGCAGTCATAATACGCTGTGCGGAAAACCGCCACCACTGGCGTTCTTCAGCACGGCGGTACGAGGTTCAAATGAGGCCCATCATTTCTCGTGTGCTTTACAAGTAAGCGCTGGCGCCGAGCACCAGACACCACAGCTCATACTAAGCACTGGCAGAGGCAAAGGGTGCGCTCGTGGAAAAGATGGTCCGACGGAGGGGAAAGTGAGGGTGTGTGTTTTTGGGGTCGTGGGGGTGTCTAGACCGTACAGGACAGCAACCCAGCTCCTGTCTGTACAGAGTGTGGAAGAAGGCCAGGGTTTCGAGGAGCACATTAAGGGGAGGGTCTGTGGGGGCTTGCATGCAGGGCGCTCCCACACATATATTTCATATATGGTGTATATACATGAAGGGTGACTGGAGGTTCTTGGATTGGGACGGCGGCGCTGTGCACACAGTGCTCACCTTGGTAGTTGCACTGCACAGTGTGAGGGTGGGTCGTTCTGTGGCAGTGCTGGCTGCTAGGGGTGCTGGTGCAGGCAGTGCATGCTGGCTGTGTGTGCTTGCTCTGTGCAGTGTGAGGGTGGGTCTTTCTGTGGAGGTGCTGGCTGTGAGGGGTGCTGGTGCAGGCAGTGCATGCTGGCTGTGTGTGCCTGCTCTGTGCGGTGTGAGGGTGGGTCATTATGTGGAGGTGCTGCTGTGAGGGGTGCTGGTGCAGGCAGTGCATGCTTGCTCTGTGTGCCTGTTCTGTCCTGTGTGAGGATGTGAATGGTGCTGGTGCAGGCAATGCATGCCTGCTCTGTGCAGCGCCTCCATGTGCTGGGTACTGGTGCAGGCAATGTGTGCCTGCTCTGTACATCGTGAGGATGTGAGGGATGCTGGTGCAGGCAGTGCATGCTTGCTCTGTGTGCTTGCTCTGTACAGTGTGAGGATGTGAGGGGTGCTGGTGCATGCTTGCTCTGTGTGCCTGCTCCGTTCAGTATAAGGATGTGAGGGGTGCTGGTGCAGGCAGTGCATGCTTGCTCTGTGTGCCTGCTCTGAGCAGTGTGAGGATGTGAGGGGTGGTGGTGCAGGCTAAGCATGCCTGCTCTCGGTGCCTGCTCTGTACAGTGCCTGCATGTGCCTGGTTCTGATGCAGGCAATGTGTGCCTGCTCTTTGCAGCATGAGTATGTGAGGGGTGCTGGTGTAGGCAATGCATGCTTGTCCTACATGCCTGCTCTGTGGAGTGTCTGCATGTGCCGTGTGCCTGCTCTGTGCAGTGTGGGGTTGTGAGGGGTGATGGTGCCGGCAGTGCATGCTTGCTCTGTATGCCTGCTATGTGCAGTATAAGGATGTAAGGGGCGCTGGCAGTGCATGCTTGCTCTGTGTGCCTGCTTTGTGCAGTGCGAGGGTGTGAGTGGTGCTGGTGCGGGCAATGCATGGCTGCTGTACATGCCTGCTCTGTGGAGTGCCTGCATGTGCTGGGTGCTGGTGCAGGCAATGTGTGCCTGCTCTGTACAGTGTGAGGATGTGAGAAGTGCTGGAGCAGGCAGTGCATGCTTGCTCTGTGATGTGCCTACTCTGTACAGTGTGAGGATGGGAGGGGTGCTGGTGCAGGCAGTGCATGCTTGCTCTGTGTGCCTGCTATGTCCAGTGTGAGGATGTGAGGGGTGGTGGTGCAGGCAATGCATGCTTGCTCTGTGTGCCTGCTCTGTACAGTGTGAGGATGTGGGGGGTGGTGCAGGCAATGCATGCTTGCTCTTTGTGCCTGCTCTGAGCAGTGTGAGGATGTGAGGGGTGGTGGTGCAGGCAATGCATGCCTGCTCTCGGTGCCTGCTCTGTACAGTGCCTGCATGTGCCTAGTGCTGATGCAGGCAATGTGTGCCTGCTCTGTGCAGCATGAGTATGTGAGGGGTGCTGGTGCAGGCAATGCATGCTTGCCCTATGTGCCTGCTCTGTGGAGTGTCTGCATGTGCCGAGTGCTGATGCAGGCAATGTGTGCCTGCTCTGTGCAGTGTGGGGTTGTGAGGGGTGCCAGTGCCGGCAGTGCATGCTTGCTCTGTGTGCCTGCTATGAGCAGTATAAGGATGTAATGGGTGCTGGTGCTGGCAGTGCATGCTTGCTCTGTGTGCCTGTTTTGTGCAGTGTGAGGGTGTGAGTGGTGCTGGTGCGGGCAATGCATGGCTGCTGTACGTGCCTGCTCTGTGGAGTGCCTGCATGTGCTGGGTGCTGGTGCACACAATGTGTGCCTGCTCTGTACAGTGTGAGGATGTGAGAAGTGCTGGGGCAGGCAGTGCATGCTTGCTCTGTGATGTGCCTACTCTATACAGTGTGAGTATGCGAGGGGTGCTGGTGCAGGTAGTGCATGCTTGCTTTGTGTGCCTGCTATGTCCAGTGTGAGGATGTGAGGGGTGCTGGTGCAGGCAATGCATGCTTGCTCTGTGTGCCTGCTCTGTACAGTGTGAGGATGTGTGGGGGGGGGTGGTGCAGGCAATGCAGGCCTGCTCTGTGTGCCTGCTCTGACCAGTGTGAGGATATGAGGGGTGGTGGTGCAGGCAATGCATGCCTGCTCTCGGTGCCTGCTCTGTACAGTGCCTGCTTGTGCCTAGTGCTGATGCAGGCAATGTGTGCCTGCTCTGTGCAGCATGAGTATGTGAGGGGTGCTGGTGCGGGCAATGCATGCTTGCCCTATGTGCCTGCTCTGTGGAGTGTCTGCATGTGCCGAGTGGTGCAGGCAATGTGTGCCTGCTCTGTACAGTGTGAGGATGTGAGAAGTGCTGGAGCAGGCAGTGCATGCTTGCTCTGTGATGTGCCTACTCTATACAGCGTGAGGATGCGAGGGGTGCTGGTGCAGGTAGTGCATGCTTGCTCTGTGTGCCTGCTATGTCCAGTGTGAGGATGTGAGGGGTGCTGGTGCAGGCAATGCATGCTTGCTCTGTGTGCCTGCTCTGTACAGTGCCTGCATGTGCCTAGTGCTGATGCAGGCAATGTGTGCCTGCTCTGTTTAGCATGAGTATGTGAGGGGTGCTGGTGCAGGCAATGCATGCTTGCCCTATGTGCCTGCTCTGTGGAGTGTCTGCATGTGCAGAGTGCTGGAGCAGGCAATGTGTGCCTGCTCTGTGCAGTGTGGGGTTGTGAGGGGTGCTGGTGCCGGCAGTGCATGCTTGCTCTGTGTGCCTGCTATGAGCAGTATAAGGATGTAAGGGATGCTGGTGCTGGCAGTGCATGCTTGCTCTGTGTGCCTGCTTTGTGCAGTGCGAGGGTGTGAGTGGTGCTGGTGCGGGCAATGCATGACTGCTGTACATGCCTGCTCTGTGGAGTGCCTGCATGTGCTGGGTGCTGGTGCAGGCAATGTGTGCCTGCTCTGTACAGTGTGAGGATGTGAGAAGTGCTGGAGCAGGCAGTGCATGCTTGCTCTGTGATGTGCCTACTCTGTACAGTGTGGGGATGCGAGGGGTGCTGATGCAGGCAGTGCATGCTTTCTCTGTGTGCCTGCTATGTCCAGTGTGAGGATGTGAGGGGTGCTGGTGCAGACAGTGCATGCTTGCTCTGGGTGCCTGCTCTGTGCAGTATAAGGATGTGTGTGTTGCTGGTGCAGGTAATGCACGCTTGCTCTGTGTGCCTGCTCTGAGCAGTGGTAGGATTTAATGGGGTGGTGGTGCAGGCAATGCATGCTTGCTCTGTGTGCCTGCTTTGTGCAGCATGAGTATGTGAGGGGTGCTGGTGCAGGCAATGCATGGCTGCTGTATGTGCCTGCTCTGTGGAGTGCCTGCATGTGCTGGGTGCTGGTGCAGGCAATGTGAGCCTCCTCTGTACAGTGTGAGGATGTGCGCGTTGCTGGTGCATGCAATGCATGCTTGCTCTGTGTGCCTGCTCTGTGCAGTGTGAGGATATGAGGGGTGCTTGTGCAGACAGTGCATGCTTGCTCTGGGTGCCTGCTCTGTGCAGTATAAGGATGTGCGTGTTGCTGGTGCAGGTAATGCACGCTTGCTCTGTGTGCCTGCTCTGTGCAGTATGAGTATGTGAGGGGTGCTGGTGCAGGCAGTGCATGCTTGCTCTGTGTGCCTGCTCTGTGCGGTATGAGTATGTGAGGGGTGCTGGTGCAGGCAGTGCATGCTTGCTCTGGGTGCCTGCTCTGTACAGTGTGAGGATGTGAGGGGTGCTGGTGCAGGCAATGCATGCTTGCTCTGTGTGCCTGCTCTGAGCAGTATAAGGATGTGCATGTTGCTGATGCAGGCAGTGCTTTCTTGCTCTGGGTGCCTGCTCTGTACAGTGGGAGTATGTGAGAGATGATGGTGCAGGCAGTGAATACTTGCTCTGGGTGCCTGCTCTGTGCAGTATAAGGATGTGCGTGTTGCTGGTGCAGGCACAGCATGTTTGCTCTGTGTTCCTGCTCTTAGCAGTGTGAGGATGTGAGGAGTGCTGGTGCAGGCAGTGCATGCTTGCTCTGTGTGCTTGCTCTGTGCAGTATGAGTATGTGAGAGGTGCTTGTGCAGACAATGCATGCTTGCCCTACGTGCCTGCTTTGTGGAGTGTCTGCATGTGCTGAGTGCTGGTGCAGGCAATGTGTGCCTGCACTCTGCAGTGTGGGGGTGTGAGGGGTGCTGGTTCAGGCAATGGATGATTGCTCTGTGTACCTGCTCTGAGCAGTATAAAGATGTGCGTGTTGCCGGTGCAGGCAATGCATGCCTGCTCTGTGTGCCTGCTCTGTGCAATGTGAGGGGTGCTGGTGCAGGCAGTGCATACTTGCTCTTGCTGACTGCTCTGTGCAGTATAAGGATGTGTGTGTTGCTGGTGCAGACAGTGCATGCTTGCTCCGCGTGCCTGCTTTAAGCAGTGTGAGGATGTGAGGAGTGTTGGTGCCGGCAGTGCATGCTTGCTCTGTGTGCCTGCTCTGTGCGGTATGAGTATGTAAAGGGTGCTGGTGCAAGCAGTGCATGCTTGCTCTAGGTGCCTGCTCTGTACAGTGTGAGTATGTGAGAGGTGCTGGTGCAGACAGTGCATGCCTGCTCTGGGTGCCTGCTTTGTGGAGGGTCAGGGTGTGAGTGGTGCTAGTGCGGGCAATGCATCCTTGCCCTATGTGCCTGCTCTGTGCAGTATACATATGTGAGGGGTGCTGGTGCAGGCAATGCATGCCTGCTCTGAGGAGTGTGAAGATGTGAGGGGTGCTGGTGCAGGCAACGCATGCTTGCTCTGGGTGCCTGTTCTGTGCAGTATAAGGATGTGCGTGTTGCTAGTGCAGGCACAGCATGCTTGCTCTGTGTGCCTGCTCTGTGCAGTGCAAGGATGTGCGTGTTGCTGGTGCAGGCAATGCACGCTTGCTCTGTGTGCCTGTTCTAAGCAGTGTGAGGATGTGAGGGGTGTGGGTGCAGGCAGTGTACGCTTGCTCTGTGTGCCTACTCTGAGCAGTGTGAAGATGTGAGGAGTGCTGGTGCAGGCAATGCATGCTTGCTCTGGGTGCCTGCTCTGTACAGTGTGAGGATGTGAGGGGGGTGGTGCAGGCAATGCATGCTTGCTCTGGGTGCCTGCTCTGTACAGTGTGAGGATGTGAGGGGGTGGTGCAGGCAATGCATACCTGCTCTGTACAGTGTGGGGATGAGAGGGGGTGGTGCAGGCAGTGCATGCCTGCTCTGGGTGCCTGCTCTGTGCAGTATGAGGATGTGAGGGGGTGGTGCAGGCAGTGCATGCTTGCTCTTGGTGCCTGCTCTGTACAGTGTGGGGATGTGAGGGGGTGGTGCAGGCAGTGCATGCTTGCTCTGGGTGCCTGTTCTGTACAGTGTGAGGATGTGAGGGCATGGTGCAGGCAATGCACGCCTGCTCTGGGTGCCTGCTCTGTACAGTGTGAGGATGTGAGGGGGTGGTGCAGGCAATGCATGCCTGCTCTGGGTGCCTGCTCTGCACAGTGTAAGGATGTGTAGGTGGAGGGGTGGTGCAGGCAATACATACTTGCTCTGGGTGCCTGCTCTGTACAGTGTGGGGATGTGAGGAGCGCTGGTGCAGGCAGTGCATGCTTGCTCTGGGTGCCTGCTCCGTATAGTGTGAGCATGTGAGGAGTGCTGGTGCAGGCAGTGCACGTTTGCTCAATGTGCCTGCTCTGTACAGTGTGAGGATGTGAGGGGGTGGTGCAGGCAATGCATGCTTGCTCTGTGTGCCTGCTCTGTACAGTGTGAGGATGTGAGGGGGCTGGTGCAGGCAGTGCATGTTTGCTCTGAGTGCCTGCTCTGTACAGTGTGAGGATGTGAGGGGCGGCGGTGCAGGCAGTGCATGCTTGCTCTGTGTGCCTGCTCTGTGCAGTGTGAGGATGTGAGGGGGTGGTGCAGGCAATGCATGCCTGCTCTGGGTGCCTTCTCTGTACAGTGTGAGGATGTATGTGAGGGGGTGGTGCAGGCAATGCATGCCTGCTCTCTGTGCCTGCTCTGTACAGTGTGAGGATGTGAGGGGGTGGGCAGGCATTGCATGCTTGCTCTGGGTGCCTGCTCTGTACAGTGTGAGGGTGTGAGGGGGTGGTGCAGGCAATGCATGCCTGCTCTGGGTGCCTGCTCTGTACAGTGTGAGGATGTGAGGGGCGGTGGTGCAGGCAATGCATGCCTGCTCTGGGTGCCTGCTCTGTGCAGTGTGAGGATGAGAGGGTTGTTGGTGCAGGGAATGCATGCCTGCTCTGAGTGCCTGCTCTGTACAGTGTGAAGATGTGAGCGGTGCTGGTGCAGGCAATGCATGCTTGTTCTGGGTGCCTGCTCTGTACAGTGTGAGGATGTGAGGAGCGGTGGTGCAGGCAATGCATGCCTGCTCTGGATGCCTGCTCTGTGCAGTGTGAGGATGAGAGGGTTGTTGGCGCAGGGAATGCATGCCTGCTCTGAGTGCCTGCTCTGTACAGTGTGAAGATGTGAGCGGTGCTGGTGCAGGCAATGCATACTTGCTCTCGGTGCCTGCTCCGTACAGTGTGAGGATGTGAGGGGGGTGGTGCAGGCAATGCATGCTTGCTCTGGGTGCCTGCTCTGTACAGTGTGAGGATGTGAGGGGGTGGTGCAGGCAATGCATACCTGCTCTGTACAGTGTGGGGATGAGAGGGGGTGGTGCAGGCAATGCATGCCTGCTCTGGGTGCCTGCTCTGTACAGTATGAGGATGTGAGGGGGTGGTGCAGGCAATGCATGCTTGCTCTCGGTGCCTGCTCTGTACAGTGTGGGGATGTGAGGGGGTGGTGCAGGCAGTGCATGCTTGCTCTGGGTGCCTGTTCTGTACAGTGTGAGGATGTGAGGGCATGGTGCAGGCAATGCACGCCTGCTCTGGGTGCCTGCTCTGTACAGTGTGAGGATGTGAGGGGGTGGTGCAGGCAATGCATGCCTGCTCTGGGTGCCTGCTCTGCACAGTGTGAGGATGTGTAGGTGGAGGGGTGGTGCAGGCAATACATACTTGCTCTGGGTGCCTGCTCTGTACAGTGTGGGGATGTGAGGAGCACTGGTGCAGGCAGTGCATGCTTGCTCTGGGTGCCTGCTCCGTATAGTGTGAGCATGTGAGGAGTGCTGGTGCAGGCAGTGCACGTTTGCTCAATGTGCCTGCTCTGTACAGTGTGAGGATGTGAGGGGGTGGTGCAGGCAATGCATGCTTGCTCTGTGTGCCTGCTCTGTACAGTGTGAGGATGTGAGGGGGCTGGTGCAGGCAGTGCATGTTTGCTCTGAGTGCCTGCTCTGTACAGTGTGAGGATGTGAGGGGCGGCGGTGCAGGCAGTGCATGCTTGCTCTGTGTGCCTGCTCTGTGCAGTGTGAGGATGTGAGGGGGGTGGTGCAGGCAATGCATGCCTGCTCTGGGTGCCTTCTCTGTACAGTGTGAGGATGTATGTGAGGGGGTGGTGCAGGCAATGCATGCCTGCTCTCTGTGCCTGCTCTGTACAGTGTGAGGATGTGAGGGGGTGGGCAGGCATTGCATGCTTGCTCTGGGTGCCTGCTCTGTACAGTGTGAGGATGTGAGGGGCGGTGGTGCAGGCAATGCATGCCTGCTCTGGGTGCCTGCTCTGTGCAGTGTGAGGATGAGAGGGTTGTTGGTGCAGGGAATGCATGCCTGCTCTGAGTGCCTGCTCTGTACAGTGTGAAGATGTGAGCGGTGCTGGTGCAGGCAATGCATGCTTGTTCTGGGTGCCTGCTCTGTACAGTGTGAGGATGTGAGGAGCGGTGGTGCAGGCAATGCATGCCTGCTCTGGATGCCTGCTCTGTGCAGTGTGAGGATGAGAGGGTTGTTGGCGCAGGGAATGCATGCCTGCTCTGAGTGCCTGCTCTGTACAGTGTGAAGATGTGAGCGGTGCTGGTGCAGGCAATGCATGCTTGCGCTCAGTGCCTGCTCCGTACAGTGTGAGGATGTGAGGGGGGTGCAGGCAATGCATGCCTATTCCGGGTGTCTGCTCTGTACAGTGTGAGGATGTGAGGGGGGTGGTGCAGGCAATGCATGCCTGCTGTGTGTGCCTGCTCCGTGCAGTGCTGGGGGTGAAGGGGTCGGAGAGCCGGGGGATGCTGCTGACCTTGCAATAAATGCCTGCTCAGTGCGATGAGGTCCGATGTGTCGATGCAGGAACGGAAGGGGGCACGGGTGCACAATGCCACCTTTGCATTCTCTCTATGATGTGTGCATGGGGTTGCTTGGGGGGGGGGGCATGTTTATTGGGGTGGGGGGCTGGATCGCAGGTCTCACATTGACGCCTGCCTCCCCTGCGAGCCGTGATGGAGCGGTGCAGGGAGAGGAGGGGGCGGGGGTGCTGGCCATGCAAGTCTCCCACGCATCTCTCTCGGATGGAGGGGGCGTCTGCTGAGCCCTGAGCTGCAGCTCCTGCTGCTGAGCCTGGCCCCGCCCCCTCCCATCCATGCAGCAGCAGCAGAGGGACGAGCAGGCGGCAAGGGAAGGTGAGCCGAGCTCCCTGCAGGTGGGGCTGTGCAGGTGGGCATGGCTCTCTGGGCATGGGATGCTGTCTGCACCTGAGGCTGGGGGGCAGGGTCGGGGGTCACCGGACGGGTCTCCCCGCTTCATTTGTTGTCCGGTGCTGGTGTTGTCACCCCGCCCCCCTACACACATACACACATACATGCACAGATGCTTTGTTTACGACGATGCTCCTTGTGGGGTGGTTGGTGGGGGGTCTAGTACGCCGGAGAGATGGATCATTCCTGTACAGGGGTGGGGGCGTGGGAGGGCATCCCATGCACAGACATGCCCAGGAGGGACCTTCCCTGGACCCACTGCTGGCTGTCACCGGTCTTGTACCACAAGTAACTCACACCTTGTGTACCGTGCAGCCATCTCCCCCCGTCCCTCCAACATCTCCCCTCGGCCACCCCCCAATCTCTGCAGACAGGAGCCTTTATCTGCTCTCTTGTCCAGGGATGGCAGTCATTAGATGGTCTCTGCTGATGTGATCCCTTATCTTCTCCTGTGTGTATGATGTGATTCCTAGCACACATGTTCACATGTGACCCTGCACTCAGGTGTGACCCTCCATTCTCCACCCAGTGTGTTTGTGACACCGTACATCCCTGCGCCGTGTGTGCAGATGTTACAATGTTTAATGTCAGCAGTGTGTGTGTGTGTAATATCCTCACCTCTCTACTTAATGATATGCACAGATGTTACCCTGTACCCTCGCGGCCCTTGTTTGTGAGACCTTAACCCGGCACGCCACCACGCAGCTGTGATGCTCTCCATCCTGTGTGTGACCCATGTACAGATGTTATTCTGAGCCCCCCCCCCCCTCCATCCCATCCCCCCTGATGAAAATGGACCTATGGGTTCGTACACTGCCTCGTCTTTACATACGTGTTCCATAGGTGCACGTGTGATCCTAAATGTCTCCCACTCCAGTGTAACCCCTCCCCCGTCCCGCCTTCCGACATACAAGGAGAGGACGGACCCACCCCTCTACACCTGTGATCTTGTCCCCCCCCCCTTCCCTGGCTGCCCCTGTGACCTAAGAGGAGATATCGGATCTAATCTTGGCTGCGCCATCCCTACATGCGTGACCCTCTGCAGCACACCCCCCTTTCATCCACACCGAAAGATCTGACCCCCCCACTCTTTAAATACAGATGTGATCTCTGATTTGGTTCCCTGCAAATATATGATCTCGACTTTTTTCTGATAGATCTGATTAAACCTGACTGTTCTGATACGATCTCTCATTACTTTTGTACAGATTATCTCAGTCTCCATACAAATAATCTTATATTTCAACAGTCACTAAATATATGATCCCTGATTTATTTTCTATGCAATGATGTGATGAATGTTTACCTTTCGCTTTAAAGATGTGATCGCTTATTTCTGTGTCTGTACAGATGTGATTTACCTTCGTGTGCACAGGAGTGATCTATAATATCCCTCACTACACAGATGGGATCTCTCTTTCCCTTTGTGCAGTTGTAATCGCTGATTTCCATTGTGCCGATGTGATTTCTGACTTCCCTGTCTCTACAGATGTGATATCCGATAGTCAGTGTCTTTACACATGCAAACTTTGATTAGATTGTATAAAATGATTTCTGATTTGCTTGCACGTAAATGTGATCAGTTTCGCTTTGTGCACACTGACGTGAAGTCTGATTTCCCAGTATGTACAAATGCGATCTCTGATTTTATTTCTCTGCACAGATGTGATTTCTGATTTCCCTGTGTGTACAGATTTTATCTCTGATTTCCAGTGTCCAAACAGAGGAGATCTCTGATTTCCCTGCATGTACAGATTTTATTTCTACTTTGCAATGTCCAAACAGAACTGATCTCTGATTTCCCTGGTGTATTCCCAGAGTCCACGCAGATGTGACCTCTGATTTCCCTGCGAGAACAGATATTATCTCTGATTCCCGAGTCTGTACATGTGTGACTAATGATATTCCTAGTTTTACAATTATTATTTCTGATTCCCAATGTTTCTACAGGTATGATCTCTGATTTGCCTGCATGTGCAGGTATTATCTCTGTTTCCCAGTGCCTATACAGATGTGATCTCCGGTTTCCCTGTGTGTACAGATGTTATCTCTGAATCGCAGTGTCTGCTTAGATCTATAATTTCCCTCAATGTACAGATAATAATGCTGATTCCTAATGTCTCTACAGCTGTGATTTTTGTTTTCCCTGTGTGTACAGATATTATCTCTGATACCCAATACCCCACAGATGTGATCGCTGATTTCTCTGCATGTACGGATATAATCTCTGATTTCCAATGTCTGTGAAGGTGTGACCGCTGATTTACCTGCGGGTATAGGCATTATCTCTTATTCCCAATGTCTGTACAGGTGTGATCTCTGATTTCCCTGTGTGTACAAATATTATCTCTGATTCCCAGTGTCTGCATAGGTTTGATCTTTGATTCCCCTGAATGTCGGATATTATTGTTGATTCCCAGTGTCTGTACAGGTGTGATGTCTGATTTCCCTGAATGTACAGATGTTATCTCTGATTCCCAATGTTCCACAGATGTGATCTCTGATTTCCCTGAATGTACAGATATTATTTCTGATTCCCAGTGTCTGTACAAGTGCGACCTCTGATTAACCTGAATGTACAGAGATTATCTCTGATTCCCAATGCCCAACAGATGTGATCTCTGATTTTCCTGAATGTACAAATATTATCTCTGATTCCCCAGTGTCCACACAGGTTTGATCTCTGATTTCCCTGAATGTACAGATATTATTTGTTGATTCCCAATGTCTGTACAGGTGTGATCTCTGATTTCCCTGAATGTACTGATATTATCTCTGATTCCAAATGGCCCACAGGGGTGATCTCTGATTTTCCTGCTTGTACAGATATTATCTTTGATTCCCAGTGTATGTACAAGTGTGACCTCTGATTTTCTGCAAGTAGAGATATCTCTTATTCCTAATGTTCGTACATGTTTGATTTCTGATTTCCCCACGTGTACAGATATTATCTCTCATTTTCAATGTCTGTACAGGTGCGAGCTCTGATATCCCTGCTGTTACAGATATGATCTAATTCCTAATGTGTCTACAGGTATGATCTCTGATTTCCCTGAACATACGGATATTATTTCTGTTTCTCAGTGTCCGCATAGGTGTGATCTCTGATTTCCATGCATGTACGGATATAGGCCCATATGTACGAAAGCTTTTTCCCATAGACACAGAATGGGGAAAATCCTTTGGTACATCTGGCCCATAATCTCTAATTCGCAGATTCTGTCCAGATCTGACCTCTGATTTCCCTGCGTGGACAGATATTGTCTCTGATTTCAGGTGCCTGAAAAGGTGTGATGTCTGGATTTCTCCTCACACAGATGTGATATGAGAGTGTCCTTTTATACATTGATGTGATTTCTGGTTGGCATGGAATCATCTAGTTCAGTGGTTCCCAGCGTGTGATCGGGGGACTCCTGGGGGTACGCAAAGCCTCCTCTGGGGTTCTGCGACTGCTTAGAAAACTAAATAATATTAACAGATTAGGTCCCCAACTTTCAGTAATGACTCATTGGGGGGTCCTCAGCTTCCAATAATGATGCAGTGGAGGTCCCCACATTCCAGTAAAAATAAAGTGGGGGTCCACAGAAGTCAAAAGGTTGGGAACCATTGGTCTAGTTATTATGTATTCCAGACCCCTCAGAGGCCTGATTAGAAACAGTGGAAAGAATATCAGTGCACCAGACAAAATAAAAATTTAACTGCTTGACCGCTCTGGGTACAGTTTTTGCCTTTTTAGGTCTTCAAAAGCAAAAAGAACAGATGAAGAATGGAATGTTGAACAATGCAAACATTCACCCATCACATATCTTGGTTTATTCCATCATTTTTTTTTTGCTCCCCACACCACCCCAGTTTGGACCCGCCCATATGCAAATCAGTCTTGACCCTGCTCCCCATGGGAATAGTCTAGCCCGCACTGTCAGGCCAGGTTCTCCCTGGACTGGAAACAAGCATCCTGGGAACAGTTTTGGGGTATCACCCCTCATCAGCCAGGCTAGCTTGAATCCAGTGGCACAGTGAGCACAAGGCCCACGTCTGGGCATTCCCTGCCCACTTAGGGCAACAAAAGTAAAAAGAACAGATGATGTATGGAAGGCTGAACAATGCAAACATTCACCCCCAGTCACAGATCTGGCCGGCTGATGAGGGGTGGGAAACCAGACACAGGAAGCTTGCTTCCGGTCCAGGGAGGACCTGGCCAGGTAGTTTGGGCTGGCCTGTTCCCATGGGGAGCAGGTTCAAGACTGATTTGCATATGACTGGGTCCAAACTGGAAAGGGATGGTGCACAAAAAACAATGGATTCAGGCCCACATCTCTGTACGTGGGTGAATGTTTGACATTGTTCAGCATTCCGTGCGTCAATTGTTCTTTTTGCAATTGTCGCCCTAAGTGGGAAGGGGATGCCCAGACGTGGGTCCTGTGCTTGCTATGTCACTGGAGTCAAGCTAGCCGGGCTGATGAGGGGTGATACTCCAAAACTGGTCCCCGGATGGTTGTTTTCTGTCCAGGGAGGACCTGGCCTGGTGGATCGGGCTGGACTGTTTCCATGGAAGCAGGGTCTAGACTGATTTGCATAAAGCTGGGTCCAAACTGGAAGGGCATGGTGCACAAAAAACAATTGATTTAGCCCCAGATATCTGGACTGGGGGTGAATGTTTGCCATTGTTTAGCAGTCCGGCCATTAATTCGATGCCACCACTAGCTGGGATTCCTAGTCTACTGCTCTAACTTGATTTATGCAAGCACCTGCCCCTGGTCTCACCTGGTTCATTGTGTTCCCTATGTAGTCCAACACAAGGTGACGACCTCCCGTCAGCCAGGTCATTATCGACAACCTAATGCATTCTGGGCCTTTGAGTTTTGTTTTGCTTCTGTTCAACTAATTAGACTAACGCAACTGAAATCAATGAGTTGTAGGTGACTAGTTAAGGTCTAGAAACAAAGTCAGTAATGGTTTGGATTGGGATGGTCACCCTAGCCCCATAGTTATCCGATCACATCCATTTCTCAAAGGTTACTGGGGTTCAGGGGGTCAGCGGCCCACCGTAATGCACCCAGATCTGGGCGCCAGCTGTAGGGTTCCTTAAGAGTGAATGACGCTCGGGCTCCCCCTTGAGGTGGGATGAAGGATTGATTTCTGTACTTTCAGCACCGGGAGAAACTGCTTGACCCAGGGTGCTGGCCAAGGTTCCACAGGTAGATTGGGTGCTTTGATCTTGTATGCTGCCTTCATTCAACCATTCACTTCCAGTGGCTTCAAGGCTGGCGGGCTGAGATTGTAAGAGGCAGAATTAAAGGGGCATGTTCAGGGCTGTTTGTCCTGTTCTTAAGGGTTTCACTAATTGCAATGTTATTATGTTAGAAGATCCTCACATTTTCAAAACAGACACGAACCTCGAGTTGCAAGAGAGACATCTCTCGCCTGTGCCTTCTCCATGCCTTCTCCATGCTTTACCCTGGTGCTTTGTGACAGATGGAGTTTTTTGTCTCTGCTTTGGGTTCTCTGCTGATACCCCATTATCTGCTATAGGGCATTCTAGGAACATAAATAGATTGTCTTACCTTAGATGTGCCCTACAAATGCACCTTGTAGATTGAGAGAAATTAAGGATTTTACATCATTTCGCCTTATTTAAATGTCACCAATAGACCTCTCTGACGCTCTCGAGGACTGATTTACTCCTTGGAATAAACAAATAAATAGTTGTGATCCTGTAGTTTATCTTTTATTGCTGTTTGCAAGTAAAATCTCTTACACCTTCGTCTGCACTGATGAAAATATGTATTGTCCCACCCTGTCGAGTAGTCGAATCGTATTTTTTCTATACATTTGAGAAACATTTGAAAATCTTATTTTCCCTGTCTGCACATTTGAGATACCTCATTTTCTCTGTCTACACTTGAGATACGTTAGCTCCCCTGTCTGTACCTCTGAGGCATGATTTTTCCCTTGTCTGTAATTCTGAGGTATATTTATTTTCCTGTCGGTACCCCGGGGGTATATGTCCCCTGTCTATACGTTTGAGGTGCAATATTTCCCCTTTCTTTATGGCTGTGAAATCTTCTTTCCCTTCTTGTGCACATGCGGTCTCTTATTTTCTTTGCCCCCAATGATGTGAGGTTATTTATTTTATGTGTCCAAATTAAATCACCCTTGTTCCTGTTTTCACAAATACGATCCTTCATGCTATTGTGCAAACAATAAATCTTATTTCCTGCCAGTACCCGAGTCATATCTTATCATTTAATATGTTAACTCTTAGCCCCCTACGTGTGATTTCATATTCATCCCGTAGATGGGCTCAGTACTGAGCATCCCTTCTGGGCACCTGACGCTCCTGCCTTTGTTAATGGGTCTCTTTTCTGTGCCTATGCGATGTTTCATTTCTCCTGTCATTACACACGAGAGACGTTATTCCCCTGGCAGGAAAGATTTGTTTAATCTGACTGCCTATAGACGCGAGCTATCATTTCCCCCCTGCTAGTAAAAATGTGATGTTTTATTTCCTGCCTGCACATCCGATATATCTTATTTCCCAATCTGTACAGATGTGCAGCTGTGATGTTTTATTGCCCCCCCCCCTCCGCAACCCGCAGAATGTTTTACTTGGCTTGTCTGGACAGAGGTGCAGATATGGTGTTTTATTGCACGCCTGAACGCCACAGATATATTATGCTCCCTGTCGGTACAGATGTGCAGATATGGTGTTTTATTTTCCTTCTGCACATTCTAGATATCTTATTCCCCCCTCTGGACAGAGGTACAGCTGTGGTGTTTTATTTCATGTTTGTACATTGCAGATATCTTATTCACCCTATCTGTACAGAGGTGCAGCTGTGATGTTTTATTGCCCCCTCCGCAAACCGCAGAATGTTTTACTTGGCTTGTCTGGACAGAGGTGCAGATATGGTGTTTTATTGCACGCCTGAACGCCACAGATATCTTATGCTCCCTGTCGGTACAGATGTGCAGATATGGTGTTTTATTTCCCTTCTGCACATTCTAGATATCTTATTCCCCCCTCTGGACAGAGGTACAGCTGTGGTGTTTTATTTCATGTCTGTACATTGCAGATATCTTATTCACCCTATCTGGACAGATGTGTAGCTGTGATTTTTTATTACCCCCCAGCACATCGCAGAATGTTTTACTTGGCTTGCCTGGACAGAGGTACAGATACGGTGTTTTATTGCACGCCTGAACGTCACAGCTATCTTATGGTCCCTGTCGGTACAGATGTGCCGATATGGTGTTTTATTGCACGCCTGAACATCACAGATATCTTATGTTCCCTGTCGGTACAGATGTGCAGATATGGTGTTTTATTGCACGCCTGAACATCACAGATATCTTATGTTCCCTGTTGGTGCAGATATGGTGTTTTATTGCACGCCTGACCGTCACAGATATCTTATGTTCCCTGTCGGTACAGATGTGCAGATATGGTGTTTTATTGCACGCCTGAACGTCACAGATATCTTATGTCCCCTGTCGGTACAGATGTGCAGATATGGTGTTTTATTTCTCTCCTGCACATTCTAGATATCTTATT
The DNA here is from genome assembly GCF_031143425.1 of Pleurodeles waltl. NCBI lineage: Eukaryota > Metazoa > Chordata > Amphibia > Caudata > Salamandridae > Pleurodeles > Pleurodeles waltl. The sequence continues at coordinate 984,297,552 of NC_090450.1, forward strand.
CCCCCCTCGGGACAGAGGTGCAGCTGCGATGTTTTATTTTAAGTCTGTACATTGCAGATATCTTATTTCCCTGTCTGTACAGATGTGCAGCTGTGATGTTTGATTACCCCCAGCACATCGCAGAATGTTTTACTTGGCTTTTCTGGACAAAGGTGCAGATTTGCTGTTTTATTGCACGCCTGAACGTCACAGATATCCTATGCTCCCTGTCTGCACAGATGTGCAGATATGGTATTTTATTTTCCTCCTGCACATTCTAGATATCTTATTCACCCTGTCTGGACAGAGGTGCAGTGTGATGTTTTATTTCATGTCAGTACATTACAGATATCTTATTTTCTCTCTCTGTACAGATGTACAGCTGTGATGTTTTATTTCCCACCTGCAGATCTCAGATATCTTATTTCCCTTGTCTGGACAGATGTACAGCTGTGATGTTTTATTTCCCACCTGCTCATCTCAGATATCCTATTTCCCTTGCCTGGACAGAGGCGCATATGTGATGTTTTATTTCCCTCCTGCACATTGCAGCTACATTGTTTTCATTATCCGGACAGTTTTGTACGTGTAAGGTTACATTACCTGTCTGGATAGCTGAGATATCTTGTCTGGATGAAAGTGCACATGTACTGTTTTCTTTCCCATCACCTTTGACGTATTTCCCTTATCTTTGGAGATGTGATTTTTTGGTCGAGGCTTACCAGAAAACAAAGCTGCCTGGTTTGCTGAAGACAGGATTTTCGGAAAGTTGACCTAGAAATACATTTCACTCATTGCTTAACATTGGCTTTGTGGTTTATAACTCATGTTTGCTTGTCTTCTGTTTGTTGGCTTTATTTGTTTTAGACTGTCCAACTCGAGTTTTTCCCTCCCATGATGTATATCCTATGTACTGTATTGTCCTAGGAATGCTCACTTTCTGTAAGCAGACCTTTCCATTTTGTTCTTATCTTGGCACATTTGCAGTGCATTCAAAGACAGATCAAATGTCAGGTTTTGTCTTCTGAGGAGCTTGGTGTTTTCTTTCTCTGACTTCAAGGTGAGAGGTTTTATCTGAAAGTCTGGGATGTGAAGGGAGGTGGCTTCTTTCCTTTCATTCTGTGTAGGGGTTTCTCATCCTTTTCGTTTGCTCTCAAAGTTATGTTACTTACTTACTAAAGGATATTTTCTAGCATGGAACCAAATGTAAATGTCTGTAAATGAACTGCACAAATATTTCAGAATATATCAGAATTAAGAAAGCACAAATGAAGCACTTTTTTGTAGTTCAGAACTGTGCTGGAAACATATATTTTAGAGGATCAGAACAAATCAATACACTAGGTGATGCCATTTCGAAACATTATCGTTTGTGCTTTATATAGTTTTATCAGTAGAACAATAAGTCTGTGCAAATGTAGTGGTCATTTCAATCGAAGACGTGGTGTCTGTCATGGCAGTGTGCTACTACACCATCCATACCCACTCTCTGCCACTCCACTCTGCACCATTCCACACCACTTCACTCTACTCTGCACCACTCCACTTTACACTACCCCATTGCGGTCTGCACCACTCCACTCTACATCACTGCACTCCACGCCACTCTACTCCACTTTACTCTGCTCTAATTCACACTATGGCATTCTACTCCCTTCCTTCTATGCCACTCCACTCTACTGCACTCCACACTACACTGCTGTACTCCACTCTACATTACTTCGCATCTCCACTCCTCGCCACTCTAGGCCACTCTACTCCACTATACAACACTGTACTCTATGCCACTCCACTCTACAACACTCTACTACCCTCTGTGCCACTCCACTCTATGATTCTCTACACCATGCCACCTATGCCACTCCACTCCCTAAGACCCCTGCGAAACAGGGTCACCAAAGTATGCTCCACCCAAGAAATTTCAGCTGCCAAATGTCTGAATCGTGTGATGTATTGTAGAACATCCTGACTTCCTTGTTGAATATCGCATAGAGCTTCTTCTGCTGAAGATTCAAGTCCAGGACGTTCAAACATTTGCTTAAAGGCAGCGACAAAGGTTGAATAGTCAGAAAGGCTGGCATCATTGCCTGTCACCAAGGGGGTTGCCCAGGCTAAGGCTGGGCCAGATAGAGTGCTGATCAAATATCCCACCTTGGTCTTGTCTTGTATGAACTGTGAAGGACGGAATGCGAAATAGACTGTCAAGGCATCTAGGAACTCTCGCAACTTGTTAGGATCCCCAGAGAAGCGAGGTGTGGTTGCAGAGACAGTAGGAACATCAGTGGCTCTAGAGGCTAAGGCTTGTCGGAAAGCGGTGTTTTCGGTTCGTAGCTGTTGGAGTTCTTGGGCCTGTTGTTGGATAGTCAGGAGCAAGGTTTGACTTGTTGGTTCCGTACTCATCACGGGATTCTCCATGGTTCCGCTCAGCGACTGAAGTTTTGGGCGTTGCAATCTGTCACGATTCACCCTGGGTTTACCGTCGGTACTTGAGAGGGACGGTGAGCGGCCCCGGTTCCTGCAAGTCCTGCTCTGACCGAGGTAGGGGCAACCCCTTCCGGTAGCCACGGTGCTGTTGACAAGAGTAAGCCACCACAGTCCATGCCCTCCAGAAGGAGTCCCAGAGGAAAAACCCCAAGGGGGAAAAACCTCCAACAGGAACTCCCTGAAACAGAAGGAGAACACAAGGAATTAGAACTCAGGATCCTGGAAATCTGGAAGGCTGAAGACAGAACAAGAACGACTGGCGTCCAAGCGAAGACCAGCCGGAGCGTGACCATCACAGCAGAAGTGTTGCAACGCAATGAGAAGAAGAAATGATCCCCCTTATATACCCCCAGACAGGAAGTGATAAACAGGAAGAAGTAACACCACCATCTTAGATTGGGAAGGAACTATAGCAAGAGATAGGAAATATACCCTTGTACAAAAGGAACAGATGCATGCAGGGAAGAAGGGAAGTGCACGGCATGCTGGGAAGGAGAAGGCATGGCTCAAAACCATGCAGGAGGAAGAGAAAGGCCCTGAAGGCGTGTGTTCGGTAAGTAATGCTGGGGGGGGAGCTCAGACACCCCACAACAATGTCTGCGTCGCACGCCGTGCGCGGCGAGGACCGAGACCCAATTCTGGGCCTCCGGCCTCGCTGCATCCGCCGTGAGACGCCGCGGCTTCCCCTGCGGTCCGGCCGCGAGACGCCACGGCCTCTCCTGCGGTCCGGCCGGGAGGCACCGCAGCGGCCCGCAGCGTAACAGTTACATCATGTAAAACCAAAGTCAGTGGTATTCATTTTATCGACCTCAGCAGGATGAACCGTTGACTGAGCTTACCAGGAATCATTTGAACGTGCACTGCTGTGGAGCCAAACACAGATCCTTCCAATTAATACATTCCCTAGGGAGAAGGGGAAGTAAAGGGAAGACTTGAAGAGGTCTTCACCTTTACTTTGCAGGCACTCAGAATAGATTTGGACTTACGTTTATTTTCTTTAGTCACCCAGTGTGCTGGAGTCTGAGTTGAAGAGTGAAATGCCCAAGGCTAATTTTTATAGCGCCGCCAGAAAAGAGGAGGAGACTGGGAAACAGCGTCACCTGGGATCCGAGGCAACACAAGGCTGTTTATGCTACGGAAACGCACTCAGACGTGCAGTGAGTGAGCTGCTGAAAGTGCCTGACTGCCGATCTCTCTGTCTCAGACCGAAGTAGTCAGACGTGAGCTACACTTAGTATGTCTAAGTAACTAACTTTATTTAAGGCAGAATATTCTTGGTGGGCGGAGCCCCAGCGCTCTCAAGCATGGGCCGCTGCTGCCCTCATTGCACTTCATGCCACTTTATGCCACTCTATGGCACTCCACTCTATGCCCCTTCACTCTAGGCCCCTCTACACCCCTCCACGCCACTTCTCTCTACTCTACACCACTCCACTGTACTCTACACCACTCTACGCTACTCTACTCCACTCTACACAACTCCTCTCTATGACCCTCTACTCCACGGCACTCTACACCCCTCTACACCACTTCTCTCTACTCCACAGCACTTCACTGTACTCTGCACCACTCTACGATACTCTACTCCACTCTACTCCACTCTACACCACTCCTCTCTATGACCCTCTACTCCACGGCACTCTACACCCCTCTGCGCCACTTATCTCTCCACTACACCACTCCACTGTACTGTGCACCACTCTACGATACTCTATGAGACTCTACTCCATTCGACACCACTCCTCTCTATGACCCTCTACTCCACGGCACTCTATGACACTCTAATTTGTGACACTGTATGCCACTTCACTCTAGGCCACTTTACTCCACTCTATGGCACTCCACTCTATGCTCCTTCACTCTACGCCCCTCTACACCCCTCAACACCACTTCTTTCTACTCTACACACTCCACTGTACTCTACACCACTCTACGACACTCTGTGACACTCTACTCCACCCGACACCACTCCTCTCTATGACCCTCTACTCCACGACACTCTACGTCACTCTAATTTGTGACACTGTACGCCACTTCACTCTAGGCCACTTTACTCCTCTCTATGACTCTCCACTTTACAACTCAAACCCACTCTATGACACTCCACTCCATAGCAGTCTATGCCACTCCACTCTCTGCTCCTTTACCATATTCTATGCTACACCACTCTACTCCCCTCTGTGACACTTTATTCCACTCCCCTCCACTCTACGTCCCTCCACACAACACTCCTCACCTCTACTCCCCTCCACTCCACAGCACTCCACTCTACAACACTCAACTCCCTCCACGCTGCCCCATGCTACTTTACTTCACTTTATGGCCCTCTACTCTATGCCCCTCCACTCTATGCCACTCTACAACACTCCATTTCACGGCACTCTACACCACTCCACTCTACTGTACTCTACAGCACTCAACTCAAGTCTATGATATTCTACTCCGCTCTACACCACTGCATTTCACTGCACTCTACACCACTCCACTCTACTGTACTCTACTCCACTCAACTCAAATCTATGGTACTCTACGCTACTCTGCTCTGCACCACTTCATTCTATCATACCCCACTCTTCTTCACTCTACTCCACTCTACTTCTCAACACTCCACTCTATTCTACTGTGCTCCATGACACCCCTCCATGACTCTTCACTCTACAACTCTGCATGACACTCCTCTCCACTCCACAACCCTTCACTCCACTCTACGGCTCTCCATTCCACTCTACGCCACTCCACTCTACGACACTCTTCTCCACTTTACTCAACTCCGTTCTACATCACTCCACTCCATGCCACTCTCCTCTATGCCACTAACTTTCAGCCACACTAAACAGCAGCTAGGCTGGTGTACAACATGGCTAAAACACATTGGCAAGCCAATAGCTGTTGCTGAGGTGGGACCTATTGGAGTTGCAAATGCTTGTTAGTTCTTATCTGTGCTAAGGAAATGCTTTATGTTACTTGTCTGTACATTTGATATACCTTATTTCCACTCTCATATCGTTATATGTACATATGAGCTCTTTTATGTTGCTGTCTGTACATAGACATGCTGACATATTCTTGTCTGTGCAGATTCACTCTTTCACACTACTGTCTGTGCAGATGTGCGCTTTATGTTCCTGTATGTACAGATCTGCCCCCATATTCTTGTCTGTGCAGATGCGCTCTTTCACACTATTATTTGTGCAGATGTGCGCTTTATCTTCCTGTATGAATAGATCTGCTCCTGTATTCATGTTGGTGCAGATGTGCTCTTTCACATTATTATCTTTACAGATGTGCGCTTTATCTTCCCATGCGTACAGATCTGCTCCCGGGTTCTTGTATGTGCAGATTCAATCTTTTGCATTATTATCTATAGAGATGTGCGCTTTATCTTCCTGTATGTACAGATCTGCTCCTGTGTTCATGTCTGTGCAGATGCGCTCTTTCGCATTATCATCTGTACAGATGTGCGCTTTATGTTCCCGTATGTACAGATTTGCTCCTGTGTTCTTGTCTGTGCAGATGTGCTCTTTCACGTCATTATCTGTAAAGATTTGCGTTTTATCTTCCTGTATGTACAGATCTGGTCCTGTGTTTGTGTCTGTGCAGATGCGCTCTTTCGCATTATCATCTGTACTGATGTGCGCTTTATGTTCCCGTTTGTACAGATCTGCTCCTGTGTTCTTGTCTCTTCAGATACGCTCCGTCACATTATTATCTGTACAGATATGCGCCTTATCTTCCTGTATGTACAGATCTGCTCCTGTGTTCTTGTATGTGCAGATTCGCTCTTTCACATTATTATCTGTACAGATGTACACTTTATCTTCCTGTATGTACAGATCTGCCCCTGTGTTCTTGTCTGTGCAGATGCGCTCTTTCACATCATTATCTGTACAGATTTGGGTTTTATCTTCCTGTATGTACAGATCTACTCCTGTGTTTGTGTCCGTGCAGATGCACTCTCTCGCATTATTATCTTTTCTGATGTGCGCTTTATGTTCCCGTTTCTACAGATCTGCTCCTGTGTTCTTGTCTGTTCAGTTGCACTCTTTTGCATTATTATCTGTACAGATGTGCCCTTTATTTTCCCATATGGACAGATCTGCCCTGTGTATTGTCTGGTCAGATGCACTGTTTTGCATTATTATCTGTACAGATGTGCACTTTATGTTCCAGTTTGTACAGATCTGCCCAGTGTTCGTGTCTATGCAGATGAACTCATTTGCATTATTATCTGTCCAGATGTGCGCTTTATCTTCCTGTATGTACAGATGTGCTTCCGGGCTCTTGTATGTGCCGATTCACTCTTTTGCATTATTATCTGTACAGATGTGCGCTTTATCTTTCTGTATGAACAGATCTGCCCCTGTGTTCTTGTCTGTGCAGATGCGCTCTTTCACATTATCATCTGTGCAGATTTGCGCTTTATGTTCCCGTATGTACAGATCTGCTCCTGTGTTCTTGTCTGTGCAGATGTACTCTTTCACATCATTATCTGTACAGATTTGGGTTTTATCTTCCTGTATGTACAGATCTACTCCTGTGTTTGTGTCCGTGCAGATGCACTCTCTCGCATTATTATCTTTTCTGATGTGCGCTTTATGTTCCCGTTTCTACAGATCTGCTCCTGTGTTCTTGTCTGTTCAGTTGCACTCTTTTGCATTATTATCTGTACAGATGTGCCCTTTATTTTCCCATATGGACAGATCTGCCCTGTGTATTGTCTGGTCAGATGCACTGTTTTGCATTATTATCTGTACAGATGTGCACTTTATGTTCCAGTTTGTACAGATCTGCCCAGTGTTCGTGTCTATGCAGATGAACTCATTTGCATTATTATCTGTCCAGATGTGCGCTTTATCTTCCTGTATGTACAGATGTGCTTCCGGGCTCTTGTATGTGCCGATTCACTCTTTTGCATTATTATCTGTACAGATGTGCGCTTTATCTTTCTGTATGAACAGATATGCTCCCGGGTTCTTGTATGTGCAGATTCACTCTTTTACTTTATTATCTGTACAGATGTGCTCTTTACATTCTCGTATGTACAGATCTACCCTGTGTTCTTGTCTGTTCAAATGCACTCTTTTGTATTATCATCTGTGCAGATGTGCGCTTTATCTTCCTGTATGTACAGATCTGCCCCTGTGTTCTTGTCTGTGCAGATGCGCTCTTTCGCATTATCGTCTGTGCAGATCTGCGCTTTATGTTCCCGTATGTACAGATCTGCTCCTGTGTTCTTGTCTGTGCAGATGTGCTCTTTCACATCATTATCTGTACAGATTTGCGTTTTATCTTCCTGTATGCACATTCTACTCCTGTGTTTGTGTCAGTGCAGATGCACTCTCTCGCATTATTATATTTTTCTGATGTGCGCTTTATGTTCCCGTTTGTACAGATTTGCTCCTGTGTTCTTGTATGTTCAGTTGCACTCTTTTTGCATTATTATCTGTACAGATATACCCTTTATTTTCCCATATGTACAAATCTGCCCTGTGTTATTGTCTGTTCAGATGCACTATTTTGCATTCTTATCTGTACAGATGGCACTTTATGTTCCCGTTTGTACAGATCTGCCCCGTGTTCGTGTCTATGCAGATGAACTCATTTGCATTATTATCTGTCCAGATGTGCGCTTTATCTTCCTGTATGTACAGATGTGCTTCCGGGCTCTTGTATGTGCCGATTCACTCTTTTGCATTATTATCTGTACAGATGTGCGCTTTATCTTTCTGTATGTACAGATCTACCCCGTGTTCTTGTCTGTTCAGATTCACTCTTTCGCATTATTATTTGTGCAGATGTGTGCTTTATGTTCCTGTATGTACAGATCTGCCCCTGTGTTCTTCTCTGTGCAGAAGCAATCTTTTGCATTATTATCTGTGCAGATGTGCGCTTTATCTTCCCGTATGCACAGATCTGCCCCCATGCCCTTGTCTGTTCAGATGCACTCTTTTGCATTATCTGTGCAGATGTGCATTTTACTTCCTGTGTGTACAGTTCTACCCGTGTTCTTGTTTGTTCAGTACTCTTTCGCAATATTATCTTTGCAGATGCGCATTTTATCTACCTGTATGTACAGATCTTCCCATGTGTTCTTGTGTGTGCAGATACACACTTTGACATTATTATCTAAGCAGATGTGCTCTTTATGTTCCTGTATTTACAGATCTGCTCCTGTGTTCTTGTGTTTGCAAATGTACTCTTTCGCATTATTATCTGTGCAGATGTGATTTTATGTTCCGCTTTGTACAGATCTGCTCCCAGGTTCTTATGTCCAGATTCGCTCTTTTGCATTATTATCTGTGCAGATGTGTGCTTTATGTTCCTGTGTGTACGTATCTGCTCCTGTGTTCGTGCATGTGCAAATGCACTCTTTCACATTATTATCTGTTCAGATGTGCATTTTATTTTTCTGTATGTACACATCTGCCACCATGTTCTTGTTTGTTCAGATGCACTCTTTCACATTATTATCTGTGCAGATGTGCGCTTTATGTTCCCATATGTAAATATCTGCCCCCATATTCTGTGTGCAGATGCTCTCTTTTGCATTATTATCTCTGCAGATCTGCGCTTTATGTTCCTGTCTGTACAGATCTGCTCCCATGTTTGTGTCTGTGCAGATTCACTCTTCGACATCATTATCTGTGCAGATGTGCATATATCTGTACAGATCTACCCCGTCTTCTTGTCTGTGCAGATGCACTCTTTCACATTAGTATCTGTGCAGATGTGCTCTTTATATTCCCATATGTACAGATCTGCCACATGTTCATGTCTGTTCAGATGCACTCCTTTGCATTATTATCTGTACGCTTTATGTTCCTGTATGTACAGATCTGCTCCCGTGTTCGAGTCTGTGCAGAAGCACTCTTTGACATTATTATCTATGCAGATGTGCGCTTTCTGTTCCCGTATGTACAGATCTGCTACGTGTTCTTGTGTGTGCAGATGCACTCTTTGACGTTATTATCTATGCAGATATGCGCCGTATGTTCCCGTATGTACAGATCTGCGACGTGTTCTTGCGTGTGCAGATGCACTCTTTGACGTTATTATCTGTGCAGGTGTACTTTTTATGTTCCTGCATGTACAGATCTGTTCCTGTGTTCTTGTATGTAGAGGTGTACTGTCATGTTGATGTTTGTGCAGATGTGCTTGCACAGCTGTGTTCTCTTATGGTCTCTGGTGGTTTTTATATTCCTGCCTGTGCAGACAAGCCTTCTTATGTTGATGCCTGTTCAGCCGGTAGGGTAGTCCTTACTTATGTTCCTGACTTCAGGGCTGTTTTGTCTTGTTTTTCAGCTGGTACAGATACAATCCCTCTGGTGCTTGCTCTCCATGTGTGATCTCCTGTTTAATGCTGTATTCTCTTGCCCACATGTCTTGCCCCCTCCACTGTCTTCTCGATTGGAAGCCCTGATGTTTATTATGAGACCCTGTCCTACTGTCCCCTCTCATACCTTCCTAGCGAAATTACACTCTTGGTGGTATTAGAGGCCTAGCAGCCTGCTGTCCCCTGCTTCCAGTATATTACCACTGTGGTTGTATTCAGTCCTCTGTCACCTGCTTCCAGTACAATACCACCGTGATGGTATTGTAACCTGTGCCTCCTGCTGTCACCTTCTGTACTACTTGTATGATACCACACTGGTGGTATCAGAGCCAGAGCAGTCCGCTGTCACATGCCTCCAGTGTAATACCACCGCAGTGGTATTCCAGCCTGTGCCACCTGCTGTCACCTTCTCTCCCAAATACTACCACTGTGGTGGTAGTCAAGCTTGTGCCACCCATTGTCACCTGTTCTACTACATGTGTGATACCACACTGGTGTTGTCAGAGTCAGAGCTACCTACCGTCATCTGCTCTCCTAGGAGTGTCAGAGCCAGAGTTACCTCCTGTCATCTGGTCTCCCTGGTCTCCTAGAAGTATAATACCGCACTGGTCATCTCAGAGTCAGAGCTACCTACCGTCATCTGCTCTCCTAGAAGTATAATACCGCACTGGTCATCTCAGAGTCAGAGCTACCTACCGTCATCTGCTCTCCTAGAAGTATAATACCGCACTGGTCATCTCAGAGCCAGAGCTACCTGCCGTCATCTGCTCTCCTAGAAGTATAATACCACACTGGTCATCTCAGAACCAGAGCTACCTGCTGTCATCTGCTCTCCTAGAAGTATAATACCGCACTGGTCATCTCAGGATCAAAGCTACCTGCTATCATCTGCTCTCTTAGAAGTATAATACCGCACTGGTCATCTCAGAACCAGAGCTACCTGCTATCATCTGCTCTCCTAGAAGTATAATACCACACAGGTCGTCTCAGAACCAGAGCTACCTGCTATCATCTGCTCTCCTAGAAGTATAATACCGCGCTGGTCGTCTCAGAGCCAGAGCTACCTGCTTTCATCTGTTCTCCTAGAAGTATAATACCACACTGGTCACCTCACAGCCAGAGCTACCTGCCGTCATCTGCTCTCCTAGAAGTATAATACCACACTGGTCATCTCAGAACCAGAGCTACCTGCTGTCATCTGCTCTCCTAGAAGTATAATACCGCACTGGTCACCTCACAGCCAGAGCTACCTGCTCTCATCTGCTCTGCTAGAAGTATAATACCACACTGGCCATCTCAGAGCCAGAGCTACCTGCCGTCATCTGCTCTCCTAGAAGTATAATACCGCACTGGTCACCTCACAGCCAGAGCTACCTGCTCTCATCTGCTCTCCTAGAAGTATATTACCGCACTGGTCACCTCACAACCAGAGCTACCTGCTGTCATCTGTTCTCCTAGAAGTATAATACCGCGCTGGTCGTCTCAGAGCCAGAGCTACCTCCTGTCATCTGTTCTCCTAGAAGTATAATACCGCGCTGGTTGTCTCAGAGCCAGACCTACCTCCTGTCATCTGTTCTCCTAGAAGTATAATACCGCGCTGGTCATCTCAGAGCCAGAGGTACCTGCTGTCATCTGCTCTCCTAGGAGTGTCAGAGCCCGAGTTACTTGCTGTCGTCTGGTCTCCCTGGTCTCCTAGAAGTATAATACCGCACTGGTCGTTTCAGAGCCAGAGCTACCTACTGTCATCTGCTCTCCTAGAAGTATAATACCACACTGGTCATCTCAGAGCCAGAGGTACCTGCCATCATCTGGTCTCCTAGAAGTATAATACCACACTGGTCATCTCAGAGCCAGAGGTACCTGCCATCATCTGGTCTCCTAGAAGTATAATACCACACTGGTCATCTCAGAGCCAGAGGTACCTGCCATCATCTGGTCTCCTAGAAGTATAATACCACACAGGTCGTCTCAGAGCCAGAGGTACCTGCCGTCATCTGGTCTCCTAGAAGTATAATACCACACAGTGTAGGAGGCTGGCCTGGCTTGTAGTGGGTACCAAGGGGTACTTACACTCTGTACCAGGTCCAGTTATCCCTTATTAGTGTAGAAGAGGTGTTTCTAGCAGCTTAGGCTGAACTAGGAGACATGCAAAGCTCCTACTATACCACTGGTGTCATATGCACAATATCATAAGAAAACACAATACACAGATATACTAAAAATAAAGGTACTTTATTTTTATGACAATATGCCAAAAGTATCTCAGTGAGTACCCTCAGTATGAGGATGCCAAATATACACAAGATATATGTACACAATACCAAAAATATGCAGTAATAGCAAAAGGAAGTAATGCAAGCAATGTAAAGTTACAGTAGATTGCAATAGGAGCACATAGGTATAGGGGCAACACAAACCATATACTCCAAAAGTGGAATGCGAACCACGAATGGACCCCAAACCTATGTGAGCTTGTAGAGGGTCGCTGGGACTGTAAGAAAACAGTGAGGGTTAGAAAAATAGCCCACCCTAAGACCCTGAAAAGTAGGTGTAAAGTGCACCTGTATTCCCCAGAGAGCACAGAAGTCGTGATAGGGGAATTCTGCAAGGAAGACCAACACCAGCAATGCAACCAAAGTGGATTTCCAGACGAGAGTACCTGAGGAACAAGGGGACCAAGTCCAAGAGTCGCGACAAAGTCGAGATTGGGCAGATGCCCAGGAAATGCCAGCTGAGGGTGCAAAGAAGCTGCCACCAGATGGTAGAAGCTGTGGATTCTGCAAGAACGAAGAGGGCTAGAAATGTCCCCTTTGGAGGATGGATGTCCCACGTCGTGTAGAAGCTTGCAGAGGTGTTTCCACGCAGAAAGACTGCAAACAAGCCTTGCTAGCTGCAAGGGTCGCGGTTAGGGTTTTTGGATGCTGCTGTGGCCCAGGAGGGATCAGGATGTTGCCACTTGGATGAGGAGACAGAGGGGGCACCCAGCAAGTCAGGGAGCCCTCACAGAAGCAGGCAGCACCCTCAGAAGTGCTGGAACAGGTACTACGAAGAGGAGTGAACCAGAGCTCACCTGAAGACACAAAAGGGAGTCCCACGACGCCGGAGGACAACTCAGGAGGTTGTGCACTGCAGGTTAGAGTGTCGGGGACCCAGGTTTGGCTGTGCACGAAGGAAATCCTGGAAGAGTGCACAGGAGCCGGAGCAGCTGCAAATCACGCGGTACCCAGCAATGCAGTCTAGCATGGGGAGGCAAGGACTTACCTCCACCAAACTTGGACTGAAGAGTCACTGGACTGTGGGAGTCACTTGGACAGAGTTGCTGAGTTCCAGGGACCACGCTTGTTGTGCTGAGAGGGGACCCAGAGGACCGGTGATGCAGTCTTTTGTTGCCTGCGGTTGCAGGGGGAAGATTCCGTCGACCCACAGGAGATTTCTTCAGAGCTCCTAGTGCAGAGAGGAGGCAGGCTACCCCCAGAGCATGCACCACCAGGAAACAGTGGAGAAGGCGGCAGGATCAGTGATACAAGATTGCAGTAGTCGTCTTTGCTACTTTGTTGTGGTTTTGTAGGCGTCCTGAGCAGTCAGCGGTCGATCCTTTGGCAGAAGGTGAAGAGAGAGATGCAGAGGAACTCTGATGAGCTCTTGCATTCGTTATCTAAAGAATTCCCCAAAGCAGAGACCCTAAATAGACAGAAAAGGAGGTTTGGCTACCTAGGAAGGAGGATAGGCTAGCAACACAGGTAAGCGCCTATCAGAAGGAGTCTCTGACGTCACCTGCTGGCACTGGCCACTCAGAGCAGTCCAGTGTGCCAGCAGCACCTCTGTTTCCAAGATGGCAGAGGTCTGGAGCACACTGGAGGAGCTCTGGGCACCTCCCCTGGGAGGTGCAGGTCAGGGGGGTGGTCACTCCCCTTTCCTTTGTCCAGTTTCGCGCCAGAGCAGGGCTGGGGGATCCCTGAACCGGTGTAGACTGGCTTATGCAGAGATGGGCACCATCTGTGCCCATCAAAGCATTTCCAGAGGCTGGGGGAGGCTACTCCTCCCCAGCCCTGACACCTTTTTCCAAAGGGAGAGGGTGTAACACCCTCTCTCTGAGGAAGTACTTTGTTCTGCCTTCCTGGGCCAGGCCTGGCTGGACCCCAGGAGGGCAGAAACCTGTCTGAGGGGTTGGCAGCAGCTGCAGTGAAACCCCGGGAAAGGTAGTTTGGCAGTACCCGGGTCTGTGCTAGAGACTCGAGGGACAATTCCATGATCTTAGATATGTTACATGGCCATGTTCGGAGTTACCATTGTGACGCTATACATAGGTAGTGTAGGAAAGTACCATCTTGCCTGGCATGTTACCCCCATTTTTCACTGTATATATGTTGTTTTAGTTGTATGTGTCACTGGGACCCTGGTAAGCCAGGGCCCCAGTGCTCATAAGTGTGCCTGAATGTGTTACCTGTGTAGTGACTAACTGTCTCACTGAGGCTCTGCTAATCAGAACCTCAGTGGTTATGCTCTCTCATTTCTTTCCAAATTGTCACTAACAGGCTAGTGACTAATTTTACCTATTTACATTGGCTTACTGGAACACCCTTATAATTCCCTAGTATATGGTACTGAGGTACCCAGGGTATTGGGGTTCCAGGAGATCCCTATGGGCTGCAGCATTTCTTTTGCCACCCATAGGGAGCTCTGACAATTCTTAAACAGGCCTGCCACTGCAGCCTGAGTGAAATAACGTCCATGTTATTTCACAGCCATTTTACACTGCACTTAAGTAACTTATAAGTCACCTATATGTCTAACCTTTACCTGGTAAAGGTTAGGTGCAAAGTTACTTAGTGTGAGGGCACCCTGGCACTAGCCAAGGTGCCCCCACATTGTTCAGAGCCAATTCCCTGAACTTTGTGAGTGCGGGGACACCATTACACGCGTGTACTACATATAGGTCACTACCTATATGTGGCTTCACAATGGTAACTCCGAATATGGCCATGTAACATGTCTATGATCATGGAAGTGCCCCCTCTATGCCATCCTGGCATAGTTGGCACAATCCCATGATCCCAGTGGTCTGTAGCACAGACCCTGGTACTGCCAAACTGCCCTTCCTGGGGTTTCACTGCAGCTGCTGCTGCTGCCAACCCCTCAGACAGGCATCTGCCCTCCTGGGGTCCAGCCAGGCCTGGCCCAGGATGGCAGAACAAAGAACTTCCTCTGAGAGAGGGTGTTACACCCTCTCCCTTTGGAGAATGGTGTGAAGGCAGGGGAGGAGTAGCCTCCCCCAGCCTCTGGAAATGCTTTGTTGGGCACAGATGTGCCCAATTCTGCATAAGCCAGTCTACACCGGTTCAGGGGACCCCTTAGCCCTGCTCTGGCGCGAAACTAGACAAAGGAAAGGGGAGTGACCACTCCCCTGACCTGCACCTCCCCTGGGAGGTGTCCAGAGCTCCTCCAGTGTGCTCCAGACCTCTGCCATCTTGGAAACAGAGGTGCTGCTGGCACACTGGAGTGCTCTGAGTGGCCAGTGCCACCAGGTGATGTCAGAGACTCCTTCTGATAGGCTCCTTCAGGTTTTAGTAGCCTATCCTCTCTCCTAGGTAGCCAAACCCTCTTTTCTGGCTATTTAGGGTCTCTGGGGAAACTTTAGATAACGAATGCAAGAGCTCATCCGAGTTCCTCTGCATCTCTCTCTTCACCTTCTGCCAAGGAATCGACTGCTGACCGCGCTAGAAGCCTGCAAAACTGCAACAAAGTAGCTAAGACGACTACTGCAACTCTGTAACGCTGATCCTGCCGCCTTCTCGACTGTTTTCCTGTTTGTGCATGCTGTGGGGGTAGTCTGCCTCCTCTCTGCACCAGAAGCTCCGAAGAAATCTCCCGTGGGTCGACGGAATCTTCCCCCTGCAACCGCAGGCACCAAAAAGCTGCATTACCGGTCCCTTGGGTCTCCTCTCAGCACGACGAGCGAGGTACCTCGAATCCAGCGACTCTGTCCAAGTGACCCCCACAGTCCAGTGACTCTTCAGTCCAAGTTTGGTGGAGGTAAGTCCTTGCCTCACCTCGCTGGGCTGCATTGCTGGGAACCGCGACTTTTGCAGCTACTCCGGCCCCTGTGCACTTCCGGCGAAAATCCTTTGTGCACAGCCAAGCCTGGGTCCACGGCACTCTAACCTGCATTGCACGACTTTCTAAGTTGGTCTCCGGCGACGTGGGACTCCTTTGTGTAACTTCGGGTGAGCACTGTTTCACGCATCCTTGTAGTGCCTGTTTCTGGCACTTCTCTGGGTGCTACCTGCTGCTGAGAGGGCTCCTTGTCTTGCTCGATGTCCCCTCTCTCTCCTGGTCCGATTTGCGACCTCCTTGTCCCTCCAGGGCCACAGCAGCATCCAAAAACGCTAACCGCACGATTTGCAGCTAGCAAGGCTTGTTGGCGTTCTTTTGGCGGGAAAACACTTCTGCACGACTGTCCCCGGCAAGAGGGATCCGTCCACCAAAGGGGAAGTCTCTAGCCCTTTTTGTTCCTGCAGAAACCTCAGCTTCTTCTGTCCAGTAGAAGCTTCTTTGCACCCGCAGCTGGCATTTCCTGGGCATTTGCCCATCTCCGACTTGCTTGTGAGTTTTGGACTTGGTCTCCTTGTTCCACAGGTACCCTAGATTGGAAATCCACAGTTGTTGCATTGTTGGTTTGTGTCTTTCCTGCATTATTCCTCTAACACGACTTCTTTGTCCTTAGGGGAACTTTAGTGCACTTTGCACTCACTTTTCAGGGTCTTGGGGAGGGTTATTTTTCTAACTCTCACTATTTTCTAATAGTCCCAGCGACCCTCTACAAGGTCACATAGGTTTGGGGTCCATTCGTGGTTCACATTCCACTTTTGGAGTATATAGTTTGTGTTGCCCCTATCCCTATGTTTCCCCATTGCATCCTATTGTAACTATACATTGTTTGCACTGTTTTCTAAGACTATACTGCATATTTTTACTATTGTGTACATATATCTTGTGTATATTTCCTATCCTCTCACTGAGGGTACACTCTAAGATACTTTGGCATATTGTCATAAAAATAAAGTACCTTTATTTTTAGTATAACTGTGTATTGTGTTTTCTTATGATATTGTGCAAGTGACACTTGTGGTACTGTAGTAGCTTCACACGTCTCCTAGTTCAGCCTAAGCTGCTCTGCTAAGCTACCATTATCTATCAGCCTAAGCTGCTAGACACCCTATACACTAATAAGGGATAACTGGGCCTGGTGCAAGGTGCAAGTACCCCTTGGTACTCACTACAAGCCAGTCCAGCCTCCTACATTGGTTGTGCAGCGGTGGGATAAGTGCTTTGAGACTGCTTACCACTCTTGTCATTGTACTTTTCATAAGAGAAAAATATACAAAACAAGTTCAGTGTGTGTACACATAGCTAAAAAGTTTTGCATTTCCTCTTTTCACTCT
Source organism: Pleurodeles waltl (assembly GCF_031143425.1). Lineage (NCBI taxonomy): Eukaryota > Metazoa > Chordata > Amphibia > Caudata > Salamandridae > Pleurodeles > Pleurodeles waltl. The sequence goes on from NC_090450.1 coordinate 984,314,790, forward strand.
TTTCTAAAGTGCTGAAAAGTACTTCTAAACTTTCAAAAAGTTCTTAAAAGTTTAAAAAGTTTTTTTTCTGTCTTTCTAAAAAGTTCTGAAAACTTTTTTCTCTTTTTCTATCACTTTAACTCTCTCTAAAAATGTCTGGCACAGGCCAAAATGTTGACCTGTCTAAGATTGCATATGACCACCTTAGCTGGAAAGGAGCAAGGAGTCTCTGTATAGAGAGAGGTTTGAGTGTAGGGAAGAACCCTTCCTTGGAACTGTTACTTAACATGCTTAGAGAACAAGATAAGGCTATAAGTGCCCCATCTGTTGAAAAAGTACCTAATAGTTCCCAATCTGATTCAGGGACTCCCCCAGGAAAAGATTCAGGAAAGAAACTTCCTAGCCTGCCCATTACTAGACAGTCTAGCATAGTTGGTAATGATGGAGAGCCTCACCATACAAATAGTGTTGTCTCACATCATAGCAAAAGCATCTATTCTCACCATACTGGTAGTGATGTTTCTGTTAGCCAAGCTGTTAGGGTGGCTTCTGTAAGGGACAGGTCTCCTTCTGTTCATTCTTCTGTGTCTAAGAATGTCCCTCCCACCAACCCTGATGACAGAATGTTAGAGAGGGAACTCAATAAGTTGAGAGTGGAACAAACCAGACTGAAGCTTAAAAAGCAACAGCTGGATTTGGATAGACAGTCTTTTGAACTAGAGAAAGAAAGACAGAAGTTGGGTTTAGATACCCATGGTGGCAGCAGCAGTATTCCCCATAGTCATCCTGCAAAAGAGCATGATTCCAGGAATCTGCATAAGATAGTTCCCCCTTATAAGGAGGGGGATGACATTAACAAGTGGTTTGCTGCACTTGAGAGGGCCTGTGTTGTACAGGATGTCCCTCAAAGGCAGTGGGCTGCTATCCTATGGCTATCATTCAGTGGAAAAGGTAGGGATAGGCTCCTTACTGTGAAAGAAAATGATGCTAATAATTTCCAAGTTCTTAAGAATGCACTCCTGGATGGTTATGGCTTAACCACTGAACAGTACAGGATAAAGTTCAGAGAAACCAAAAAGGAGGCTTCACAAGACTGGGTTGATTTCATTGACCATTCAGTGAAGGCCTTGGAGGGGTGGTTACATGGCAGTAAAGTTACTGATTATGACAGCCTGTATAACTTGATCCAGAGAGAATATTCTTAATAATTGTGTGTCTGATTTGTTGCACCAGTACTTGGTGGACTCTGATCTGACCTCTCCCCAAGAATTGGGAAAGAAGGCAGACAAATGGGTCAGAACAAGGGTGAACAGAAAAGTTCATACAGGGGGTGACAAAGATGGCAACAAAAAGAAGGATGGTAAGTCTTCAGACAAGGGTGGGGACAAATCTAAAAATGAGTCTTCATCAGGCCCACAAAAACACTCTGGTGGGGGTGGTGGGTCCAAATCCTCCTTTAATCAGAACAAGGAAAAGAAACCATGGTGCTATTTATGTAAAATAAAATGCCATTGGACAACAGATCCCAGTTGTCCAAAGAAAAGCACCAATGCTCCTACGACTACACCCCCTACTGCTACCCCTAGTGTCCCTACAAATAGCAGTGGTGGTGGGAGCAAACCTACTAATAGCCAATCCAAGGGAGTAGCTGGGCTCACTATTGGTAACTTAGTTGGGGTTGGCCTTGTTAGGGAGGCCACAGAGGCTGTGTTAGTCTCTGAGGGGGCTATTGATTTAGCCACCTTAGCTGCTTGTCCCCTTAATATGGATAAGTACAAGCAGCTACCCCTAATAAATGGTGTTGAGGTTCAGGCCTACAGGGACACTGGAGCCAGTGTGACTATGGTCATAGAGAAACTGGTCCACCCTGAACAACACCTACTTGGTCACCAGTACCAAGTAACCGATGCTCACAACAACACACTTAGCCACCCCATGGCTGTTATTAATCTCAACTGGGGGGGGGTTACTGGTCCAACGAAAGTTGTGGTAGCCACAGATTTACCTGTAGACTGTCTACTAGGAAATGATTTGGAGACATCAGCTTGGTCAGATGTGGAGTTGGAGGCCCATGCAGCAATGCTGGGCATCCCAGGGCATATTTTTGCTTTGACAAGGGCTCAGGCCAAAAAGCAAAAAGGACAGGGAAGCTTGGATCCTGGAACAATGGACCAAGTGCTCCCTAAAGCTAGGGCTAGTAGAAGCAAACCACTTCCTACTATCCCTCCCTCTACAGTGGATTCTACTTCTGAGGAAGAAGAATTCCCTCCCTGTGCAGAACCTACACCAGAGGAGCTTCAAGCAGACACTGCTGAGCTTTTGGGTGAAGGGGGGCCTGCCAGGGAGGAGCTGAGTGTGGCACAGCAAACCTGTCCCACATTAGAGGGTCTCAGACAGCAAGCTGTCAAACAGGCTAATGGGGATGTCAGTGACTCTCACAGAGTTTACTGGGAGGACAACCTCTTGTACACTGAGCATAGGGATCCTAAACCTGGAGCTGCCAGGAGATTAGTGATTCCTCAGGAGTACAGAAAGTTCCTCCTAACCCTGGCACATGACATTCCCCTAGCTGGGCATCTAGGACAAATGAAAACTTGGGACAGGCTTGTTCCCCTGTTTCATTGGCCTAGAATGTCTGAGGTCACAAAGGAATTTTGTAAGTCCTGTGAAACCTGTCAAGCCAGTGGCAAGACAGGTGGCACCCCAAAGGCACCCCTTATTCCACTGCCTGTGGTTGGGGTTCCCTTTGAAAGGGTAGGGGTTGACATAGTTGGCCCCCTTGACCCTCCTACTGCTTCAGGCAATAGGTTTATCTTGGTGGTAGTGGATCATGCCACAAGATACCCTGAAGCAATTCCTTTAAGGACCACTACAGCACCTGCAGTGGCAAAGGCCCTCCTGGGAATATTTTCCAGGGTGGGCTTCCCAAAGGAAGTGGTATCAGACAGAGGAAGCAATTTCATGTCTTCATACTTAAAGGCCATGTGGAAGGAGTGTGGTGTAACGTACAAGTTCACAACACCCTATCATCCACAAACAAATGGACTGGTGGAGAGATTTAATAAAACTCTCAAAGGCATGATTATGGGTCTCCCTGAAAAACTCCGCAGGAGATGGGATATCCTTCAACCATGCCTCCTTTTTGCCTACAGGGAGGTACCCCAGAAAGGAGTGGGCTTCAGCCCCTTTGAACTTCTTTTTGGACACCCTGTTAGGGGTCCACTCACACTTGTAAAGCAGGGTTGGGAACAACCTTTAAAAGCTCCTAAGCAGGATATTGTGGATTATGTACTTGGCCTCAGATCAAGGATGGCTGAGTACATGAAAAAGGCCAGTAAAAACCTTCAGGCCAGCCAAGAGCTCCAGAAGCAATGGCATGATCAGAAGGCTGTTTTGGTTCAGTACCAACCAGGGCAGAAAGTGTGGGTCTTGGAGCCTGTGGCCCCAAGAGCACTCCAAGATAAATGGAGTGGACCCCACACAATTGTTGAAAAGAAGGGAGAAGTCACCTATTTAGTTGACTTAGGCACTGCAAGGAGTCCCCTTAGGGTACTCCATGTAAACCGCCTGAAACCCTACTATGACAGGGCTGATCTCACCCTGCTCATGGCAACAGATGAGGGACAGGAAGAAGACAGTGATCCTCTACCTGATCTCTTCTCTTCCACAGAACAAGATGCTCTAGTGGAAGGTGTAGTTTTGGCTGATTGTCTTACTGCTGAGCAGAAAGACAATTGCATAAACCTCCTAGATCAATTCTCTGAACTCTTCTCTTCTGTGCCAGGTACCACTTCTTGGTGTGAGCACACTATAGATACTGGAGACAGCTTGCCTGTCAAAAGTAAGATCTATAGGCAGCCTGACCATGTCAGGGACTGCATAAAGCAAGAGGTACAGAAAATGTTAGAACTAGGAGTAGTTGAGCACTCTGACAGTCAATGGGCTTCTCCTGTGGTACTTGTACCAAAACCCCATTCCAAAGATGGAAAGAAGGAAATGCGGTTTTGTGTAGACTATAGAGGTCTCAACTTGGTAACCAAAACTGATGCTCACCCTATACCCAGGGCAGATGAGCTCATAGATACACTGGCATCTGCCAAGTATCTAAGCACTTTTGACTTGACTGCAGGGTATTGGCAGATCAAATTGTCAGAAGATGCTAAACCTAAGACTGCATTTTCAACCATTGGAGGACATTACCAGTTTACTGTAATGCCTTTTGGTTTGAAAAATGCACCTGCCACTTTTCAAAGGTTGGTGAACACAGTCCTGCAAGGGCTGGAAGCTTTCAGTGCAGCATATTTGGACGATATAGCTGTCTTTAGCTCCAGCTGGGATGATCACCTGGTCCACCTATGGAAAGTTTTGGAGGCCCTGCAAAAGGCAGGCCTCACTATCAAGGCTTCAAAGTGCCAGATAGGGCAGGGTAAGGTGGTTTATCTGGGACACCTTGTTGGTGGGGAACAGATTGCACCACTTCAGGGGAAAATCCAAACAATTATTGATTGGGTTCCCCCTACCACTCAGACTCAGGTGAGAGCCTTCCTAGGCCTCACTGGGTATTACAGGAGGTTCATTAAGATCTATGGCTCCATTGCAGCCCCTCTTAATGACCTCACTTCCAAAAAGATGCCTAAAAAGGTATTATGGACAGCAAACTGTCAGAAAGCTTTTGAGGAGCTGAAGCAGGCCATGTGCTCTGCACCTGTCCTGAAAAGCCCTTGTTACTCTAAAAAATTCTATGTCCAAACTGATGCATCTGAATTAGGAGTAGGGGCAGTCCTATCACAACTTAATTCTGAGGGCCAGGATCAACCTGTTGCTTTTATTAGTAGGAGGTTGACCCCTAGAGAAAAGCGTTGGTCTGCCATAGAGAGGGAGGCCTTTGCTGTGGTCTGGGCTCTGAAGAAGTTGAGGCCATACCTGTTTGGCACTCACTTCATTGTTCAGACAGACCACAAACCTCTACTTTGGCTAAAACAAATGAAAGGTGAAAATCCTAAATTGTTGAGGTGGTCCATATCCCTACAGGGAATGGACTATACAGTGGAACATAGACCTGGGAGTAGCCACTCCAATGCAGATGGACTCTCCAGATATTTCCACTTAGACAATGAAGACTCATCAGGTCATGGCTAGTCTTATTGTCCTTCGTTTGGGGGGGGGTTGTGTAGGAAAGTACCATCTTGCCTGGCATGTTACCCCCATTTTTCACTGTATATATGTTGTTTTAGTTGTATGTCTCACTGGGACCCTGGTAAGCCAGGGCCCCAGTGCTCATAAGTGTGCCTGAATGTGTTACCTGTGTAGTGACTAACTGTCTCACTAAGGCTCTGCTAATCAGAACCTCAGTGGTTATGCTCTCTCATTTCTTTCCAAATTGTCACTAACAGGCTAGTGACTAATTTTACCAATTTACATTGGCTTACTGGAACACCCTTATAATTCCCTAGTATATGGTACTGAGGTTCCCAGGGTATTGGGGTTCCAGGAGATCCCTATGGGCTGCAGCATTTCTTTTGCCACCCATAGGGAGCTCTGACAATTCTTACACAGGCCTGCCACTGCAGCCTGAGTGAAATAACGTCCACGTTATTTCACAGCCATTTTACACTGCACTTAAGTAACTTATAAGTCACCTATATGTCTAACCTTTACCTGGTAAAGGTTAGGTGCAAAGTTACTTAGTGTGAGGGCACCCTGGCACTAGCCAAGGTGCCCCCACATTGTTCAGAGCCAATTCCCTGAACTTTGTGAGTGCGGGGACACCATTACACGCGTGTACTACATATAGGTCACTACCTATATGTGGCTTCACAATGGTAACTCCGAATATGGCCATGTAACATGTCTATGATCATGGAATTGCCCCCTCTATGCCATCCTGGCATAGTTGGCACAATCCCATGATCCCAGTGGTCTGTAGCACAGACCCTGGTACTGCCAAACTGCCCTTCCTGGGGTTTCACTGCAGCTGCTGCCAACCCCTCAGACAGGCATCTGCCCTCCTGGGGTCCAGCCAGGCCTGGCCCAGGATGGCAGAACAAAGAACTTCCTCTGAGAGAGGGTGTTACACCCTCTCCCTTTGGAGAATGGTGTGAAGGCAGGGGAGGAGTAGCCTCCCCCAGCCTCTGGAAATGCTTTTTTGGGCACAGATGTGCCCAATTCTGCATAAGCCAGTCTACACCGGTTCAGGGGACCCCTTAGCCCTGCTCTGGCGCGAAACTGGACAAAGGAAAGGGGAGTGACCACTCCCCTGACCTGCACCTCCCCTGGGAGGTGTCCAGAGCTCCTCCAGTGTGCTCCAGACCTCTGCCATCTTGGAAACAGAGGTGCTGCTGGCACACTGGAGTGCTCTGAGTGGCCAGTGCCACCAGGTGACGTCAGAGACTCATTCTGATAGGCTCCTTCAGGTGTTAGTAGCCTATCCTCTCTCCTAGGTAGCCAAACCCTCTTTTCTGGCTATTTAGGGTCTCTGTCTCTGGGGAAACTTTAGATAACGAATGCAAGAGCTCATCTGAGTTCCTCTGCATCTCTCTCTTCACCTTCTGCCAAGGAATCGACTGCTGACCGCTCTGGAAGCCTGCAAAACTGCAACAAAGTAGCTAAGACGACTACTGCAACTCTGTAACGCTGATCCTGCCGCCTTCTCGACTGTTTTCCTGTTTGTGCATGCTGTGGGGGTAGTCTGCCTCCTCTCTGCACCAGAAGCTCCAAAGAAATCTCCCGTGGGTCGACGGAATCTTCCCCCTGCAACCGCAGGCACCAAAAAGCTGCATTACCGGTCCCTTGGGTCTCCTCTCAGCACAACGAGCGAGGTCCCTCGAATCCAGCAACTCTGTCCAAGTGACCCCCACAGTCCAGTGACTCTTCAGTCCAAGTTTGGTGGAGGTAAGTCCTTGCCTCACCTCGCTGGGCTGCATTGCTGGGAACCACGACTTTTGCAGCTACTCTGGCCCCTGTGCAGTTCCGGTGGAAATCCTTTGTGCACAGCCAAGCCTGGGTCCACGGCACTCTAACCTGCATTGCATGACTTTCTAAGTTGGTCTCCGGCGACGTGGGACTCCTTTGTGTAACTTCGGGTGAGCACTGTTTCACACATCCTTGTAGTGCCTGTTTATGGCACTTCTCTGGATGCTACCTGCTGCTGAGAGGGCTCCTTGTCTTGCTCGACGTCCCCTCTCTCTCCTGGTCCAATTTGCGACCTCCTGGTCCCTCCAGGGCCACAGCAGCGTCCAAAAACGCCAACTGCACGATTTGCAGCTAGCAAGGCTTGTTGGCGTTCTTTTGCCAGGAAAGCACTTCTGCACAACTCTCCACGGCGAGAGGGATCCGTCCACCAAAGGGGAAGTCTCTAGCCCTTTTCGTTCCTGCAGAAACCTCAGCTTCTTCTGTCCAGTAGAAGCTTCTTTGCACCCGCAGCTGGCATTTCCTGGGCATTTGCCCATCTCCGACTTGCTTGTGACTTTTGGACTTGGTCCCCTTGTTCCACAGGTACCCTAGATTGGAAATCCACAGTTGTTGCATTGTTGGTTTGTGTCTTTCCTGCATTATTCCTCTAACACGACTTCTTTGTCCTTAGGGGAACTTTAGTGCACTTTGCACTCATTTTTCAGGGTCTTGGGGAGGGTTATTTTTCTAACTCTCACTATTTTCTAATAGTCCCAGCGACCCTCTACAAGGTCACATAGGTTTGGGGTCCATTCGTGGTTCACATTCCACTTTTGGAGTATATGGTTTGTGTTGCCCCTATCCCTATGTTTCCCCATTGCATCCTATTGTAACTATACATTGTTTGCACTGTTTTCTAAGACTATACTGCATATTTTTACTATTGTGTACATATATCTTGTGTATATTTCCTATCCTCTCACTGAGGGTACACTCTAAGATACTTTGGCATATTGTCATAAAAATAAAGTACCTTTATTTTTAGTATAACTGTGTATTGTGTTTTCTTATGATATTGTGCAAGTGACACTTGTGGTACTGTAGTAGCTTCACACGTCTCCTAGTTCATCCTAAGCTGCTCTGCTAAGCTACCATTATCTATCAGCCTAAGCTGCTAGACACCCTATACACTAATAAGGGATAACTGGGCCTGGTGCAAGGTGCAAGTACCCCTTGGTACTCACTACAAGCCAGTCCAGCCTCCTACAGGTAGTGACCTATGTATAGTGCACGTGTGAAATTGTGACCCACACTCACAAAGTCCGGGGAATTTGCCCTGAACTATGTGGGGGCACCTTGGCTAGTGCCAGGGTGCCCACACACTATGTAACTTAGCACCCAGTCTTTACCAGGTAAAGGTTAGACATATAGGTGACTTATAAGTTACTTAAGTGCAGTGGTAAATGGCTGTGAAATAACGTGGACGTTATTTCACTCAGGCTGCAGTGGCAGGCCTGTGTAGGAATTGTCAGAGCTCCCTATGGGTGGCAAAAGAAATGCTGCAGCCCATAGGGATCTCCTGGAACCCCAATACCCTGGGTACCTCAGTACCATATACTAGGGAATTATAAGGGTGTTCCAGTATGCCAATGTGAATTGGTGAAATTGGTAACTAGCCTGTTAGTGACAATTTGGAAAGTAAAGAGAGAGCATAACCACTGAGGTTCTGGTTAGCAGAGCCTCAGTGAGACAGTTAGTCATCACACAGGGAACACATAAAGGGCATACGTATGAGCACTGGGGCCCTGTGACACATACACTAAAACAACATATATACAGTGAAATATGGGGGTAACATGCCAGGCAAGATGGTACTTTCCTACACACAGGTCATCTCAGAGCCAGAGGTACCTGCCGTCATCTGGTCTCCTAGAAGTATAATACCACACAGGTCATCTCAGAGCCAGAGGTACCTGCCGTCATCTGGTCTCCTAGAAGTATAATACCACACAGGTCATCTCAGAGCCAGAGGTACCTGCCGTCATCTGGTCTCCTAGAAGTATAATACCACACAGGTCGTCTTAGAGCCAGAGGTACCTGCTATCATCTGGTCTCCTAGAAGTATAATACCGCACTGGTCATCTCATAGCCAGAGCTACCTGCCGTCATCTGCTCTCCTAGAAGTATAATACCACACAGGTCGTCTCAGAGCCATAGCTGCCTGCTGTCATCTGCTCTCCTAGAAGTATAATACCGCACTTGTCATCTCAGAGCCAGAGCTACCTGCCATCATCTGCTCTCCTAGAAGTATAATACCGCACTTGTCATCTCAGAGCCAGAGCTACCTGCCGTCATCTGCTCTCCTAGAAGTATAATACCACACAGGTCATCTCAGAGCCATAGCTGCCTGCCGTCATCTGGTCTCCTAGAAGTATAATACCGCACTTGTCATCTCAGAGCCAGAGCTACCTGCCGTCATCTGCTCTCCTAGACATATAATACCACACAGGTCGTCTCAGAGCCATAGCTGCCTGCTATCATCTGCTCTCCTAGAAGTATAATACCACACAGGTCATCTCAGAGCCATAGCTACCTGCCGTCATCTGGTCTCCTAGAAGTATAATACCACACTGGGGATGGCAGAGCCTCCCGCCTGCTATCCTAATAGTGCAAGACATCAATAGTGGTGTCAGAGCTCATGACACTTCCTGTTACCGGCTCTCCTGTACGTACAATACCACTCCGTTAGTATGGGATCTTACTTCACCTGCCTGCTCTCCTACAGGAAAAATACCACTCTGGTGGTTTCACAGCTTGGGCCACTTCATGTCAGTCCCTCTCCTACAGGTACAATAACACACTGGTGGTATCAGTGCTCATTCCACTTCATGTCACCCACTCTCCTCCAGGCATAATACCACCCTGGTGTTGTCAGAGCTCGTATTGACTGCTGCCAGGTACAATACCACCCTGGTGGTATCAGTGCTCTCTTTGCTGCTGCATGCTATCTTAGAGATGTAATACCACCCTGATGGTATCATGGCTTGCACTGACTGCTATTGTAGGAAAGTACCATCTTGCCTGGCATGTTACCCCCATTTTTCACTGTATATATGTTGTTTTAGTTGTATGTGTCACTGGGACCCTGGTAACCCAGGGCCCCAGTGCTCATAAGTGTGCCTGAATGTGTTACCTGTGTAGTGACTAACTGTCTCACTGAGGCTCTGCTAATCAGAACCTCAGTGGTTATGCTCTCTCATTTCTTTCCAAATTGTCACTGACAGGCTAGTGACCATTTTTACCAATTTACATTGGCTTACTGGAACACCCTTATAATTCCCTAGTATATGGTACTGAGGTACCCAGGGTATTGGGGTTCCAGGAGATCCCTATGGGCTGCAGCATTTCTTTTGCCACCCATAGGGAGCTCTGACAAATCTTACACAGGCCTGCCACTGCAGCCTGAGTGAAATAACGTCCACGTTATTTCACAGCCATTTTACACTGCACTTAAGTAACTTATAAGTCACCTATATGTCTAACCTTTACCTGGTAAAGGTTAGGTGCAAAGTTACTTAGTGTGAGGGCACCCTGGCACTAGCCAAGGTGCCCCCACATTGTTCAGAGCCAATTCACTGAACTTTGTGAGTGCGGGGACACCATTACACGCGTGCACTACATATAGGTCACTACCTATATGTAGCTTCACCATGGTAACTCCGAATATGGCCATGTAACATGTCTATGATCATGGAATTGCCCCCTCTATGCCATCCTGGCATTGTTGGTACAATTCCATGATCCCAGTGGTCTGTAGCACAGACCCTGGTACTGCCAAACTGCCCTTCCTGGGGTTTCTCTGCAGCTGCTGCCAACCCCTCAGACAGGCAGCTGCCCTCCTGGGGTCCAGCCAGGCCTGGCCCAGGATGGCAGAACAAAGAACTTCCTCTGAGAGAGGGTGTGACACCCTCTCCCTTTGGAAAATGGTGTGAAGGCAGGGGAGGAGTAGCCTCCCCCAGCCTCTGGAAATGCTTTGTTGGGTACAGATGTGCCCAATTCTGCATAAGCCAGTCTACACCGGTTCAGGGACCCCTTAGCCCCTGCTCTGGCGCGAAACTGGACAAAGGAAAGGGGAGTGACCACTCCCCTGACCTGCACCTCCCCTGGGAGGTGTCCAGAGCTCCTCCAGTGTGCTCCAGACCTCTGCCATCTTGGAAACAGAGGTGCTGCTGGCACACTGGACTGCTCTGAGTGGCCAGTGCCACCAGGTGACGTCAGAGACTCCTTGTGATAGGCTCCTTCAGGTGTTAGTAGCCTTTCCTCTCTCCTAGGTAGCCAAACCCTCTTTTCTGGCTATTTAGGGTCTCTGTCTCTGGGGAAACTTTAGATAACGAATGCATGAGCTCAGCCGAGTTCCTCTGCATCTCTCTCTTCACCTTCTGATAAGGAATCGACCGCTGACCGCGCTGGAAGCCTGCAAACCTGCAACATAGTAGCAAAGACGACTACTGCAACTCTGTAACGCTGATCCTGCCGCCTTCTCGACTGTTTTCCTGCTTGTGCATGCTGTGGGGGTAGTCTGCCTCCTCTCTGCACCAGAAGCTCCGAAGAAATCTCCCGTGGGTCGACGGAATCTTCCCCCTGCAACCGCAGGCACCAAAAAGCTGCATTACCGGTCCCTTGGGTCTCCTCTCAGCACGACGAGCGAGGTCCCTCGAATCCAGCGACACCGTCCAAGTGACCCCCACAGTCCAGTGACTCTTCAGCCCAAGTTTGGTGGAGGTAAGTCCTTGCCTCACCTCGCTGGGCTGCATTGCTGGGAACCGCGACTTTGCAAGCTACTCCGGCCCCTGTGCACTTCCGGCGGAAATCCTTCGTGCACAGCCAAGCCTGGGTCCACGGCACTCTAACCTGCATTGCACGACTTTCTAAGTTGGTCTCCGGCGACGTGGGACTCCTTTGTGCAACTTCGGCGAGCACCGTTTCACGCATCCTTGTAGTGCCTGTTTCTGGCACTTCTCCGGGTGCTACCTGCTTCAGTGAGGGCTCTTTGTCTTGCTCGACGTCCCCTCTCTCTGCAGGTCCAATTTGCGACCTTCTGGTCCCTCCTGGGCCCCAGCAGCGTCCAAAAACGCCAAACGCACGATTTGCGTGTAGCAAGGCTTGTTGGCGTCCATCCGGCGGGAAAACACTTCTGCACGACTCTCCAAGGCGTGGGGGATCCATCCTCCAAAGGGGAAGTCTCTAGCCCTTGTCGTTCCTGCAGTATTCACAGCTCTTCAGCCTAGTAAGAGCTTCTTTGCACCAACCGCTGGCATTTCTTGGGCATCTGCCCATCTCCGAGCTGCTTGTGACTTTTGGACTTGGTCCCCTTGTTCCACAGGTACCCTCAGTCAGGAATCCATCGTTGTTGCATTGCTGAGTTGTGTTTTCCTTGCATTTTCCCTCTAACACGACTATTTTGTCCTTAGGGGAACTTTAGTGCACTTTGCACTCACTTTTCAGGGTCTTGGGGAGGATTATTTTTCTAACTCTCACTATTTTCTAATAGTCCCAGCGACCCTCTACAAGGTCACATAGGTTTGGGGTCCATTCGTGGTTCGCATTCCACTTCTGGAGTATATGGTTTGTGTTGCCCCTATCCCTATGTTTCCCCATTGCATCCTATTGTAACTATACATTGTTTGCACTGTTTTCTAAGACTATACTGCATATTTTTGCTATTGTGTATATATATCTTGTGTATATTTCCTATCCTCTCACTGAGGGTACACTCTAAGATACTTTGGCATATTGTCATAAAAATAAAGTACCTTTATTTTTAGTATAACTGTGTATTGTGTTTTCTTATGATATTGTGCATATGACACTAAGTGGTACTGTAGTAGCTTCACACGTCTCCTAGTTCAGCCTAAGCTGCTCTGCTAAGCTACCATTATCTATCAGCCTAAGCTGCTAGACACCCTATACACTAATAAGGGATAACTGGGCCTGGTGCAAGGTGCAAGTACCCCTTGGTACTCACTACAAGCCAGTCCAGCCTCCTACATTGGTTGTGCAGCGGTGGGATAAGTGCTTTGAGACTACTTACCACTCTTGTCATTGTACTTTTCATAAGAGAAAAATATACAAAACAAGGTCAGTGTATATACACATAGCCAAAAAGTTTTGCATTTCCTCTTTTCACTCTTTTCTAAGTGCTGAAAAGTACTTCTAAACTTTCAAAAAGTTCTTAAAAGTTTAAAAAGTTTTTTCTGTCTTTCCAAAAAGTTCTGAAAACTTTTTTCTCTTTGTCTATCACTTTAACTCTCTCTAAAAATGTCTGGCACAGGCCAAAAAGTTGAACTGTCCAAACTTGCATATGATCACCTTAGCTGGAAAGGAGCAAGGAGTCTCTGCATAGAGAGAGGTTTGAGTGTAGGGAAGAATCCTTCCTTAGAACTGTTAATTAATATGCTTAGAGTACAGGATAAGGCCATAAGTGCCCAATCTGTAGAAAAAGTAGCTAATGGTTCTCAATCTGATCCAGGGACTCCCCCAGGAAAAGGTTCAGGAAAGAAACTTCTCAGCCTGCCCATTACTAGACAGTCTAGCATAGTTGGTACAGAGGTTGAATCACATCATACTGATGATGTGCTCTCACATTATGCTGGTAGCCAAGCTGTTAGGGTGCCCTTGGTAAGGGACAGGTCTCCTTCTGTTCATTCCCATCATACCTCTGTATCTAGAAATGTCCCTCCCACCCACCCTGATGACAGATTGTTAGAAAGGGAGCTCAATAGATTGAGAGTGGAACAAACCAGACTGAAGCTCAAGAAGCAACAGCTGGATTTGGATAGACAGTCTTTAGAAATAGAGAGGGAAAGACAGAAGATGGGTTTAGATACCCATGGTGGCAGCAGCAGTATTCCCCATAGTCATCCTGCAAAAGAGCATGATTCCAGGAATCTGCATAAGATAGTTCCCCCTTACAAGGAGGGGGATGACATTAACAAGTGGTTTGCTGCACTTGAGAGGGCCTGTGCTGTACAGGATGTCCCTCAAAAGCAGTGGGCTGCTATCCTATGGCTATCATTCACTGGAAAAGGTAGGGATAGGCTCCTTACTGTAAAAGAAAATGATGCTAATAATTTCCAAGTTCTTAAGAATGCACTCCTGGATGGTTATGGCTTAACCACTGAACAGTACAGGATAAAGTTCAGAGATACCAAAAAGGAGTCTTCACAAGACTGGGTTGATTTCATTGACCAGGCAGTGAAGGCCTTGGAGGGGTGGTTACATGGCAGTAAAGTTACTGATTATGACAGCCTGTATAACTTGATCCTGAGAGAGCATATTCTTAATAATTGTGTGTCTGATTTGTTGCACCAGTACTTGGTGGACTCTGATCTGACCTCTCCCCAAGAATTGGGAAAGAAGGCAGACAAATGGGTCAGAACAAGAGTGAACAGAAAAGTTCATACAGGGGGTGACAAAGATGGCAACAAAAAGAAGGATGGTAAGTCTTCTGACAAGGGTGGGGACAAATCTAAAAATGAGTCTTCATCAGGCCCACAAAAACACTCTGGTGGGGGTGGTGGGTCCAAATCCTCCTTTAATCAGAACAAGGAAAAGAAACCATGGTGCTATTTATGTAAGATAAAAGGCCATTGGACAACAGATCCCAGTTGTCCAAAGAAAGGCACCACAGCTCCTACCACTACAACCCCTACTGCTACACCTAGTGTCCCTACTAATAGCAGTGGTGGTGGGAGCAAACCTACTAATAGCCAATCCAAGGGAGTAGCTGGGCTCACTTTTGGTAATTTAGTTGGGGTTGGTCTGATTAGGTAGACCACAGAGGCTACTTTAGTCTCTGAAGGGGCTATTGACTTAGCCACTTTGGTTGCTTGCCCCCATAACTTGGAGAAGTACAAGCAACTAACCCTAATAAATGGTGTTGAGGTCCAGGCCTACAGGGACACAGGTGCCAGTGTCACAATGGTGATTGAGAAACTGGTGCACCCTGAACAACACATACTTGGACACCAGTACCAAGTAACTGATGCTCACAACATAACACAAAGCCACCCCATGGCTGTTGTAAATCTCAACTGGGGGGGGGTATCTGGTCCAAAGAAAGTTGTGGTAGCTTCAGATTTACCTGTAGACTGTCTATTAGGGAACGATTTGGAGACATCAGCTTGGTCAGATGTGGAGTTGGAGGCCCATGCAGCAATGCTGGGCATCCCAGGGCATATTTTTGCTTTGACAAGGGCTCAGGCCAAAAAGCAAAAAGGACAGGGAAGCTTGGATCCTGGAACAATGGACCAAGTGCTCCCTAAAGCTAGGGCTAGTAGAAGCAAACCACTTCCTACTATCCCTCCCTCTACAGTGGATTCTACTTCTGAGGAAGAAGAATTCCCTCCCTGTGCAGAACCTACACCAGAGGAGCTGGAAGCAGACACTGCTGAGCTTTTGGGTGAAGGGGGGCCTGCCAGAGAGGAGCTGAGTGTGGCACAGCAAACCTGTCCCACATTAGAGGGTCTCAGACAGCAAGCTGTCAAACAGGCTAATGGGGATGTCAGTGACTCACACAGAGTTTACTGGGAGGACAACCTCTTGTACACTGAGCATAGGGATCCTAAACCTGAGCTGCCAGGAGATTAGTGATTCCTCAGGAGTACAGAAAGTTCCTCCTAACACTGGCACATGACATTCCCTTAGCTGGGCACCTGGGTCAAATGAAAACTTGGGACAGATTGGTACCATTGTTTCATTGGCCTAGGATGTCTGAGGACACAAAAGAATTTTGTAAGTCCTGTGAAACCTGTCAAGCCAGTGGCAAGACAGGTGGCACTCCAAAGGCACCCCTTATCCCACTGCCTGTGGTTGGGGTTCCCTTTGAAAGGGTAGGGGTTGACATAGTTGGCCCCCTTGACCCTCCTACTGCTTCAGGCAATAGGTTTATCTTGGTGGTAGTGGACCATGCCACAAGATATCCTGAAGCTATTCCTTTAAGGACCACTACAGCTCCTGCAGTGGCAAAGGCCCTCCTGGGAATATTTTCCAGGGTGGGCTTCCCAAAGGAAGTAGTATCAGACAGGGGAAGCAATTTCATGTCTGCATACTTAAAGGCCATTTGGAAGGAGTGTGGTGTAACTTACAAGTTCACAACACCCTATCATCCACAAACAAATGGACTGGTGGAGAGATTTAATAAAACTCTCAAAGGCATGATTATGGGACTCCCTGAAAAACTCCGCAGGAGATGGGATATCCTTCTACCATGCCTCCTCTTTGCCTACAGGGAGGTACCCCAGAAAGGAGTGGGCTTCAGCCCATTTGAACTTCTTTTTGGACACCCTGTTAGGGGTCCACTCACACTTGTAAAGGAGGGTTGGGAACAACCTTTAAAAGCTCCTAAACAGGATATTGTGGATTATGTACTTGGCCTCAGATCAAGGATGGCTGAGTACATGAAAAAGGCCAGTAAAAACCTTCAGGCCAGCCAAGAGCTCCAGAAGCAATGGCATGATCAGAAGGCTGTTTTGGTTCAGTACCAACCAGGGCAGAAAGTGTGGGTCTTGGAGCCTGTGGCCCCAAGAGCACTCCAAGATAAATGGAGTGGTCCACACACAATTGTTGAAAAGAAGGGTGAAGTCACCTACTTGGTTGACTTAGGCACTGCCAGGAGTCCCCTTAGGGTGCTCCATGTCAACCGCCTGAAACCCTACTATGACAGGGCTGATCTCACCCTGCTCATGGCAACAGATGAGGGACAGGAAGAAGACAGTGATCCTCTACCTGATCTCTTCTCTTCCACAGAACAAGATGCTCTTGTGGAAGGTGTAGTTTTGGCTGATTGTCTTACTGCTGAGCAGAAAGATAATTGCATAAATCTCCTAGGACAATTTTCAGAACTCTTCTCCATTGTGCCAGGCACCACTTCTTGGTGTGAGCACACTATAGATACTAGAGACAGTTTACCTGTCAAAAGTAAGATCTATAGGCAGCCTGACCATGTCAGGGACTGCATAAAGCAAGAAGTTCAGAAGATGTTGGAACTAGGAGTGGTTGAGCACTCTGACAGTCCATGGGCTTCTCCTGTGGTACTGGTACCAAAACCCAATTCTCAAGAGGGAAAGAAGGAAATGAGGTTTTGTGTAGACTATAGAGGTCTCAACTTAGTAACCAAAACTGATGCTCACCCTATACCCAGGGCAGATGAGCTCATAGATACACTGGCATCTGCCAAGTATCTAAGCACTTTTGATTTGACTGCAGGGTATTGGCAGATCAAATTGTCAGAAGATGCTAAATCTAAGACTGCATTTTCTACCATTGGAGGACATTACCAGTTTACTGTAATGCCTTTTGGTTTGAAAAATGCACCTGCCACTTTTCAGAGGTTGGTGAACACAGTCCTGCAAGGGCTGGAAGCTTTCAGTGCAGCATATTTGGATGATATAGCTGTATTTAGCTCCAGCTGGGATGATCACCTGGTCCACCTATGGAAAGTTTTGGAGGCCCTGCAAAAGGCAGGCCTCACTATCAAGGCTTCAAAGTGCCAGATAGGGCAGGGTAAGGTGGTTTATCTGGGACACCTTGTTGGTGGGGAACAGATTGCACCACTTCAGGGGAAAATCCAAACTATTATTGATTGGGTTCCCCCTACCACTCAGACTCAGGTGAGAGCCTTCCTAGGCCTCACTGGGTATTACAGGAGGTTCATTAAGAACTATGGCTCCATTGCAGCACCTCTTAATGACCTCACATCCAAGAAAATGCCTAAAAAGGTATTATGGACAGCAAACTGTCAGAAAGCTTTTGAGGAGCTGAAGCAGGCCATGTGCTCTGCACCTGTCCTGAAAAGCCCTTGTTACTCTAAAAAATTCTATGTCCAAACTGATGCATCTGAATTAGGAGTAGGGGCAGTCCTATCACAACTTAATTCTGAGGGCCAGGATCAACCTGTTGCTTTTATTAGTAGAAGGTTGACCCCTAGAGAAAAGCGTTGGTCTGCCATTGAGAGGGAGGCCTTTGCTGTGGTCTGGGCTCTGAAGAAGTTGAGGCCATACCTGTTTGGCACTCACTTCATTGTTCAGACAGACCACAAACCTCTACTTTGGCTAAAACAAATGAAAGGTGAAAATCCTAAATTGTTGAGGTGGTCCATATCCCTACAGGGAATGGACTATACAGTGGAACATAGACCTGGGAGTAGCCACTCCAATGCAGATGGACTCTCCAGATATTTCCACTTAGACAATGAAGACTCATCAGGTAATGGCTAGTCTTATTGTCCTTCGTTTGGGGGGGGTTGTGTAGGAAAGTACCATCTTGCCTGGCATGTTACCCCCATTTTTCACTGTATATATGTTGTTTTAGTTGTATGTGTCACTGGGACCCTGGTAACCCAGGGCCCCAGTGCTCATAAGTGTGCCTGAATGTGTTACCTGTGTAGTGACTAACTGTCTCACTGAGGCTCTGCTAATCAGAACCTCAGTGGTTATGCTCTCTCATTTCTTTCCAAATTGTCACTGACAGGCTAGTGACCATTTTTACCAATTTACATTGGCTTACTGGAACACCCTTATAATTCCCTAGTATATGGTACTGAGGTACCCAGGGTATTGGGGTTCCAGGAGATCCCTATGGGCTGCAGCATTTCTTTTGCCACCCATAGGGAGCTCTGACAAATCTTACACAGGCCTGCCACTGCAGCCTGAGTGAAATAACGTCCACGTTATTTCACAGCCATTTTACACTGCACTTAAGTAACTTATAAGTCACCTATATGTCTAACCTTTACCTGGTAAAGGTTAGGTGCAAAGTTACTTAGTGTGAGGGCACCCTGGCACTAGCCAAGGTGCCCCCACATTGTTCAGAGCCAATTCACTGAACTTTGTGAGTGCGGGGACACCATTACACGCGTGCACTACATATAGGTCACTACCTATATGTAGCTTCACCATGGTAACTCCGAATATGGCCATGTAACATGTCTATGATCATGGAATTGCCCCCTCTATGCCATCCTGGCATTGTTGGTACAATTCCATGATCCCAGTGGTCTGTAGCACAGACCCTGGTACTGCCAAACTGCCCTTCCTGGGGTTTCTCTGCAGCTGCTGCTGCTGCCAACCCCTCAGACAGGCAGCTGCCCTCCTGGGGTCCAGCCAGGCCTGGCCCAGGATGGCAGAACAAAGAACTTCCTCTGAGAGAGGGTGTGACACCCTCTCCCTTTGGAAAATGGTGTGAAGGCAGGGGAGGAGTAGCCTCCCCCAGCCTCTGGAAATGCTTTGTTGGGCACAGATGTGCCCAATTCTGCATAAGCCAGTCTACACCGGTTCAGGGACCCCTTAGCCCCTGCTCTGGCGCGAAACTGGACAAAGGAAAGGGGAGTGACCACTCCCCTGACCTGCACCTCCCCTGGGAGGTGTCCAGAGCTCCTCCAGTGTGCTCCAGACCTCTGCCATCTTGGAAACAGAGGTGCTGCTGGCACACTGGACTGCTCTGAGTGGCCAGTGCCACCAGGTGACGTCAGAGACTCCTTGTGATAGGCTCCTTCAGGTGTTAGTAGCCTTTCCTCTCTCCTAGGTAGCCAAACCCTCTTTTCTGGCTATTTAGGGTCTCTGTCTCTGGGGAAACTTTAGATAACGAATGCATGAGCTCAGCCGAGTTCCTCTGCATCTCTCTCTTCACCTTCTGATAAGGAATCGACCGCTGACCGCGCTGGAAGCCTGCAAACCTGCAACATAGTAGCAAAGACGACTACTGCAACTCTGTAACGCTGATCCTGCCGCCTTCTCGACTGTTTTCCTGCTTGTGCATGCTGTGGGGGTAGTCTGCCTCCTCTCTGCACCAGAAGCTCCGAAGAAATCTCCCGTGGGTCGACG
This sequence comes from Pleurodeles waltl, assembly GCF_031143425.1. NCBI lineage: Eukaryota > Metazoa > Chordata > Amphibia > Caudata > Salamandridae > Pleurodeles > Pleurodeles waltl. The sequence goes on from NC_090450.1 coordinate 984,334,541, forward strand.
GAATCTTCCCCCTGCAACCGCAGGCACGAAAAAGCTGCATTACCGGTCCCTTGGGTCTCCTCTCAGCACGACAAGCGAGGTCCCTCGAATCCAGCGACACCGTCCAAGTCACCCCCACAGTCCAGTGACTCTTCAGCCCAAGTTTGGTGGAGGTAAGTCCTTGCCTCACCTCGCTGGGCTGCATTGCTGGGAACCGCGACTTTGCAAGCTACTCCGGCCCCTGTGCACTTCCGGCGGAAATCCTTCGTGCACAGCCAAGCCTGGGTCCACGGCACTCTAACCTGCTTTGCACGACTTTCTAAGTTGGTCTCCGGCGACGTGGGACTCCTTTGTGCAACTTCGGCGAGCACCGTTTCACGCATCCTCGTAGTGCCTGTTTCTGGCACTTCTCCGGGTGCTACCTGCTTCAGTGAGGGCTCTTTGTCTTTGTCGACGTCCCCTCTCTCTGCAGGTCCAATTTGCGACCTTCTGGTCCCTCCTGGGCCCCAGCAGCGTCCAAAAACGCCAAACGCACGATTTGCGTGTAGCAAGGCTTGTTGGCGTCCATCCGGCGGGAAAACACTTCTGCACGACTCTCCAAGGCGTGGGGGATCCATCCTCCAAAGGGGAAGTCTCTAGCCCTTGTCGTTCCTGCAGTATTCACAGCTCTTCAGCCTAGTAAGAGCTTCTTTGCACCAACCGCTGGCATTTCTTGGGCATCTGCCCATCTCCGAGCTGCTTGTGACTTTTGGACTTGGTCCCCTTGTTCCACAGGTACCCTCAGTCAGGAATCCATCGTTGTTGCATTGCTGAGTTGTGTTTTCCTTGCATTTTCCCTCTAACACGACTATTTTGTCCTTAGGGGAACTTTAGTGCACTTTGCACTCACTTTTCAGGGTCTTGGGGAGGATTATTTTTCTAACTCTCACTATTTTCTAATAGTCCCAGCGACCCTCTACAAGGTCACATAGGTTTGGGGTCCATTCGTGGTTCGCATTCCACTTCTGGAGTATATGGTTTGTGTTGCCCCTATCCCTATGTTTCCCCATTGCATCCTATTGTAACTATACATTGTTTGCACTGTTTTCTAAGACTATACTGCATATTTTTGCTATTGTGTATATATATCTTGTGTATATTTCCTATCCTCTCACTGAGGGTACACTCTAAGATACTTTGGCATATTGTCATAAAAATAAAGTACCTTTATTTTTAGTATAACTGTGTATTGTGTTTTCTTATGATATTGTGCATATGACACTAAGTGGTACTGTAGTAGCTTCACACGTCTCCTAGTTCAGCCTAAGCTGCTCTGCTAAGCTACCATTATCTATCAGCCTAAGCTGCTAGACACCCTATACACTAATAAGGGATAACTGGGCCTGGTGCAAGGTGCAAGTACCCCTTGGTACTCACTACAAGCCAGTCCAGCCTCCTACAGCTATCACCTGCACTCCTGCAGGTTTAATACCACCCTGATGGTATTAGAGCCCGCTCTGCCTGCCTCAGCCTGCTCTCCTACAGGTGTAATCCCACACTGGCAGTATCAGAGCTTTCTCTGCCTGCTGCCATCTGCTCTCCCACATGTGTAATACCACACTGCTGGTATCAGAGCTCACGGTGGCTGCTGTCACCTGCTCTCTTAGTGGTATAACACCGCCCTGGTGGGGCGGTGGCATCAGAGTTCACGCTGACTGCTGTCACTTGCTTTCTTAGAGGTATAATACCACCCTGGTGGTATTAGAGCTCACTCTGTTGCTACCTTCTCTTTTAGAGATGTAATACCAACCTGGTGGTATCAGAGCTCATTCTGTCTGTTGCTACCTTCCCTCTTAGAGATGGAATACCACCTTGGTGGTAACAGAGCTCACACTGACTGCTGTCTTAGAGGTGCAAAACCACATTGGTGGTATCAGAGCTTACTCTGTCTGTTTCTACTTTCTCTCTTAGAGGTATTATGCCACCCTGGTGGTATCAGGAGTGGTCTGCCTCCTGCTCTCCTAGAGGTATGATACCACCTTGGTGGTATCAGACCTCTCGCTGCCTGCTGTCACCTGCTCTCTTAGAGGTGTAATTCCACCCTGGCGGTATCAGAGCTCGTTCTGCCTCCTGCACCTGTTCTCTTAGAGGTGTAATACCATCTTGGCCTGTTGTCACATGCTCTCTTAGAGGTGAAATACCACCCAGGTGGTAACAGAGCTCTCAGTGACTGCTGTCACCTGCTCTCTTAGAGGTGTAATACCACACAGTTGTTTGCAGAGCTTGCTCTGCCTCCTGTTCCTGTTCTCTTAGAGGTGCAATACCACCCTGGTGGTATCAGAACTCACTCTGCTCTTGCACCTGCGCTCTGCCTGCTGTCATCTTAGAAGGGTAATATCACATTGGTGGTATCAAAACTCGCTCTGCCTGCTATCACATTCTCTCTTAGAAGTGTAATACCACACTGGTGGCATCATAGCTCACTCTGCCTCGTGTGCCTGATCTCTTAGAGGGGTAATACCACACTGGTGGTGTCAAAGCTCGCTCTGCCACCAAAGCTCGCTCTGCCTTCTGTGCCTGTTCTCTTAGAGGTGTAATACCACCCTGGTGGTATCAAGAGCTCGCTGGCTGGTGTCACATGCTCTCTTCGAGGTGTAATACCACCCTGGTGGTAACAGAGCTCTCACTGACTGCTGTCACCTGCTCTCTTTGGTGGTAACAGAGCTTGCACTGACTGCTACCACCTGCTCTCTTCGAGGTGTAATACCACCCTAGTTGTATCAGAGCTCGCTCTGCCTCCTGCGCCTGTTCTCTTAGAGGTGTAATACCACCCTGGTGGTAACAGAGCTCTCACTGACTGCTGTGACCTGCTCTCTTTGAGGTGTAATACCACCCTGGTGGTATCAGAGCTCGCTCTGCCTCCTGTGTCTGTTCTCTTAGAGGTGTACTACCACCCTGGTGGTAACAGAGCTCTCATTGACTGCTGTCACCTGCTGTCTTTGGTGGTAACAGTGCTCTCACTGACTGCTGTCACCTGCTCTCTTCGAGGTGTAATACCACCCAGGTGGTTTCAGAGCTCGCTCTGCCTCCTGCGCCTGTTCTCTTAGAGGTGTAATACCACCCTGGTGGTAACAGAGCTCTCACTGACTGCTGTGACCTGCTCTCTTTGAGGTGTAATACCACCCTGGTGGTATCAGAGCTCGCTCTGCCTCCTGTGTCTGTTCTCTTAGAGGTGAACTACCACCCTGGTGGTAACAGAGCTCTCATTGACTGCTGTCACCTGCTGTCTTTGGTGGTAACAGTGCTCTCACTGACTGCTGTCACCTGCTCTCTTCGAGGTGTAATACCACCCAGGTGGTTTCAGAGCTCGCTCTGCCTCCTGCGCCTGTTCTCTTAGAGGTGTAATACCACACTGGTGGTAACAGAGCTCGCACTGACTGGTGTCACCTGCTTGTCACTTTCGCATACCCCCCTCCAATGTCCTTCCTTGCCCACCTCTTAAATCGAACACGGCCGCTTATAATGGAGCGATCAGAAGCATTTGCAGGCGCGCGGCGGCATCGATTACCCGCAGTTATTTAGGGATACTGACAAGCCACATCATTAGTAGTTATTGATCGACTGTTGGCAGCATTGGGGGCCCAGGTGCAGTGTGGGACAGGGGTTGGATAGCGGGAGGTGGGCGCCACTGGGCTTTTGCAGCAGCAGGGTCAGAGACTGGCAGGATATGTGGTAGAGCTCTTTTCGGGCAGATGGCTGGAGAACAGGGGTGTTGACTGTTCTTGTGCGGGGAGAGTGAAGGGGGCAAGGCTTATATAGGTAATGATACAAATATTCTTGAATTTTGGGGCTGTTATATGTAGAGCCACTGGAATTATACGGCAGGGGAGGACCAAATTATGCGGCAGGGTTGACTAAATATTGAAGCAAGAAAAGGCAAACTATGCGGTGTAAAGCGGCGCGTGATGTGAGAATATTGCATCATTATTTTGTCATTCTTATACAGTTTAGCACTGTTTGGACAAAGGTTCAATTTTAATAGTACCGGTTTAACACCCAAATACAGCAATATGCAAGAGAAAGGGAATCAACCAGGCTTTGCACATGAGGCTTACACACATGTTGCTGTACTTTTAATACATTTTGATCCACGTGAGCTAGAAATATTGTTTTAAAATCTGCAAATTAATCATCAGATAATGGATTATGTGGCAAATGCAGCAGCCGCATAATTCCAGTGGTTTTGGTTGTACAGAAACTTGATACTGCCCTTGGGCTGGTTTTGGGGTAGTTAGGTGTACCCAGCCTTTGTTTTTCTAAGCTTCTCTTTTACAGATGAAGGGAGAATAAAGGCCATGATTGTCCTGCTGCTAGGGAGTTGAGGCACAAATGCATCAATTTCAAGGATATCTTTTGGGGTGGTCAGATGGCTGGATTGGGAATAAAAAGCTGTGATTGGCGTAATACAGGAGCACAGAGCCAGGCTCTCTTGGGCTCTTGGGGTTGCTGAATAGAGAACGCCGGGTGTATTTGGCATGATTTGAGGTGGTAAGATTTATCTGAAAATTAGGTCAACCCAAGAAAATAAGTCTGTGGGGAGCATCACTAGTGAATTCAGGGCAAACTGTGAGCTGCTGGGATCCCCCAGGAAATGGCGTAACATACATCTCCAGATCTGCCTGTAAATAATCACTGTGGAGTAGACCAAAAATGTGCATTTGTAGAAGAATTGTTTTGCATTTAGTTGCATGGAGGAATGATTAGAGTTGTTTTCCTGTCCCATTATGACCTTGAATCTGGAAAGAGTCTCAGTTGTCAAAAAAGGAAGCAGAGGGGTGGTCTCTGCCATGTGTTCAATTGGCAACAATGTTGCCTCAAGACCGCAGTGGCCCTTCTTGCCTTTATGTTCACTACGGATGCTCTTAGATCACTTATTGTCCTGATGAAGACTTTCAAAATCTCCATTTGGGTTGAAACGTTGATAACCATAAGTAGACAAATTAGTTTCATGAACATTTGTGGATATCTAAAAAATGTATTGTTTTTTTATGTAGAAAACAAGCCTCACCACGTGTGTACAAGTAAATCAACACATGCATAAATATATCTTAATGCCCTGGAAGATGAGCACCGTGCCACATTCAGTTATATTGCTTTCGCTAGTAAATGCACACATATGATATTTTGGGATTTTTGTCAAGGGTCTGGCAAGGGTCTTGGCCAAAGTAGACAAAAGGGAAACATTCATATTGGCAAAGGGGATTGGATATAAAGCGCTTAGGAGCACATGGTAAGACTGAAGCTCAGTAACGTCCTCACTCCCAGTTGCTGTTATATGTAGGATATACTTGCTGTAGGGAACTGAGGGCCTCATTTAGATTTTGGCGGACGGGTCACTCTGTCACAATGGGGTCGGATAGCTCGTCCGCCGAAATAAAAATCCCATAGGATATCATGCGATTTATATTTCAGTGGACGTGCTATCTCATCTAAATCAGGCCCTGAGTTATTAGTTGAGAGTTGTGGAAGCCCCACTCAAATAATAAACTCAATCCTTGCCATGGGTGAACCACAAAAGTCACTAAGTCAGCCTGTGCTTACGCTCTGGTAGCTTGGCGCAAAGCAGTCAGGATTAAGTTAGAGGCAATGTGGAAAGTATTTATGCAGCATTCAAACAGTAGTAAATGACAAAAATAACACAAGAAAAATCCCCCAGAAATGTAAATTGTGTTTCATAGAATGACACCAACACAACAAAAATCAATCATTAGAAAAAGGGTTCCAAGTTTTTTTACTTTCAGTTAAAAATTGCACCAAAAAGCACATAACGGCACTCAGGGTTATCTGGTTGCTCTGAATTGGGTCAAAGTCCCATGTTCAGGCCGTTTGCAATGGAGCGTATGTTGAATACAGGAACCAGGTTCTTTTCACCAAAGAGTTATCTTCTCAAGTCAGCATTAGGAGCTACTGTTCACATTGGCGGGGCTGCAAGGAGGCCTTTGTAGGTTCAAGGAGCCGGCGGGCATCACGGCTGGTCTATGCTGTAGTGGGAAGAGCTGGTTATTGCTGGAGCCTCGTGTTGGCGGTCATCATGGATGGTTGTAATTGGCACAAAGAGGAAGTCCTGCTGGAACTTGACGATCATCCCAGGTGGACAGTTCTTGGCACGAAGACGTCCCTTTGCAGTTGTGAGGAGCCCAGAACTCCTGTATCTTCACCTTTTGAGGATCAGGACTCACTCTAGCAGAGGCCAGCAGCACGGCTCAGGCAGGTCCAGGCAGGTTTAGTTGGTGCTGGTTAGCTGGGCAGCTTCTTGCATGGAGACCTCTAGAAGCTTGTCAAGTCCCTGTAGCTCAAACAGGTCAGCCAACTGACCCCTGCAGTCATTTCTGGGGAGCCTGGGTTCAAGGCAAGCACGCCCAATCGTCCTTCTTCAGACAGGAGGGCAGTCCTTCTGAATCTTCCACACGCCCAGGAGTGTTCTGATGAGAGGTTTTAAAGGTGCCACATTTACAGCTGGTGTCAACCTCTGTATGTGGGAATGCGGATGCCCATCCCCAAAACTGGTTATAGTCAGTTCTCCCCCTGATCCTGGCTCCAAACTGTCTAGGGTGACAAAGGCAAGAACCAGACCTCATATCAGGTTCCTTTGCGTCTGCTGCAGGCAGGAACCTTTGCAGTGCAGGCCCCGCCTTCCAAGGGCCCCCCTGCCAAAGTGAACTTTCTCTCCTTTTCAACTTCTCCCCTATATTAACAACTCTCCCTCTTCACTGCCTCCCTCTGCTTCTGTCTTTCTCTCCCCCCATGTAATCTTAAGGATTTTTAGGTCCTGGGCAAGGCATATTGTAACTTTTTTGTGTGACCTTTTTACTGACCGTTTAACATATGATTAAGTTTTGCTTGTCATGGGCTTGATTTAGTTTTTAAAAAACAGGTACAAATTCAAAAGATACATTGCCCTTAACTCCCCTCCTCCGCAGAGATTTAAGATGTTATTGGCAGGATGCATATTTGAAGGTGTGATTCCTTTAGTGCCAGTAAAAGGCATGCCCATGGACAATAAAAGGTGTGATTCATTCAGTGCCAGGGTATACTTGCAAACTGTTGCATTGCAGGCTAGAGGGCAAAGGATGAGATTCATTCTGCAACAGGTTGCAGTCTCTCACTGCTGTATCACAGACTGGAGGAAAAAAGGTGTGATGCATTTGTTGGCACACACAGGGCACACCGGCTGGTTGTCGGATCTCAAGATGGTGCATACACTGTGTGACTCTTTCAGTGTCAGAGACAGGGTATGCCCGTTGGCAGGCGGATCTCAGGACGGAGGATAAAAGGTGTGATTCATTCAGCACCATGACATATTTTCTAATTGTTAAATGATGGAGATTAAAAAGGGTGGCTCATTCAGTGACAGGAATATTGTATGACTGTTGGATTACAAGATGGCTAATATAAGGTGTGATTCATTCAGTATCAGGCTGTTCTTTCTGATTGTTGGGTCTCAGGTTAACGCCTTAAAGGTGTGATTTATTCAGAGTCAGAGTATATTTTCTGATTGCTGGATCGTAGGACAGAGAATATACCATGTGGATCATTCAGCGCCCGGGTATGCTGTTAGACTGTAGGATGGAGATACAAAGGGAAGGGGTATTCAGTGTCAGTGAAAGGGTATATTTTCTCACTGTTATAGAGGATTGAGAAACCCACAGCATTATCCAATAAGTAGTGGTCTGATCTTGTAACATATATCGATTTGAGTTGTAGAATTGACCCTTCAAGTCAAAGGGGTAAATCCAAAATTTGTTTATTAATGCACATTTAAGCAGAGAGCCACAGAGAGCCGACACGTGTTTCGCCCCCTGTGTGTATCCACCTGGGGCTTTTTCAAGGCTATAAAAATAACATTGCAGTCAGTTTTTAGAAAGAACTTTAGCGAAAGACAGACTTAGTTGGACCATATTAACACTGCTGCTTGAACTATATTTTCTGACTGTTGGATTGCAGAATGGAGACTAAGAAGTATGATTCAGCCAGTGTCAGGGTATACTCTGATTGTTGGATCTATGGATTGAACATAATATGGGGGATATAAGTACCCCCTGCCATATGTTCTGCGAGAATTACAGTCACCTAGGAGTTCCATGACCATATAGAGAAACAAAGCCGAAGACTGAGTTCCTTTATAGGCTGTGGAACTCAGGGGTAACTTGTAATATCTTTATCATATTCTTTATAACACATTGTCATGCCATCACCTTTCCTACAAACCACCTAAATCACGTATAAAAGAGACAGCATTTTGGCAAACATGGAGAATAAAAATAGAATCTTCAGTGCAAAATTAAACACATCAAAAACACTGTTAGATATTGTTGCAAAGAGATATTAGAATCAGTTTGATATGTCAGTTTTTTATATTTTTTTAAAGATACTATAGAAACATACAGAAAGATTTTAACTTATCATTACCTACCTTAGGAGTGCAAAAATAAACATGTTGTCATACATTTCCCCTTTCTGCTTGTCATAGTACAGCTAAAACAAAGCAGAAGAACGAAAAGAAAGGTTGAGTTTTAACCTTTAAACAGCTGCTTTAGTCATGCTTGGAGACCAGACCTACCGTTCTCAGCTGCTGGCTTTGGCAGCAGGCATTGTGATGTCAGATCTCAGCTGTAATAACTTATTACTGTTGAGTTCTGATGGCATTTCTTTGTAATCAGCGGCTGGGTGTGCCACAAGTCACTGATTATAAATAAATTTGAGACAATCTTTTAACACAGGGATTGCAAAATGTCATGTATTATAGATGTGATTCATTCATCATCACGGTATGACGCTGGTAGGATCAGAGAGTTCTTATCGTTGCTTCTCACAATGGAGAATTAAAGGTATGATTTATTCAGTGTCTGGGACAGGGTATATTTTCTGACTGTTTGACTATGGGATGGAGACTAAAAGGTGTGGTTCAGTCGATGTCTGGGTGTAGTTTCAGACTTGCATTGTAGGATGGGGAATACAATGGGTAATTGATTCAATGTGAGGGTGTACCCTGGAATTGTTGGATTGCAGGGTGGAGAATGAAACTTGTGATTCATTAATCGATCAATAATTGTGTTACTCAATTCCCTCCAGGTGCTTATGTAGGGCTCAGTGCCATCAGTTCAGTGGCCCACCACTGACTGTCAGGGTGTACTTTCTGACTGTTGGGTGGCAGAATGGAGAATAGAAGGGTGATTGATTTAGTGTCAGTAAATGTGTATAGTTCTTTATTGTTAGGTCTCAAGAAGGAAACTAAAAAATAAACTTAAAGGTGAGATTCAGTCATTGTCAATGTACAGTATGAACATTGGAACTCAGGGTGGAGAATAAAACTTGTGATTCAATCAGTATCAGAAGCAAAAAGGACAGATGATGGACGGAATGCTGAACAATGCAAACATTCACCCCAAGTCACAGATCTGGGTTTAATTCATCGTTCTTTTGCTCACCATGCCACCCCAGTTTGGACCCAGCCATATGCAAATCAGTCTTGACCCTGTTCCAGGAGGGAACAGTCCAGCCCGTACTGCCAGGCCAGGTCCTCCCTGGATCGGAAACAAGCATCCTGGGACCGGTTTCAGGGTATCACCCCTCATCAGCCAGACACTAGTTCATGTCATCATTAATTCCATAATTGAAATATACACTGTTAAAAGATAAACTTAATGGGCACAATCCCTTGCATACTTTAGAATCTTATTTTATTCCATTTTAATTTCTTGCTGTTGACAGCAGCCATAGGATCACTCTTTGCCGATTTCCGAAATGCAGGCTGGTCCGGATTGATGCTGTACTGGTCACTCTCGAGCCTCTGCATCATAGCATAACTCTTGCAAACACTGTAGTTGGAATAGTGGACCAAGGTGTAATCGATGGGGGTTGATGCCATCGGAAACCGGATGTAGGTTTAGCGGGCTGATTGTCGACAAATCTCCCATTAAGAGCTCTGTAACCAGAATCTGTCAGAAGATTGCAAGCGAGACTGCTTTGGGTGTTGAGGTCTTTTTGTTTCCCATACTGGGTTATTTTAGGAGAAGAGATGTTATAACTAGGTCTGGGTCCTCAGAGGATGTGGAGGAATTCACTGGAAGGAACAGATGTTGGTTAAAATCCCCAGTAATGATAACAAATACCTGTCCATACTTGTTCATGAATGACTCCAGCTCTTACGGTATTTCATGATATTTGTGCTCGTTTTTTAAAAGATAAGGAGAAAAGTAGATATTTATCAATAGAAATCTAACAGTAGAGTGGCAGGTAAGTACAACTGCTAGTATATGTTCAGAAGATGAGTTTAATTTACTACTTTTCATATGAAGTTTGTCACTGATCAGTGTTGCCAACCCGTCACTCGGTCTCCCAAGGCCATCCTTTTTTGGCTGGTTTTCATGGATAGTGTAGTTAGATATTGCTAGGTTTGAAGGATACCAAATGTCTTGCATACATACCACACAGTGATCGTTAATGAAGTTTTATACTATTACCCCCGAGTGCTTCAGTTGCCTGTTGAAGCCTGCGATGTGCCACGAAATAAGACAAAATTAGTTGTAAGAAATGTCCTAAGTTCTGGGTGCACTAGATAGGTCGATTAGTTGGTAAAAGCAATGATCGACTTGTGGGTCTTCAATTCTTTGGCCATGAAATGGCTCATGTTTTGGATGTGATTCCTGTTGTTGTGACTTTTAGATTTTCAAATGGAATATTTGTGTCTGGGCCTTTGTGGTGCGGTATGGTTATCGGTAATGAGTTATAGAACACGGCATTCCATTGTGGATTCCTAGGCACATGTGGATATTTAGGTTTTTCAATGTGTGATACCTTAATACCCCAGTCTGCTAGGGACTCTCTCAGTGCCCACATTTTTTGGACAATAATTTTTGTGGACCACGTGGTTCTGGTAGTTTCATAATCTAAGCGATTATCTGGATTATGAATAAAGCATGCAGTTAACCTTCTCGGTGACAGCAGGGCGGTCTGTGCTCCTCGGTGACAGCAGGGCGGTCTGCATGCCTCAGTGACAGCAGGGTGGTCTGTGCCCCTCAGTGACAGCAGGGGGTCTGTGCTCCTCAGTGACAGCAGGGCAGTTTGTGCTCCTCAGTAACAGCAGGGCGGTCTGCATGCCTCAGTGACAGCAGGGTGGTCTGTGCCCCTCAGTGACAGCAGGGGGTCTGTGCTCCTCGGTGACAGCAGGGGGTCTGTGCTCCTCAGTGACAGCAGGGGGTCTGTGCTCCTCAGTGACAGCAGGGCAGTTTGTGCTCCTCAGTAACAGCAGGGCGGTCTGCATGCCTCAGTGACAGCAGGGTGGTCTGTGCACCTCAGTGACAGCAGGGGGTCTGTGCTCCTCAGCGACAGCAGGGCGGTCTGTGCTCCTCGGTGACAGCAGGGGGTCTGTGCTCCTCAGTGACAGCAGGGGGTCTGTGCTCCTCAGTGACAGCAGGGCAGTTTGTGCTCCTCAGTAACAGCAGGGCGGTCTGCATGCCTCAGTGACAGCAGGGTGGTCTGTGCCCCTCAGTGACAGCAGGGGGTCTGTGCTCCTCAGTGACAGCAGGGCAGTTTGTACTCCTCAGTAACAGCAGGGCGGTCTGCATGCCTCAGTGACAGCAGGGCGGTCTGTGCTCCTCAGTGGCAGCAGGGGGTCTGTGCTCCTCAGTGACAGCAGGGGGTCTGTGCTCCTCAGTGACAGCAGGGCAGTTTGTGCTCCTCAGTAACAGCAGGGCGGTCTGCATGCCTCAGTGACAGCAGGGTGGTCTGTGCCCCTCAGTGACAGCAGGGGGTCTGTGCTCCTCAGTGACAGCCGGGCAGTTTGTGCTCCTCAGTAACAGCAGGGCGGTTTGCATGCCTCAGTGACAGCAGGGTGGTCTGTGCCCCTCAGTGACAGCAGGGCGGTCTGTGCTCCTCAGTGACAGCAGGGGGTCTGTGCTCCTCAGTGACAGCAGGGCAGTTTGTACTCCTCAGTAACAGCAGGGCGGTCTGTGCCCCTCAGTGACAGCAGGGCGGTCTGTGCTCCTCAGTGACAGCAGGGGGTCTGTGCTCCTCAGTGACAGCAGGGCAGTTTGTGCTCCTCAGTAACAGCAGGGCGGTCTGTATGCCTCAGTGACAGCAGGGTGGTCTGCATGCCTCAGTGACAGCAGGGGGTCTGTGCTCCTTAGTGACAGCAGGGCAGTTTGTGCTCCTCAGTAACAGTAGGGTGGTCTGTGCTCCTCAGTGACAGCAGGGCAGTCTGTGCTCCTCAGTGACAGCGGGGCAGTTTGTGCTCCTCAGTGACAGCAGGGCAGTTTGTGCTCCTCAGTAACAGCAGGGCGGTCTGCATGCCTCAGTGACAGCAGGGTGGTCTGCAAGCCTCAGTGACAGCAGGGGGTCTGTGCTCCTTAGTGACAGCAGGGCAGTTTGTGCTCCTCAGTAACAGCAGGGTGGTCTGCATGCCTCAGTGACAGCAGGGCAGTTTGTGCTCCTCAGTGACAGCAGGGCAGTTTGTGCTCCTCAGTAACAGCAGGGCGGTCTGCATGCCTCAGTGACAGCAGGGCTGTCTGCATGCCTCAGTGACGGCAGGGCGGTCTGTGCTCCTCAGTGACAGCAGGGGGTCTGTGCTCCTCAGTGACAGCAGGGCAGTTTGTGCTCCTCAGTAACAGCAGGGCGGTCTGCATGCCTCAGTGACAGCAGGGCGGTCTGCATGCCTCAGTGACAGCAGGACGCTCTGTGCTCCTCAGTGACAGCAGGGCGATCCATGCTCCTCAGTGACAGCAGTGATGCATGATCTTCTCACTGAGAGAGTTATACCTTGGGTGCTTCAGAAACAAGAAGTCTACCCTTGGTCTCAGTGATAGCAGGATTTTCTATCAGTGGTCGAAGTGCTTTAAAAAATAATATATATATATATATATATATATACATATATATATATATATATATTTATATGGGAATTCCAATCCTGAGTGTGATGGGGAGGGGCAGTGAGCGTGAGGGCGGGGTCACAGACAGGGCCCGACTGGGAACCCAAAGGAGCCCTGGCAATTTTGTCAGACCAGCCCCCGCCTCTGGGGGTGGGAGGGAACAGGTGCAGGTGGAAAGCACTGCTGCCTAACTGGCCCCCACCGCTGCAAAACCGGCCCCTATTGTTGCAAAACCGGCCACCAGTAACAAAACCAGCCCCCACTGCTGCAAAGCCGACCACCAGTAACAAAACCGGCCCCCACTGCTGCAAAACCGGCCACCAGGAACAAAACCGGCCCCCACTGTTGAAAAACCAACCCCCACCCTTTCAGCCCCCCGGGCAAACTCCCGATGCCCGCTACGGCCAATCTGGCCTTGGTCCCAGGTGTGACTAAAAAGAGCTAAATATTCCGTAACTATTTTGTTGGTCTTTGTGAACAAAATAATGCACACACCTTAAACGAAAAATAAATGTAAGTGAGGAATGCATTATTTTATACTGCAAAAGCTCTGTTGGTTAATGCGATCACTGCAGATGTCTGTGTGTGTAACCAGAGAGCCACAGAATTGGGTTCTGATTGGTGGCGTGGGGAAAAGTGATTGGGATTTTAATGCTACGAGGTCCCAAACTGTGATGCAAATCACTGTGAATATATGCTGTTGTTTTAAGCTTTCAATAAACGCAGTATAAAATAGGCTCTTGCAAAATGTGTCAAAAGATTGAAGAGCCTGGGTGCCACTGCACCTGCTGCACAGCCGCTAGTTAGGCCGCCCTGCTCCCTGGTTCTCAGTTTACAGACATGGCTACTGGAATTATGCCATTTTGCAGATGTGGGGTTTTCCTTTCCACATAATAATATATTTGCTGCGTGCACCGCATACTCCATCGTGTGCTGCATAATCTGCAGGTTTTCACACAAAAAGGTTTGTATTTAGGTCAAAGGTGTTAAATTGATACTAATGAGGTGACACATGTGCACAGGCATTGTTAGCATGTGTACAAATGGCAAAATACTAAAGTAATGCTGTCACAAAATTCGTTGCATTACTTCACATTATTTCACATTTTTTGCCACATGATTTAGTCAACCCTGCAGCATAATTTAGTCCTCCACTGCCGCATAATTCCAGACAAGTCAGTGGCCAGGTTTATAGGGCGCCAATAATGGCTCGTAAACCCTCTTGCTCGCTGTTCAAGGCTTTTATTTGCAGTATGTGACACTTTGCTCTGCACCTGCCTATTGTAAACATGATTGCTACTAATAAAACCGGTTATCCATTTTAAGACTCAAATAAATGTGTCTTTAGTGCAACAGAATTGTGTGACAGCCAGACACCACCTGAAGTGAGTTGGGGCCTTTATCGCAGGTGAAGTCTCTGGGTATCCGAGATGTCAGTGCATCTCTACTTCCGTCTGAGCGCAGGTCGAGTCCTTGGAGATCCCATTGCATTCTGGTTCTTATAGTTCCGGATCCATACACTGAGAAAAGCAAAATGAAACCAGTCAGAATTCAAAGAAATACACAGGGCGGGTTGCGTTCCTTGCGGTGGTCCCTCGACAGACTGGGGTGAAGTGACATGCGTGATTGCGAAAGCTCCGGGGCGTGTCCCATGCCTCCGAAATAACAGGTGAGGGACCGCAACGAGACCAGTCATATATCAAATCAGGTGCGGGATCTCAAAAAGACTAGTCATATATCAATCCAGGCAGACATTACAGACATTGCACATCAGTAAACATAGAGCTGATTCTGAGAAAAGGACCCAATGCAAGCCACCATTCTTGCTTTAAAGAATATACCATTATCTTGCTGTATTTATTACACCTTATAAACAATCTTTTCACTTTTCATATAAAGTTACAATATGTGCAGAACAATATTATTATCACAAGACCATAACTAAAACAATAAATTTCCTAGCAAATACTCCATAACTAATACATCAAATTTCCTAGCAAATACTACACGAAATTTCCTAGAAAATACTCCAAAGGAGTCATGGTTGACCACCCTCAGGCCCTTGTGGCATCAACTGATTCAAATGTCTTGGACCCATGGCAAAACCCTGCCATAAGTTGTCCTCTACCAGGTGAACCTCACCTGCCCCCTCGAGAAAGAGGGAGCTTGGGCCAGCATAACAGCTGGTCCCCCAAACAACCGTGCCAGAGGCTACCCCAATACAGAGATCCTTCCTGGCACCCAGTGGGAATTGGGCCTTGACAACCGGGCCATACCTTGGTCTCCTGGCACAGCCACCATCCACCCAGGGCCATGTAGTGGAGTACCCTGGCTGGCTCTGGGCAATTGCTATAATGGGCATCCTCAGCCTTCCAGGAGAGACCATAGTAGTCTTACCCTAGCTTGCACTAAAGGCTTAAAAACGTAATTCTATCTGGAATTCGCCTCCACTTATTTCTTGATGCCAGGGTTGCCTGCCTGTTTTGTGGCTAAACATGACTCTTCCCCTGCCCTACTCGCCACCAATGAGGATCGAAGGAACCCTACTCAGTGGAATTAATGCAGGGACGGGAGGGTGGAGAAAAAAACTCTGGTGCCTCAAAGGGCAAGGGTCGCGTCATCAGTCCTCAGGGGGCGCAGACAGTGATGTATGATAAGGTAGCCTTGCCCATTATTTAACCTGCCCTGACGATCGCCCATGCAACCCCACCCATCACGTGCCAACCAACGTTTGCTCATTGTGTGAGACCACAAAATTCAAAATACTGCAAAAATAAATAAATAAAAGCTCCTCATCTGCAGGAACAGGTTCCCAGCCTGCCCTGCGTCCAATCCTACCGCTGCTTTCTTGCTGCTGGCAGCATGAAAGCAGCGGTAGGATTGGACGGAGCACCCCGGCTGGGCGCTCCGACGCAGAGTGGGAGCCTCTGCTTGCCCTCTCTGATTCAGCACTTCATTGCCGGTTTGGACAGAGTCTACTGCGTATGTATGTTTGGCCAGCCTGAGACTGCTGGTCAAAAATACATGCGCACTGAGGGGGAGTGCCGTGCATCCCTGCCACGCCCGTGGCCCCGCCCCTTGTGCAGTAAAAACATAATAAACATAGTTTAACACAGTTTATTATGTTTTTACTGTAAAGGTTTTGCAGCTGCTGCTGCAGGCGGGGGCGCTCCACTGCCATGGCGGAGGAGCCACCCCTGCTATCAGGTCTCAGTGTGTGTTGCTGCGCGTCTCTTGGCGTGTCAGTAGCCCGTTCCAGGGAAGTGATGGAGTTCAGTTGGTGCTCGCACCTCTGAACGTGCAGCGTGGCTCGGTGATTAAATGGCTCAGTCATGAAAATACTCCATGTGTGGCGGGTTATGAGTTTGGATCCTAGCAACGCTGGCTTAGCCTTCTCTCCTTTCCGAGATCGGTACATTGAGTACTATTATTCATGTCAACAGTAGCAACAGCTATTTATAGTGCTTAGAAACAGCAGAAGAAGGGTATGAAGGGCCAAGTACTTAGTATTAGATTATTCACTATGTGCTGTCCCCCGTATCTGTGCAGGAGACACTCTAGTAAAGTACGAGTAGGGTGCAAGAAGTGGGTCCGGGAGGCAAGGTGTCTATCCGTGGTGTTGAGAGTGACATTTTGGCAGTCACTTGACCTCTGACCCTGGGGTGGTTGTGTTCACATAGGGTGGTTCACTGAGGTGGAGATGCACCACTGTGAAGAGCTGATGACAGAGGAAAGAGTAGTTTGATTCTTCTCTTCAAAGCAGTGCTTAATTTGTGAGTGCTAAATGCCAGGGCCGCCTAGTCTTGATTCCACCTCATGCCTCTTTCCTGTACCACTTCCTGTCTCCTGTGCCTCTTCCAGGTTCGTCATCTCTGCTTTCCTATCTTTCTCTTCTGCTGTCTTTTTCATGTTCCATTTTTATCTTTTTTCTGCTTTGGGTCAAAGGCTGATGATGGAAAGTAAGCCTCAGTGCCGACCACCTGTAACCACTGGCACAAATTAAGCACTGGGGGACTGAACTCTGCCGCTGGAGTGGGTGTCATAGGGAGAGCTAAGCTGTGCACTGGTTAAAGGCGTAGAGCAGATGCACCCACTCTGCACTTTAGTGCAGCGAAACCCACTACTGAATGTTATAATGAAGGAATGTATCCTGAACAATCGACATAGCCAGAGGCTAAAGGGCTATAGTGCTGTTAGAGCATTCCATCCACTTAGACATTCACTGGAATGTTCAATCAATCAGGATTTATAAAACGCAGCAAATCACCCGTGAGGGTCTCAAGGCGCTGGAGTTGCTAGCTTCTTCACGGTGCTGAACCAAGAGCGATACAGCAACACGGGGAGAGCTGGGGCCTGGGAATTTTGGAGGTAAAAGTCTGTACTAGAGGTGGGTAAGCCACTGAATGCTCATGCAAGATGTCTGACTCCGGCTCAGCTCCAGGTCCTTTTCGAACCTCGAGCCCAAAAAGAGTTGAGTTTTCACACGAGGAGATGTGGTCTAGGGCAGTGCTTAATTTGAGCCGGTGTGGGGCACTAGCACTTATTTTTGAGGGCCGACACTTATTTTTCTGCATCAGGCATTTACTGCAAGACGGAAGAGGAGAAAAACAATAAAGTGTCACACAGGCAGAAAGCAGGACGCTTTAAGAGACAGTTGAAGGGTCAGGGAGTGGCTGTAAATGGATTAAAGACGCCCAAGATGGCTTCAGGATTAAGCTGCCTCAGTATTCCGTGCTCCCACATTTAATTGCAGGAGCCACGTGCTTTGGGCACTGGCACGTTTTTACTTACAAATTAAGCACTGGTCTAGGGCTAGAGCTGCCAGTCCTTTATCATGGGAACAAGGTTTGATTCTTGGCCTTGGATCAACATCCATGAATCTGAGTAAATCACATAATCCCCCTGTGCCAAAACATAGTCTGGGTCTGTTGTGAATGCTTGTATGTCCCTGCAGCAGGTTTGCAGGGCAAACAAGCATTGGCAAAGCCAATAGGTCTCACCCATGCAAAAGCTATTGGCTTTGGCACCGTATTTTAGCCATGTTATTTACCAGCGTGGCTGCTGCTCAGCATGGCTAGACGTTAGTGGCATAGAGGAGAGTGGGTGAGAGTGTTGTGTGCTGGAGTGTCAAATTGTGGGCTCCAACAGAGTGGCATACACTGGAGTGGCATAGAGTGGAGTGGACTGGTGTAAAGTATATTGGTGTAGAGTGTTGCAGAGTATAGTGGCATTGAGTGCAGTGGCTTTGAATTCAGTGGTGTATAATGTAGCTCTGTAGGATGCAGTGGCGTGGATTAGCATGGTGCATAGTAGAGTGCAGTAGTGCAGAGGGCAGTGGCTTAGAGTACAGTGGTGTTGAGTGCTGTGGTGTAGAGTACAGTGGTGTAGAGTGCTGTGGCCGTAGAGTGCTGTGGTGTGGAGTTGAGTGATGCAGAGAGCAGTGGTGCGGAGTAGAGGATTGAAGCGGCATAGAGTGCAGTGTTGCATGGTACAGTACAGTTACACCGAGTGGCATAGAGTGTAATGGCAGAGTAAAGTAGCTTAAAGTGCAGTGGCATAGAGTGCAGCGGTGCAGAGTAAAGTATAGTGGCATACAGTGGATTGTCATAGAGTGCAGGGGCATAGAGTTGAGTGTTACAGGGTAAAATGCATTAGCATAAAGTGTATTGGCATAGAGTGCAGTAGAGTAGAGTGCAGTGGGGCACAGTGGAGTTGTACAGAGTAGATTGGTGTGGGCTAGACTGGAGTGGTGTAGAGTGCAGTGGTGTAGAGTAGATTGTTTCAGAGTAGAGTGAAGGTGGCATAAAGTGGAGTGGTGCAGTTGCGCAGAGTGGCACAGAGTGTAATGGCATAAAGTGATGTAGAATGTAGTGGTACAGAGTGCAGTGGTGCAGAGTAGATTAGAGTGGGGTACAGTGGATTGGCAGAAAGTGCAGGGGTATAGAGTTGAGTGTTACAGAGCAAAGGGCATTGGTGTTAAGTGTATTGGCATAGAGTGTAGTGGCGCAGAGTGCAGTATTGTAGAGTGGCGTACAGTACAGTGGCATAGAGTGGGGTTGTGGGGAGTAGATTGGTGTGGCCTAGACTGGAGTGGTGTAGAGTGCAGTGGAGAAGAGTGAAGTGGTGAAGAGTAGAGTGGCAAAGAGTGCATTGGCACAAAGTAGAGTGGTGCAGGGTATAGTAGAGAGGCATAGCTTAAAGTGGCGTAGACTGCAGTGGCGTAGAGTGGAGTGGCGTAGAGAGAAATAATCCTGGTGTGACAGCGCACTGCCATTACAGACAACACATTTTCAATTGAAATGAGCATTACATTTGCACGTACATAGTTCTGATAATAAAACTATACAGTGTACAGGCGAAAATGTATGGAAATTGCATCACCTAGTGTAATGATTTGTTTGATAATATTAAAGTATTTGTTTCCACCACACTGCAGAAATAACAAAAAATGAGTTGCATTTGCGTTTCTAATTCTGATATATTGTCAAATACTTATACAGTTATTTTAAATGTTGTCATGTGCTAAAAAAACTCTTTCCTACCCCAATTATCCAGCAACATCGTCACATAAATCCTCTCACTTTGAAGTCAGAGAAAGAAAAGTAAACGAGCACCTCAGAAGACAGCACCTAATATTTGACCTCTGTCTTTGGATGCACAGTAAATGCCACAAGATAAGAACAAGACTTACAGGGCTGTTTACAGAAAGGGAGATCTTGGAAGGATAACGTAATTAAGATCTTGGCAGGGGAAGATATGAACTGAAGCTCGACAGCCAAAAACAAATGAAGCCAGCAAATGGAAAGCTAGAAAATGTGGGTTACACACCAAAAGCCAATGGCAAGCAACGGGCGGGCAGAATGCGTTCCTAGGTCAACTTTCTGAATGTTCGCAAGATGTCTTTAGCAAATCGAACAGCTGCGCTGCCTGGAAGTCTGCAAGCTATAAACTTCCCCAAAAAAGGGGCTTTTGCCTCATTCACAAGAAATTAAAAACACAGCATTAATCTTTGAAGTAAGGAAGGGATACCCATCTAGTGGCGGAAATGCACAGTGTGAAACTAAACAAACTGGGATCCTTTCTTGACCAAACTGTGTGATCCTAGACAAATAATTTAATTTAGCAGATCCTCCTTTTCCTTCATTGTCATATATGAGGGCACCTTCCGGTCTGAAGTGCAAGATGTGTTTTTTTTCCTAGACCATAGTGTTTCTCTATATTAAGAATCCAGTCCGTGCATAGGGTGCGTATGACAACTGACTTGCCTCTGAGTTCCTTCACAGGATTGTCATCAGATCAGCACAGACGCAGAAATGTTTCACAGCCATTTTTAGCAATTTTTACTTTTCATAAATACTTCTCAATGTAGTGATATAGTCTGATGTACTAAAGTAAAACGCTTCCGCTCATTAAAAAAAATATACTTTTTTTTTTTTTTTACGAGAGTATCATTCTTTTAGATTATTTTTGTTGCAGGATTTACATGCCTGATTTTTTCACAGCTCAGCTCGTGCATGGGCTGTTAGAGTCAAGCCAGGCCCACTGCTCGGTCTGGGCTTGGCTCTCCCTGTGAATTGGCAGTCTCACCCACCTCTAGTCTGTAGCATCTGTTATTGGCCCGGGGCCACTCGATTGTCTTCTGCGGAGCTCGTAACGTTCCAGTGTCCTATTATAGCGGGCTATACTGACCATTAAAGGACTGCTCCAGCGTTAAAAGCCTGAGCCGAAGGCAAGGGCCTTTAATAAGGGAGCAGGCCCTTAATGGTTGGTATTGCCCAGATACGATGGGCTGTAAGGCTCTTCAACATGTCGCCCCATGAGGGCAGCATGTTCTAATTAATAACACAAAGGCCTCATGGAGCCCAAGGGGATTAAAGGCCTTTGATCACAGAAACAACTGTGGACGAGAAACATTGGGATGTTGATGTTCTGGGCTTTTACCAGCCATTAGAAGCCCTGAGCTATTCCATTATCTTTAATGGAGCTCCCAACATTCCAGTGTTCTGTTATGCCATCATAGCCCCGTGACAAAGGCTATACTGGCAGATAAGGGCCTTGAACCACAGTTATAGGCCCACCACAGGCAAGGGCCTAGAGTGGGGAAAAGGGCCTTTAACAACTGCATATCACCAGTATAGTCGGAAGTAGAAGGGCTGTAAAAGTATTTTAACATTTTACCCACTGAGGGTAGAATGTACAGAATTAAACTGGGAGAAACATTTCGGAAAGTTGGCGTGAAGGCCTCTACCAGCCATTATGGCCCCCATGCCACCCCATTCTATTCAACAGAGCTTGCAACATTCCAGAGATGTAATATGGGATTACAGGGCTTTCTGAGTGCCTAGGTGTCTGTTCTCAGGAGGCAGGCACTCCACTGAGCGGGGGCCTCTTACGTAGCTCGTGGCGTTGTGTTGATTGCAAGGCAGTGTGTTGTTGGTGTATTTAATTTGTACTATTGGTGAGGCGGTGTTGGGATGTGGGACTGGTGAGTTTAAGTTCATTAACATTTAAGTACTCGGTGCAGTGCACTCAGTCGATACATTCATTAAAAAGTATTAACGATAGCTTGCTTACGCTGCAAGCGCTTTAATCCACTGAGATATATGACACGGGTAATTCGTAAATTGATTGAAACGTTTTTCGTTCTTCCAAAAGCTGCCATGATGTTTTTTTCCACTTCTCTATCCTTGGAGCTCACACCGACAATTCTCGGACCAGCCTTGTCTGGTCTCTCTCACTGCCAGAGGCTGGCGGGGCTGGGACCATTGGCAGGAGCCTGATCGTTAAGACCCAGAATCCCAGCTAGCCAGAGCGCCTCTGGTGCTCAGTAATTCCCTCCCAGAGGACATCCATCACTGTCAGCCCATTGGTTAAACCGCTGCTGTGGCTTTAAACAGGTAATGCAGCCTGTCAGCCATTTCTGTTTCAATCCATCCCGCTATTGTCAGGCATCGGGGCGCAGTAATGGCCCTGCCACTCAGAGACGAGGGGATTATTGCAGAGCGCAGGTCCCGTTGTGGGAAACACACGATACCTGCTCAGTGTAGAATCAGCTCTCCCGAGGAGGCTGTGCTACTGGCAGGGCCAACTCAGCCTTTATGCTTCCAAGGTTGGTAACATCAGCCTTAATGATAGCGCTTACAATTCTAAGCTCCAGGAAGTCTTTGTTTGTCGGTGCTCTATCTTAATGACGAATATTATTCTGATCATGGTTGTCATCAAGGGGGGGGGGGCGTAATTCGCAGAAAATAGCGTAATGATGTGGAACTTCCTGAAATTCCGCAAGATTATGCTTGAATTACACCAGAAGAGTAATTCTGCATTTGGTGTTATTTCCTGGTGTACAATTGCTTGTTTGCATCCAAAATGGACACGAGGCTGCATTTTGCACTAAGAATCGCTCCCTTAATGTGCTCTCTTGTTCGCATTTTTCCGCTCAATTACTTTTAATTATGCAAGAAAGCGTAATTGTGTAATTGTTGGTAATCCTGCATCAAAGAGTAATGCAGAATCACCAAAATTACTGCAATTACTCTGGCGTAATTGGAATTCCGCCCAGGCCTGGTTGTGATAAAATGAGTGCCAGGGCATGAGTGCTAGAGAGGCTACAGCTGTCACCAATAGATTGTAGAAAAAGGAGTAATAAAATGATAGTAATGCTATATTATTATCATTTTATTTTTCCTGGGAGTAAGGGGCGGGGCTGCAGCGGGCCTGAGGAGGGCTAGAGGAATGCTTTGTGCACAACAAAGTGCGCATGCCTGTTTGGCCGGCTGTGTTGGGCAAAGTTTAGCATGAAAGCAGTGCCAGGATTGCCAGGGAGCCTGGGATGCTGTCCCAGTGAATGCTGGGACACCACATCAAGACGCTGCTGCTGCTTTTTGATCGCCTAAGACTGAAAGAAAGGCAAAAATGTACATTATCTTTTCTCAGCGAGGTTGATGACCAGGACAGCTGGTTCACAAACTGTGCAATAGCCAACTGTAGGGGAAAACACGTCTCAGCCAATCAGATTTATTCTATCATTCAGCTCTGTAATTCTGAACCAGTTCCAAACGTCTTTAAATTTGTCCAAAACTATTGACTAGAGTTAAGTCAAATCAATCACCTGGGCGAAAATGGAAACAGATATATCTTCATCCTAAGGCTGGTGGAATTCTGTCTAGAATGTTTTGGTTTAGGAAGAGAGATGATGGGGAGGAGTCAGAGCGAGAAAAAAGATGAGAGAAACAGAAGATGGATGGATGTGTGGGGATAGAAAGAATGGGAAAGTGTTCTTTGGTAAGATAATTCTTATGGAACCTCTGTTAGGGTCAAGCAGTCGGAAAAAGTTGGGGTTTTAAGTGATTTGGTTACAGAATACTTAGGTTGAAGTCTATTGTGTGTGATGTTGGGCGACTTCATCAAATATTTGAGGAGCATGTCCATGCAGTGGCGTAGCGTGGGTTGTCAGCACCCGGGGCAAGGCAAGTAATTTGCGCCCCCTAACCCGGGGCAAGGCAAGTAATTTGCGCCCCCTAACCCGTGGATTTTAGCACTCGAGTCTCTTCCAAGATGTTGCGCCCGGTGCGGCCGGCCCCCCCTGCATCCCCCACGCTACGCCACTGTGTCCATGGTCCCTCCAGTTTGAGCTGTTCTCAACAAATGTTATGAATGTACAATATGTTGAACTGAAACCTTTTAGAATATGGCAACTGGGACAATCTATAGGTGCTAATGTATGGAAGTCTGTGCTCACTTCTATGGCGTTTTGCTCTTCTCATTGGGTCTGATATAGAAACGGATCATTGATAAAACTAATGTACTCCAATGCGAAAACAGCAACTCGACCTTGAGGAATTTGACCTCGGTTGGAGAAGTAAGATGGAGGATGGGATGTTGGTGCACGTGCTGGAGTAAGAGGGTCGTGAGATGACGTGTTTCGAAGAAGCCCATGTGTTGTACAGCAAGAGATTTTATGTCAAGGCAGAAGACTAGCAGTACGTGGAGCTTCTATGTGCTGCTCAGAAGTGGTGCCTAAAAGGTTATGCATAATGATAGCCTCCTGGTCTTTAATAAAACCACGATTCGCTATACGGTTAACCTCTGAGAATCAACAACCTCCAGTTCAAGGCTTTGGCCACAGTACTTCTATGCCCATTTGTTAGAACCTTTCTAAGTCCCTATAAGGGACACTGTGACCAGGGCTGGGCCAGGGACTGAAAAACAGCCCTGGCAAAAAAAACTAATTTCAGCCACCATGTGCAGATGTGCTTGATGCCTGGTAGAACCAAAGCAACTCATTCATGTTGCCGACGGTATCGCATAACGTGCATCACCATGTCTGGAGGCCAAAACTAACCTCCAAGTGTCCAAACCGGCCTCCTGGGGCTCAGGCTTCACAGGGGATTGTCTCCTTGCATGGCTGGCCAGTCCGGCCATGACTGTTACACAGTCGCGGCTCGCTGGGGTTATAGGGGGCGGGGAGGCGTGTTGTGTTGGGGGGTGAATAGCAATAAAAATATTAAAATAAGTTTTTAAAAACTTACCTCCGCTCCGTGCGGCCACTCCTCCGTCTCCTCAGCAGGCAGGCACAGGATTCGAGATTGCCCTGGGGCCAATCCTGACACTGCTAGGAGCAGCATTAGGATTGGCTAGGAGCGCCCATCCAGGGTGCTTCCAGGTAGACTGGGAACCTGTGCTGGCTCTCTACACAGTGCCGGGCTGGAGAGAGCACAGTGCGCATGTGTGTTTGGCTGGCCTGAGACTGCCGGCCAAACATACATGCCCACTGAGGGGAGTGCTCTGTGCACTACCTTCCATGACTGTCAACCCCAATGCCCCGTCCCTTTCATTACAAAATGTTAATAACTGTATTTTATTATCGTTTTGTAGTAAAAGGTTTGCAGCTGCTGCTGACGGGGGGCGATGCTCGTCAGCCATAGCGGAGAAGCCGCCGCTGCTGTGACACATATATTCCCATCCAACATGAGAATGAAATAGAGACACGTGGCTGTCGCCGACAAGAGGCTCGCAATAGTGAGCTTGACGATAGTTCACAAACTGCTTGGTACAGGAGCCTGGTTAAGTCTGATGTAACCTGGAATATATTAAGGATAATTTATGAACAAAGATGGAATGGCACTTGAGCAGGATTCATTCCTGGCTTTGTGATGAGTGTTCTCGTTATGTTGTTTTCCTCGTGTTGCTGTGTACTGTGTCTCTTGCAAGTTGTGTTTGTTTTTGTCTGTGCCTCCACACATCTCTTCTCTCTTGTTTTGTAATGAGTAAAGTCTGAGTAGGACTGATTTTACGGACAATGCACACATGATGTGAAGGTAAAGGGGT
The DNA here is from genome assembly GCF_031143425.1 of Pleurodeles waltl. Lineage (NCBI taxonomy): Eukaryota > Metazoa > Chordata > Amphibia > Caudata > Salamandridae > Pleurodeles > Pleurodeles waltl. The sequence continues at coordinate 984,359,755 of NC_090450.1, forward strand.
GTTTGTTCTTTCACTGCCTATGGAATTAGTGATTAAGAATTGAAACCATGTGTTTAGTGCGCATGTGAGATATGTTATGTTAACATATTTTAAAGAAGCATGTTGTTGTTATACCTTAATGTTCTATGAACATCAAGTAACCCCTATGGGAGTTTGAATGTGAAATGCAACTTTTGTGATAGTTCACAAGGTCTCCTCTCCGAACAATCTGCACTACCTTTTCAAGGGTGAGTCTTAGGTGTGTGTACACAGAACCAGTATCACCACACTAGATGACGAGCCAGGGGTTGGGGCGCTGTGTTTATGTGTTGAAAAACACCTGCCGCAGTTCCTTGTGTGTCCAACAATTTTCAGACAACCCAAAAAAATGTCAGAATGACTTTGGTGAATAATATACCTGCTGGAGAGGATGGAATTTTGTGTAGTGCCAGTTTTGACTCATCACAGTACTGTAGAGGGTTAATATGCCTGCTGCAAAGGAAGTACCATGTAGATTACAGATTTGTATTTTATGTAAATAGCTCAGTGGGTTACTGCTTTTGTCACAGAGATGCTTTTGCTACTTGCAGTTCACAAGTTACAATCATGATATAGCATAGTGAGCTATGAACTGGCATCAAAGAGCTGCATGCAAACTCGAAAGTACTGGTTAGAATGTTATGGTTTTTCCAGCCTTTCATTACCCCAATAGTTGCTAAAAGGGTTAGTTTAGGTAGAAATGACTTATTAGTAAAGCCAACCACTGTGTTATATTTTAAATCCCGCGTTTGTGTTTCTCTAGGGCAAGCACTCTTAAAATATACTGCCTACCAGTATGGATGGGATGTGACTCATACACCTGGTAGTCCTCTTGGCCTCATGTAACATTTCCTATACATTGATTTACACACGTATAATTCTTGTTTCTATATGATGTGTGTGATGTAAAGTGCTCTGACACCCTACGCTGGTAAGAGAGGCGCTATACCTGCGAGAGAAGGGCTATGGAGAGGGGAGTGGCACTGTTGGAGGGTGGTAGTGAAGGAAATCTGTGTACACTTTTGTTTGAAGGTTTCATGCCGAGTCGGAAAACAAGGGCCAAAGGAATCAATAATCGAAGAGACACTTTTCCTATGGAATCACCAACTTAACCACAACTCAGGGTCATTATCACCCACTCTGTTACGTCTATCACATTATACGTATGTCTATATCTAGGAGTGAAAGTGGAGGTGTAATGTTGCACCTGTGCTGCTAACAAGTGCCTGGATGACGCCTTGACTGCACTTCACCAGAGCAGAAGCTGAAGGGTGTACTGATGTCACCATAAACCTCAGTGGCGTAGCTTGATCAGTAGATTTGGGGGGGTGTGAGCTCCAGATTTTTCAACAAATACATTGACATATATCGTAAAAAATATATTATAGAGGGGCAGGGTGCATGTGAGGGGCTTAAGGAGCAGTAGAAAGGGAGAGGAATGCAGATTGGGAGGGGCACTAAGTGAGGGAAATCACAGTATTTTATAAACTTACAAACATTTTTGAAGACTTTCAAAACAGAGAAAGGGAGAGAGTGTGTTTGTCTGTGAGTAGGAAATATTTTCTGGTGAAATCCGACAGACACCTCACCATACCCGACGGAAAGGATCTGTACCCAACTATTTACCAGAAAATACATTTATTAGGGGGGTGTAATACCCCAAACACCCTCCCTGAATCTACACCCCTGATAAATCTACAATCTCAGTCTTGCTTTTTAATGCACATGAACAGAGCAGTTGCTTTGTGTTTGCAACTGTTTCTCCTGGTTAGTGCCAGCAAATACTGGTGTTTGTCAGGTCCTTCCAGCTGACTCCACATTTTGCTAGTTCGGGGGTCACTGCACCGTCGTCCAGTGGTAAAGACACTGAATTAAAGGGGCCATCCAGTGTAAATTAAAAACAGTTGTGTTGACACAGGCCTGTGTCTCTGACAATCACCAACAATAGACATTCTAGAACATTCCATTGTTCAATAAGGTCAGAGGGGTTTTGAAACATGTTGTGACATCATTCACCGAAATGACCCTATAAGGCTCAGTGAGCTGTAGGCAGGCAGAGGAAGACCTTTCCATACAAACTGACTTGGACCCTTAGGATGTCTGCAACGCTTGTGCTTCAAGTGTTGAGTGTAAAGTAGGCCTTGGTACGTGCAACCAAACACGAGCTGGAACCAGCACTTTATATCAGAGGTACCACTAGGCCCTGTGTGGCAAACAACAAACAACTTTCCTGTTCTCAAATTAATCATTAACAAATACAAGGCAGGTTTTGCCCTTGACTCTCTCAGTGTCATGAAGTCCTGTAGGAAAGGAAGAGCTGAACGAAACTTAAATACCACAACACAACCCCTTGAAAAAAGAATCAGTATACCATTTAGTAGCCTGTAGTAAAATAGAATGGCGACAGAGAAGTATGTGGTGAGATATTTAATGTTAGAGAAAAGTTTCTTGTTGCACTTTTAAAGTTCTTTTAAAAGTACATTTTCTTTCTGCATTTTTGTTTTTAATCACTGCTGTTGGAAACAGCCAATTAGTAACGTGAGCAAATGACATAGAATGCCCAGCTGCCTGTTTTATACTAAAGGATACACTAAAGTATATAAATAGTGATGGGTGGAATGCTTGAATTATTCTCAGCCATTGGTAATTATACAAGCTGCATCCAAGTCCATCGTTATTTTGCACAGCATGCCACCTAAGTTTGGACCCAGCCTTGGGGCAAATCAGTCTTGACCCTGCTCCTCATGGGAACAGTCCAGCACGAACAGCCAGGCCAGATCCTCCCTGAACCAAACACAAGCAACCCAGACCCGTTTCACCCTGTTAGGGCTCATCAGCCAGGTATGGCTTGGTTCCAGTGAGACAGTGTGCATGGGACCCAGTTCTGGGTGCACCTTCGCACTTAGGGCAACACACTAAAGTCAGAGACACTAGAATTATGCGATTCTGCAGCCGCAGCTTTTTCACATAATTAAGGAACTGCCACATTTGCCACATAATCCATCATCCGCTGCATAACTTTCAGATTTAAACACAAAAAAATATTTTTAGCTCAAATAGATCAAAAGTTACTAAAAATATGGTAATTTGTGTTCATGTGTTGAAAGACCCTTTCAAAGGTTAGCTGGTCATCTTTCAGTTGCCTATTTATTTATTTGGTTGTTAAATGGTATTAATGGGGTGAAATCTTTGCCCAGACAGTATTCCCATGTGTCCAAATGACCATTACAAAATAATGAAGCAATACTATCAAACAATGTGCAACATTATGCCACATAGTTTGCCTTTTCTTCCCATATTTTTCTAGTCAACCATGCCACATAATTTGATGCTCCCCTGCCGCATAATTCCAGTAGCCCTGACTAAAGTATACAAAAAGTGATGGATGGCATGCTCGAATGAATCTCAACCACTGGTAATTATTCTGGACCACAGAATCATAGTCAATCATTCTTTTGCACACCGTGCTGCTTCAGTTTGGACTCAACCACATGCAACTCAGTCTTGACCCTGCTCCTATGGGCATAGTCCACCCCTAACTTCCAGGCCAGGTCCTCGCTGAACCGAAACACAACACAATCAACACAGGACTGATTTCACCCTTGTTAGGGCTCATTAGCCAGGCATAGCTTGGTTCCAGTGACACATTGTGACCGGGACCCACATACGAGCATACCCGTCCCGCTTAGGGAGGCATAGTAAAGTATACCGAAAGTGATAGATGGAATGCTGAATTAATTCCTGCCAGTGGTAATTAATAGAGCAGCATCCCAATCCATCATTATTTTGCATACTGTGTCACCTCAGCTCGGACCCACCTAGGGGCAAATCAGTCTTGACCCTGCTCCAATTGGAAGAGTCGAGCCAGAACCGCTGAGCCAGGCCCTCCCTGAACTGAAACACAAGCAACCCAGGACTGATTTCACCCTTGTTAGAGTTCATCAGCCAGGTATAGCTTGGTTCCAGTGACACACTGCCCACCAGGCCCACATATGGGCACACCCGTCTCACTTAGAGAGACAAGCTAAAGTCTACAGAAAGTGATAGATGGAATGCTTGAATTAATTTCTGCCATTGGTAATCATTCAGGAACGTATCGCAGTCCATTCTTAGGATGGATTGGGATGTGGCCCGAACAATTGCATGTGGCTGAGATTATTAGAAGCATTCCATGCATCACCTTCTATTTTATACTTAAGGATAGCACGCCAGCAGAACACGTGAGGTCACACTTAGAGGATGAAGAGACATTTAACTGATGGCAAAGAAAGCAATATGATGCAATTGACTGACTTCAGTTTTTTTTACCATCAATAATTCAGTACAGTGGTTTGTTTACATTAAGACTGAGAATTGTGGTGTAATTACTGGTGGCGCTTTTATGTCTCCCAAAACTATTGACACAAAATTATTTTTCTGAATTGCTCATTTTTGGGATCGGCCTTCTGTGAGTTCAAAGGACACTGATCGTGGAATAGACATAAGCCAAGACAAATCACTTTCACCAGACAAGGTTCAAAGTCAAAACCATGAAGTTTAATTTACAATTTTTAATCATTACAGAAGGCACACATAGCAATTTCAAAGTAATAAATCCGCAAATGCAAATACATGGGAATTAGCATAAAGCAATAGAGATAGAGCCCTATTCTAGTTAAATAGCCAGACCCAAACACGGTCTAGCAAGAAGGAAAATAATGAGTCCAGGAACAAATTGTCATAGGCACTGCTCAGTTTTAAAGGCATGAAAATCTTAAAAATCTCTAAATATTGAGTCATTAAACAGAATAACATAGAGTCTGATCTCTACGGCAAACCAAAAAGTTCAGCCTCATGTCTCAAAAAACTTCATGTTATATGGGCTTTAAAACCGAGAGATCACACTGTCAAAATGGTGTAAAACATATGAGACATCACAAAATCCAATGGTAAAACAGAAAACACATCACACGGTAAATTACTACTTTTGCTCTAATACCAATAAATATTCCTGTATAATACTAAAATATTTCATTACGTACCCATCTTCCGTTAGCCAGAGGAAGTGGTCCTGAAAAGATACGGTTGAGCTGAGCTCCTTCCTCCAAGAACGTTAACAAGCATTTGCAATGCAATGGGTCTCGCATTTGCTCGAGTTAGAGATATTGGCGCTGTAAATTCATAACTGGACTTTTCTGGCCACTTAAATTGAAAATGAAGTGTAAAAGTTTAGTTGACATTAGCAAGCCGATTTAAAGCGCCACGGCCGTCATGAGCGTGAGTGCGAAGGAGAGACACAAAAGGAAAAAAAAGAAGTTCGCTCGCAGTCAAACGTATCTCGGCAACCGTGCAATTATCCATGTAACAGGCGGTAACAAAACCGCCCCAACGAGGCACCAACGTAAAGCATTTACCAATGATAACAAAGGATTTTTGAAAGGCAACCCCACAAACGAGTGATAGTGATGGGCGTGCGGTGGGCGTGGTTAAAAGCCCACAGATAGATTACAATATGTCAGAGCGCTTGCGCGCCCGACCTAAAAACACAAGGAAAAACGTACTGTAAAACTGCTTGAGCTAAGAGTGTTTTAAAAAATGCTGAAGGCACATTTTTAACTCAAGCTGCAGAGAGAGAGGTGAGAAACCATAAACTGTGCAATGAATGAAAGTGAGTTCGAGTCATGACTAGGCCTCTCAATTTTAAAAGCATTGCTAAATACAGCTCAGTTACATCATTTACGACTCATTCATGTTAATTAAACACTCATTATTTATTAATTCTAATTTGCTTCTTCATTAGCCGCTGCTGTTGGGTCTCTAAAAGGACCATACACAGTACTTGATACAAAATACTCAAGGAGTAACTCCTCAGCACCGGTGCCACTGCCTGGCCGAGGATTCCTCAGCAGTGGAAGGATGGGTCAGCCTTTTTTATCAAGTACATGATGGTGAGTGAGGCAGGAAACCATGACAACCCTGGCAACAATAGATCATTCATGTATTGGCAAAATTGGTGCAAATACACCCAGAATCATTTTCGTAGTGGTGAGGGGTAGTTTAAAGCCTGAGTGACCAATGATGGTCCAGGGTAGACAATTTCCAGGATAGGTACTGACTATCTACATCAGTTCTACTTGGATTCAGTGCACATAAGTGGATTTCATGCGGATATCCTGAAGGACTGGCATGGAACTCGCCCTCCTGGACCTACTCTGGACATCCGTGGTCTGAAGTCTCAGGATACCTAGCTGGAGAGAACACTTGAGCTGGCCTTTCTGATCTACTGGGACTAGAGCACCTCAGTCAAGTAGCCCTGTTGGCTGTAGGTGACTTGTACCCCTGGATGAAGTGGCAGTGTTTCTCCCCGTCTAGGAATTATTTCATTTCTTTATAAACATCACCTGATGTTCTTCTGACGCTTCCTGCCTTGTTTTATTTGTGGAGAACACCCCTTCCAAGTTTCACAGTTCCTTCAGCGATGTCCTGCTCCAGTCCAGGGTTTTTCCTTTGCATTCTGGGACTTGTAGTTTTATTTATTCAATTTTATAACAGGAGTACCAGTTCCAGAATTCAAAGGAAAAAACCCGTCCTGGAGCAGCACATCATGCATGCCATGGGAAACTTGGCAGCTATGGGAGAGGTGGTTACTCTGGGGTCATTGAGTAAAGTGTGCCTGGACATATTTTCAATGCACAGAGTTCTCGAGTGTTTGTATCTAATTCGTTTATATTATAGTTTATTCATGTCTTCCTTCACCTTTTGCTAAATCCTCACATTTTACTATTCTTAGTAAGTATCTTGGGATATTATTTGGATATTTTTATGGAAAGTGCTCTGACTTGTGGGGGGCTGATGTCCACGTCCTGCTGAGACGCCATCACCTAAAAACTAGGCTTTGGAGGGGGGAGGGTGCATATATATTTAGATATCTAGAAAGTAAGTGTGTCTAGTTATATAGGATTAATAATATTTACTCCTTAAAAGTATACTTTTTTTTGCCTTACTTGTAGTAAAGAAGTTGTGTACTTGCTCCACTTGAAGTCCAACCAAGCTCCCCCAGGCACCTTCCTTTGGCCGGATGACAGAATTACAAACACTATTTCCAGTGTAATATATTTCCCTTCGTTTAAAGGGAACATTCATTGCTCAAGGACTCAGCGGTATGATTTCCAATTTAGCTTTAAATGAGGAACAAACTGCAGAAACAGCGTTTCCTATTATGTTAATCACTGAAAGTGTCGATTTAGCGTCAGCTTTTTGCAGATACTAACAGGACAGAATCCACATAATGCAATGTGTTACCACATTTGCAGTGCGGTAACTCCACATCACTTTAAATAAGGGACGGTACTGACTGCGCGGTAATCCTCATACTGAACATAAAACACTCCCTTTATGCTTAGAGGCTGCTGCTTTGCAGTAAATATCACTATAATCCGTCATAGATTTACGATTATTATCTGAATATTTGTGTACATTTCCAGTGAAGTGCAGAATCCCACTGACTGTGTTTGGTAATCTGGGCAGATCATAGATTATCAGATGCATTTATGGTTCAGAAGGCACCTCTATTGCAAATAATCCACTAGATTGCACATGGTAACAAGCATTTGCAATGCAATGTGTCGCACATCTGCTCGAGTTAGAGCTACTACTGTTGTAAATTCCTAACTGGACTTTTCTTGCCACATACATTTAAAATGAAAAGTAAAACTGTTGACATAAGCGAGCCGATTGAAAGCGCCATGACCACCATGAGCTCGAAGGAGACACTCAAAAGGAAAAAGAAGTTCGCCAGCAGTCAAACGTGTGTTGGCAAACGTGCAATTATCCAAGTAAAAGGGCCAATGCCCAAGGCGGTAACAAAATTGCCTCAAGGAGGGACAAACGTAAAGCATTTACCAATGATAAATGATATTTGAAAGGCAAGCCCATGAACGAGTATAGTGATGGGCGTGCAGTGTGCGTGGGTAAAAGCCCACAGAGATTACAAAAGGCCAGAGCGCTTGTGACCTAAAAATGAGCAATAGTGCAGTTTTTAACTTATTTTTCTCTTCAGGGATTTTTTTTTCCTTGTGCAGAAGTTCTTTTTCCTACACCTCTTAAATATGGTTGTGTACCATTCCTTTGCTTCTCTGAAAATGAGCTTCTGCTGTTCACAAGAATACTTTTCTAAATTGAGACACAGCCTGCAAAGCATTTACAATTAGCCTAAAATTTATGAGTTTAAGGGTTTTTGCAAACATTTTGCTGGATCACTGCACTAAAGTGCCTCCTGACCACCTTTGGGTGCACGTTTACTCCCTGAGAGGTGGTGTGCAGGAGTAAATCCAATCTACTGTGAGCTGATTCAGATTCTGAGATCAGAGAATTTCTGTCAGTAGGGGAGTGTGTAGTGCAGGTGCCTTCTACCTCCACATGTAGGGGAGGATTGCAAAGTCTTGAGTGACCCGCGCTGCCTGTGTTACAAGGGGCCACCTGCCCAGTCCTTAATTTGTAAAAAAGCGAAAGTGCCAGAGCCCTGGTCAGGAGGCCTCTCCAGCTTGCAGCATCAATTGACAAGGCCAGCACTGCCAATGACGGTATCTACACAACTACTAACATCACACACCGACAAGTGTGGCAATTTGACCCCTAAAGTTATGAGAATGGCTTGGGTGACATGTATTATAATTTTTTTTAATTGCTAAAAAACTGTTCTGCTGCTCATCTTTAAATTACACAAACAGCACCACTGTGTGTCATAACTGCAGGTGTTGACATTTAAGTGCGGGTGCCGAGTACCACAAACCGCCGGCTCAAATTAAGCACTGCACCTGCTCTGTGCAGCCTGGGAGCATAAGCTGTGCAGAAGTGGCTGTGAGAGGCCAGCGTTTGTTTACAAAGGCAGATTGGAGGGGGAACCTGATGCACCAGAGACCTGGTCCTCAACAAGGCTTTAGAAGCGTTTCACATTCTGAGATGTTAATAGGAGGAATGAGAACAAAGCAAAGCAGCCCAGAACCAGAACAGTTCTGCTCTGAAACCAGCAAGGACAGTCCCACTTGAATGCTCCCGGCCTCTCTAGCGATCCCCAGATTGAGTTACTGGTCTGTGTGCCCCTATAATGGTGGAATTTCCTTGTGAGTAAATCACATTTGCAAGGGAAAAGGCCATCATTCCTGAATCTATGACTCTGGAATTGGATTTTGAGCTGCAAATGCAGTTATTTGAGCATCTAAGATGAATTCAGGTTTGCGCATCAGTCCTTTGTGATTCGTGCGCTCAGTGCCTACCGGGCAGTGACTTGTGGTGTGAATTGCTTCCCTAAGAAGTTGATAGTCTTAAAGGTGCCAATTTAATAGGATGTAGCCTATGGTAGTACCTTCGACTGCACTTTGCAGCATTGACGCCCCTCTTAGCACTTGACACACACATGACCTGCTCATCAGTATGTGCCCCCAACAGCAATGAGTATCATGGTCCAGGGAGAAACTGGAAAGTTGTGGTTGGCACAAGCTCTGCTCCGGAAAAGAAGATATGTGTGATGGGAAGAATGAGGACAGACTTTTAAAGGGACAGTGATTCATGCTGCCGTCTCTGTCCAAGCCACCTCTTAGAGGGTTCAAGAGATTTATGGCTATATTTTCAGAGCCTGCTTTCTCTGTCTGTAAATCACTTTGAATATGACCACCCTCAAGTCCTGTTACTGTGTGTAGTGCTTTGTTGGCGGTGGTGTTTTTGGGGAAGTGGTGATTCATCTGCATGGCGCTGTGTGTGGAGTCAAGTAGTGCTTTGTGGAGTGTGGTGTTTGTGAGGAAGTGGTGATCCATCTGCATTGTGCTGTGTGTGTAGTCAAGTGGTGCTTTGTGGAGTGGAGTGTTTGTGAGGAAGTAGTGATCCATCTGCATGGTGCTGTGTGGAGTCAAGTGGTGCTTTGTGGAGTGTAGTGTTTGTGAGGAAGTAGTGATGCATCGGCATGGTGCTGTGTGCAGTCAAGTAGTGCTTTGTTGTGGTGGTGTTTGTGAAGATGTGATCCATCTGCATGGTTGTGTGTGGAGTGAAGTAGTGCTTTGTTGGGGGGGTGTTTTTGAGGAAGTGGTGATCCATCTGCAAGGCGCTGTGTGTGGAGTCAAGAAGTGTTTTGTGTGGGGTGGTGTTTGTAAAGAAGTGGTGATCCATCTGCAAGGCGCTGTGTGTGGAGTGAAGTGGTGCTTTGTGGGTGCTGTTTGTGAGGAAGTGGTGATCCATCTGCAAGGCGCTGTGTGTGGAGTGAAGTGGTGCTTTGTGGGCGTGCTGTTTGTGAGGAAGTGGTGATCCATCTGCAAGGCGCTATGTGTGGAGTCAAGTGATGCTTTGTGGGTGCTGTTTGTGAGGAAGTGGTGATCCATCTGCATGGTGCTGTGTGTGGAATCAAGTGGTGCTTTGTGGGTGCTGTTTGTGAGGAAGTGGTGATCCATCTGCAAGGCGCTGTGTGTGTGGAGTGAAGTGGTGCTTTGTGGGGGTGCTGTTTGTGAGGAAGTGGTGATCCATCTGCAAGGCGCTCTGTGTGGAGTCAAGTGGTGCTTTGTGGGGGCGGTGTTTGTGAGGAAGTGGTGATCCATCTGCAAGGCGCTGTGTGTGGAGTCAGGTGGTGCTTTGTGGGGGTGCTGTTTGTGAGGAAGTGGTGATCCATCTGCAAGGCGCTCTGTGTGGAGTCAAGTGGTGCTTTGTGGGGGCGGTGTTTGTGAGGAAGTGGTGATCCATCTGCAAGGCGCTCTGTGTGGAGTCAAGTGGTGCTTTGTGGGTGCTGTTTGTGAGGAAGTGGTGATCCATCTGCAAGGCGCTGTGTGTGGAGTCAAGTGGTGCTTTGTGGGGTGCTGTTTGTGAGGAAGTGGTGATCCATCTGCAAGGCGCTGTGTGTGGAGTCAAGTGGTGCTTTGTGGGGTGCTGTTTGTGGGGAAGTGGTGATCCATCTGCATGGCGCTGTGTGTGGAGTCAAGTGGTGCTTTGTGGGGTGCTGTTTGTGGGGAAGTGGTGATCCATCTGCATGGCGCTGTGTGTGGAGTCAAGAGGTGCTTTGTGGGGGTGCTGTTTGTGGGGAAGTGGTGATCCATCTGCATGGCGCTATGTGTGGAGTCAAGTGGTGCTTTGTGGGGGTGGTGTTTGTGGGGAAGTGGTGATCCATCTGCAAGGCGCTCTGTGTGGAGTCAAGTGGTGCTTTGTGGGGGCGGTGTTTGTGAGGAAGTGGTGATCCATCAGAATGCTTAAAGTTTATCCTAGGTAATCCTAAGGTGTTCCCCCTAGGCAAAAATTCCAGTTTACCCTGTTCACACTCTTCAGTACATATTCGACATTGCTGGAAGTGCTTGTCAAATTCCCCTTTTCTTACAAAACCTTGCCCCCTGCTTGGCATTCCATTCGCATCAATTGTACACTGGCAAATCATATTAGTACACAACACATTTTTCTCAACCAGAAAACTCATCTAAGCCTTCATTTTTGCTAAAAGGTAAGAGGCTGCTAGAGGTGTGCTGCCCTTGACACGGACTGTGCCTTGGATCTGCATGGTGTCCTTCATTTTTTAAGATACCTTTCAACTTAGCTTTGGTCATATTTATCTTTTCCTGTTTTCTGTATTTATTTTTTGTGAATTACAGTAGTTATTTTTTAGTGTTTTCACATATTCTGAAAATCTGTGCCCTCCACTGTGTTTATATTTCGACTCCACAAAGTTTTTCCAAGGGCAATGTCTTTCATCTCAAATAAAAGTGATGTACATAGCTGTTTTTGCTTGTTTAGTTTTTGATGAGAAATGTATTTGCGGTAGTATTTTATATGACAGCTCAGTGAGGCAATACTTTTCATCTACTGCTGTCTGGATGGCATACCACACACAGCAGAGGGCCTACTGAGGCACCAACCAGATAAGCAAGGCCCCTTGGAGGTGGGGTACAAAGGGCTAGAATGCGCCCAGCCCCATCGTAACAGGAAGCCCTACCAGCATGGTTACCCAACCCCCACACAAACAGAGGGCCCACCAGGGCACCAAGCCTGCAGTTTATACTTCAGGTGTCCTTAGTGGGATAGCTGTCTAATTGGTTTAAACACTCAACGATTTCAGTTGTGTGTACCATTAAAACAAATAACGTAAACACTTATGAGAGCACTTAGGCCTATATTTATAATTTTTTTGCACCGCATTTGCGTCATTTGTTTGTGGCGGTAACTTACAAAATACAATTATATTTAGTACGTTTGCGCCGCTTTTGCGTTACAAAAAGCTAAAAAAGTATAAATATGGGCATTGGACCTGACAGCATTTCAGTGTGAGGTGCTACATAAAACACAATTGTGTTATCATTATATGTCTTTACTGAATTGTTTGAATCCACAGCTGGAAACTGTTTTTAACTTGCTGTTGAGTAAAAGAAAGGATGGTTAAGAATTAGTTAAAAGTTGGCAGCTGTATCAAAACTCCCGAACTATTTCTTGTATACCATTGTGACTATTTAAGAACAGCGTATTAACATATGACAGAAGCTCCAGTACTGGGTGGAGCGGGCTAATTTTTTAGCTCCGTCAGGGACTGGGAGCCTGTGCCTGCTGTTTCTCCATGCAGCAGCCTTGAGATATGTAATTGCGCATGTCGGTTTGGCCATCCTATGACTGCCGGCCAATCGAACATGCGCACTTGCGGTGTCCAGCAATCCTCCTCCATGCTTGCTGCTGTCAGAGGAGGTGTTGCTGCTGCAAACAGCCAGGGGATGTAAGCCGCAGGACCTTGTTTCATCTCAACACAGGGCACTCTAGCAACTGGCAATTAAATTAGTCAAATATAATGCTGAACATTAGGTAGATTTCTACCACATGCACCAGAATGAGGCAGCCAGGACTGCAGCTCCAACAGTGCTAATGTGCTGAGCACAGAGAGCAACAGGTGGCGAGAGTGGTGGGCGGCAAAAGTCATGAAGGAAAAAGGAAGAAAGTCAGCAGGTTATGTTTATGGGGAGAGCTGCAAACTTACAAGCTTGGTACACTTGTTGAGGCCACGGTGGTGTTCTTGTGTAAAATGTCCTTAATGTTAAGAGCCAGTAGCAACTTGCTTCAAAGACTTTCTTTGTTACTGTCTCCTCTGCATAACAAAGGAAAATTTGGGGCACAATACAAAGTGGGGAGAGGTAGCGCTCCATTGGTCTCTGCTTATTTTATCCTGACAAGGTAGTTGATGTATGCTGCCCTCTTGTGGTCAATTTTGGTGATTTTTGGTTTCAACCTAAAAGCCATACTTTGTCTGGTAGATCAGTGGTTCCCAACCTGTGGTCCGTGGACCCCTATGGGTCAGCGAAGCCTCCTCAGCGGGTCCGCGACTGCTTCGAAAATTAAATAATATTAACAGATTAATAAAGTGTATATAAATAAAGTGACTAAGTGTTCAACTGTTTAAAACGTACTGGAAATCTCAAGGAGGCTAAAAATTAAATTTGTATCGTCAGGTTGGTTTGTGGGAGCACTGCAGGTGCATCAAACAGAATACAGCATGGACGATGTGTGGCTTTAATTGAATTTAGAAAAGCTCCAACCTTCCTATGAAAATTATTTTTTAATCTATTTTTATTTATATTTGTTTGCAAATTAAATAAAATGTGTTATCATTTGTGTATGGGTTTGATGAATGCTTGTTTCTTTATTTTTTTGTGTAATGTTTTGCGTTTCAGATCATCGACAATGTTTAGGATGGGGTCACGGGCTTCCAGTAATGACTCAGTAGGGGGAGTCCCTGGATTTCAATAATGATTCAGTGGGGGTCCCCGGGTTCTAGTAATGATAAATTGGGGGTCCACAGAAGTCAAAAGGTTGGAAACCATTGTGGTAGATTATTCCGACACTAATCAGTTGAAACTGAAAACAGGATGGTCTAGTCATATCATTGTCACGAAACACTGCACCTACAGTTAAGAACTCAAACCTTCGTAAGTGTGGCTCCATGTGATATGGCATTTATTTTCTAGACCTTTCCTCTTGTGATTATCCGTATGTATAATTTTTGCACTGAGCCATATTTATTTTGTATTAAAAAAAACTGGAAACTAATATGTTTTCCGGATTTGTTTAACCAATAAAGTGCCTCTTGCAACTAGGTGCCTCATGGGTTTTAATGCTTAAGAAGGTGTATTTGTAATGCCTCACTCTTAGGCAATATACTCATATGACATTAGCATTTTAGTACATGTGCACATATGCAACTGTGTAAAGTTACACTGGGAAAACGTATTCCTTTCTTATGTTCCCTGTGTGTCAGCCTGCACAGCCTATGACCTACCGGTCATGATACACAGCAATATTTTCAACCTTTCCTACATTTAGAAATAAGTACAGAGAAATAGATTGCTTTCTGTCTATATTTATCTGTAAAAAACAGCACAAAATGGAAAACTGGGAGCCTTCATTTTTAGGCCATCTTCTATGTAGTTTTTAGAATTTGCACCATTATGCTCCTGGAGTTTAATCCACATGCTAGATAATGACGAAATAGGTAGAGAAGTAATCAGCCGAAGTTCTCAGGAAAAGTTATAAACTAATGCCATACACCAAAAGTCTGTTGCTTGTTTCCTTTGAGGTGATTGATGTGATGGCAGGAAGGTGATCTTGGGAAGATTTGTTTCACTTTCTTGCCTTGCTGGAGGATGGACGGCGCTGAGGTCTCATATTTGGACATTACCTGTGTATTTTATTTGGGGTTCACCGGGTATAATTTCTGGCCTGGATTATTATGTATAATAAAAGAATTCACCTGGATCTTCTGGTCCTCCTGTGAATTTAGGTAGCCAGAAATATGTGGCCATATGCATGGCAAACAAAAGTCACTGTGATCTCAAAGACTTTATAAGCTCACTGGTGTGCGTGGTATCTGAGTTATCTGATGTCACCATGGACTGACTAGACCTCAGAAAACTTTCACTGATATAATTTCATACTAGAGCAAAGAAAGTGCATGTTTTATTTTATGAGAACAACCATTCTCCCCATGTATGTGTTTCTCTGTGTGCTTTTTGATTTCAGAAAATCAACAAAATAGGAACTTTGTTTGTGGTGTTGTTTACTGCACAACAGACAACTGTATTAATTTGTGCCTTTTTCATGAAGAAACCATGCTTAGGATGTTCCTGTCTTTGTAACATTCAAGGCCCTTTGCTTCAGCCTTTCCTAGGGACCATTTGTTAGTTGAACTGTCTATTGTATTCATGTATTATATAAATGTCATGACGTTTCCTTCATTTCTTGTGCACGCCACTTTATTAATATGGAGCGATGTATGTGTTTACTCGATGTATCCTATTTGATGGATCTTGTGTATTTGAAAAGTGATTGGTTTATTTAAATGTATCTTGGTTAATACCCACCAATTGTGTCATGTCAAACCATACTATTTGGCTTTTCCGTCTAAACCCCTATAAAAGTTGATGTTTTGAGAGATGTGCCAGGGCAGACTCTATGTTAGTCCTTTTGCTTAGCTATACTTTGTGGCTGTTACTTGCTTTAAAGATGTTTTTTTGCTAATTCTCTTGCATTATTCAGTTTTGACTTTTTTTAATTGCTGATTCACTATGCTTTAACTAATTGCTTTTTGCCTTCTGTAGAAAACTTAATTTTGAATAAACCTTTATGGTTTTGACTTGAATTCTTGTAAAGGTTTCATTTAATGGCATTGGGGTTAGTCTTGGGAAGACTCAGGCAGACCCCCTCAACTTGCTTAATTGTCTTAGTTATAGTGTTAACAATCGCAAAGAGCTCTTGAGCTCACCCTGGTCTGTTGTACCTGAGTCTATCAGGAGTCACCATGAACTGCGGCTTCATAGGATATCCCTATATAGGTATTTAGTCTGTCGTGGCACGCGATTTTGGTGTCTAGGGAATGCGTTCCTTTCTGGGGAGTAAGTTTAAGGTGATGCATGGGTGGAATTAACTGAAGTTTAAAGAGACTCTTTTGAGATCCTGTTCCCTGCTCTCCATCTCAGGAGGATGCAATTCGTGTAACAAACTGTCTTAGGGAGTGCTTAATTTGAGCTGGTAGTAACAGGTGTGCCTCAACACTCTTTCTTGGGGACTGGGGCTTACTTTTCATCAGCAGATCTTGACCTAGAGCAAGAGAGAGAAAGCCAGAATATAAGGAGGAAGAGAAAGATGGGGAAACAGTGATAAAGGGAGAGAACACAGAAGAAAAAATGCAAAAATGAGATAAAGTGGCAGAGAGTGTAGGATGGCGGATGAAAGACGATAGAGGTGGAATCGAGATGACACAGCCGCGGTACTCAGCGATCCCAACTATCGGCACGCCGGCAGCAGGCTTCCGAGGAAAGCTTTGGACCCGTCACTTATTATTTCAGAATTTAAACCCTGATATTATGGTCTGCGCTCAAAGGTGGTAAGAAAAGACACGCTCCTAGGTTTGCACACTGTGATGTAATTTGAGGAACGTGACATCACAGTGGCGAGTTTTTTTAACCACCTCTTATTTGCGTCCAATTATTTGTAGTATTACTGACAGCTCAGCTAATTAAAAATAGCAGTAAAATGCACAGGTCATAAAAACGTTGAAAAAACTGAAAACATTATTATATTCTTGTATTTTTATTCCAAGTTGAGTTCTGGGATAAAAAATTATTAGGGCTCCCCGTTTTCTATTTTTAATGATTTTTACAGATAAATGCAGACAGAAAACTATCTATTTTCCTGTCTGTATTTATTTTCAAATAGAGAAAAATGCGCAAAGTAGGCCTTCTTTGGATGAATGTTTCTACTGTCAGTCATGAGTACCAGGTCAGTTGGTTTACAGATTGAAAGTAGTGGAGATTAAAAAAAAGACAATAGATTTCTTAATTGAGCTTAATTAAGTGCAGAGCTACAGAGATTTATTCTGTTCTACAAAGCAGGTGTTTTCTGATAAAGCTATTGCACTGTATTCTGCTGAAACCTTTTGGAC
This sequence comes from Pleurodeles waltl, assembly GCF_031143425.1. Lineage (NCBI taxonomy): Eukaryota > Metazoa > Chordata > Amphibia > Caudata > Salamandridae > Pleurodeles > Pleurodeles waltl. The sequence goes on from NC_090450.1 coordinate 984,376,694, forward strand.
GTTCAAATGCGAGTGTACATTTATCAGTTAAATAAATGTGGAAAAATACCTATAGCAGCGTCATTTATACAGTAAACACAAAATAAAAATGGATAAATATAGAAAAAATGAGCAAAAAATTATTATGTACAAATACAGACGGGAATGCCAAAAAATAAACCACATGAAACCGGGCACCCTAAATATAATGTAATATAGGTTGAAGGTTAGGTAATGTTCTGATACATAAAACAGTTGTAGAGAAGTCACAATTCCCACTGCTCCTGGATGGCGTGTTTGTGTGTATTGTCCTTTCACATAGTTCAGAATGACGCCCCCCCTTACAAAATATGGTAAGGATCCCCCGAGTATCCCATATTATACGGAGATTCATTAGCCTTGGGCTACATGTAGGGGTGCGGGGGATTGGTGGCCCTCTAAAAGGCCCACCTCAGGGGATGCCTGGCCTGTGTTACACCCCTGGTGCCAGGGGCAAAACGTAAAGGCGCTCTTACTACCACCCACAAAGGTCAATAGTGACTTGCAATTTACACCCCTAAGGTCCACTGCTTAATTTGTGCTTGTTTTTTCCGGTGCTGAGCACCAGCACTTATTTTTGAGGGCCGGGGCTTATTCTTCTGCATCAAGCGTTTGCTGCGAGCAAATGACACATATGGGAAAGACGGAGGAAGGGAACTACGAAAATGCGTCACAAAGGGAGAAAGTAGAAAGCTGCAAGAGTGAGCTGAAGGGGCAGGGAGTGGCTGTAAATGGATTGAGGAGGCCCGAGATGGCTACAGGAATACGCCGCCTCAGTATTCCGTGTTCACACATTTAATTGCAGCAGCCGCGTGTTTAAGAGGAGGGCTTTGGGCACCGCCACCTTGTTATTTACAAATTAAGCACTCCCCACGTCTCCACCGCGGATATTCAGCCCACAGAGCTATATTTAGCCGGTAGTGTAGGAAGCAGCCCTGCAGTACAGCGCCTCCTCCCCTTCCCCATCACAGTGCTCATGTACGCACTTAAGTGCGCCCATTAGCGTCGAAATGACTTGAATTAAGTCTGCGCTCGAGCCCGTGGCAACGGTGTTCGTGCGGAAAATGGGGTCAGGCGGGATATGAGAGGCCCGGCTCCTGCCTGCGCCGGTTTTAATAAGTCAATGATATGCGCGAGCACAAACAGTGCCCAGAAGCCATAACTGGGCGTCAGTGAGCTGCACGAGGCCGGCACGTGCAAGCGTCAGGCCTGCATGGTCCACTTGGTTAACAACCACTGTTAGCAACCAGTGCTCAGTCTCATGTGCCTTAACACCGAACAGAGGTTTGTTTAGTGCTGCATTGTCGTTAGTGTGGCTTCGATTGCATCCCTTTAAAGATGTCTGCTTGTGGGGTTTTGGATGGCGCCTCTGATGGGTCTGGTCTGGAGAGGGGTGTGGTCTGGAGAGTGTGTTGTCTGTGGTGTCTTGTTAAGGTCGACTGCACCCCTTTAAAGATGCCTACTTGTGGGATTTTGGATGGAGCCTTGGATGGGTTCTGGTCTGGAGTTGGGTGTCTGGAGAGGGGTGTGGTCTGGAGAGTGTGTTGTCTGTGGTGTCTTGTTAAGGTCGACTACATCCCTTTAAAGATGTCTGCTTGTGGGATTTTGGGTGGGGCCTTGGAAGGGTTCTGGTCTGGAGTTGGGTGTCTGGAGAGGGGTGTGATCTGGAGAGTGTGTTGTCTGTGGTGTCTTGTTAAGGTCGACTACATCCCTTTAAAGATGTCTGCTTGTGGGATTTTGGATGGAGCCTCTGATTGGTTCTGGTCTGGAGAGGGGTGTGGTCTGGAGAGTGTGTTGTCTGTGGTGTCTTGTTAAGGCCTTTTGAGCTGTTGTGGGGCCTCTGTGCTGTGTTAGATGTGTGTTGACAGGTTAGGCATCAGGGTAAAATTCTGGTTTGGGCTGGTAGTTTGCTTGGTAGACGCTGTAATTAAATTTATTGTTCTATTAACCATATGTACGTCATCTCGTCACCGCAGACCTCCAGTGGACATAGTATTCTGCCACACAGCTGGTGTTAAAAAGAAATTGCAACTCTTTCTGTTTCAGCCTTGATCAGGTTATTTAGGCAGCCCAGAGGGCTCCACAGCCAAAACATAGAGCGCGGCGGTATCAGGCCTCCTTCTAAGGGAAACAGAGAGAAAGGTAAAATGAACTGTCTTACAGAAAGGAAAGGATTTTCACAAAACCAGTGCTTAATTTGTGCTTGTTCTTTCCGGTGCGGAGCACCGGCACTTATTTTTGAGGGCCGGTGCTTATTCTTCTGCGGCAAGCATTCGCTGCGAGCAAAAGACACATATGGGAAAGACGGAGGAAGAGAAAAACGAAAAAGCGTCACAATGGGAGAAAGCTGCAAGAGTGAGCTGAAGGGGCAGGGAGTGACTGTAAATGGATTGAAGGGCCCCGTGATGGCTTCAGGATTCCGCTGCCTCAGTATTCCGTGTTCCCACATTTAATTGCATAAGCCGCATGTTTAAGAAGAGGGCTTGAACACCGGCACGTTTTTATTTACAAATTAAGCACTGCACAAAACCAAACAGCTTGACCGAGGGATAAAGCTGGGGCTGGAATTTTGGTCTCCATCTTCTGCAGACACTTTTCTCAGTAAGGTAACTGAAGCAAAACCCTGCGGGCCTATTTATGAGAAGCTTCTGCCGTCAGAGCGTCACTATTCTGACGCGCCAGTGGCGCAACCTTCTCAACCATACCTATGAGGCCACGCAAAGCCACTTTGAGCGGCTTTAAATGCCTCATAGATATATAGTAAGACAAAGCAGAGCAAGCCGCTGCGTTTCCTTACTCTGCGCCAGGGGAGGCGTTCCATGCGCGTTGCAGTGAATTTTCACACGCAAAACACATGGGTTTTGATGCTGCCCCAGATTTACTCAATCACGTGAACCTGGGGAAGCGCCAAAGTCTAACGCCTCTCAGGGGAGGCGTAATGAGGAGATATATTTTTATTTCTCCTAGTTTTTCCTCCTTCCATGCATTCTGCAGCACACATAGAAAGATGAAAACGCCTCTCTGGCTTGTTTTTGTGCAGGGAGGTGCCCCTTCCTGCACAAAAACAATGCTGCTTGCAACAGAGACACCTTTGCACCAGGGTGCCTTCATTGGCACTAGGCACCACTGATGCACCAGCACAGGGGTAAAGTATAGGAATGCACCGTATTGCATAATGACGGCGCGCTCCTGCCCTTTCACATTGGCATAGGGCAGCACAGCAAGAAGTATTGTGGCGCTGCTCTGCGCCAATTCCCCATAAATAAGCCCTTGTGTGTTGCTGGTGCAAGCACCTAAAGAATATGCAGCAGAGATGGACTTGCCTATAAGGAAGAGAGGAAGATCTCCTGAACGACTAGTATCCGAAACTCCAGAAGGGCGAGGCAAAGTCAGTTGCATGGCGAGCTCGCAAGTTTTGAAAATTCCCATGAAAGAGAACTAATTAGCATATTTAATGACATCACAAAAAGTGATGTCATGTGACCTTTGACATCAAATGATAGTCCAAAGTGTCATCTACAAAACGATAAAATAGATAGATAACACAAAAATCACAATAAAGTAGACTCATAGCATACACAAGTAGTGAAACAGCACAATGATGTGTCTAAAACGTCTCTTCCGACAAACATAATGGGGCCACAAGAGCTTTCCCTGTCGTGGGATTGGGTCCTGACTCATGTACCGCTCCGAGCCGTTCTGCACAAACTAGAGCAGGTTTTAGAGTTTCAGGGTCTGTCCCTTGGCCAGGTGTGTCATCTAGCCTCACTGCTTAATTTGAGGCAGCTGTTTCCTGCCCCAGCACTAAATTACCAACACCGGCACTTATGACAGCTGCCACACAGTGGTGCTGTTTGTCAAATTTAAAGATGAGCAGAAAAATATTTTTTTTATTAATACAAAATACATTAAAAACAACTATTAATTGCCACCAACATTATTTTTATAGCTTGAGGGGCTTCAAACAGTCTGAATTCTCACACTTGTAGCAGTGTGATGGTTGCTAGTTGTGTAAGTACTGTCATTGGCACAGCTGACTGTGGAAATCTGTGGTGCAGGCTGTGGTGGCCTCCTGACCAGGGCCCTGGCTGATATATATAATTTTTTTTTTTACAAATTAAGCACTGTCTAGGCTGCTGTGTGTGAGAATGTAACCTGCCCTCTCAATGTGTGAGTCTCACTCGCAATGAGTGAGACTTGAGGTCTCAGTGCAAGTCAGACTATGCAAAAGCAGAGATAGATGTTGTTGCAAGGGAAAGATGAGGAACAAGGTTTTTCCTTAAATATTGACTGACATGGAAATACTTCCTACGGATTAGTGTTTGACCCCTGCGCATGAAAGGAGCAAGATTAGCTCGGAAACAACACTCAACCCACTCCGATTCGTTTTAATATCTTCTCTATCCAAACCATGGCTGTGAATGTTGCACTGATACTCAAAGTGTTCACCGCCGTTATGGATCCTCACAAGGCCTTGTACACTCATCCGTAAAGCCATCGTTTTTGGATATGCCCTGAAGTTGCAAAATAGCATGGTACTCTCTACGTGGCCATACTGTTGGTTTAGGCACCAAGATGGCACAGGAACTGGATTGCCCAGCATTAATACCTGTCTTTGACCTGTGCTTGAATACCAAATTGGTCAAATGAGCTTTTTCAAACCTTCCGAGGTTGATTAATCGAGCACCATTAAACAGAGCAAGAGTAACTCACAGTGCTTACTTACTCTAAAAACTGTGGGTTGAATCTATTGTTTTTTTGCTTGCCATGCCATTCCAGATCTGTTCCTGGGGAGCAGTGTCATGACTGATTTGCATATGGCTGGGTCCAAACTGTAATTGCGTGGCAAGTGAAAAAATGATGGATTCAACCCAGATCTGTGACTGGGGGTGAATATTTGATTTCTTCATCATTCCATCCATCATCTGTTATTTTTGCTTTTGTCGCCCTAAGTGGGAAGGGTATGCCCAGACGTTGGTCCTGTGCTCGCTGTGTCACCGGATACAAGCTAGCCTGGCTGATGAGGGATGATACCCTGAAACTGGTGCCAGGATGCTTGTTTCTGGTCCGAAGAGGACCTGGCCTAGCAGTTCCGGCTGGCCTGTTCCCACGGGGAGCAGGGTCAAGACTGATTTGCATATAGCTGGATCCAAAATGAAATGTCTTTGCGAACAAAAAATAAAACACAGATCCGTGACCGGCCGTCCATCATCTGTTCTTTTTGCATTGGACAGTGTCCAAGGCACCATTCTGTCTCTTCAGATTGCAGTCCTGAGCTCTGCTGTGCCTTTATTTTGACAGCCGAATAGAGGTTGTGATAAGCCTGCCAAGCACCTGTCTTGCAGAGTGACATCTCTCTGATGCAGTGCTAGAAGAGAGAGCTGGGGTCGAGGGAAGCAGAGGGCCTTTCCAACATCAGCTGTGCCAGCAACAAATATGGCGCTGCCCTTTATCACTGTGATAACATCCGGTACCCATGACGTCAGCAAGAAAGAAGCGTGACTTTAAAGCCTTCTGACTCCCAAGGAGCCTCGAAAGTCCTCAGAAGCTTCGTAAACCTCGTTATCACCCTATTTATGAGCAGATTTTACTACATAGCACCCTGGATCACACAGCCACCGCCTTCATCTGCTTGTGGCAACGATACAAAACGGGCACTGTTGTGGTGGTCACAATCGTTCTGTTGGTTACCAAATTCACCTAAAGTTCACAGAGAGATCAGAATGTTTTGGAACTGAAGGCTGTTCTGTGACTGTACAACGAGGGACTTCCCAACCCTCTCATCCCTCAGGATAAGAGTGTGATGGACGTGTCCAACATGTGGCTTTAGAAGAAATGGAGGTGTTCAGCACCAGGATGCGGTGACTGGCCTTTGGTAGCAGATGCTCTCAAAGTGTGCAGAACAACAATTTTCAACCGGTTATTAAAAGTCAAAAGTAATTCTGTTACATATATGTCACAACATGGACTGAATGAATAAAACAAACACATTTAGTAAACACCATGTGAACATAAATCTGTGCTGTTGTGCAACATGGCTAAACAAGCACTGACAAGGCTAAAAGATATTGTATATGCAATACCTATTGGCTTTGCCAATGCTTGTTTTATGTATCCTGGCCTCTAGTTCCAGACTGATTTGGGCACGGTACTGAGTGACGTGGCGAAAACCAGTGTGTTCCTTCAACGTCTGTTTTTTTGTGCCCCTACTGCATGAATGAGTGTCATCTGTAGTTTGTCAATGAGCCTCTTTGGGTGCCTGCTTAGACCACATCAGAGAAGCTCAACCTCTCCATGAGCAGTGATGTGGGTAGTAATGGTTAGTAATCTATCTACTTAGCTCACTTTAAAGGCGTGAAAGGACATTGTGGAGAAATCTTAGTTGAAATTTGGTTCCTTAAACAAAATAATTGAATTAGGGTTGGATAAGAAGCCTACATCCAAGATTTTTTCAAAGTTTCTCACTTTTTTAAGATGGGTTTTTGTGATGCCCATGTTTACATTGTTTTATAATGCCTCTCTGAGGAGCAGAAGTTTGGTTTTCATAGCATGGCTGCAAGGTAATAGGATTTTTAAAATAATCATATTTAGATAGGATATTCTGGCGACTAAGCCCAGCACTAGGTAAGAGTGAGAGGTTTCAGGGAGCAGCTTCCATTCATCAGTTTCACTGTGTTTATTTCCACTTAGGATGTGGATCATGTCATTACAGTGCTTGAATTTAACGACTGAATTATTATCAATGACATACCTATCATTGCCTGGTACGCTTATGACATTCTCTTATAGTGATTTTATACAGAAAGTGTTTGCCCTGAAGAAGCACCAGTATCCTGTGAAACATGTATACAATACTCCCTTTTCTGCCTGAAGATTAATTGCAAAGTATAAATGCATATTATTAAACTAGTGAATGAAAGGTGTTCCCGAAGCTTCTTGCTTTTGAAGCTTACAATAATTTGCATTTCTTTTGTGGTGAGCGCACAATTACGGAAAGCTGGTGGGTCTGCCTTCCATTCCCATCAGAGCTTCGCACATCATGTCCACAGCGCTATCAAACATGAGTTGTCGGATTTGTCTCAATGTGCATTATTAGGAACCTGCCCATATGTTCATTAAAGGGTATATGGACCCTGATTTAATATTTCACATCTGTGCAGCTCCACCATTGATTAGCCTGTTATTTCAGTTTAGAAGGGGATCCTTTGTTTTGTTGCTTCAATGACGATTTTTCCATTGTATCTTTTATTACAGGGTATTCTCTTTTTCTGTGAGTTTGCGTCTATATTTAATGTTGAATCTAAAACTTGCAGACTGGAGTTCCCACACGTTTGCCAGTCTGCTTAGCCTGTTCATATCAGGAATAAAACGCTCAGGCACATTTGGACCTCGAAAATATATTTGGCAAAATGTATTGGCACCCAAAGTATCCTTAATTTAGGGGCCAGGTGTCTCTGTAAGCCAAACAGAAAGTATCAACTCAAGACGTAAAAACCGTGACTTGATACAACCATATCTTTGTTTTTTTATTCGTTAAGTACATACTACAAATGTTACATATTTCTATTGACTTGTGACCAGCAGGGTATAAAGCCTTGCAAATTAAATGTTATTTAAACATGAATCTATAATGACTCCACCTAATTTCCCCAGACCAGAAGAAAACCTCAGATAACTCACATTGCACTTGAATAAGCTACATGCATCAACAATTGCTTCGATTTTCGTGCCTAAGAATGTGCCATTGCACTGTGAACTTTTACCTCTTTTCTGGCCAATCAGATCACCGAGTGAAACTATGCAGGCTGCCAAGGAGTTCAGAGGTCACTTGCCAAGACTCCAAGACTAATACAATCAGCCACAAGGTTTTCTTGTTCAATAGCACTGGTTCCAAAACAATGGCGCCGGAGCCCTGTGGTCGCAACTTAATGTTGCTGGAGGTTTATTTACTGCTCAAAGTCTTTAACAGGAAATGCGTCATCTTTGGGAACCCCTTGAAAAAGGAAGCGGCTGTTGTGAAGTCATGGGACCTGGCAAAGTGTTCAGGACACAAATATGGCAGGACTTCCCCTGTTAAAAGTGGAAATAGGAAGCTAGCCTACTCAGTGTTTCTGAAGTTGTCTTACCCCTCACCCATTGAGTGGGGAGCGTTGGCAATCATTCAATCAATCATTGGATTTATAAAGCGCACTAATCACTGGTGAGGGTATCCTGGCACTGTAGTAGCCGCGTCTGTCTCAGTCAGATGTGTCTTGAGATCTCTTCTGAACTCCTGGATGGAGGGAGATGCTCTTAGGTGGGGGGCTGGTCCAGGCCTTTGCTGCTAGGTATGTGAAGGAGCGGTCATCAGAGGTGCTGCAGAGAATTCATGGTGTGATAGGGAGGGAGAGCGAGGCAGAGCGAAGGAGTCTGGAGGGGTGGTGGGGGTTCATGTGGTGGTTGAAGCAAGCTGATCTTAGGTTGTGCAGGGATTTGTATGCGAACGTCAGAAGCCTGAATTGGCATCATTTGAGTATGATGAGTCAGGGGAGGTTTCTTATGTGTGGGATAATGTGCAACAGTCTGCATTAGGAATGCAATTTTGTTTAGTTGCAGTAAAGTAAATGTTTGTCCAGAAAAATATTATTTTAGTTAAACAAACTAAACAGACATACAATTATTTAATAAATATATACTTTAGAATAGCTTATGCCATTGCTTGTTCTCAATAAAAAAGCTACTCACAGATACTTATAACAAGAAACCCCTATTCCTTAGAAAACACGGGGCCTCATTTAGAACTCGCGGGGGGCGTTACTCCATCACAACAGTGACGCGTATCCTGTCTGCCAATATTTAAATCCCATAATTTCATATGGGATTTAGATTTCGGCAGATGGGATATCTGTCACCATTATGACGGAGCAACCCCTCCGCTGCGATTTAAATCAGGCCCTTAGTTGCTATAATAGTATTATAGCTGCTCCTTTATCAGTCCAGTCACACCCACAGTGCCACACACAGCCTAATCCTGACACCACTAACCTAATTTTTTCTTCATCCTTTTCACCATCAGGAGAAGTATATCCCTGTGGAAAAGTTTAGGAAAAATCTAAAAAGTTTGTTCCATCTAAAATAAATTATAAAAAATATTTCATGGTAAATAATATTGTAAATTATTTTTATATTTACAACTATAGAACAATAAGCTACAGGACTATTAACCATTTAATTTTATATTAAATGAACATTATTTTTAAAAGATTCATTAACCAAATTTTGTTTTCCACATAAATTAAATTTATATTATTTACTGTGCATTAAAAGTGCAAAAAGTTATGTTTCAAATTCATTTAAATTAATTTAGATATTTTTCACATAGGAGTTACATCTATTTTTAAATGTAAAGAGTTATCACAATATTTTATAACAAAATTGTGTTTTGATTATATTTATGTTTTAACATTAAATAATTAAAAAATATATACATGTCTATGAACAAGGCTGGTGTTCAGCCAAAATGCATTGATTTTGATTCCTCAGCCAATGTTTGGAAATAAATACTTGTGAAGCAGCTACCTTGTTTCTTTTGGAGAGGAAAGTATGCATATATATATATATACACACACATATATACACATATACGTATATATTACCTGCTCTACAGGACCCGCTGTCAAAGCCTGAAGTGTTTGCTGTGGCTTGGCTGCAGTGCTGCAGCCAAGCCACAGCAAAGAGCTAAGTCCCGGGGGTGGGCACCCTGGGGGTGTGGGTGTCACCATTGGCTGTCTGTGGCTCCATGAGGGGGACCCTCCTCCAACATTGATAGCCCCAGGGAGGTGGTGGTCCCTGGGGCACGGGGGTCCCCATTTCTTTTTGTAAACATTTGCCCCGGAGGTGGTGGTCCCCAGGGCAGCGGGGGGCATGCACCCTCTCTGCTCCAAATAAAATTTTGCCCGGGGGGGGGGGGGTGGTCCCAGGGGCACGGGGGGCCATGCGGCCTCTGGCTCCAAATACGGTGTTGCCCTGGGGGGGGGGTGTTGGTCCCCGGGACAGTAGGTAGGGGGGCAGATGGCACCCCCCCACATATTACATTAAAGCCCTTGGAAGGTGGCGGTTCCCAGGGCAACGGGGGGCCACATGCCCCCTGCATCCAAAAAAATGAGCCCTGGGAAGGTGACGGGCTCCGTGGTGGTGGGAGACTGCGCTTCATTTAAAAAAAAAAAAAAATTACGAGCAGATTTGCCGATCCACTGCGTCTCTGCTCTTAAATCTAAAAAATGCTTTTTAGCCCTGGGACCCCACCCCCAAAGCTAAGGCGTCAGGGTGTCTGTACCCTGGCCCCTTTTGTTTTTTTTTTACTTTTATTTTGGGACTCAGTTGAAGCTGAGTCCCAAGATGGCTGCCAACTCTTCAACAGCTTCTGTTGTCGAAGTGTTATCAGCCAATCAGATCTCAGCACAAGAGCGTTAGGGGTCGCGAATCCTCCACGTCCCTAGATATACACATTTGTTTTCCCCTTAATTTCTCAAAAACTACTGAACAGAATTACACCAAAACAAAAAAAGCACTCTTTCTGGTCCAGGACCTACCTTCCTGCCAAATTTGGTGTAATTCCATGCAGTAGTTTTTGCGTTATCGCTGTTCAAAATTCCTATGGAAAAATTAATGGGGAAAACGTGTTTTGGGGCCTCCTTTTTTTCTCTGCCCTCCCTGGACGGATCACCCCAAAACTTTATAGCCAGCAGCCGATGGTACTGGCAAATCGTTTTGGAAAGTTTGGTGCAGGTTCGTCAAGCAGTGCCAAAGATATAGGCAAGTAAAAAAACACTTTTTGTATAGAAACGTGGTCCTACCTATAACTACCTAGTGGCAACCGCCACTAGATAATATATATATGTATATGTGTACAGTATATATACATATATATATATACATATATATATATATATATATATATATATATGTATATATATATATGTATATTATTATTTTTTTAAGCTGCCCTGCAGGGGTGGGGGCTCCCGAGGATGGAGTTTGTAGTGAGGACATTTATTAGGGGGCTTCATCCGCTTGCCTCCGCACTGCACAAAGGAACTATTCCAGGAATAAGGGACACAGAGGTGAGAAAGGGAGAAGAGAGGGGGAGTTACGACTCCTTCACTGTTCTGGATTCTCTACGCTACAGAGAAACGAAATATTTGAATGGCAGCATCTGACATATAATGAGAGTCTCTGAGACATGAAAGAAATTGAATTTTATTAAAATGCAGGTGACAATTTATATCATGTATGCCGAGCACCTGAAACAGTATATCATAAGGATATCTGTTGGTGTTATGACGCTATTTAAGCAGTATTTTATAATTGCACCACGGAACGGAGATTGTGGCAACTGTACAGGTGCATTATGGGAGCTGAAGTATTAACAAAATCACGCGACATTAGCAGATAAACAGCACCTGTGTGTAATGCAACTGCTCTCCTGTGAACAAGGAATTTCTGCCGAAACGTGCCAGGAAATAAGGATACAGCCACTTTATGACTAGATAAACGCATAATGTTTACCAGGACATTGGATTCAACATTTTCTGCTTTCTTTGGCTATTTCATCAGGATTCTCCGTCCCCGATTTTTGAAGCTGCCTTGCAGGGTTGAGGGGCCCGAGGATCGAGTTTGTAATAAGGATATATATATATGTATAATAATAAGGTGGAAATAATTTAATGTATTATAATTTATTACGGGGTTCTATTTTAAGTCCCTGCCTCCATTATTGTTAGAGAGGTTTTTTTTGGCAGTATCTTTTTGTAAAGTGCAAACCTGACCCAAAGGTATTGGAGCGCTTTACATGAGCACCAGTTACATTACACAGGGACACATTCTATTTTTTTGTAGGCACGGGGAGATTAAGGGCCTGGACGGGATGACCCGTCCGCCGAACTTCCGACGGGGAGCTTGCTGCCTTACTGGCTACCTCCCTACAAGGCCGGAAACCGCAGACTGTGAGCATTGTGAGGGTGCTGAGCAGGGGGGACCCCTGCACTGCCCATGCCTACTGCAAGGGCAATGCAGGCCCCCCGTGTCCCCCTGCACCTGTTCTCCACCAGCCTTTTCATGGCGGTGAATCCGCCATGAAAAGGCTCGCGGAGAATCAAGTCCTAATCAGCAGCTTGATGCTGACTTCAGCGCCGTCCTGGCTGATTCCGACCTCCGTCAGCCAGTCGAGATCTAAGATCACAGAGAAGATGGTGGCTGGCCGTTAACTTCGTAATGTGGCAGTCGGACTGCCCAACTGCAGTGGTCTGAAAGCCACCGCGAGTGTGGCTGTCTGAGGACTGCCACACTTGTAATCAGGCCCTTAGTGATTTGCCCAGAATCACAGGGTGTTGAGCGAACGCTGAGACTTGAGCCTGGTTCTCAACTTCTAAAGTTGGCAGCTCTAGCAGTTACACCACATCCTCTTCCCGAAGTATCACTGGTTGGCCACGCGTGGTTCTGGACTTACCACCGCTCCTCTTTGGCTGTAGTAACTTTTCACTCGTAAATTTAGCTGCACAGCGTGTTGGAGAGGGTGGAAGATGTAGGTCTACATGTCTGAGTAACTTTAAGTTTGGATTTCAGGATTAGCCCAAGTAATAAAGTTACTCACAATGTAAGAATACATTTACTACCAGTATATCTACACACATAGATTTACATCTTTTGAATTGGCCCCCAGTTTGTAGCACCTGCCTAATGATTATCATAGTAAACTTATGTGAATATATGAAAGGAATTAGATTATCTCTAAACTTAGAGACCAATCAAGTGCTAAGTTTATAAATATGTGAAAATGTGAACCGTTGTTAAACTAGGATGATAAAGTTGGCTGTGCAATATTTCATTTTATTCACTTCAGTAGTCTTGCACACATAAGTGTTCCAAAATCAATGAAGGTCAGTTTCTGCTAATAATTTGTAATGGGGTAACAGAAGGGGCACAGAAATAACACGTGAACTTCGTCCTCGACAGTTTTATAGGAAGAAATACAGATTGGAGAAAGAAGAAATACATATTGGAGAATGTCCAGCCGCAATTTCAGTGTAATGCTAGGTAAGGGCAGAAGGCCTCTCTATACACGAATAAGTTAACAAAATGTGCTCTCTACGTCTACCTGGATATTTCCAATGTCTTGCAAAACTTCACAACAAAGAGTTTAAAAGTACATTGAATATTTTTTTCTGTGGTCGAGCCCAATCGCTCACGTGATTGGGTGAAAGATCTACACTGATTTTTACAAAATGTCACACTGTTAGTTAACTGTTTGCACAGAGTCACGGCTCTTATGTTTACCTTTAACCAGGGCGACTGGAATTATGCAAAAGGGGAGGACCAAATTTTGAGGCAGGTTTTACTAAATTATGCGGCAAGAAAAGAAAACTATGCACTGTAATGCAGCACTTTTTATGGTATTCGTTTTTTGTCACTTTATCATTTATCAACACTGCCCAAAGGGCAAAGATTGAATCTCATTAGTACCAGTTTAGCACCCAGATGCAGCAATAAGCAACTGAAAGGTGACCAAGCAACTTTTACAATGTTCCTTCCACTATGTGGTAACAGGTGTAGCTGCGTTTTAGTAACTTTTGATCCATTTGAGCCACAAACAATTATTTAAATTAAAATCTGCAAGTTATACAGCAGATGATGGATTATGCAGCAAATCCATAATTAAGCAGAAAACGCTCAGGTGCACAGTCACTTTATCCAAAAAAGGGAGAGAGGGGGCCCCACGTAACCTCTCCACCCAGGGGGTCAGGGGACCGCGTCACAGTGATTAAGAAACATTTCTCGTCTTTTCTTCCTTCAACAGTGAATCAAACTGAGAACTCTGTTTCGTCCAAAAGCTCTGAGATTGAGAGCCACATTTTTAAACATTTCTATGAATTTGATGAAATAGTGGAAAGAGTGACCCGTCTTTGGGCAATAGAGAAGTAAGAAATACTCCCTGGATGAGGATACGATTCGATGATTATTAGTGAATTTTGATGCTTGTATGATTCATTACGGATGTCGACATGAAATGAATATGTGTTGGGAGAATATAAAATCGTCCTGAGGAAGGTGGTGAAAGGTTTGTGAAAGACCACCAAAACGCGTTGACGCAAGCTGGATTGCTGGACCCACTGGAACTGGCCAAGAATAGATGAGAAATTGGGTGCACAAATCAATTGGCCACCGTATACCTAAATTGGGACAGCAAGAGACGATAGACTAGGGAAGGGGTCTTGTGTTTTGTCCCCCATTTTCGTTAGGCCAGAGATTGTACAGAGGTCCCCGGTGGGGCCTGTTTGATTTTTTCAATGATTGTTTTTTATATTTTAATTGTGTATGAGATTATTTATTAAACATTATTTTTTTATATTCCTTTATTGAGATTGATCATTAGAGTGAATGAATGTTGGAGAAGAGGACTGAGTGTTGGTTAGCATGATATTACCCCCAGGGGGTTATTTTCCTTAAGCGCAGTCACTTAATTCCAGTGGCCCTGTCTTTAACAGGTAAATGTTTACATTCCTGATTTGTATGGGGATGATTTGCCTTACATAAAAGACACCTTTCACAACCAGTGGTAGAGGTCAGGTAAAGCTGGTCAAAGTCTCCAAGCCCCCCCGCCCCCCACCCTTCTTTCGTAGCACGGTTTCTACACTACTTGAAACTGATTGTATCCGTGTGGCACTGGTGGGAGGGTCATCCATGTCGCTCTGCGACCTTCCTCTCTTCCCGCAGATAGCGCCTAGAGTGCTTGCGCCTTCTTCCCAGGCACTCTATCATCTGTCTCATGGCCTCCAGCGCGTGTTGGCAGCGGTAGGAAGTCATCCACTTTTTTAGTGTAGTTCACAAGCTGCTGTCCCCGAGCACCCAGCGAGGATCATTCCTCTACGTGCTTCTTCGAGCAAGATGACAACTTGAGCAGGGTGGGGGTGGCAATCAGGGACATATTAAGGATTTTGGGGGGCTTAGGCCAAAGGTATTACTTGAGGCCCCTGTTCAGAACAGTTTTGAATTTATGATCCAGTTTCAGCTCTTTCATGCCCTCTTTGGCCAGGCCACTGAATGCACAGGCACACTGGGCCAAATTCTAAACGTGTCTTCATCTCATATTCAGGGATAGTGATGTGTGTTTTCAATATAGTAACACAACATAAGTTCACTAACATTAATGCAAATAATGCATGTGACACCCTCCCATTTCTCACATGTGAGGTCTTGTTTTGATCTAAAAGAAACATTTTTATGGATGTTGCATGAAACAAACACAACATTTCTCTGCAGAATATCTGAAATAGACTCCCACATGTCACCCACATTACAAATAAAGGAAATGATGTTTAAAACAATATGGTTAAGAATTGTTGAAGGTCATAAAGGCAAGACAGCAGAATCGAGCTGGCTCTATCAGCTACCCTCCCTCCCCCGAAAGGCTGGGGCCTTGGGACAGGGCCCACTTTGCCCATGGTGGTAGCACTGCACGGGTGAGAGAGATGAGCAAACAGCAGTGGGCACATTATTCCTCTCTTTGCTCAGCTAGATGTAGCTGGGTTTTGGCAATATTTGGTGGCCTCTATGTGCCACAAGCCACAGAAAGGTGGGAGGGAGATACAAGTTGCAGGTGGGGTCTGCAGGAGCAGCTTGGAGTTTTGTATCCTGTCTCCTGAATATTTGCACTAATAATGCCAGGATGTACATTTACTTTAAATTAAGGAAAACTCCATTTAAAATTAAATATGTAGAGTGGTAACAAGGACAGACTGAAGGAGAAAGAAGAGTGGGTTTATTGATGAAAAAAGTGCGGAACTCCTATGTCCAGTTTCTTAATGTGCAGGCTTGCAGCTTCAAACAAGCATTGGCAGAGCCAACACGGCTGGCCTCTGCATACCTAAATTTTTTATTTACTTTTATTTTTTTAACAAACGTAGGCAATTGGCATTAAGGACATGATTTAAATATTGGTGGATGAGTTACTGCATCACAACGGTGATGAATATCCCTCCCGCCGAAATATAAATCCCATAGGATATAATGGGATTTAGATTTTGGCGGATGGGAAATCCGTCACTGATGTGATGGAGTAACTCGTCCGCCAATTTCTAAATCAGGCCCTAAGTGTGTAACACTAATAAAAAGTAAACATGCTGCCATCTAAAGATGACACTTTACAAAATAAAGTGGGTGGCTCTGCTGTCTCATACCTAGGTTGTAGTGGGAGGAACCAAAATATGAATGACACTTGAGCGGACCAGTGGATGAAGAGGACTGACTGTAAGCCCCTCTGTCTATCGATGTATGTATTTTTATTTCGATTTTTTAACAGCCAAAGGTGTTTCAAGGCCAAACCCAAAAATGTCAGATTTTTCTTTTAGTAGAAAAACAAGCTGTAAAACGTCCCCACTCTGGTTTTCTGCGTGGATTTCATGGTGGCTCTGACTCTGCCGGGGATGACCCCAGGGGATCCTACTTGATGTTCACTCTTTCAGATCCCTCTTCTCTGGAACCTTTGTGCCTTTCTTTAGACCTGCCTATGCCACCCCATGCCCGCCCAAGGAAGGGGGGTGGGTGCCCTGCCCTCTCTTTATCCCCCGTGTGCAGCCCAGCTCTGTACCCCTCCACCCCATGCCCGCCCAAGGAAGGGTGGTAGGTGTCCTGCCCTCTCTTTATCTCCTGTGTGCAGCCCAGCTCCGTACCCCCTCCACCCCATGCCCGCCCAAGGAAGGGTGGTAGGTGTCCTGCCCTCTCTTTATCCCCTGTGTGCAGCCCAGCTCTGTACCCCTCCACCCCATGCCCACCCAAGGAAGGGTGGTAGATGTCCTGCCCTCTCTGTATCCCCTGTGTGCGGCCCAGCTCAGTTCCCCCTCCACCCCATTCCCACACAAGGAAGGGTGGTAGGTGTCCTGCCCTCTCTTTATCTCCTGTGTGCAGCCCAGCTCTGTACCCCTTCACCCCATGCCCACACAAGGAAGGGTGGTAGGTGTCCTGCCCTCTCTTTATCTCCTGTGTGCAGCCCAGCTCTGTACCCCTCCACCCCATGCCCGTCATTTCAACCAACGCCTCTGCCACCTTTTCCACTCCTCAAGGCACACTGCCCCATCTTTACCCATCATGGTGGCCTGCAAGTGGGCACCATGGTGCAGAGACACCAGGGGCATCATTTAAGGGTTGTCAGGGGTAGGCAGGGGTGTGGAATTTATTAAAATATCTACTTGTCCAGGGGACAGGTTGCTTCTCAGATCTACTTGTCCTGTAAAAAGATCTACTTGTCCCTTTGGTGCCATGTAGTGTGGCGACAAATTATGGCAGCAATCTCATTATGTAAGAGCTCTGATAATAGCCTCTCTGATTATGCCAGGGCTACTACCATAGTAGGGCTTGAATACTTGCAGTTTCAATCCCTACTGTAGCAATTTCCTTATTTTGCCACCTTTCTGCAGATCTGCATACTGGGGCTGGAGGAAGCAGTAAGCAATAGTTCCAGGGCTGTAATGCCCTTGAGTCTGCAAACCTACTAATCTGCATGTTTTAAAGATTTTCACCAGCTTCTCTCTAATATTTTCCCATAATAAGAAAGGTTGGACATTTACTCCTGACAATGGCAGAATTAGAACTTCTTCCAGGGTTGGGAAGAAAGTGGCTGGAGGGAAAATGAACTTGCAAATGCTCAATAGATTTTCACATGAGAAAATCTACACATGCGTATTTACCCACGCTAAAATACGCTAAAATACAGTTCACAAATATTTTATAGGGGTAAGACATATACCATGGGTGCACTTTTGTGACTTTCTTTAAGAATTTGGGGCCACATGTAGGTAGATTCAGATTTTCGACCCGCAAATTGCGAATCAGAGCGACTCGCAATTTGCGAGTCGCAAATACGAATGTAGGATGGTGTCCCTGACACCATCTGTGATTTGCAAGGGCTTCGAAAATGCCCACCTCATGAATAATCATGAGGTGGGTCGCAATTTGCGCCCCCCTTGCGAATGGCGGCCCTTGCAGGGATGGTGGCCTGCTGGAGACAGCAGACCACCATGTCTGTGACTGCTTTTCAATAAAGCAGTTTTTTGGTTTTTTTTGTAATGCAGCCCGTTTTCCTTAAAGGAAAACGAGATGCATTACAAAAACGAAAAATGAAACGTTTTCGTTTCATTTTTTCAGAGCAGGCAGTGGTCCTGGGGACCACTGCCTGCTCTGAATTTTTTTTTACAGTGACATTCACAACGGGGAAGGGGTCCCATAGGGACCCCTTCCCTTTTGCGAAAGTGTTAGCACCCATTTGAAATGGGTGCAAACTGCGATTGGTTTGCGCCCGCGTTCACAAAACAATCCTACATTGCACTGCGAGTCGCAATTAGGAAGGGAACACCCCTTCCTAATTGCGAGTCGCAAACCTGTTTTGCGATTCGGTAACCAGGTTACCGAATCGCAAAACTGGGTTTGTGCATCGCAATGTGCTTTTTGCACGTTGCATACAGCGAAAGTCGCTGTTTGTGACATGCAAAAAGCTACCTACATGTGGGTCTTGGTCCCTAATTAGGTCTGGTGTTAACAAAGACATTTTGTTTTTATTAAACTTCTATTTCTCTCTCTTTCGGCTGGCTTTACTGTGAGTGATCGCATTCTTCTCTTCCACAAGGAGCATATTGGCACACAAAGTAGTTTTGTTTAGTGTCAAGAACTACAGTGGCAATCAGTGACGTAACGAAACTGGAGGGTGCCCCTTTGCAAAGAACATGGAGGAGCCCCCTCTCCAGACTCACTCAGGGCAGGTGCTATGCTGAAGGGGGCCCCTGGAGGGCGGCTGTGGGGCCTTTGTTATGCCACTGGTGGCAACGTGTGCTTTTAGAGTTCAAAAACCTTTTTTTTTTTTTTGCCAGTGTTTGTTACAATGTTGAGGGCCTGGTAGATCCCAAAACAATAAAGTGTTACAAAAGCCATGTCAAAACAAGACACGCATTGATGAAACTAAAAGGCTTATAAAAATATGTCAGATCAGTTGGCTCTGTCAGTGTTTGTTTATTTTCATGCTTCCCATAATCGTGTTGAAAATGGTCACACTGATTTCCCATTAGAAATATTTTTGGGAAATACTAGCATGCATCTACACATTTTACTAAATGGCACTTCATTTGCATCTAATCAGAGAGCATTCTGGGAGCATTATACTTAGCCTCATAGCCTAAACTTTTCAAACATGTGTATACACTTTTTTTTTTTTGTACTGGAACCAACGTCAGTAGTGAAGCCTGACCTTAAAACATTTATTTACAGCACTCACCCTAATAATGAAGACTTTCAAATAATGAACCATAAATACAAGTTGAACAGCATTATCTTTTGGAAACACATTACCTCAACTGCAGAGAGTTCCACTCTCTGTAAACAGGCAGCCAAAGGGTTTGGGCTGCAGAGGGTTGGGCCTACTTGTCCCAAGGACAAAGTAAACATAAAAACTTGTGATAGGAATTCCACATCCCTGGTAGCCTTCATAAAATTATTACTCAAATAAAAAAAAAATAGGAAATGTTTGCACCTGTTCACTTAGCCCCAAGACTAAAAAAACTCCCACAAAACATAAACATTCATTATTCCTGGCTCAAAGGAAATGCAAGCACCTGCTAATCTGTGTTCTTAACATAAAGCTATTAGCGTCACTCTTTTTAAATATATTCAAAGACACCAAATTAACCCTGTAATTCCGATCTCACACATCAGTCTAAGCTGACTTTTTAAAGGGCACCTTCCAGCCCCCCACACACAGCAATTCTCTTAAGTAAATATCAAATTAATCATCTGTGTACCACAAATGGTGGAGCTGGTCTGGGGGGTGCTGTACGTGGCCCTTTGAGGCTGTAGCCGGACATCTGACATGCTCCTTGTGTGTGTTTGTGGGTGAGCCTGGGCATGTGCAGCTCTGCTTGTGCGTGCTATGTGTGATCCTGGGCATTTGAGGGCACGATGAGGCCAGGAAGGAACCGTTTGGGTGTTTGCAGCCGTACTCAGTATATGATGGATGTGTCTGGACACAACACGGTTTGGGGTGGTTAAGGCTGTGATCGGCACTTGAGGATGTACTTTGTTAAATGATGCCTGAACCTGGGTGTGTCGCTGGTACAGCCCTGGCATGTTATGCTTGTGTGTATAAACCCCTTCCTGCACAAAAACGATCCAGAGAGACATTTTCCTTTTTCTACAGAACATTTGCAGAATGCAGCACACATAGAAAAAGGCAAAACCAGGAGAAATAAAGGTATTTCTTCTCATTGTGCCTCCCTTACTGGGGAGATGACGGCTTTTGACACAGGTTTGCAAAACCTTGTAAATCTGGGAAAGTGTCAAATGCCATGGGTCTTACGTGTCACCGTAACGCCTCTGGCACTCCTCCCTATCTTCAGGGTGAGGCAACGAAGTGACGTGCTGTGTTGCCTCAGTCCATATTTACAGGGCCATGAAAAGCCACACAGGAAAGCTTTATGTGGCATTGTAGATATGGCCCTGCAGTGTGTGCCACCGGACCATCACTAAAAGTGACGTTGCAGCGGTGCAGAGGGGCTAGAAATAAGCCCCCAGGTATCTAGCCCGTTCTTATCAGGGCATCGTCATAGTTTTTTCATGGGTAGTCGCATACACCTTTATGCCTTTAGTGTATTTGCTATTAAACTGGCATTTACTGTTGTTTGATTTACTCCAATAGTGGTACTTTCTCTGGTGCCGGCAGGAGTAGAGGTGATCCAGGCAATCCATCAAAAGATTATTTAGAAAAGTCAAGGCTTAAAAACACAGCCTGTAAAATCTTTCAAAGAAAGAATAAGTAATAATCAAAACAGTTAATTAAAAATGCAGTCCATCAGGGCAGCAGACACGAAGGAACTAGAAATTCGTTGCTCAAGCCCCCCCATCTCATCCCTTACCTTAATTACAGCGCATATAAATTTATACACCACAATCGAGGCATGAATTGAACTCAACAGCAGCAGATTTAAAAAAAACAGGCTGCATGTTCTATAACTTAAGGAAATTAGTTCTCCTAGGGGGTGGCATAAATCGTACAGAAAAAGAAATAAGCATTTGCAATGCAATGGGTCTTGCGTGTGCACAAGTTAAAGTTATTAGCGTTGTAAACTCCTAACTGGAGTTTTCTTGCCACATAAACTGAAAAGTAAAACAGTTTCACATAAGCGAACCGACAGCCGCCATGAGCGCAAAGCAGACACACAAAAGGAAACAGAAGTTCGCTCGCAGTGAAACATATCGGCAAAAGTGCAATTATCCATGTAACCGGCAAAAGTGCAATTATCCATGTAACCGGCAGAAGTGCAAATATCCATATCACCATCAAATATAGCACCATACCTGGCACTGCATTACCGCCAACCTCTTACCACAGCCGCATATCTGGCGTTTTACTATACCTCAAACGCAAACATCCCGATACCTGGCACTGCAGTACCTTTAGCCTTTAAGCACAGCCACACATATGGCGTTTTACTATACCTCAAACGCAAACACCCCGATAACTGGCACTGCAGTACCATAGCCTCTAAGCACAGCCGCATATATGGCGTTTTACTTTGCCTCAAACGCAAACAGCTCAATACCTGGCACTGAAGTACCTTCAGCCTTTAAACACAGCCCCAACATCTGACATCCCCAGCCTTATTCCCAAAACCTGGCTGCAAACATGGCACCCTCTCACTGGCCATCCCCGCATGGAGCTTCATCCCTGGCACCCGACCACCAAACGTTGCCAGGCGCCCTGCCAATCTCAAGACTGCAATGCAGACCCTTGCCTGGCATCACTCAGGGGCACATTCATTGTTTATGTAGATTGTGAATGGAGACCCTGAGAGCTACACACACAAGTTATTTCTTTGTGCATGTGTCATTAAGAGCCATTCCTCACTCTTATCTGAGCATTACCACAGAAATTCAGCACTTAACCATCCAAGAAAATCTCTCATATTGAAGTCTGGCCGAGACACTGTTAAAGTTATGTAACTAGACTAATAAAAAAAATAAACTTATATATATATATATATATATAAATATATAATTACAATATATATTATATATGTAAAAGTTATATATATATATATATATATATATATATATATACATGCACACACAGCGGGTCTGTCTGCAGGGCCAATGCAATTATGCGGCAACGGAGGGCCAAATTATGTGGCAGGGTTGAGTACATTATGCAGCAAGAAAAGGCAAATTATGCAGCATAATGCAGCACATTTTATGATAGCATTGTGTGATTATTTTGTCATTTTTACACTTATTAACACTGTTTGGGCAGTAATTACACCTCATTTGGTCCCGTTTAATGCTCAAATATAGCACTAAGCAACCAGGAAGGTGACCTGTCAAGATTTGGAAAGGGCCTTCAACTGTGCAGAAACACGTGTTGCTGCGCTTTTAGACAGTTTTGAACTGTTGAGCTATTTTGGTTAAAATCTGCAGATTATTCAGCAGATGATGGATTATGTGGCAAATGTGGCAAATCTATAATTATGCAGGAAAATACCACAGCCGCACAATCGCATAATTCCAGTGACCTTGGCTGTCAGATAGCCCTCAACATCCTGCGGTCTGTTCACATGTCGTTTACATCTTACGTCTTCCTACTACAGCACACAGCATGGGACGTAGGGTCAGTCAGCCCTTGTCATCCCCGGGCGTTCTCGCAATAATCACTTCTGTCATTTATACGCTTCTGTGCACCCCAGAAGTAGCTGCATATGCAAAGCATTCCCCTAAAGTTAGTTTCTAGTCAACTGAACATATTCACCACTTTTAGTACAGGGTGCCTAGATTAATTAGATTTCTACGTTTCTTTGCGCCTCTGAGATGGCTGCATGTGCAGTCAGGGTTGACTCGTGCGACCAGTGCAGCAGCACCCGGTGCTGAGTGCCTGGGAGGTGAGGGGGTGCTGTGTTTAGAAATAACATATGGGTTTAAAAGCACCAGCTGCACATTTCCTTTTGTGTTCAGCAGTGTTCAGGCAACAATAAAAATGTCAACATAACTCTGGTGATTAATGTTCCTGCTGGATAGAGATACAGAGTTTTGTCTAGTGGCAGTCTTGACTCATCGTAAGGTAGCGCAGAGGGTTACTGTGTCTGCTGCAAAGAATGTATACCATGCAGATCACAGAAGTGTATTTTATGTGGATAGATCAGTGGGTTGCTGCTTCGGTCAAAGAGATCCTTTTGTTACTTGCAGTTCATACATTACATTAGAACATTAAAATGTTGGGGGCTCCATTGCAGACAATGGAGTGCTCGGGCTTTTACTCGCCCGGAGCGTCAACATTCCAATTTTCTTTGTTCACAGCATAAACTGTGAACAAAGCCTCACAGAGGATTTTAATCCCCTCGGGTTTCGTGAGGAATTTGTTTTATTTGATAGAACATTCTGCCCTCTAGCGGCAGAATGTTCTAGTAGCCTTAGAACCCGCCGTAGCGGGCTCTACCGGCCATTAAAGGCCATTTCCCTTTTTAAAGGCCCACGCCTTCGGCGCGGGCCTTTAACGCGGGAGCGGGCCTTTAAGGGCCGGTAGAGCCCGCTACGGCGGTTTCTAAGGCTGTAATCGTAATCTAGAACCGTGAGCTATGAACTGTCTTCCAAGAGCGTTACGTTATGTTTTTCTGCAGTCTTTCATTTTGCTACTGTTGCTAGAAATGGTTAGTTTGGGTAGAAACAGTGCTTTAAATGGAAAAATAGAAGTGCAGATACTCTGTAATAGAGTACCTGCTTGTTTCTGAGAAGAGCAACGCCAACCACTGTAGTACATTTTAAATCCCGAGTTTGTGGTTCTCCAGAGCAGCGCCCCCCTTCAGGTCAGCGCCCAGGGCGGCCGCACAGGTCGCGCCGCCCTGAAGCCCGCCCTGCTCACAGGGATTGTGTTTTTCCACTGTTATCCCGGACTCTACAACTGTTGTGTCATCCTGTGCAACCAAAAACCGTAAAGGGAATCTAACATCCCGAAATAGGCCCCTGGAAAGCACACAAGGCAGCCTTTCAGGGGCCCTCTTAAGCCACAAATGACTCATAAAATACTGTATGTGAAGCTTCGAATAGGGGTCTTGCCCTAGGCGACTTTCAATGCCCAGTGGGTGGAAGCCAGCTGCTCTCAAAATATTGTTTTTATTGTAAAGAAACCGCTGAGACAGGCGGGCACTGTCAACTGTTTTGCCCTCTTTGTTTCAAAATTAGGACGGAATGGTGTAGCCAGTGTTGGAGAATGATTCCTGAAATTACAGCTTTTGTGCCCGTTCTTAATTACTGCAGTTGACCTTAACTGGCACATCTGTAGCGCTATTTTAGTGAATCGAATATATTTATGTTTTGTGGGTAACTTTCCTGAAATAAACTTCTATAAATTGAATGATAGCCAAAAGTAATTCAGTCTGTGGTGTGCACTATACGAGCCATCAATATGATCCAATTCTATGGGACATAGATCTCTTTACATCCTGTGAACTGAATGACTTCTGCTCCCAACTTGTCAGTCAAGGAAATGTGGGCGCAAAGAGGTAAACCGATGTGCCCAAGAATAAACCTTTTCGTCAAGCGGGGGGTGAGCTGGGACTTCAGTCCTTATTTCGAGGTTCTGCGCACATATAGTTATGCCCTTCTACCAATCGTCTCCGACTATTACTTATAAAGTTAGGCTATAAGTGGTATGCGTATGTGTTTGGAAAATAATCAGGGCCAGGTGTTAGGATTCATTACGTAGGCCTCATGCATCACCTGGGGCTGATTACAATATATATATATTTTTTGCTCAGGTTTTTGACCAGCATATACAAGAATGGATTCTCTGCAGCCTCGGTAAGAAATGACAAGGGCAAAACTCAGGAATGTCTAGGGTTTGCGTTTCAGGACTGAGGGCAGAGATGAGCCACAGAGACTTCCGGGAGACACAGGGTTTGCTGGACAAAACTGCACGAGAAATACAGCGATTATTTCTAGGCAGAACGAGGGAAATAGATTTTCTAACAGAACCCAGGTTTCCTAGGTCCAAATGTGAGTTTATTCAGTTACAAAAGCAGGACTGCAAGTCAGTGAACGCAAATACAACAAGCATTTGCAATGCAACGGGTCTGGCGTTTGCTCATGTTAGAGCTGATAGCGTTGTAAACTCCTAACCCGACTTTTCACCTATCGGCAAAAGTGCATTTATGTATGTAACACGAAAAACTGCAATTAACTATGTAAAGCTCTCGACTTCTGCCAAGCGAAATCGCGCTAGGAAAATAGAGAAAAAGTAGTCCACGAGCCGGACAGAAAACAGTGAGCCTCGCATGTTTTCTGTACTTGGTCGCTGCGCGCGAGGAGGGATAGCCACCGGAAAAAGAAGGACGTATGCATGACTTCGACTAATGAAAGCAAGCAGATTTTATTATGCAAGCCCACGAACCAATGAAAAACACTGACGTGACGTCGACAGGGCTCCGAGCCCTTTTCTAAACCCTAAAGCGTCTCGCTGCGATACGCATGCGCGAGCGCATGCAACGCAGGCTCGACCCTAAAAAGCCTGCTCTGGATGAGAAACTCATGTATGGAACTGGGGAACCTGAAAGCTATGGGTCTACCTGGAGATACATGTACCTGAACAAAGGCAGAATGCTGATCACTGGAAGTGTGTAGCTTCGTCAATGAGATTTGTGTGTGTGATGGCATCTTGTTAAAACACATTATCCGAGAAGCAGGGCACGGGGACATTAAGGGTAAGTGGAAGGAGAGAAGGGTGAATAGCTAGGGGCACTAAAAAACATTTTTCAAACTAATCAACATTTTTTAAGGCCTTCAAAACAGAGACACAGAGAGTGTGTTTGTGTGTGATCTTGTTCAGTGTGGGCATGCAAAAATCCCTGGTGAGATCCAACGGACGCTTCATGGTAGCCCTTTAACCCAACTACTTACTACAGATTACATTTTTCAGAGGGGTGTAACATCCCTAACTCGCCCCCCCCGAAGCTACTCGCCCCGATTAATTGCACAAGGTTTAAACATTGCACAATGGTCCCTGTATTGTACTACCCTCTGCAGATCATGTCTGCTCTGGAAATGCGACTCCGCCGTCCTCTTTGAACCTTTGACGTGTTTCTATTGAGGACAACCGGTTGTAAACAGAGGACGTGCGTTGTGACACCCCTGGAGTGCGATCGCCAGGATAAGGCTTTACATTTGTTTAAAAAAACTTTACACTTCAGGTGATGGTATTCACGCTGAAACACCTAAATATAAATACACGTACACACACAGAATCCTGGAAAAGCCTCTTTCCTGGAAGGACGGTGTAATAAAACAAGCATTGTCAAAGCCAATGCGCTTGTTTTGTCGTATGATGAATGCACAGAGATGCATGTACCACAGAGAGAAACAGTCACATGGAGGAAAACACCTGCGGACAGCAGGCACCCAGAGGCAATATATGTGCATCACATGTGCACACAGAGCATCATGGATACAGGCAGAAGGTCAACAGGCATACGAAAACATAGAAGCATCCACAACACCTTTACATGATCAGCACATTGAAGGACACATGCAAACAAACATACAGCCATGGAGCGCATGTACTTTGCCATATATGTACATACCAATCAATGGATGAATGAATGAGTGGGTAGTTTAAGAAATACATAGAGGAATAGGTTTGAGTTTATACATCGAAAGACTGATGGAATGAATGATTTATTGAATATTTTTATATAGTGCATAAAAGGCGGGAGTGTCAAGGCACTTTAAAAGAAAGAGTTTCAGGTTATGCTTTATGCCAGGGCAAATTTTCATTATATAAGCACAAACCTGTGTAATGTTAGTAATTTCGCATTACAATTGTTATGCAAAGTTCCTGAATTTATGCTATTACCCTGCGTTGTGTAAGTATATACCATTTGCTGCCAGAAAAGGTAGGGCAAGTGCGCAGAAACAGCGCAAACGACCAGAACGCCAGGGCTGCTCCCTGCAGCGTTTGTGCTTTTTGTGCTTTTTTAGCAAGCAATCTCAAGTGAAAAGTGGATGTAAGGAGGCAATTTCATGCTAAAATGTATAACTAAATATTATGTAATTTCAAATTTTTTAAGAAATTTCACTTAATTACGCAAACTCAAATTACCCAACCGTTGCACACCCTACTATATATGAGCATAGATAATGCCATACATGAAGGAAAAGACAAGGTAACAGGCATAAGTATAGGAAAAGTAGTAAACCTAAAGCTAATAAGCTGAAAAGTACTGAGGAAAAAAGACCTTGAAAGGACAAGGCTTATATACAAATATATATAGTTATGGTTCGTACTAGAGTGCAGTCTTGTGATGGTGAGCACACATAGGTTTTTGTGGAAACCTATGTTCAGTGGAGAGTGCAAATTACAACCATAAGAAGGGAAAATATCAAGTTAGTTGTAGAACCCCGGATGCAAGACAAGATAAAAAATAAGAGACAGTAAGGAAGAAAGTTGTGGTGTTTAAGGTGTCCATAACCACGTAGAAACAATTTGTCAAGACACAGTTTATTGGCCGTAGTCTATCTCACACAGTCCAACAACAACTGACAAACTTAGAATGTCCTCTAATCATTGTGCTCTCTACATTCCAAGTGTCATGGAGATGGAATGATTACCATGGAATGTAGATAGCAGATTACATCACCACAACATCTTCCCCCTTCATATAAACAAAATGTCTGGTATCATTCTCTTTTTTTGTTTTTTTCTTGAAACCTTCCTACTCGGCGTTGTATGACCTTATCTAGCAACTTCATTCGCTCAGATTTCTGCTGATATTCCCTCATCCACACAGGACATAGTAATGATGCTGGAGGTCTCTCCCTCAGCACTTCAAAAGGAGAAAATTCTGTTCCAGAATTTGGACTTGATAGATGAGACCAAAGCATGCTTTTTACTGCTTCCTGACCATCTATTTTATTTTGTACTGCCCATTGTATACATTCTACTAG
Source organism: Pleurodeles waltl (assembly GCF_031143425.1). Lineage (NCBI taxonomy): Eukaryota > Metazoa > Chordata > Amphibia > Caudata > Salamandridae > Pleurodeles > Pleurodeles waltl. The sequence continues at coordinate 984,404,711 of NC_090450.1, forward strand.
TGTGCGATTCATTTTTTCAACTAACTCATTGGCTTGGGGGTGGTACAACACTATGCGTTTGTTTTCAATAACGTTGTCTTGCACAAACTCCCTCATTTTTCTTAAAATAAATTGCACCCCATTGTCTGAGGCAATTTCATTTGGAGCACCTTCTTTCAAAACAATTTTTTTTAAAGAACTTTATAACTGCATATATGTTGAGCTCTTCCATGAAATCTACTTCCTACAATTTACTGTAGTAATCCACTGCAACAATGGCAAATCTTGATCTACGAGGTAACGTGTTAAATGGGCCTATAAAATCTAGAGCTAATTTTGACCATGGACCCTCAGGTAAACTACACGGTTGTAAGGGCAACATTTCTGTTTTCAATTCTTTGTCTCTATTAGTGCTTAACACACATTCTTTTACTCTCATGGTAATTTCTGTGTCCATGCTGGGCCACCAGTAGCTCTTTCCAATTTTCTTTTTCGTAATAGTTTGTCCAAGGTGCTCTCCATGACCACGCAAACTTATTTTGTTTATTAATCCACTAGGAGGAACAAATTACTCACCTCTCATTAACGTACCATTTTTTCTACCGATAACTCATCTGCTACCTTGATGTATGCGTGAATGTTTACAGGCAATGTTCTTTCCTTGGGCCACCCCTCTCTAACATATTTCAGCACAAGTTTAAGATCCTCATCTTCTGAAATTCTAGCATTCCATTCATCTTCAGAAAACGTATTTCCTTGGCAAATATCTCTGGACACTCTTCATCCTCTTCTTCCCAACAGAAGCATCATTCTCCACAATTGATCAGAGAGCATGATAAATAATCTGCTCTGATATTTTTCCCACCTGGTTTATATTCAGTATTAAAGTTGTATTGCAAGAGATGGGAGCTCAGCCTAGCTAACTTTGGTGTATGGTCTTTGATGACTATACTACTATGTATATTCACCAATGTTTATTGATCAGTTTTAATAGTGAACTTTCTCCAGCATATAACACATTTAAAGCGTTCCCCCACCCAACAACAGGCTAACAAATCCTTTTCTATAACCAAAAACATTTTTTTATTTTCCTTCAATGACCATGAAGCAAAACCTATTGTTACTTCACTTCCGACTCTGTTTTTTGAGTTAACATAGCCCCTAGACCTTCATAACTTGCATCACAGTTATGATGCATTCTTTTGTAGGATCAAATGGTGCTACAACTCCAGGTGACACAATGTCATTTTTAAGTCTAACAAATTATTGACGGCATGCGTCATCCCACACAAATGTTTTTCTTTTCTTTAGACGTTCTCTCAAACATGTGGTTTTGGTTTAAACCTTTTTTACAAATTTACTATAGAATTCACAAAGTCCAAGGAATGCTGCTATTTGTTCTTTACATTTAGGTTCAGGAGCTTGCCTAATTGCTTTAATGAACCCTGGTCTTGGTCCCACCCCTTTTTCGGAGATGACATGTCCCTGGCCAAAAGGCATCCTTTTGAATTGAAATGTTCCAATAGGTGATACAAATGCAGTGAAATGTCTGGAAGATTCATCTAATTCGATTTGTTGATGCGCAGATGCCAAATTTATTTTACTAAACACTTTGGCACCTGCAAATGTTGTAATAATGTCATCAATGTGTGACAACAGGTCTGAGCCTACCCATATCACTTTGTTTAGACTTCTCAAGTCCACACAAACACTCATTTGGCCATTTTTTGTCTTGCAATCACCAAAGGGGATAACCATAACGATGACTCGACTGGCTCTATGACCCCATCGTCACACATTTTGTTTTAGTATTTCTGCCATATCTTCACGTACACTGAAAGACACATTTCTATACTTGTGTTTAATATGTGTGACTCCACTTTGAACTTTACTCGTGTTTAAATCCAGTGATCTTTCCCAATTTTTCACTGAATACTTCTTTAAACTGACTCGTCCAGTAGTTCTTTACACTCTGTTCACCAGACCCATGGCTATCAGTAACCAAGGAAACTTGCACTTTTCTCCCTGGCCTTAACATCATATCAAATAATCCCATATGATACCATCCTAAGAGGGTCAACCCTTTCCTGGCTACATATACTGTTCCTAAAATTACTCTATCCTTAAATTTCAAGTGACATTCAAAACATCCCACTAGTTCTATCTTCCGTCCATCATATGTCACAGGATTTCTATTGGGTGGAAGTAATTTTCTTCCATCGCATGTTTGATGGAATGTTTCCTCACTGATCATAGTTATTCTGGCACCTGAGTCAATCAACAGATTCAACACCTTATCATCAGCCATGATGTTCTCATATAGATCAACTCAGGCACATTCTCCATCCCGTAAAAGTAGGGTTAAATCCCTTTAAAAATTTAGTTCATCCTCTAAGTCTTGACTAAACTCATTATCTGGTACATAATTCACTTGGTCTTTATTCTTATCAGATTGACAGACTTTGGCAAAATGTCCCAATTTGTTACAGAGTCTACACTTTACCTTCTGTGCCAGACAAGGATGACCATATGGCCCATGTTTAGGGTATCTAACCTGAAACATATGTTTTTCTGACTGAATAAATTCCCTTTTTTTGTTAAATTTCATATTCTGCCCTTTTAAATTAGATGAGAAACTTTCTTTCACTGCAGACACACCACTTTGTTCTCTCTGCATCAATTCTTTGCACGACTTACGTGATAATACAACAGTGTACGACAATTTGACCCCGAATAAGTTGTGATGTGAAACCCTCAAACTCACATTCTGCTGCAAGGGGGCACAAAGTAGCCACATGGCTATCAATTGACTCATCTTGCCGTTGTTCCCTTGTAAAAATGTATGTCTATTGACAATTAAACTAGGTTGCACATCTAACTGTTTGCATATCTTTTTCACCGCTAACTGATACTTATCAATGTCTTCATCACCCTCAAGTACATCATACACAGACTGGCCTTCAAAACCTAAATTGTGTTCTAACCCATATCTTTTACGCTCAGGGCAATACCTGTTCCCACCTATAGCGCCCACATATTTTCTAAATGCTCTGTACCAATTCCGCTAAGGGATGGGCGGCTCTCCCGGTGTCTGAAAAAAAGGCGGTGGCACGCCAACGCTCTGCATATTGACAAATAGATTGCCTACCAGTATATTATGCAATAGGTGTCAAACTGCATGTAATGCGCACAATAAACTCTGAAAACATACTTTTGTATTATCAGCTGCCAACCCTGAGAACCAATTATTTCATTAGTAGAAAAACAAATTAGAATTTAGCTGTAAATGTTGTATAAATGAGTACAAGGACAATGTGTGGGTTATCACAGAACGTTCTTCATTTGACACGCTTCAGAAAGTGTGTGCGCATCACAGCCTGTTGTTGCTGGCTGTAATACAATGCTGACCATGAATGATCAGATGAGTAGATGCCAGAGTATCACTTTTTTTAAATAGGCGCTGTAATAGATGTGCATGTCACAGAGTGTTTAATTATTTTTCTTTTGAGCGGTTTCCTTTATTGTTAAGACATGCATTCAATTCTTGTGTGCTCATGACAGTTTTTTTCCTTTCAAACGTGCCGATTGCTGACTTTATGTGTGTGTATCTGCATCACAGTAACTGTAGGGTGACCAGACGTCCAGGATTTACCCGGAGAGTCCTGGTTTTTAGAGGACTGTTCTCTTAATTTTAAATAAATGTTTCGGTTTTTGGGACAAAGGTCTGATCAATAAATAAATGTCCAGGTTTTTGGGACAAAGGTCAGATCATCTAGCAAAGCATAAGTTAGCCTACAAAGTATGAAATAATTAAAGTAATTTATCTGTTACTGGGCAACACACCCTGTCTGCTCCCAGATGTGGGGAGCAGAGCGAGGTGGGTGGGTTGGGGGTACAGGGTGGGATGTTAAGCCATAGCTAATTTTATATATATAGTCTTGTAAAGGTATGTATATATATATATTTTTTTTTTATATATATATGTATATAAAAAAATAAATATATATATATGTATATACACACACACACACGTATAGGCACACATTCACAAAGGTACACAAAAAAGGGACACGCCAGACAGTGGCGTAGCGTGGGTTGTCAGCACCCGGGGCAAGGCAAGTAATTTGCGCCCCCTAACCCGGGGCAAGGCAAGTAATTTGCGCCCCCTAACCCGTGGATTTAGTCTCTTCCAAGATGTTGCGGCCGGTGCGGCCGGCCCCCCCTGCACCCCCCACGCTACGCCACTGACGCCAGATATAAAAGTGAGAGTAAAATCTTTAGTCCTTCTTTTATGTCTGATCTGTCCCGGTTTTTGGTCCTCAAAATCTGGTCACCCTATCACAGTATACTGACATCCACTATTAACTATGTGTCCGTGCATCACAGTATTTCAAGAGTAGATGTGATGTGCATGCGTTGCTATCATTGACTATGTGCATTGATGCGCTATTTTACCTCCTATTTTTCTTACCATGAATGTCAAATGCACAGACTAGTCTTGTAGTTTGAATGCGCATTGAACGTGAACAACGTAGCGTATCCTGCACGTGGCGTCTGCATTCTGTGAACAGCACAAATGTGTAGCGCGTCGCGAGGAACAGGCCCCTGTGTACATGGTAACAGTGCTTGAAATGGAAAAATAGAAGTGCAGGTACTCTGTACCAGAGTACCTCCTCATTTTTGAGAAGTGCCAGTACTCTTCAGTATAAAGTATTATGTTTTTCTTGAGAAGTGGAGGTACTCTCCCCCTCAAAATAAAAAAGTGCTGGTACTCCGTACCCGACAGTACCGGCCCATTTAAAGCACTGCACGGTAAGCTTCCAGTTAGAACTGGAGGCGCGCAGACAACCCCGGAGCGTGACAGAGGCTCGCGGCATGACAAAAGATGCGTGCTGGCCTTCAGACAAAATGCACTTGCGTAACCTGTTAGTCCAAGGTAGGGGAGTTTTAAATTTCCACCTCCGTACAACTCTGGAGTGGGGATGGGATCTCCCTGAAATCTGCATGGAGTTGCCACGCAGGTGATGGTGAAATGGCAAATACCTTTCTGTAAACTGGTCCTTCTTGAGCTTTTGAGGAGCCCCACACAGTGGAGGAGGTCGATCCACAGGTGTGAATACCTCACTGTGGCCAGCTCGCCAATTTTGTGCTGTTAAGGTGCCCATAACCACGCAGAAATAATTTGTCAAGACTCAGATTTATTGGCCACAGTCCAGCTCGACGTCCAACAACAAATGACAAACTTAGAATGACCTCTAATCATTGTGCTTTCTACATTCCAAGTGTCATGGAGATGGAATGATTACCATGGAATGTAGATAGCAGATTACGTCACCACAAAAGTCTCACTTGAGCAGTCATTGTTTCAGCCCTTTTTTGCAATTTGCTAAAGATGGGATTGGAGGAATGGACCACAGAATTGAGTTGCATACTTTGGCTCGAAGCCGAGAATGACTGGCTCGGCACACATTTTTTGTTGACATGGAGATCTCCTTTAGGGGTTCTCTGGAACTGAAAAGTTCATTTGAGCAGCAGTTCTTAACCTTTTGACTGCTGTGGACCTCCACGAAGTCATTACAGGAATCCAGGGACCCCCACTGAGTCACTATTGGAAGCTGAGGGCACCCAGCGTAAGCATTTTCTGTGATCTGAACTTCAAAACAATATACAACAATACGAAAACATGTATGCACCAATCAAATGCCTAATATTTAGTTTAATTCACAATTAATTAGGGAAAAGTTTTCAATGTTTTTCAATCTTCAGTTGATGTTTTATTTTTAAACACATTATAAATTTGAATTGATTAGTTTAAAAAATATATAAATCTGCAAAACATTGGCAGACCCCCCCCCCTCCCCCCCGAGTAGGTCTCGTGCACCTACAGGGGTCCCCGGACCACAGGTTAAGAACCACTAGACTAAGGCCTTTGGAAAACCTTATGTTATTTTATCCAGATGTTATGTGTGCTCAGAGTGTATGGGTTTGTGTGTTAAGCATGACAATTTATGAGTAGATCTACCCTCAATCTGGGGGGGCGTGGCAGGGGGCAGTTGCAGCTAAGCAAAATGAGAGTAACATGTTCATGTTGGTTCGTGTCAGGAAGAAGGAAAGTTGGATTTTAGGAAAACCAGTAAGAATGAGCTACTATGGTCTCATCGGGAAAGGATCAGAGCTCCAATTACTGTCTTTAGGTCTTAACTGGTGATTGTCACTTGATGTGTTTGTGGAGATTCATCCGGTTATACAAAGTGAAACCGTGATTTGCTGCTCTCTATAATGGTCAGAAAAACCTGAAGAATACTTGTTGAATCAAATCTTTCTTGAACTGGAATGGATGAGGATTATGATGAAATACACAGTGCTTAATTTGTGCTTGTTGTTTTCGGCGCGGAGCACCAGCACTTATTTCTGAGGGCCGGTGCTTGGTTTTCTGTCTCAAGCATTTACTGCGGGCAAAAGACACATATAGGAAAGACGGAGATAGAGAAAAACGAAAAAGTGTCACAATGAGAGAAAGCAGAAAGCTGCAAGAGTGAGCTGAAGGGGCAGGGAGTGGCTGTAAATGGATTGAAGGGACCCAAGATGGCTTCGGGATTACCCTGCCTTAGTATTCTGTGCTCGCACTTTTAATTGCAGCAGCCCGTGTTTAAGAGGAGACCTTTGAGCACCGGCAGCTTTTTATTGACAAATTAAGCACTGGAAATACATGGGAATTCTGTGTTTTTAGGTTTGAATTTGGGGTAATGAGTGGTCAGCCGAGTCTGAATACTATCTAACGTCAAGTCCAGTAAGGGGATGTATGAGTGGAAACAAACCTTCTAAGATAGCAGAGTATCATCAGAGTATTATCAATAGATTGAAGATGCAGTGTACCAGCCTCTTTGATGGTGATGATGCTGCCCAGTGGTACCCGATAGTGGTTGAAGTGTGTCAAAGCTAGAACCGATACTTGAAGAGCTCCTTGAAGTACAGAAATGCAATTTAAAAGGATTTTGCCTATTAGAATCTGTTGAAAGCTATTAGTAAGATAGTATTAAAGCCAGTCCAGTGCCTCGTCTTTGAATCCAGTACGATACTGAAGAACGTCGTGCTCAGTCGTATCAAAAGCTGCAGATAAATCTAGCAGGACCAGACGGCAGGTATCGCTGTTGTCCAGGATGTGCAGTACATCATCGATGACGTGAAGGACAGCTGATTCACTGCTGTGTCCTGTTTTGAAACCTCCTTGGAGGTGTCCAGAATTGTATTATCCTTGATGAACTGTTTCATTTGGTTGTTAACACACATGTCAAGCTTTTTTTGCAGAGAAAGGGAGACTTGAGATTGGTCGAACATTATCAGGATCGCTTGGATCTGCGGTTGTTGTTTTGATTTAGCTATGGACCATCTAACCAACAATTATGGATTCTGGAAACAATCCTTATGTGAGCGAAACGTTGGACCGGTGTGGCACAAGGTATTTGTGCACATCATTCACTGGCTTGGCCAGTATCAGATCTACAAAATATTTGACAGTTTGAGTTTGGAGTTGTGGAAAGGAGTTGATTTTGGGATATTTCCTTAAAAAGAGATCAATTATTGAATGGTTTCCTAGGTAGGGCAGACTGCTAAGTAAGCAGTGAATGAAAAACGTAAAAACAAAATACACTGGTGTTTATGTTGGCACATCACCCAATACACTGGTGTTTATGTTGACACATCACCCCTTGTTTTTGTCTCTTTCAGTGGATTTAATGGGTATCATCTAGTAAACATTTTCTATAGTTTTCTCTTACAAATTGCAAAGTTCGCGAAACTTTTTTTACATTATGCGGAAAAACGAGTTTCTGAAAAAAGCAGTTTGTGATGATGTTAATTCTGCTCTGAGAAAGGCCACCAGTTGGGCCGTACCTCGTGTCTCTTTAAAGTGCTGGAGTAACGACAGATTTCAACTGGTGTGAAACGGCATAAATTACTTACCTCGTGAGTAAACACAGACCGCGAGAAAAGAGAAACATAACCCCTACTTTTCCCATCTCTCCATCTGCCAAGCTTTCTATGAGGTGCGCGCAAGCAATTATAACAAAGGGTTGAGTCTCCTGTAGCCTGAGGCGAGGAACTTGTGAAAAGGATGCACCATTGAGACAATGAGGTGGGATTGTAATGGTAAAACCCAGTTCTTTATTCACAACCCACCAACCACCAGTTACAGCCCTCAAGTGCACAGACCAGACTAGACTACCTCCTTCCAGTGAAGGAGTTCCCATTAATAGGGCTCAAGCTCCTTTGAAGCCTAACCAAAGGCCACACGACTTCCCTTTCGTTTCGCTTAGAATATTACAATAATATATGATGGAAAGACATATCTATTAGATTTGCTGCTTGCATCCTTTTGACATTTTATAGCTAACTTTAGGGACATGAGAATAGGGAAGGCTTGTGAAAAATCCTTTGAAAACATTACCCTCACCGAGCATCGTTAATGTATCATGAACCTCAACAGGGGTAGCCGGAGGTTTTGCCCTTGGGTACCCCTGGCACTGCCCCAGGTCTCAGAAGTCATGAAGGCAGAAATAGGGTCTTAAAGTGCACAGGGCCCAGCTGCCCTCTGTAGTCCCTGTGGTGCCCACTTCTTGCTCGTCGCCTAGCATCTCATGAGGATACAGGAAGCTTCTGAGGGGATGATGCTCGGACAAAGGGGGGCATTGGAAATAGAGGGCAGTGGGGGGAGGGTCAAAGGGTGTCTAATGTCATTTTCCCTACTACATCATTTTGGTGAATTCATGTCCATGAAATGTGCACATCAGTTTCCAGCAGAACTGATGAAGACTAAAACACTGAATGAAATCAAAAAATGTCTGGGGGCAAAAATTAGGGGGGTATGATGGAACCACGCATGCTGGAACCACGCAGGCCTTTAACAACGCAGTTGGAACAACGACCGGTTTGTTTCCACGCATGCCTTTACCACGCATGCCTTCAAAATGAAATTTCATTGTAAAAGCATGCCAAGTAAAGGGTTGTATGATGGAACCACGCATGCTGGAACCACGCATGCCTTAACAACGCCACCTTCCACCCCGTCCCCAGCACCTTCCACCCCGTCCCCAGCCCCACTTACCTCACCGCACCTTCTCCTGAACAAAGCATGGCTGTTTCTGTGCCTGAACCATTCATAAGCGTAGTTCAGCACATGCGGGGTTAAGGCACAGAAACAGCCATGCGTTGTTTAGGCAAGCGCGGTTATGCTTGCATGGGAAACGTCTGCGTTGTTTACAATGCGTGGTTGAGGACATTTCCCTAAAATTAGAGTCACAATTTTAATGAGCCTGCAAGGTAAATCTGTAGGCTACACATGCCCGGTGTACGAAAAAACAGACCTAGAAAGTCTGGCCACCACCGTTTGCTATTTTTAGGGTCGAGCCTGCGTTGCATGCGCTCGCGCATGCGTATCGCAGCGAGACTCTTTTGTATTTAGAAAAGGGCTCGGAGCCCTGTCAACGTCACGTCAGTGTTTTTTATTGGTTCGTGGGCTTCCCTAATAAAATCTGCTTGCTTTCATTAGTCGAAGGCACGCATATGTCATGCCTTTTCCGGTGGCTAGCCCTCCTCGAGCGCAGCGACCAAGTACAGAAAACATGCGAGGCTCGCTGTTTTCCATCGGGCTCGTGGACTTTTTTTTCTCTAATTTACGAGCGCGATCTCGCTTGGCAGAAGTCGAGCGCTTTACATACTTGATTTCACTTTTTCGGGTTATGTACATAAATGCACTTTTGCCCGATAGGTGAAAAGTCGCGTTAAGAGTTTACAACGCGATGAGCTCTAACATGAGCAAACGCGAGACCCGTTGCATTGTAAATGCTTGTTTAGTATGTTTCCTCTCCTCCCCTCCCCTGCCTCCCTGCCAGAATTATGTCTTCCAGGACAAAGTGAGTTATCATCAACAGGAAATAACAAATGTGAGCCCCAGCCTTGGAAAGAAATGCTCCCACACAACTGTGAGAGGCTGGATTCCATGTCTCAGACAGAAAGAATGTCAGACATCCTCTGATGGAGAAACCATGACCTCAGGCAGCCTCTGTGCCAAGGACATGCCTCAGTGGGGATGCTCTGGTCTCCTCCTAGTCATGCTTGTTTCTCTGATGGAGAAACCATGACCTCAGGCAGCCTCTGTGCCAAGGACATGCCTCAGTGGGGATGCTCTGGTCTCCTCCTAGTCATGCTTGTTTCTCTGATGGAGAAACCATGACCTCAGGCAGCCTCTGTGCCAAGGACATGCCTCAGTGGGGATGCTCTGGTCTCCTCCTAGTCCTGCTTGTTTCTCTGATGGAGAAACCATGACCTCAGGCAGCCTCTGTGCCAAGGACATGCCTCAGTGGGGATGCTCTGGTCTCCTCCTAGTCATGCTTGTTCCCTAAGCAGCCGCAGGCTCTGCTCTGTCTGAACTGTGGTCTTGGAGGGAGATTTCATCATGGCTACTTGAGCGACGAATGAAGCATTGTTGCCTCATTTTCGGGACCCAGGATGTTTAAATGTACATTTAAATGGCCGAATTTTCTTTTAAGTCATCTCAGGCAATTATTCATGACCATGGCTGCCGGAAAATCGAATGATTTGAATTTATATGAATTTACAGCACTTGCACATTATCAAGCGTCTACTGCATAGTTGCAGAATTTAGTAAGAAGTACATTTTGTTTTTAAGATTAAATAGGTCAAATGTAAGTTATATTTCAGCTGTTGATTCTCGTATTCAGACATTTAAAGAGATGAGGTATTTGCCAAGATCGTGTAAACATCCCCATTTGAGTCACAGGGCCAAGGCTTCTTAAAAGAATGATACGGTTTTTGTCAGGAAAAAAGTTATTTAAAAATATATATTTTTATCTAATTGTTTGTACTACAACGAAGATTCAAGGGAATGCACATCAGGAGATTCCCATAGAAACATTTTTATGAGAACATACAATCACGACAATTTAAAAACTCTATAGCTGTTGCTTGGCGATGTAGGATCGACGGCCAGCCAGTGTCACGCCAGGCGGGTGACGTGACCCGGAGCCGGCGTGAGGTCCAGGGCGCAGGACATCAGGTGTGCCCATAGGAGGATGGAGACGTGAGTGGTAGGTGTATAACAATCTTATAGAGATAAACTATTGAAATGACGTGCATGGCGCCTCCGGGGTGGGGACGAGGGCGGACAAAGGGCGCGGGTGGGAGAGAGGGTAAGGGGTAGTTGCTTTGAATATCTATAATTGGGGGGGGCGTGTCAAAAAACAGTTTTATTTCCTGTTTTCAAAAATACCTGCTTACATTAGAGACACTGTTCTAAAAATATCAGTTATTTCGGTTATTTCGGTTGGTCATTGAGGTTTTACATGAATTCCAAACCTTACATCTGTCTTAAATTCTAACATTTCCTTTAAGTGCAACGTTGTATATGCTTTAGCAGTTAGTTTTACTCTGAAATATCAATGTTAATAATAAAATGATTTCTCTTCCTTCAATATGATAAAATCGTTCACAGTTGGTGAATAACATTCAAATAAAAGCTTCCAAATGTGTACAGTTTTTTCTTAAGAAATGTCTTTTGAGGTCGAGCGCGCAAGTGCTTTGACCTGTTGTAATCTATCTGTGGGCTTTTAACCACGCCCATCTCACGCCCATCACTATCACTGGTTCCTGGGCTTGCCTTTAAAAAATCCTTTGTTATCATTGGTAAATGCTTTAGGTTTGTCTCTCCTTGGGGTGGTTTTGTTACTGCCTTGCAGACTGCCCCTGTTACATGGATGATTGCACAATCGCCGATACGTTTGACTGCGAGCGAAGTTCTATTTCCTTTTGCGTCTCTCCTTCGTGCTCATGGCGGCTGTGGTGCTTTGAATCGGCTCACTTATGTCAACTGTTTTACTTTTCATGTTCAATTTATGTGGCAAGAAAAGTCCAGTTAGAAATTTACAACGCTAATTAATACATTTGTATAGCGCTTACTAACTCTGACGAAGCATCATAATAGCTCTGACTGGAACAAACGCGAGACCCATTGCATTGCAAATGCTTGTTTTTATATTGCACTGGGATCCCGTGTGCATCTTTGTATCAACATGTCCCCATGGCTACATGCATCAAAAATGCTACAAATTATGCCTTTATGTGCATAATGCGTAATGGAAGTTTCCACTCTTGTCCTCATAAGTTGGTTTTCCTTGCCACATGGTTTAGTCAGCAGGGCCGCATAATTCGTTTCTGCCCTGCCTCATAAGTACAGTAGCCCAAACCATCACTCATTGAGAGGGCAGCTGGGAAAATACAGTAGTGCAACAGTTGTATTTTGTGCATGAGTATTACTTTGCCACTCTTAGTATGTAATCCACTATCTGTTGTATAATGTTCTAATTTTACCAAACAAAATGTTTCGAACTCTCGCAGGTCAAAAGTTATCGGAATTGCAGTACATAGGGTGTAAAGCCTCACAGTTAACTAGTTACCTTTAGCTGTGGTTGCTGTAATTAGCCATTAAACAAGGTGACAGTGTTGGCCAGTTAGTGTAAACATCCCCACTTCATGAACTGAAGAAAGGGATTTTGTCTGCAGAACCTTTGCACCGGTGCAGAAAACATGGCTGCTTCCATAATAGTGATTGCAGCATATGGTGTGTGCACCAGGGCAATCCATGCAACACGCCAGGGAAGCACCTGACACAAGCTAATTTCATGCCTTTGTATATGCTAAGCAGGGGATGAAATACATGTTCTCTGCTTTCCAAAAGGCAAGTATGGGATTAATTTTGAGGCAAAATCCATTCGCCCCATTTCTTATTACATACGTACAAAGAGCACGCAAACTCAGTTTACACTCGTTTTGTGTTTAAAGATGGATTAAGGTGTGTTTCTTACAATTTCCTCTGCACAGGAACGGATTGACAGGCAAAACGAGTCTTGCAATGGCTCCTAAATGCATTTTTTTTTTGCCCTGGTGATAAAACTTTTCTATAATGTAGAATCAACCTTAGCTTGGGAGCCAAAATTGCTACATAGATAGGGTGAGCAGACGACTGTATCAACAGGACAAAACTCTTTCAGCTCATGGTTTTGTATTTGTACAGCACGTTATATCCAAAGGTGTCCAAGTGGGTAGCATATTTCACAACTTGGCAGCTGTGACTGAGAAAGAGCTGCCTCCCTACCTGGTTTTCTGAAAATTAGGTTTTGGTTTGACAAATCAGTGCATTCTGGGAGTCGTAGTCTTTGCTCATTAATATTGAGCCCAATTGGGCCATACAGCTGACAACAATGATATGTAAAATCAGAGTACAGGAATGGAAAAGTGTATCCCAGTGACGTTGCGCCATCTGGTCGCCCTATGCATGGCATTATTTTAGGGAATTCTCACCTGAACTGAGAATTTGTGGTATCGAGCTTAAAATATATTTCAATATTACACAACTCTCAATTCTCCAAGCTGTGTGCATGAATTACAGATCCAGTCAGGGGAGTTTCTGTCCATTCTCAGATCTATGGTCCTGACTTTTTAATTGGCAAATAGGACTACAAGTCCCAGAATGCAAAGGGAAACTCAGAGTGGGTAAACTATTCACATATGGTCTTGGAACTTTGAGAGTTGTGATACCAAATAGATGATTTTATAACGCTTTTCAACTTATTTACGTAGCTATGTGATTATTGATAGTTACTATGATCTCATGGGGTTTGAAAAATATATGGAATAAAATAAACTGAGGATACTTGCTACATGCTTTCCAGTTTCCACTTGTTTTTCTCTTTTTTCGTAAAATGTATTGAATAAAATGAACTGAGAATATTTGCTATATATTTTTCAGTTTCCACTTTATTTTATCTTTTTTCTGCATCAACATTTGGAAATCAGTCCCAACCTAGAGGAAAGCCCTCCCTGGAAGAGGTGTCCTGACAGTGTTTATGGTACATCCTGTAATAAAGTTTACTTATCTGGGGACAGTTATGTCACTGGAGTCCAATGGATTTAAAGCCCATTGCATTGCTCCAGGGGAATCAAGCAGTATATCGAGCTATGCCAAAAAACATTGATCATCGCATTTATAAGGTACCATGTGAGTCCAAGTCATGAGAACACGTCATTTCCAGCCACGAGCTTTTATTTACCACATCACTGCATTCTGGGAATTGTAGTCTTTGTTTATTTTGATTGCATCCTTTGTACTATCTATCACACCTGAAAAACATGAATTGTAAAAGGAAAATCCAAAACTGGGAAAGGTGTCTCCTTTTAAAATGTAATTCAGTGCAGATAACAACACTTTAAAAAGAACAGTATTGCAGTAGGGGTGTCTCAAACACACAGTGCCATGTATGGAACAGCAAGGTGCCTGAGGGTTCAGGCTCGGGCTGCATGACAGAAACCGGGCTGAGTTGGGAACATATAATTGTGTCAGCATCGTTAGACGGTACAGTTGCTTATTTGCATGAAATTATGCATATTTGCAAACTGAGGCCGAGGCAGATAAAGTGATTTACCTAGAAACACACATTTCTTTTTAATCGAGACTGAAAGCCAGAATTAGATCACAGGCCCAGGGTATGATTTGAAATGCTGTGTTTATAGACTCACACATTGTATTATTCTAACTCATCTTGATTGGGGTTTCTGTGTTTTTTTCTTTTATGTTGCCTTAAATTACATCATCTTGTTCTACAGAACAGGGACCTGAGGCGCTTATAAAACCTTCAGATGGACCAGTGAGTTTTTGTACAGAAAAAGATGGAAATTCTTGCCCTTGAATTAACAAAATGTTGCAAATCAGGCATGTCCAACATAGGACGTGTTGGATGGCTGGATCCATGCCAGATTTTCAAGGTAACTAACAACTCTGTAAGTGATTTCTGTAGGAAGCCGGCTCCGTATATACTATCCCAAAGTAAGGGCTAGTGTACACAGAGTCCAGTGGATCCCCAGCGGCTTTACAGAGGATAAAGTTGATAATTCTAATGCTCTCTTTAGTGGTAGTGTGGTCGAGCAGTTAGGCTTATCAGAGGGTAGTGCTAAGACTTTGGTGTACACACAGAGTCAAGAAATGAGGCACACACTCAATGACTAACTCCAGGCCCATGTTTATGTATCAAAAAAATATACTTTGTTACTTTATTGTTAGAACCAAAAGGGTCTTAGTTGCAAGTAAGTACAGGTTCAAAACTGTATCAAATGCACTTTGGAATTCACAGATAAAACAGTTTCAAGTAAGTAATAATTTTAAATTTCAAAAGTAGACAGTGCAGTTTCGCATAGAAAGCAATGTTGTCCCAGGGGAGGAAAAGTAACAGCAAAGTTTGCAGGTAAGTACTCGACTTATGATCCCAGTTCCAGGGGTTAGGTTGTCTACAGGGCAAAGTTTAGGAAGACACCAAGGTGCTCACCGCCAGCAACACGGGGCAGTCCGATTAAATCCTTTGGAGACTGGGGGCACTTAGAAAGAAACAGCTTGCAGTAAGTACCTGCAACCTCAGGGCACAGACCTGGGGGGTTTAGATCACCACCAGGGAGGCTACGGGTCAGCACCAAACATACACCCTCAGCGGGGCGGCCGTGCGCAGGGGGGCAAACACAGTGTTGGGCGCCCAATGCATTTCAATGGATGAACCATGGGGTTCATAATGAGTCTGCAGGCTTGGTCCAGGGAGTCTGCTGAAGAAAACCAACTGCTGGACAGGTAAGAAGAGAACCCACTGGACGTTGCTGGACCATCGGTTGGGTTCCCCAACTCCAGGAGACTGCACGTGTAGGGGTACTTTTGGACATTAGGAATCTTCACCAGATCCGCTCGCGGTCAAGGGGGTCCTCTGGATTTAGGATGAGGCATCATTGTGTTGGTCAGGAAGGGTCAACCCAGGGTGGACTCAAGGTCAGAATCACCTGGGGACCTTCTCTAGACCGATGGGCCACCTGGACTCAGGACGTGGGTGTCGGGTGCAGAGTGGGCAGGACTCGCAGATCCGGGAGGGTCTGGAGTCCTTCTTGGAGGTTTCTTTGTGGACAGGGCCGCTGTCCTTGGGAGATCTTGGTCCTTGGGTAAGCAGGCAGTCCTCTGGGGGTTTGTAGAGGCTGCTGGTCCTGCAGGATGCATTGTCTTTTTGTAGCAGGAGTCTTGAACCTGCAGACAGGCCGGTAGAGCTGGGGCCAAGTCAGTTGTCATCTTGAGTCTTCTCTGCTGGTACGGCTCTACAGTCTTCTTCTTCTTTATGGTCACCAGCAATCTGAAGAACAAGATTCAGGGGTGCCCGTAAATACTAGATTTGTTGGTGTTACAGGGGTCAGAGGGCAGTAGCCAATGGCTATTGACCCTGAGGGTGACTGCACCCTTCCTGTGCCCACTCCCTTTGGGGAGGGGTGCACATACATAACCTTATTGGCTATCACCCTCCAAAACAAGTTGGAGGATTTTGCCTGGAGGAGTTCACCTCAGCTCTGGGCACCCTAGGGGTGGTCCCAGCTGGGGTGGACACTCCTTCTTGTGTTTACTATTTTTGCCTCTGAACCTGCTGCCAAAAATTGGGCTTGGTCAAGCAGGGGGGGATCTCCACTAGCTGGAGTGCCTTGAGGCAGCAGAACAAAAGGCAGGAACCTTTGAGGCTCACTGCCAAGTGTTGCTGTTCCTGCAGGGAGGAGGTCTGAAGCACCTCCACCAAGAGTAGGCTTTGTCCCTGACTCTCACCCCATGGAGTCAGATACTCATCTGGTAGTGGCAGGCTGGCAAAGACCGGTCCGACACACACTAGAGAGTTGGGTGAATTCCAGGGGGCATCTCTAAGATCCCCTCTGTATGCATTTTTCCATAAATCCAACACTGGCATCAATATGGGCTTATTGAGGTGAGAAGTTTGATGCTAAACTTCACAGTCTTCAGTGAAGCCATCATGGAGCTGTGGAGTTCATAATGACCAATGCCCAGCCCATGTACTCAACATGGCTACACTGCACTTCCAGTGTCTAAGAACGGCCTTAGACACTGTAGGGGCATATTGATCATGCAGCTATGCCCTTACCTGTGGTGTAGTGCACCCTGCCTAAGGGCTGTAAGGTCTGCTTTAGGGGTAACTTACCTGACCCACAGACAGTGGTTTGTGGGCATGGCACCCAGGGAGGGATTCCATGTTGACTTTGCCTTTTTCCCTCCACCAACACACACAATCCGCAATGGCAGTGAAGGGTGCAGGTGTTGGGTGAGGGGTCCTTTAGGGTGACATAATATATGCTGCAGCCACAGGGCCCTTGGTACCACTGGTACCTTTTACAAGGGAGTTATCTGGTTGCCAGAGGTGTGCCAATTTTGGAAACAATGGTACCGCTTTAGGGAAAGAACACAGGTGTCAGAGCGTGCTTAGCAGGATCCCAGCACACACTTATTCAAAGGGAGAGGATGTAGCGCAGTGGTCAGAGCAACCGCCTCGGGCGCTAGAGATCGGGGTTCGATCCTCCACGACGGCGCTACATCCTGTGATTCTGGGCAAATCACTTAATATCCCCGTGCCCATGGACAGCGCCTCAAGACCCTCACGGGTGATAAGCCGCGCCATATAAATCTACATTTACATTTATATTCAAGTTAGCATCAATATCAGGCAAAAAGTGGGGTGTACTGGAACAAGGGGCCAGTTCCCTCCAATTACTATTCAGATTAATTGTGTGCAAATTTATTTTACAAAGATAAACTGAAAATCTGACATGGATCCAACCCCTTTAGGACCATGTTGGAGTGGATTCAACCATTCCTGAACTTGATTTGTTTTGTTCTGATATTTTTTGGGGGAAATAGATCCCAGGTCTGTGAGTTGCATAGTTAGGACCTGACGCACTAGACCACACCTCCGTCCTGACGTGGCACAGATACCCTATGCATTACATTGCTTCTATTTCTGTCTCTTTTTTGACTTTGTAATTATTTCACTTACCCAGAATATCTGAACCAATCAGTAGCAAGCAAAGGTGCCTTTCTCGGGAGCTAGTTGCATTCTAGAGAGCGGGACAAGAGGAAATTGTGATTTTCAAAACATGGAAATTTCAGTGCGACAAAGAAGTGTGTAGATAACTAACTCTTCCCTAGGTCGGTAAATGCAAATCCTTCACCCAGGCATTGTGCCATTGTGAACATCTGCGTACTGATGTTGTGCAGACAGGTTGCCAGTCTCCCTTTTCTGCACTTGCTTAAGAGTTTTCCAACTTTAGGAGTGAAGGTATTTAAGTTACAGGCTGTGATAGAACCTCCCAAAAAAGTAACTATACAAAAACAGCTAGCAGAAGCCTTTTCCATCTATTATCGAAGCATGTCTTATTGGAAGGTGTTCCTGATAATGTGTGAATGATTTCTCTGATCTAAGAAGGAGGACACTGTGCCCTTATCCCAATTATGTAGCAGACTGCATAGCATACTTTGAGCCCTCATCCACATGAGCTGACATGTCTTATCATCACGCTGAGCCCAGGGTGGCTCCTCCATTAGGGCGGAGGAGTGTTGCTCACCCGCTGCCAGCAGCGGCAGCTTCAAACCTTTTATCAAAAAAATAAAAATTATCGTTTTTTGGTCAAAGGGGCGGGGCCACAGGGGTGATGAGCAGTGTTTGCTTTCACTAATGACTGAGCTGACAAAAATCTCTGGAATGCACTTCTCAGTTCAAAGAAGACATTTATTATTACTTCTTCACGAGGATCCTAAGAAATGAGATTAGTAGGTTGAAAGCACACATTTAAAAATAGTCACAGGAATGAAAGGAAAATATATCTAAATGATTCTCAACTGCAATGTACACAGCAAATATATGTGATTATATTATAGCATAATTGCAAAGCAAAGAATAAAGAAAAAATTCATCACCGCAGGTCCTACCAAGCTCTTCATCTTTCTCATGCCAGCTAGAAGATGACCCCGTTCAACTGTGAGAAAGAGATATCCACCCTCACGGGACAAATGTGTGTCAGGCATTCGACATCTAATCCTGACTGAGGTCTTGGAATTCCCCCGCTACTGAGCAGGGCCACCTTTTTTATACCTTAAAGAACCGAAAGGGCTTTCTGGAAAAAAACACTGAGAAAAAAAAAACATGTACATTCTTATCATGTTGACTAACTAACTGTTTGGTGAGAAAGAAATACAAAAAACAAGCACAGTTTACCATGTGGATAAACACAGTTCAACTGCAATGTCTCAACTACAATGTCTAACGCCATGATAAAGTCAAAAGGCAGCTAAACTGAATACAAAATGTAATCTGCAACTGGTGAACACTGAACAAATAATATGCAACGTGATGCAACACAAAGTCAGTGGTCAAAGATACCTATTTTACTACAGGGGGAGTGCACAGCGTCTCAGGCCGGCCAAACACACATTTGCAGTAGGCTCTCTCCAGCCCAGCATACAGTTGCCGGGCTGGAGTCTGCCTGGGAGCACCCTGGCTGGTAGTCTGTGCTTGCAGCCAGGAGCTACGAGGGACTGAGAGGCAGCAAGGTGGCAATGCAGGAGGTACATTTTTTGTTATTATTTTTAACTTAAGATTTATTTATCCCTCCCCCCAGTCATGCACGCTGCCCCTCCCCCTTTTCCCCATTTGCTTGCTGTGAGCCGCGACTGCCTGAGCCCTCTTCCACACTAGGTGACATGCATCATCTGAGCCCTCATCCACAGTAGATGGCATGCATCATCTGAACCTCACCCACACTAGGTGGAATGCATCATCTGAGCCTTCATCCACAGTATGTGGCATGCATCATCTGAGCCCTCATCCACACTAGGTGGCATGCATCATCTGAACCCTCCTCCACACTAGGTGGCATGCATCATCTGAACCCTCATCCACGCTAGGTGACATGCATCATCTGAACCCTCATCCACGCTAGGTAACATGCATCATCTGAACCTTCATCCACAGTATGTGGCATGCATCATCTGAGCCCTCATCCACACTAGGTGGCATGCATCATGTGAACCCTCCTCCACACTAGGTGGCATGCATCATCTGAACCCTCATCCACGCTAGGTGGCATGCCTCATCTGAGCCCTCATCCACGCTAGGTGGCATGCATCATCTGAACCCTCCTCCACACTAGGTGGCATGCATCATCTGAACCCTCATCCACGCTAGGTGGCATGCCTCATCTGAGCCCTCCTCCACGCTAGGTGGCATGCCTCATCTGAGCCCTCATCCACACTAGGTGGCATGCTTCATCAAGACGCTGAGCCCTCATCCATACTAGGTGGCATGCATCATCTGAGCTGTCATCCACACTAGGTGTCATGCATCATCTGAACCCTCATCCATTCTAGGTGGCATGTGCCATCTGAGCCGTCATCCACTAGGTGACATGCATCATCTGAGCCCTCATTCATACTAGATGACATGCATCATCGGAGCCCTCACCCACACTAAGTGACATGCTTCATCATCCAGCTGCTCCTCGCTGAAGACAAGTCTATTGAGGCCTCTTGTACAACACTTATAAAGGTTATCACTGATAGTGAAGAGAAGAAATAGGGTAGTTTGCACACAAATATTGCCCAAAGGATTCCTTGATCTAAGAAAAGCAGGGGTCACTAAACTGTTACATTTTGTAGTGGTAGATAGGCTACATAACACTGCGTGTCCCAGTAAAAGCACCTATATTTTAGTGAGACATTATCAGCACCTCAGCATTTCTGCTGTAATTCAATGGAACAGCATGGCCATCTGGCAGAAGCTATGCTACACATGGAATGAGACAGTATCAGAACTTTTCAGCATTGTTTCTATGCTTTTGAATGTCTCAATGGAGATAATGTTTTGTTTATTGGAAACTCAGCAGGACTCATTCCTTTAGCTGGGCAGTATTAACACTTTTAACGCTGAAAAACTGATAGCTGTTTGCAGTCTCAGCAAAGAGACTAAGGGCCTCATTACGAGTCTGGCGGTCATCGGACAGTCAGACTTGCAGTGACGGTTGCACCACCGCACTTCAGGTGGTCCCACCACCATGTGACGACCCTAGCAGTCAGACTGCCAGGGGATGCCATCACCACCAAGAACGTGATTCCTAATGGGTTGATGGCAGTCTGAGTTGCGGTCAGCCACGGGGGCGCTGAACTCAGCTCCGCTGTGCGGATTACAACTCAGATTTCCGCCAGCCTTTCCAGGGTGGTCACCCCGCCATGGAAAGACTGGCGGAAAGCCAGTGCCGGGGGCCATGACATGAGCAGTGCAGGCGGCCCCCTGCCCAGCACAGTCAGAATGGGGACTGTCTGCGTTGCAGACACTACGCATTCCAAGGGTGCTGTAGTGCTACGGTGTTGGTCTCAGCTCCCTTAAGAGAGCCGAGACCAACACCGTAGCGCTGTTCCTGTAGGTCTGACTGGTGGGAAAGTTGTAATACAACTGGGGGCGGGGGGAACATCTGGTATGATGGCTGCCTTGTCCGCACAAGTTTAGCAATAGGAGTTTTCCGACCGCCAAACTCATAATGAGGGACTAATATCTGAATGGGCATAGACTGCTGACTCCTCTAGTACAACCCTGACCTGGTTTGATGCCAGTACTATGGCATACACAAGGAAGCCTCCGTGCAACCTTTTTTTATGAACAAAACAGTTGCAGCACAGACAGCAGCTGTCAAACTTCACTTGGACAACACAAAAAGATGATGGATGGAGTGCTGAACAATGCAAACACTCACCCCCAGTCACAGATCTGGGTTTAATCCATCGTTCTTTTGCTCACCACGCCACCCCAGTTTGGACTCAGCCATATGCAAATCAGTCTTGACCCTGTTCCGCATGGGAACAGTCCAGCCCGAACTACCAAGCCAGGTCCTCCCTGGACCGGAAACAAGCATCCTGGGACCGGTTTCAGGGTATCACCCTTCATCAGCCAGGCTAGCTTGAATCCAGTGGCACAGTGAGCACGGGACCCACGTCTGGGCATACCCTTCCCACTTAGGGCAACTTTAGCAACACAAAAGGATGATGGACGGAGAGCCAAACAATGCAAACACTCACCCCCAGTCACAGATCTGGGTTTAATCCCTCGTTCTTTTGCTCACCATGCCACCCCAGTTTGGACTCAGCCATATGCAAATCAGTCTTGACCCTGTTCCGCATAGGAACAGTCCAGCCCGAACTACCAAGCCAGGTCCTCCCTGGACCGGAAACAAGCATCCTGGGACCGGTTTCAGGGTATCACCCTTCATCAGCCAGGCTAGCTTGAATCCAGTGGCACAGTGAGCACAGGACCCACGTCTGGGCATACCCTTCCCACTTAGGGCAACTTTAGCAACACAAAAGGATGATGGACGGAGTGCTGAACAATGCAAACACTCACCCCCAGTCACAGATCTGGGTTTAATCCATCGTTCTTTTGCTTACCATGCCACCCCAGTTTGGACTCAGCCATATGCAAATCAGTCTTGACCCTGTTCCGCATGGACTGCCAAGCCAGGTTCTCCTTGGACCGGAAACAAGCACCCTGGGACCGGTTTCAGGGTATCACCCTTCATCAAACTTCACTTAGAGCCAGAAGGCTGCCGCATGGCCAACATCAGCCCAGCCTTCTCTCACAAACACAAAACTGGTGGAGCATGGGCAGCAGCACATAGTCTTCAGACACACACAGGGTGAAGCATGGACAGCAGCACAAAGTCTTCGGACACACACAGGGTGGGTGCAGTAAAGGTGTATCAATACCTTTTCCATATACAAAGATACAATACTAGTTGCAGCAGTTTAGCCTCATGCAGAGAAAGAAGGCTGCATCATGAGCAGTATCAGCACAGCCTTCTTTCTCAAACACACAAGTGACGGAGAATGGACAGCAGCATAAGGTCTTGAGACAGACACACTGGGTGCAGTACAGATGCATCAATTCCTCTTCCAAATAGATAGACACAGTACAGGTAGCAGCAGTCAAACGTCAGTCAGAGCCAGAAGGCTGCATCATGGCGAGTATCAGCCTAGCCTTCATTCACAAACACACAACTGGTGGAGCATGCAGCACAAGGTCTTCAGACACACATTGTGGGTACAGTAAAGGTGTGTCAGTGCCTCTTCTTCTATATATATGTAGACACTGTACAGTTAGCCACAGTTCACCCCTACCCAGAGAAAGAAGGCTGTTTCATGACAGTATCAGCACAGCCTTCTTTCACAAACTCACAACTGGCAGACTATGAACAGCAGCACGAGGTTGTCAGACACACATGGTGGGTGCATTAAAGTTTCAGCAATGCGTCTTCCATATATATAGGCACAGTTCAGGTAGCAGCAGTCCAGCCTCACTCAGAGGCAGAAGGCTACAGCACGACCAGCATTAGCCCAGCCTTCGTTCACAAACACACAACTGGCGAAGCATTGATAACAGCACAAGGTCATCAGACACACACATGGTGGGTGCAATAAAGGTGCGTCCATGCCTCTCCCATACATATATATGTAGACACAGTACAGGTAGCAGCAGTTAAACTTCACTTGGAGCCAGGAGGCTGCAGCATGGCCAGTATCAGCCCAGCCTTCATTCACAATCACAAAACTGGTGGTGCATGGGTAACAGCAGGGCAAGCTTCTTTGTCAGAGACAGGGTTGGTGCAATAAAGGTGTGGCAATGCCTCTTCCGTATATATATAGAAACGGTAGAGGTAGCAGCAGTCCAGCCTCACCCAGAGCTAGAAGGCTGCACCTTGGCCAGTATCATCACAGCCTTCTTTCACAATCACACAACTGGCGGAGCATGGACGGCAGCACAAAGTCTTCAGTCACACGTAGGGTGGGTGCAGGAAAGGTTTGTCAATACATCTTCCATATATACAGACACCGTACAGATAACAGCAGTCCAGCCTCACCGAGAGCCAGAAGGCTGCATCATGGCCAGCATCAACCCACCCTTCTTTCACAAACACACAAATGGTGAAGCACAAGATCCTCAGAAACACACAGGGTGGGTGCAGTAAAGGTAAGTCAATGCCTCTTCCATATACATAGACATAGTCCAAGTAGAAGCAGTCCATCCTTCCCCAGAGCTAGAAGGCTGCTGCATGGCCAGCACCAGTCCAGAGTTCTTTCACAAACACACAACTGGTGGAGCATGGATAATAGCACAAGGTCTTCAGAAACACACAGCGTGAGTACAGTAAAGGTGTGTCAATTCTTCTTCCATCTATATAGACATAGTCCAGGTAGCAGTAGTCCAGCCTCCCCCATGGCCAGCATCAGCCCATCCTTCTTTCACAAACACATAACTGGTGGAGCATGGATAACAGCACAAGTTCTTCAGAATCTCACAGGGTGGGTACAGTAAAGGCGCATCAATGCCTCTTCCATTTATAGACACCGTACAGATAGCAGCAGTCCAGCCTCACCCAGAGCCAGAAGGACACCTCATGGCCAACATCAACCCACCCTTCTTTCACAAACACACAAATGGTGAAGCACAAGATCTTCAGATACTCACAGGGTGGGTGCAGTAAAGGTAAGTCAATGCCTCTTCCATATATATATAGACATAGTCCAGGTACCAGCAGTCCAGCTTTCTCCAGAGCTGAAAGGCTGCTGCATGGCCAGCACCAGCCCAGAGTTCTTCCACAAACACACAACTGGTGGAGCATGGATAATAGCACAAGGTCTTCAGAAACACACAGGGTGAGTACAGTAAAGGTGTGTCAATGCCTCTTCCATATATATAGACATAGTCCAGGCAGCAGCAGTCCAGACTTCCCCAGAGCTGGAAGGCTGCTGCACGACCAGAACCAGTCCAGAGTTCTTCCACAAACACACAACTGGTGGAGCATGGATAACAGCACAAAGTCTTCAGAAACACACAGGGTGGGTACAGTAAAGATGTGTCAATGCCTCTTCCATCTATATAGACATAGTCCAGGCAGCAGCAGTCCAGACTTCCCCAGAGCTGGAAGGCTGCTGCATGACCAGAACCAGTCCAGAGTTCTTCCACAAACACACAACTGGTGGAGCATGGATAACAGCACAAAGTCTTCAGAAACACACAGGATGGGTGCAGTAAAGGCGCATCAATGCCTCTTTCATATATTACTTAGTGGCGGTCGCCACCTGGTAGTTATAGTTAGGACCATGTTTCCATAGAAAAAGCAATTTTTACTTGTTTTTATTTTTGGCACCTTTTGCCGGATCTTCACACATTTAAAAAAAAAAAATGCACCCGTGATTCTTGTTGCACATAGAAAGTTTCGGGGTGATCCTTTCAGTGGGGGCTGAGAAAATGAGGGGTCAAAAAAGTTGTGTTTCCCACATTAATTCCCATTAGACCTTTAGACACGACTACAGCATAAACCACTGGACAGAATTACACCAAAATTGGCAGAAAGCCAGCTTCCGGCACACATATATGTGCTTTCACTTATTTGGTGTAAATCTGTTTGACAGCTCACGAGAAATTAAAGAAAATCCAAGTTTGTATGTCTGAGGTCGGGAAAAATCACGAATATTTGCCAGTATTCACAAATGTGCGTGCAAATAGAAGTGCTGTAATTGGCTGGCCATAACCTGAATAGAACGTTGTGGCCGCCATTTTATGTTACGGGAGAGGGTCCCTGGGGCTGAAAAACAAAATGAAAAGTAGCATAAGGGGTTCGGGTGGAGGTACCTTGATCCCAGGAGTGTGATATAGGTGTGTTTGACCGTCAAATTATGGGTTTAAAATGATTATTCTTCACCATGTGCGGTATTCGCAATTAATCAAGATTAATCAAGATTAATCACGAATAAGCAATACAAATTTTTGAGAATTCACACTCATTCATACACTAATTCATTCAGTCATACATGCACTCAGAGACTCCGGCGCCCACTCAGACACTCTTGTACCCACTCAGACCCACTCAGAGACCCCCACACCCACTTTCAGACCCACTCAGACACTGATGCACCCACTCACAGACCCACTCAGACACTGACACACCCACACACAAACCCACTTAGACCCTCACGCACACACTCACAGACCCACTCAGGCACTCATGCATCCACTCACAAACCCACTCAGACTGTGATGCTCGCACTCACAGACCCACTCAGGCACTGATGCACCCACTCACAGAACCACTGCGACACTGACACACCCACTCACAGACCCACTCAGACCCTCACGTTCCCAGTCACAGACCCACTCAGACACTCACGCAGACAACTGGTGGAGCATGGATACCAGCACAAGGCCTTCTGACATACACAGGGTGGGAGCAGTAAAGGTGCGTCAAGAACTCTACCGTATATATATAGACACGGTTCAGGTAGCAGCAGTCAGGCCTCACCCAGAGCTAGAAAGCTGCCACATGGCCAGCATCAGCACAGCCTTCTTTCACATACACTCCTCACAGCTTCCAATGGCCAAAATAAAAACAAGACAATATACAAAGGCAATTGCCTAATAAGCACGACAAAGTGTTTCCCATGCTCCATCTCTGAAAGTTCTATCAGAGCATCAGGGGTGTGAGGGTGGGTCCTGGGGGGATGCAGTGTGTGAAACAATCAGATACAGTTTTGTCTATTGCTCCGGGTGCCCTCTGTGCCCAGATGCCCTGGGAAGCCATCCAGCCCGTCCACTCGTAGTCCTGGACCTGATCATGTTAACAAGTCTCTCCTGAGTCTGTGTGCTAGGAACAAAGATGGTTTTCAGCAGACTGCTAGTTAATATTTAACATCAGGGCAGCACTTTGTGACAATTGCTCACATTTGCATGAGTCATCTTTAAAAGGCATCCTTCTGAGAGCCTGTCCAAACATGCCAGAAACAGCTGCTGGGCGAAGGGATGGCTGGAACCTGGGCGATGTGAAATGTATTACCAGGTCACGTGCCGGGAACCCCTTTGCCACTTCTGACAGGCACCGAAGACTCCTCACTGCTGCCTTTTAAATAAATAGACAATATGTGGACTAGAAACCAAAATCAGTCTTGGCAAAAATGTTCAAACAAGCAAGATGGCCGCCACAGACGCAGCCCTTGTAAGCAAGGCGGAGTCATGGCAGCTCAGGCTCTGGCGCCCACTGGGAAAATGTCAGAATAGCACTTCCCTGATACGCCCTGTAATTTGTTGTGGTCTGCATGAACAAAATGCCCAATGCCTTTGCAGGGGGAGGGCGCTGTTCACCCAATCATAGCTTTTGTGCCATTTTAGTAGATAAAGTTTTGGTAATGTTCTTGAATGTCATTGGTCGTGGCTCATTTGGTAAATCCAGAATAGGTCAATGGCACGACGCCCATGGGGCGTTACACTGATGTCACCACGTTGATGTAGCCATTACAGGGACAAACACTGCATGGTTTAGAATGACTATGCAGCATTTAAAGACACCCTGAGCTACTTTAAGAAATTAAAGTGTAAGGGTTGATTTATTTTAAGTAATTCAAATTTAATATGGGTTAGGATTAGGGTTTCTTTCTTTCACTTACATTAAATGGAACAGTCAACTATTTTAATGAATTATTAGGTTACAAAACATTTATTTCAATATAAGTTACTTGATGGTTAGTGCAACTGTTTAAATACACACATTTAATATAAACTAAGTACAGTTAGGAGTTGCCTTTAGAGTTATAATTAATAATTTATTGTATTTAAAAAGATGTAATCATTAGAGTCATGGTTAATTATTCACTTTACATTCAATTAAAACAATTAAGGGCTAGGGATAAATATTTGAAATTAATGTGTTTGAAATTAAGTAAAGATGGGGGCATGAGGATTATGCTAGGATTCATTTTATTTCAATTGTACAAAAGAAAAGTAAATTACAGAAAGGGTTTAAGGTTAGTTCTAAGGTTAGGTTAATGATAATTATTTAATTTAGTTTCAGTTAAATTAATTAATGTTAAGGGGTAGTGCTGACATTAACATTATAATAACATTTAGGACTGCAAATACGGTTAGCATTAGTTTAATTACATAATGTAATTCAGTAAAAATGAATTAAATTTAACATTAATTAAAAAAGGTTAATGTACTTGCATAAATGGGGCAGTGCGATTGATGTATCTGTAAAATGCTTGAAAGATGTTCAATAATGATGCAGTTTCTGTCAAAGTAGTGGCTTTAGTGTAGTGGTGCCCTGAAGTATTGAGCATCAAGGTAGTTACCTACAACTTGTCTTATTTGTGCATGGCATTAAATACTGGATTTAGCCCATGTCTCATCATCTCCAGAAGTGGGAAACAAGGCACTGTCCACGGTACTAAGAGTGCTTTGATGTCAATGGCTCTGTAAGTAAGACAGATGGATATCCAAGCTGCTTGGGGGAATGTCCCTCTCTGCCAAACTTCAAATCAGACCCTAAACTGATTAATCCCCAGGTTTGTGTTTGCTCTCACACGACAAATGTTAACACAATCTTGTAAAACATTGTTCTGATTCAAATTATAAATTCATGTTCATAGTGCATACAAATTCAGTTTCCTCGCTGAGTTCCCAGGCAGGAGGAGATATTTTATACCAGCACACAAGTTTGCAATATGTTATGATAAAGTTTTACAAATGTGGAATTTGTAGATCAAAGGCCTTGAACACAAAACCACAACAACTTTAAAGAAGAAGTGGCTCTCATACTCCTGCTGTTACTGTGATGATCTGAGGCTGGTTCTGATTCACATAAAGTGAGCACTGAAAGTGATCATTTCAAACAGAGTCTGCTCTGCAGTTTTGGGGTGACTGGTGGTATTAGAATAGTTGAAGAGGGGGGAGCAGCGGTATTTTACCACCCTTCAGTGGCAGATGGTCGATTGTCTCTAGAACTTTAAAGAAATGTGCCTCTTTATTCTGAAAACTTTGGCACATTGTTGATATCCTTAACATTATTACAGGCACAAGAAAGTTTCTATTGAGCACAGCACAATAATTCAGCACAAAGAAACAACACAGCACATCACCACAACAACAAAATGCAGTACAAAAAGCATGCACATACATCATTGTCACATATTAGTACCTTCACAGATCTGCTTTCATAATGCGGTGGGAAAAGGTGTTTTCTCCAAGTACTTCCTTTGTTACCCCCAGTGCCACTCAAAAATGGTTTCTGATCCGGCATGCATCCTTGTGACTGACATACACCACTGTGCGCCACCCACAACGCTGGTGGGATGCAGTGTCTAGACCGATTACAAAAGGTTAGCACAGTGACCATATGTATGTGGTGCTCAGACATGGAGCAGGCTACTAAATTAAAGATCCTTTGTTTGCTGTATAAAAGGCAGGGTCACTGGAATTATAAGATTTTGCAGCCACTGCATTTTCCGCATAATTGTGGATTTGGTGCATTTTCCACATAATCCCTAATCTGGCAATAATCCACAATTTTTACTCAAAAAACAATTTTCTTTCTAGGTGAAATGGCTCAAAAGTCACTAAAAACTCAGTAGCACTTCTTGCCGGGCAATGGAAAGCCTTTGAAAAGGCAACTGGTCACCTTTCCTTTGCTTATTCCTGTATTTGAGTTTTAAAATGGTACCAATGAAATGAAACCTGTTATCAGACAGTGTTAACATTTCCACAAATCATAGAATAATGAAGCAAGACTTTCACAAAATGTGCATCATTAAACTGCATAATTTGCCTTTTCTTGTTGCATAATTTACTCAACCCTGCTGCATAATTTGGTCCTTCCCTGCAGCATAATCCCCCCAGCCCTGATAAAGGACCTCTGGTTTTAGACCCAATTACTTGACATCTTGGATAAATTAATCTCCTGATTGGAGCCTTCAGTCCTCATGTCAGATTCCTCATCCTTTTCGCCCTCTCTGCAGTATTAGGACCTTCAGAGTCCAGGCTCCTAAACTCTGGGAGTGCCTTGCCCTCCAGACACTGAGGGCCTCATGTACCAAGCCTTTTGTGGTCACAAAACCTGCGATTCACAAATACTCAGGATTCACAATTGCAAAGTAACTTTTTAAAATGTATCAAAACCCTTTCATAAGAAAGGACTTTCCAACTCATAAAGGGGTCTTGCAATCCACTGTGAATCACAAATCGTAGGGTGCATGAAAGGGGTGTCCCCCGCCTGTTTGGCATATGTAAATTAGTTGAGTCAACAGCTGTTGGTCAATTACCTACCCTTAAACGAGTGGCAACTGATTTGTAAACTGAAAGCTACACCTGTGGAGTAAATTCCCCTATAGTAATAGTGCAGGAGACCTCAGGGTAGCCAGCACCGGCCAGGGCAGTGTTACAAGCCACCACTGATGCGTTTCCAAGTGGTAATCATTTTTTCAAAGCAAAATATGTCCCTTTCTTGCATGTGGACTGCATTTAAAAATGTTTCTTGTTTGTGAATGTAAATGCTGGGAGGTCTGCTGTCCCTTGCAGGTGTCTTCATTTTCAAAGGGTTATAAACGAGTTAACATTTATTTGGTAGGTCATGTTGCTAGCCCTTGTGAATGTACAATTTGCAGTGTAATTTATTGGTACCTAGATTGCAACGCAAATGTATTTCCTTTTCCAAACCAGTCAGTGTGGAAACTGTGCAAACCTCGGTTTGTGAATGCAAACCTCACTTCAGGCTACTGAACACAATGGGCCAGATGTACTATTTACTGGTCTTAGAATTCTGGTCGCAATTTGCGCCCAGTGTTATTGGCACCAGTAAAGAATTTTAAGAATCAACCCTGTACTAATAAGTTGGTTATTTCAATTTTGAATGGTAGTGGTTTCTAATCTGACTGACCTCATAAATATTAATGAAGTAGGTTGCATATTGCGACTCACTACAATTGGAGACATTTGCAGGGGTGGTGGTCTGCCGGGTTCCACAGACCACCATGTCTGTAATTACACCTTCATAAACAAACATTTTTCTTAATGCAGTCTGTTTACCTTAAAGAAAATAGGATACATAAACACTTCCCTTCCAATGCGGGAAAAATATGAATGTTTTGTGACCGGATTTTGTGTGACTGGATTTTGGTCGGAAAACATTGCTACATAAGATACTGATTTGTTTTGTCGAAGGGATGCCTACACCATGCCGTTTACAAATAGACAAAAATGATAAATTAATTCTAACTGTGTCTCGCTCAAAACATCCTGTTTCTCATATAGGGCCAGATGTATCAAGCTCCCGGTTTGCATTTCTTAAATAGCGAATTTTAAGGAATCTCTATTTAAGAAATGCAAATAGGGATGTATGAAAATTGTGAGTCGGTAATAGTGATTTCTTAAAAATCGCAATTGCTATTACTGAATTGCAATTAGGGAATGGTACTCCATTCATCCCTATGGGCTGTAGGCCCGTAGGTGCGAATGGTTTTGCATTACCTAATTTGCGAATTCCAGTTAGGAATTTGTGAATTAGGTAATGCAAACACCAGGGTGCTGGGGGCCTAAGGCCCCCCTTGATGCACCCCAAAAAAATATTTGCGGACATGTGAAGCACACACATGCCCTGGGGGCATGTGTGCTCTACATGCCACTTTTAAAAATGCATTTATAATGCATTTTTAAAAATTGCAGATGCTTACCACCAAACTTGAGTTTGTGGTAATTGCATTTCCTAAATGCCAAATTCGCATTAAGGAAATGCTTGATACATGTGCTTTGGAAATCGCAAATAGGAATTCCCTATTTGCGATTTACGATTCCCTAAATGGAGTCACAATTTTAAGGAATCACTATTTTTGCGATTCCTTAAAATTGCACTGCGAATTCCTTTCATAAATCATGAAAGGCGATTTTGCATTCGCAAACTGTGGAATTTGCGATTCCCACCATTTGTGAATGCAAAATCATTTGATAAATCTGGCCCATAATGCCTTGCCACAGACTGCTAACTGCAGACCGTAAGCCCCTATCTCCCTCAGAGCTTTCCCTCTGCGTAACTTACTCCACCTCCCATCATAGTGACTGTGCATCTAAGAGCTGTGTGAACAGTGAGTGCCGGTTGTAACTGTGCGCTGCCTGCAACCACTAATGAATCCTACTGCTACCCTGAGTCCTCATAAAATAAAACGAACAGACCAGCAGAAATTTGTGCTCTTTCCAAACAATTACTGTATCCAAATCTAATCCTGTGCAGCCAAAAATTAGATTTGTGCTGAGCACAGAAAAGCATTTCACTGGAGACACAGACAGGCATGTTGACTTTGTTAATGTTTCTATGTTGGGATTGTGTCCACCTACAGATGGACGGTGCATCTCTACACACTTCCCTGATGGACACAAGGCTCTTGAAGTGCAGTATGTGCATCATTCTGGTTAGTTTGTGTATGGACAGGGCCTTGCACTCCAGTTAATTTAAAAATGGCGAGGGAAGTTCTTGATGAGAGCCAAACGTCACAGAGTTTGCGTAAGCTTCTTCCTGGGGATGCAGCAGCCTCACTGCTCGGATTGTAATGAGGCCATTGGCAGGCAGGACAACTTGTGACCACCACACACTATTCATTGGAGGTATTCAGTTATGTTGGGAAGCTCAGACCCTTTCACTGATGCAGAGATGTCCAGTGTGGTGGGTGAGGAGTGCAAACCCAAACCAGTCTTTCCATTCTACTCTTTCTGTGACACCCTAGACCCCGCTTGGTCTCTCGCACTTTGTACGTTTGCGGTGTTTGTGTAGCCCAAACCTGGCTGAGAGGCAGCAGATCACTGCGCAAAGACAAGGAGACAGTCAGCGAGTGACTGGAGGGGTAACTGAGTTCCTGGAGCAGAAGTGGACATTTACTGTGCTGTGATGCAGTGTTCTTTGAGGAAATGAGTCTTCTGAACTTTCCTAAAATGGAGCACATTTGAGTCTGTCCTGAAGGATACAGGGATGCTGTTTATGCATAGACTGAGAAGGCCTGTTACCTTTTTTTAGTACAAGTTAGCACTACTTTGTTTCTATTATGATAGTATCCTGACTGCAGTAGGGGTCTGCCACTTTACCAACTCTATATATATATATATAATATATATATATATATATATATATATATATATATATATATATATATATATATATATATATATACATTGTCATGGTACATACGTGTGAGGTTAAGAATAACACATCTATACTTTGCTTATAAACATTTATATTGATGATATGTTGTCAGTCACTATCCTGGATACAATATTACTACAGGTTGATAATAAAAACTCAGTTTGTTGGCACACAACTGCTGCAGGTGTTCTAAGAGTCACTCTAGGAGGTGAGCTTACCAACCAGGTATGCAGGAGTTCTGGTCGTGATGGCTTTGTCAATGATGTAGATGCTCTTTATAAAGGGTGAAGGCAGTAAAGCTGTTTGTCTGGAGCCAGAAGTGGAGGGCAAGGAACTCCCAGAGTTTAAGAGACTGGACACTGAAGGTCCTAATACTCCAGAAAGGGCGAAGTGGATTAGGAATGTGTCATGAGGACTGAAGGTACCAATCGGGAGATTATTACTTTGGGTTGAATACCCAGTTAGATCCTAAGCCATTGCTCTTCCTAAGATCCACTAGCCCTGTGAGGGTCTTAAAAGGGGTGTATCCACGCCGGCTGACACAACCATGTTTGTCTCACATAGTTAATAGTCGCTCAGTAAGGCTAGTGAGAAATTCCTCTAGAATCCTTAGGCAGGGTGAGGTCCCAGTCTGAAGAATAATCATTCCAGCACAGAAGGTAAATTCCCAAGAGTTAGAAAGCCACAATCTTCACAAAACTTTTAGATTTCAGCATACAGGGGAGTAAGGCGGCACATTTTTATACCCTAAAATTATTTGACTGTGTCTTTCACATCTCACTTGCCATCTTGTCCTCTCTTCATACGCCTCACCATTTCAATGTCTCTCTTATAACTCCTTCGACTCAACTCTTCTGTACTGATGCTCCTTATGCACGAACATCTTTCTTTTCTCTCCACTCTCCCTCCTCCACTGCATTTACATTTTGTTTTATTATATACAGCCCTTACCTCTGTATTTTATTTATACCCTTGAGGCACTTAAATCGATCTCATATCAACACTTTCCCTATATATTGTCTTAACCCCAAGGTATTAGCACGTTCAGCTCCCCTTACTGCTTCATATTGTTTATTCTCTGAGTTCATTGTCTCTTTCTACTCTTAACTCCATTTAAGTCCCTTTAGTACGTAAATATGTCTCTCACATGTCCCTTTTCCCTTACCTCTACCACTTCACACTCATACTCTTTTGTAGATTTGTAAAAATAGGCTAGTAGTGTAATGTAGCCCAACACAGCCCAGAACAACCTAAGCCAGCTCTGCTCAACCAACTCACCTCAGCACAACTCAACTCTGCCTGGCACAACTGAGTTTAACTCTACCCAGACATGCCTACTCCAACCCAACTCTGCCCAGCACATCCCAGCACCAACTCAAATTTGCCTGGCTCAACCCAGTTCAACTCTTCTCAGCCCAACACATTGCAAGTCTCAACAGCCAAACCCAACCCGCCTCAACTCTGCCCATCTCAATTCAAACAAACCCAAACCAATGCAGCCTAGCCTAACTTTGCCAAGTCCTGTCTGCCCCATCCAAGTCCAGCCCAGCCCTACTCAACTCTGGCAGCCCAATCCAACAAAACTCAATTCTGCCCAACACAACACAACCCAACCCAACTCAACTTTGCCTAGCTCAAGCATAACCCAAACCACTGCTGCCCTGCTCAACTCAGACGCGTACAGTTTGACACAGCTAAGTCCAACCCAACTGAGCCCAGCCCAACCTTACTGAGCTCAACCCTGACCAGCCCAACCCAACTCAACTCTGCCCACCCTAATCCAAGAGAACTCAAACCAATGCAGCTCAGTCCAACTCAGCTAAGACCTGCCCATTCCAGTCCAGCCCAACTCTGCCCAGCCCAATCCAGTTCAACTCTGCCCAACCCAACTCAACTCTGCCCACCCTAATCCAAAAGAACTCAAACTAATGTAGCCCAGCCCAACTCATCTAAGACCTGCCCATTCCATTCCAGCCCAACTCTGCCCAGCCCAATCCAGTTCAACTCTGCCCAACCCAACTCAACTCTGCCTAGCCCAACCCAATTCAAAACTCTCCAGCCCAATCTAAAAGAACCTAAACCAATGCAGCCCAGTCCAACTCAGCCGACTCCAGCCTGACCCAGCCATAGCCAGCTCAACTCAGCCCAGCCCAACCCTACTGAGCGCAACCTAAACCACCCAACCCAGCCCAATTCAGCCAAACCCCATGACCTTGTTCCCATTGCTTCATTTCACCTGTGTGCAATGTGCACTTGGTGTCAACCTGTAGAGTAGAGGGTCTGCATGACTGAGTCTGCCAACTTGTACAACAATGATGGGTGGTGAACTGTTATACCACACTTTTATTGCACACACGTCCGATATGGACAGACAGCGTGCACTCCCAGAGTTGTATTCTGGAAAGTGGCTTATTAATCAAGGAGAGACTGGCTGACATGTTTAAGCTGTAAAGGCCTTGTTCACGGTGGGAAACCATTACAAACAGTCCTCACTTCACGTGATTAGTCCACGTTTGACATACAAAAGAAACTTAAATATGGTGTCCATTTGATTTTTCCAAGGAATTCAGGGCCTCATTACAACCATGGCGGGCGGCCACCGCTGCCTGCCAATATTTAACCGCTGTGCGGCCGCCAATGCAGCCGCACTCCCACCGGCCCCATTTTGACTTCCCCACTGGGCCGGCAGGGGGAAACAGAGTTTCCGCATGCCGGCCCAGCGGGGATGTGGGCCGCAACATGGGAGCCGGCTCCTAATGGAGCCGGCGGTGTTGCGGCCATGCGACGTGTGCAGCTGCACCCGTCGCGCTTTTCACTGTCTGCTGTGCAGACAGTGAAAAGCAGTGTGGGGCTGTGCCTGGAGGCCCCTGCACTGCCCATGCCAATTGCATGGGCAGTGCAGGGGCCCCGCGACTCCCCTTCCCGCCAGCCTTTCCATGGCGGTCTCTACCGCCATGGACAGGCTGGCAGGAAGGGGGATCGTAATCCCCAGGGCAGCGCTGCAAGCATCGCTGCCCTGGCGGATTAAAACCGCCGGGACAACCATGGCGGGAAACCGCCGGTCCCGGCGGTGCGACCGCGGCTCTTCCGCCACGGTCGTAATCCGCAAGATTGTACCGCAAGCCTGTGGGCCTCACAATCTCCAAAACAGCCCTGGCGGTCTTTGACCGACAGGGTTGTAATGAGGCCCTCAGTGTCTCATCAGTATGCCCCCCCGTGTCAGAAAAACACACTAAATGTAACTTGTTAGATGTTTAGTGAACTAGTGCATAATATTAAAATAAGACATATGCACAAGGTGCTTGCAATTGTAAATTTAGTTGCAGAATATTCGTAATCACAAATATGCCCGCCTACACTACTAGAGTTCTTGCTGCAACGACGAAAATCAAAGCTCTGCACGTGGGGTTTTCACCATTCCATTGGTAAAAATGTAATTCATTTATCCTAATTTCTCTTCCCCTCGTTTGCCCCCCTTCTCCTCTTTACATGTGTGCACTTCTTTGGCTAGACAGTTTCTGTGCCATACCCTTCCGCGACAAATCCCATGCTTAGACCACTTTGAAAGATTCCGCACAGTGTATCTGTGCAGATCAGAGGTGCTCTAACTGCTTCCATACCTGGGGTATTGATCATCTACGTCATGTGACTTAAATATCTCGTTTGTACTCTCCATGCTGCTGCTCTGGGTTTTGAAATAGTTATACATTTCTTGTAAAGCAAGCACATGGCTTTATTTATGTATGTGGGAGACAACCTCTGGGATATTGTGCCCTTGTTGTGTTCCACTTCCCCACTGAGAGATGCACTATTTACAATTTAAAAATTACAATTTAAAACATGCCTACGTTTGCAGTCAGAGTGTAACAAAGAGTAACACAGAACTAGCAGAATGTTGTCAAGTGGTGTTGCCTTTCATGGGAACGTTTGCACTTGGAAGCATAGTATAAATGCCACAAGACTAACAAGTTTGTTGTTCTCTAACTGAACACCATCATGGGGTGGGGGGCAAGGGGGCTGCATCATCCACTGCACCCCTACTTCCAGAGCCACTGGACACAGGAGGGGAAGAGCAGAGGCCCCTAGCCCCATGACGTCAGAGGGTGCAGTTACAAGAGCCCCCATTAACAGCAGAGACATCAATCAAGTCCAAATGTGTGT
Source organism: Pleurodeles waltl (assembly GCF_031143425.1). Classification (NCBI taxonomy): domain Eukaryota; kingdom Metazoa; phylum Chordata; class Amphibia; order Caudata; family Salamandridae; genus Pleurodeles; species Pleurodeles waltl. The sequence goes on from NC_090450.1 coordinate 984,441,773, forward strand.
TTGTTTCTTCCAGTACAATTACCATTTGAAAATAAAATTAGAACAAGGAAGTGAAAATGTCAGAGATCTGTCCCCTTGAAGGCCTGAACCCTGAGAGCAGCCTCCCTGCCTCCTCATTGTCCTGTCTTGGTAATTGCTTTTATTAATTATGCAGAGTTGGATGACTTCCACTGGAATAGTTTTTTGTTCAGTCTGTAAAGGTCAGTGATATTAACATATAAACAGAGAGCTCTGCTTCCTTTCCTGTTAATGCTGCAGTGAATAAAAACAAACAGAATTATTCATTTCATGTTTCTTGTGCTACGCTGGCTTTGAAGAGATTTGTTTTAATTTCCGCTCTGGCCTGCCTGTGATTGAAAGATGCTCATTTTAACTGACTTCTTTCTGGAAACCCTTTGTACATATCATGCAGACCGATGTCTTAAGTCCTGGGCACAGTGGGCAGCTGCTTGGGACCCTCAGAATTCAAGCCTCTCCTCCCCCCGGTAGATGAGTGGGGGCAGTTGAAATTCATACCATAATAAAGTTGCTCTGAATTTATTTTTCTAAATTGACAGCCAAGTATGCTTAAAATACATTTAGGACCATATTTTTTAAGGATTTGTGCTGTGACAAACTCCTGAAAAGTGATGCAAAGCAGCACAGACTCGTACATGGGTATTTAAATTTCAGTGCAAAAGTTATTTTTGAGCTTTGAAAAGAGCCCTCTCTCTTCCCTCATGCAGCGCTGCCCTGGCAGATTAGGATATCCACCACCGCTAGGATCCAGCATCCTGGCGGAGCTAGGGGTTGGACTGCTGGGGTTGTTATGTGGCGGTCGGACCACCGCATAGGAGGTGGTCCAGACCGCCATCACGAGTGTGGCGGTCATAATACCGCCACACTTGTAATGAGGCCCTTAGGGCTAGATGTAGCAACAGAAAATTTTGCGAGTTGCAAATTGCTAGTCAGACCGACTCGCAATTTGCAACTCGCAAAATTGTATGCAGAAAGGTGTCTCAGACCCCTTCTGTGACTCGCTATGGGGTCGCAAAGACCCACCTCATGAATATTAATGAGGTGGGTCACATTTTGCGACCCTATGGCGAGTCCATGCATTCACAGGGATGGTGGCCTGCTGAAGACAGCAGACCTCCATGTCTGTGACTGCTTTTTTAATGAAGCAGTTTTTTTTTTAATTGCAGCCCGTTTTGCTTAAAGGAAAACGAGTTGCAATACAAAAAAATAATGAAACCATTTGGTTTCATTTTTTCAGAGCAGGCAGTGGTCCATTGGACCACTGCCTGCTCTGAAAAATTATTTTTAGTGACATTCACAAAGGGGAAGGGGTCCCATGGGGACCCCTTCCCGTTTGCGAATGAGTTACCACCCACTTCAAGTGGGTGTTAACTGCAAATTGCTTTGCGACCGCTTTCGTGGTCACAAAGCAATTCTGCATCGCGGTGCGAGTCGCAAATAGGAAGGGAACACCCCTTCCTATTTGCAAGTCGAATTCACATTTTGTGAGTCGGTACCGACTCGCAAAATGTGAATCAGCATCGCAATGGCCGTTTTGCATGGCGCAAGCTGCGTTTTTCGCAGTTTGCGACATGCAAACCGGTTCCTACATCTGGCCCTTAGTGTATTGTTCTGGCAATGGGAGGCACAAGCTGGTTAAACACAGAATTCCTTACAAAATGTTGTTGCACATAAAAAATCTGGATCTAAACTCAAAAAAGAAATGGCTTTATCAATGCTTGTTCAATCTTTCATTTGGTACTCCAGGGTTCACAGACACCAGGCAGGTTGAGCTTTCGTCTGTTTTTTTAAGGTTTAGCATATAATTAAATATTATTTAACATCACAAGTGCTTGGCTGAGTCAAAACGGGGTCGCAGTTGCTCCAAACAGGGAACCCCAAAATATATCTTGCCAGGGCCCCAAACATCTTTAAAATGTCACTGTGCAAGGCCCCTGCAGGAGAACTTCCTGTACAGTTTGCCAGTCACTCCACTGCAAACTGTCTAAACACACCCCTTGTTTCCACGATACAATATTTGAAAAGGTAATATGCACAACTACAATTTAAAATGCACACTTTGAAAGAGCTTTGTCAATGAAAGGATATGAACTATTTTTAAGTCTATGTGAACAGTGTCCGCATTGTCAAAGTGAAGGGAGCCAATGGGTAACATGGAATTATCTATCGCCCCATGCTGTATGCCATAGTGGGCGGAAGAGAAATGTGAATGACAGCTCAACAGACCAATGGATGAAGCTTGCTGACCAAAAGCCCCTCTGTGTCCATATGTTATGGTTTAATTTTTTGGAAGATAGTAACATGGCGAGACAGATAAAGATGTCTCGAAGGCCAGACCTAACTAGGGTTTGACATTACACCCAGTGGATGAAGGGCAAGGGATGCTCGAGAGTTACATCAGGCACTCCTTGAAATGTGGGGATACAACGTGCCTGCTGCTGTGGTACCATGGAGATAATGTGTGCATGCTGCCACAGTACTCTCAAGTGTTGAGTGTTTCATTGCTATGGAGAACTGTGCATACTGTTTTACTGTACTCAGGTGCTGTGCACATGCTATCCCAGTACTGTGGAAACGCTGTGTTCTTGATAGATAAGTACTCTGGAGGCGCTCTGTGCACACTGCTACGTACTATGTTGGCGCTATGTGCACGCTGACTCAGTATTGTGGCAGAGGTGCGTCTGCCCGTCCAGTTCCCTGTAGGTACAGTGCTCATGCTCTTTCAGTACTGTGGAAATGCTGTGTACTTGATGGATAAGTACTCTGGAGGTGCTCTGTGCACACTGCTACAGTACTATGTTGGCGCTATGTGCACGCTGACGCAGTATTGTGGCGGAGGTGCGTCTGCCCCTCCAGTTCTCTGTATGTACAGTGCTCATGCTCTCTCAGTACCTTGGAAATGCTGTGTTCTTGATGGATAAGTACTCTAGAGGTGCTCTGTGCACACTGCTACAGTTCTATGTTGACGCTATGTGCACGCTGACTCAGTATTGTGGCAGAGGTGCGTCTGCCCCTGCAGTTCTCTGTAGGTACAGTGCTCATGCTCTCTCAGTACTGTGGAAATGCTGTGTTCTTGATTAATAAGTACTCTAGAGATGCTCTGTGCACACTGCTACGTACTATGTTGGCGCTATGTGCACGCTGACTCAGTATTGTGGCAGAGGTATGTCTGCTCCTCCAGTTCTCTGTAGGTATAGTGCACATGCTCTCTCAGTACTGTGGAAATGCTGTGCCCTTGATGGATAAGTACTCTGGAGGTGCTCTGTGCACACTGCTACAGTTCTATGTTGGCGCTATGTGCACGCTGACTCAGTATTGTGGCAGAGGTGCATCTGCTCCTCCAGTTCTCTGTAGGTACAGTGCTCATGCTCTCTTAGTAATGTGGAAATGCTGTGTTCTTGATAGATAAGTACTCTGGAGGTGCTCTGTGCACACTGCTACGTACTATGTTGGCGCTATGTGCACACTGACTCAGTATTGTGGAAGAGGTGCGTCTGCTCCTCCGGTTCTCTGTAGGTACAGTGCTCATGCTCTCTCAGTACTGTGGAAATGCTGTGTCCTTGATGGATAAGCACTCTGGAAGTGCTCTGTGCACACTGCTACAGTACTATGCTGGCGCTATGTGCACGCTGGCTCTGTATTGTGGCAGAGGTGTATCAGCTCCTCCAGTTCTCTGTATGTACGGTGCTCATGCTCTCTCAGTACTGTGGAAATGCTGTGTTCTTGATCGATAAGTACTCTGGAGGTGCTCTGTGCCCCCTGCTACAGTACTATTTTGCTGCTATGTGCACGCTGACTCAGTATTGTGGAAAAGGTGCGTCAGCTCCTCCAGTTCCCTGTAGGCACAGTGCTCATGCCTCTCAGTACTGTGGAAATGCTGTGTTCTTGATGGATAAGTACTCTGGAGCTGCTCTGTGCACACTGCTACGTACTATGTTGGCGCTATGTGCACGCTGACTCAGTATTGTGGCAGAGGTGCGTCTGCCCCTCCAGTTCTCTGTAGGTACAGTGCTCATGCTCGCTCATTACTGTGGAAATGCTGTGTTCTTGATAGATAAGTAATCTAGAGGTGCTCTGTGCCCACTGCTACAGTACTATGTTGGCGCTATGTGCACGCTGACTCAGTATTGTGGCAGAAGTGCGTCTGCCCCTCCAGTTCTCTGTATGTACAGTTCTCATGCTCTCTCAGTACTGTGGAAATGCCGTGTCCTTAATGGATAAGTACTCTGTAGGTGCTCTGTGCACACTGCTACAGTACTATGTTGGCGCTGTGTGCACGCTAACTCAGTATCGTAGCAGATGTGCATCTGCTCCTCCAGTTCTCTGTAGCTACTGTGCTTATGCCCTTTCAGTACTATGGAGAAGTTGTTCATGCTTTCTCAGTACTATGGAAGGATTGTTCATGCGCTCTCAGTACGGTGGCGTGTAGCTGCTGCTACAGTACAGTGCTGCTCATGAGTTCTGCTGCTTAGGTAACATGGAGAGGAGTCCTGCCTGCTGCTACAGTGCAGTGCTGCTCATGAGTTCTGCTGCTTAGGTAACATGGAGAGGAGTCACGCCTACTGCTACGGTACAGTGCTGCTCATGAGTTCTGCTGCTTAAGTAACATGGAGAGGAGTCCTACCTGTTGCTACGGTACAGTGCTGCTCATGAGTACTGCTGCTTAGGTAACATGGAGAGGAGTCACGCCTGCTGCTACGGTACAGTGCTGCTCATGAGTTCTGCTGCTTAAGTAACATGGAGAGGAGTCCTGCCTGCTGCTACGGTACAGTGCTGCTCATGAGTACTGCTGCTTAGGTAACATGGAGAGGAGTCCTGCCTGCTGCTACGGTACAGTGCTGCTCATGAGTTCTGCTGCTTAGGTAACATGGAGAGGAGTCATGCCTGCTGCTACGGTACAGTGCTGCTCATGAGTTCTGCTGCTTAGGTAACATGGAGAGGAGTCCTGCCTGCTGCTACGGTACAGTGCTGCTCATGAGTACTGCTGCTTAGGTAACATGGAGAGGTGTCATGCCTGCTGCTACAGCACAGTGCTGCTCATGAGTTCTGCTGCTTAGGTAACATGGAGAGGAGTCATGCCTGCTGCTACAATACAGTGCTGCTCATGAGTTCTGCTGCTTAGGTAACATGGAGAGGAGTCATGCCTGCTGCTACAGCACAGTGCTGCTCATGAGTTCCGCTGCTTAGGTAACATGGAGAGGTGTCATGCCTGCTGCTACAGTACAGTTCTGCTCATGAGTTCTGCTGCTTAGGTAACATGGAGAAGTGTCATGCCTGCTGCTACAATACATGCTGCTCATGAGTTCTGCCGCTTAAGTAACATGGACAGGAGTCCTGCCTGCTGCTACAGTACAGTGCTGCTAATGAGTTCTGTGGCTTAAGTAACATGGAGAGTGTAGGAGGCTGGACTGGCTTGTAGTGAGTACCAAGGGGTACTTGCACCTTGCACTAGGCCCAGTTATCCCTTATTAGTGTGTAGGGTGTCTAGCAGCATAGGCTGATAGATAATGGTAGCTTAGCAGAGCAGCTTAGGCTGAACTAGGAGACGAGTGAAGCTCCTACAGTACCACTTAGTGTCATATGCACAATATCATAAGAAAACACAATACACAGTTATACTAAAAATAAAGGTACTTTATTTTTTATGACAATATGCCAAAGTATCTCAGAGTGTACCCTCAGTATGAGGATAGCAAATATACCCAAGATATATATACACAATACCAAAAATATGCAGTATAGTCTTAGAAAACAGTGCAAACAATGTATAGTTACAATAGGATGCAATGGGGACACATAGGGATAGGGGCAACACAAACCATATACTCCAAAAGTGGAATGCGAACCACGAATGGACCCCAAACCTATGTGACCTTGTAGAGGGTCGCTGGGACTATTAGAAAATAGTAAGGGTTCGAAAAATAGCCCACCCCAAGACCCTGAAAAGTGAGTGCAAAGTGCACTAAAATTCCCCAAAGGACATAGAAGTCGTGATAGGGGAATTCTGCAGGAAAGACACAAACCAGCAATGCAACAACGGTGGATCTCCAGTCGAGGGTACCTGTGGAACAAGGGGACCAAGTCCAAAAGTCACAAGCAAGTCGGAGATGGGCAGATGCCCAGGAAATGCCAGCTGTGGGTGCAAAGAAGCTGCTACTGGACTGTAGAAGCTTAGGTTTCTGCAGGAACGACAAGGGCTAGAGACTTCCCCTTTGGAGGATGGATTCCTCACGCCGTGGAGAGTCGTGCAGAAGTGTTTTCCCGCCGAAAGACCGCCAACAAGCCTTGCTAGCTGCAAATCGTGCAGTAAGGGTTTTTGGACGCTGCTGTAGCCCAGGAGGGACCAGGATGTCGCAAATTGTTTCAGGAGACAGAGGGGACGTCGAGCAAGACAAGGAGCCCTCTCAGCAGCAGGTAGCACCCGGAGAAGTGCCAGAAACAGGCACTACGAGGATGTATGAAACGGTGCTCACCCGAAGTCGCACAAAGGAGTCCCACATCGCCGGAGAACAACTTAGGAGGTCGTGCAATGCAGGTTAGAGTGCCGTGGACCCAGGCTGGACTGTGCACAAAGGATTTCCGCCGGAAGTGCACGGAGGCCGGAGTAGCTGCAAAAGTTGCGGTTCCCAGCAATGCAGTCTGGCGTGGGGAGGCAAGGACTTACCTCCACCAAACTTGGACTGAAGAGTCACTGGACTGTGGGAGTCACTTGGACAGAGTTGCTGGATTCAAGGGACCTCGCTCGTCGTGCTGAGAGGAGACCCAGGGGACCGGTGATGCAGTTCTTTGGTGCCTGCGATTGCAGGGGGACGATTCCGTCGACCCACAGGAGATTTCTTCGGAGCTTCTAGTGCAGAGAGGAGGCAGACTACCCCCACAGCATGCACCACCAGGAAAACAGTCGAGAAGGTGGCAGGATCAGCGTTACAGAGTTGCAGTAGTCGTCTTTGCTACTATGTTGCAGTTTTGCAGGCTTCCAACGCGGTCAGCAGTCGATTCCTTGGCAGAAGGTGAAGAGAGAGATGCAGAGGAACTCGGATGAGCTCTTGCATTCGTTATCTAAAGTTTCCCCAGAGACAGAGACCCTAAATAGCCAGAAAAGAGGGTTTGGCTACCTAGGAGAGAGGATAGGCTAGCAACACCTGAAGGAGCCTATCAGAAGGAGTCTCTGACGTCACCTGGTGGCACTGGCCACTCAGAGCAGTCCAGTGTGCCAGCAGCATCTCTGTTTCCAAGATGGCAGAGGTCTGGAGCACACTGGAGGAGCTCTGGACACCTCCCAGGGGAGGTGCAGGTCAGGGGAGTGGTCACTCCCCTTTCCTTTGTCCAGTTTCGCGCCTGAGCAGGGCTAAGGGGTCCCTGAACCGGTGTAGACTGGCTTATGCAGAAATGGGCACCAAATGTGCCCATGAAAGCATTTCCAGAGGCTGGGGGAGGCTACTCCTCCCCTGCCTTCACACCATTTTCCAAAGGGAGAGGGTGTAACACCCTCTCTCAGAGGAAGTCCTTTGTTCTGCCATCCTGGGCCAGGCCTGGCTGGACCCCAGGAGGGCAGAAGCCTGTCTGAGGGGTTGGCAGCAGCAGCAGCTGCAGTGAAACCCCAGGAAAGGCAGTTTGGCAGTACCAGGGTCTGTGCTACAGACCACTGGGATCATGGGATTGTGCCAACTATGCCAGGATGGTATAGAGGGGGCAATTCCATGATCATAGACATATTACATGGCCATATTCGGAGTTACCATTGTGAAGCTACATATAGGTAGTGACCTATATGTAGTGCACGCGTGTAATGGTGTCCCCGCACTCACAAAGTCCGGGGAATTGGCCCTGAACAATGTGGGGGCACCTTGGCTAGTGCCAGGGTGCCCTCACACTAAGTAACTTTGCACCTAACCTTTACTAGGTAAAGGTTAGACATATAGGTGACTTATAAGTTACTTAAGTGCAGTGTAAAATGGCTGTGAAATAACGTGGACGTTATTTCACTCAGGCTGCAGTGGCAGGCCTGTGTAAGAATTGTCAGAGCTCCCTATGGGTGGCAAAAGAAATGCTGCAGCCCATAGGGATCTCCTGGAACCCCAATACCCTGGGTACTTCAGTACCATATACTAGGGTGTACCATATAAGGGTGTTCCAGTAAGCCAATGTAAATTGGTAAAATTGGTCACTAGCCTGTTAGTGACAATTTGGAAAGAAATGAGAGAGCATAACCACTGAGGTTCTGATTAGCAGAGCCTCAGTGAGACAGTTAGTCACTACACAGGTAACACATTCAGGCACACTTATGAGCACTGGGGCCCTGGATTACAGGGTCCCAGTGACACATACAACTAAAACAACATATATACAGTGAAAAATGGGGGTAACATGCCAGGCAAGATGGTACTTTCCTACAGAGAGGAGTCCTGCCTGCTGCTACAGTACAGTGCTGCTCATGAGTTCTGCTGCTTTGGTAACATGGAGAGGAGTCATGCCTGCTGCTACAGTACAGTGCTGCTCATGAGGTCTGACGCTTAAGTAACATGGAGAGGAGTCCTGCCTTCTGCTACAGTACAGTGCTGCTCATGAGTACTGCTGCTTAAGTAACATGGAGAGGAGTCCTGCCTGCTGCTACGGTACAGTGCTGCTCATGAGTTCTGCTGCTTAGGTAACATGGAGAGGAGTCATGCCTGCTGCTACAGTACATGCTGCTCATGAGTTCTGCTGCTTAGGTAACATGGAGAGGAGTCATGCCTGCTGCTACAGTAAGGTGCTGCTCATGAGGTCTGACGCTTAAGTAACATGGAGAGGAGTCCTGCCTTCTGCTACAGTACAGTGCTGCTCATGAGTACTGCTGCTTAAGTAACATGGAGAGGAGTCCTGCCTGCTGCTGCAGTACAGTGCTGCTCATGAGTTCTGCTGCTTAGGTAACATGGAGAGGAGTCATGCCTGCTGCAGCAGTACAGTGCTGCTCATGAGTTCTGCTGCTTAGGTAACATGGAGAGGAGTCCTGCCTGCTGCTACAGTACAGTGCTGCTCATGAGTTCTGCTGCTTAGGTAACATGGAGAGGAGTCATGCCTGCTGCAGCAGTACAGTGCTGCTCATGAGTTCTGCTGCTTAGGTAACATGGAGAGGAGTCCTGCCTGCTGCTACAATACAGTGCTGCTCATGAGTTCTGCTTACAGTGCTGCTCATGAGTACTGCTGCTTAGGTAACATGGAGAGGAGTCATGCCTGCTGCTACGGCACAGTGCTGCTCATGAGTTCTGCTGCTTATGTAACATGGAGAGGAGTCATGCCTGCTGCTGCAGTACAGTGCTGCTCATGAGTTCTGCTGCTTATGTAACATGGAGAGGAGTCCTGCCTGCTGCTACGGTACAGTGCTGCTCATGAGTTCTGCTGCTTAGGTAACAAGGAGAGGAGTCCTGCCTGCTGCTACAATACAGTGCTGCTCATGAGTACTGCTGCTTGGTAACATGGAGAGGAGTCCTGCCTTCTGCTACGGTACAGTGCTGCTCATGAGTACTGCTGCTTAATTAACATGGAGAGGAGGTGTGCCTGCTGCTACAGTACAGTGCTGCTCGTGAGTTCTGCTGCTTAGGTAACATGGAGAGGAGTCCTGCCTGCTGCTACAATACAGTGCTGCTCATGAGTTCTGCTGCTTAAGTAACATGGAGAGGAGTTGTGCCTGCTGCTACAGTACAGTGCTGCTCATGAGTACTGCATCTTAAGTAACATGGAGGGGAGTCCTGCCTGCTGCTGCAGTACAGTGCTGCTTATGGGTACTGCATCTTAGGTAACATGGAGAGGAGTCCTGCCTGCTGCTGCAGTACTGGGCGAATGCTCTGTATTTTGTCTCAGGACTATGACGACCTCATCTCAGCGCCACGTAGATGCTGTGCATCTGCTGCTACTCTACTGTGTATATGCTGCTTATATGCTCTCTAGGCGCTATGGAGATGATGTGTTTATACTACAACCATGTGTAGACGCTGCCTCCATACTCACTCTCTATGTGCTATGGAGCTGCTGTGTTTATGCTGCTGCAGCCCTTCGTAAATGCTGCCTACATACTCTCCAGGCGCTATGGAGATGCTGTGTTTATTCCATCTCAGTACTATGGGAATGCTCTGTAGCTGCTGGTACGGTACTGTATAGATGCTGCTTACATACTCTCTAGACGCTATGGAGAAGTTGTGTGCTTACTGCTACAGCCCTGTGTAGATGCTGCATCCATACTCTGTAGGCGCTATGGAGATGCTGTGTTTATGTTGCTGCTGCTGCCCTGTGTAGATGCTGCCTACATACTCTCTGGGTGCTATGGAGATGTTGTGTGGCTGCTGCTTCAGCCCTGTAAAGATGCTGCCTACATACTCTGTAGGCGCTATGGAGATGCTGTGTTTATGCTGCTGCAGCCCTTCGTAGATGCTACCTATATACTCTCTCTAGGCGCTGTGGAGATGCTATGTTTATGCTGCTGCAGTCCTATGTAGATGCTGCTTACATACTCTCTAGGCACTATGGAGTTGCTGTGTTTATGGTGTTACAGCCCTTCGTAGATGCTACCTATATACTCTTAGGGCACTATAGAGAAGCTGTGTGGCTACTGCTACAGCCCTGTGTAGATGCTGCCTATATTCTCTCTAGGTGCGATGGAGAAGTTATGTTTATGCTGCCACAGCCCTATATGTATGCTGCCCACATACTCTCTAGGCACTATGAAGATGCTGTCCTTATGCTGCACAGCACTTTATAGACAGGGCTTACATACTTTCTAGGCGCTATGGAGATGCTGTGCTTATGCGGCTACGGCCCTATGTAGATGCTGCTTACATACTCTCTGTGCGCTATGGAGAAGCTGTGTGGCTACTGCTACAACCCTGTAAAGATGCTGCCTACATACTCTCTAGGCGCTAGGGAGATGCTGTGTTTATGCTGCTGCCCTGTGTAGATGCTGCCTACATACTCTCTGGGTGCTATGGAGAAGCTGTGTGGCTGCTGCTTCAGCCCTGTAAAGATGCTGCCTACATACTCTGTAGGCACTATGGTAATGCTGTGTTTATGCTGCTGCAGCCCTTCGTAGATGCTACCTATATACTCTCTCTAGGCGCTATGGAGATGCTATGTTTATGCTGCTGCAGTCCTATGTAGATGCTGCTTACATACTCTCTAGGCACTATGGAGTTGCTGTGTTTATGCTGTTACAGCTCTTCGTAGATACTGCCTATATTCTATCTAGGCACGGTGGAGAAGCTATGTTTCTGCTGCCACAGCCCTACATGTATGCTGCCTACATACTCTCTAAGCACTATGAAGATGCTGTCCTTATGCTGCACAGCCCTCTATAGACAGTGTTTACATACTCTCTAGGCTCTATGGAGATGCTGTGCTTATGCGGCTACGGCCCTATGTAGATGCTGCTTACATACTCTCTGGGCACTATGGAGAAGATGTGGCTACTGCTACAGCCCTGTAAAGATGCTGCCTACATACTCTGTAGGCGCTATGGAGATATTGTGTTTATGCTGCTGCAGCCATTCGTAGATGCTACCTATATACTCTGTCTAGGCGCTATGGAGATGCTGTGTTTATGGTGCTGCAGCCCTTCGTAGATGCTACCTATATACTCTCTCTAGGCGCTATGGAGATGCTGTGTTTATGCTGTTGCAGTCCTATGTAGACGCTGCCTTCATACTCTCTCTAGGTGCTATGTAGATGTTGTGTTTATGCTGATACAGTCCTATATAGATGCTGCTTACATACTCTAGGCACTATGGAGATGCTGTGTGGTTGCTGCTACAGCCCTGTAAAGATGCTGCCTACATACTTTTTAGGCGCTATGGAGATGCTGTGTGGTTGCTGCTGCAGCCCTGTGTAGACGCTGCCCTCATACTCTTTAGTCGCTATGGAAATTGAGGTTTTCACTTCCTCTCACTACATCACAGATGTTCCCTGCCTGCTCCTGGGATGAAGTAATTGTGTGCCTGCTGCTACAGGCCCATGGAGATGGATTTCACTTCCCCTAGTTACACCAGAGATGCTCCCTGCCTGCTCTTGGGATGAAGTGACTGTGTGCCTGCTGTTACAGGTCCATGGAGATGGGTTTCACTTCCTCTAGTTACACCAGAGATGCTCCCTGCCTGCTCTCGGTATGAAGTGGGTGTGTGCCTGCTGTTACAGGTCCATGGAGATGGTTTTCACTTCCCCTAGTTACACCAGAGATGCTCCCTGCCTGCTCTCGGTATGAAGTGATAGTGTGCCTGCTGTTACAGGCCCATGGAGATGATTTTCACTTCCTCTAGTTACACCAGCGATGCTCCCTGCCTGCTCACGGTATTAAGTGGGTGTGCGCCTGCTGTCACAGGTCCATAGAGATGGTTTTCACTTCCCCTAGTTACACCATAGATACTCCCTGCCTGCTCTCGGTATGAAGTGGGTGTGTGCCTGCTGTTACATGTCCATGGAGATGGTTTTGACTTCCCCTGGTTACACCAGAGATGTTCCCTGCCTGCTCCTGGGATGAAGTGATTGTGTGCCTGCTGTTACAGGCCCATGGAGATGGTTTTCACTTTCCCTAGTTACACCAGAGATGCTCCCTGCCTGCTCTCGGTATGAAGTGGGTGTGTGCCTGCTGTTACAGGTCCACGGAGATGGATTTCACTTCCCCTAGTTACACCAGAGATGCTCCCTGCCTGCTCTCGGTATGAAGTGGGTGTGTGCATGCTGTTACAAGTTCATGGAGATGGTTTTCACTTCCTCTAGTTACACCAGAGATGCTCCCTGCCTGCTCTCGGTATGAAGTGATTGTGTGCCTGCTGTTACAGGCCCATGGAGATGGTTTTCACTTCCCCTAGTTACACCAGAGATGCTCCCTGCCTGCTCTCGGTATGAAGTGGGTGTGTGCCTGCTGTTACAGGTCCATGCAGATGGTTTTGACTTCCCCTGGTTACACCAGAGATGCTCCCTGCCTGCTCCTGGGATGAAGTGATTGTGTGCCTGCTGTTACAGGCCCATGGAGATGCTTTTCACTTTCCCTAGTTACACCAGAGATGCTCCCTGCCTGCTCTCGTTATGAAGTGGGTGTGTGCCTGCTGTTACAGGTCCACGGAGATGGATTTCACTTCCCCTAGTTACACCAGAGATGCTCCCTGTCTGCTCTCGGTATGAAGTGGGTGTGTGCATGCTGTTACAAGTTCACGGAGATGGTTTTCACTTCCTCTAGTTACACCAGAGATGCTCCCTGCCTGCTCTCGGTATGAAGTGATTGTGTGCCTGCTGTTACAGGCCCATGGAGATGGTTTTCACTTCCCCTAGTTACACCAGAGATGCTCCCTGCCTGCTCTCGGTATGAAGTGGGTGTGTGCCTGCTGTCACAGGTCCATGGAGATGGTTTTCACTTCTCCTAGTTACACCAGAGATACTCCCTGCCTGCACTCGGTATGAAGTGGGTGTGTGCCTGCTGTTACAGGTCCATGCAGATGGTTTTCACTTCCCCTAGTTACACCAGAGATGCTCCCTGCCTGCTCCTGGGATGAAGTGATAGTGTGCCTGCTGTTACAGGCCCATGGAGATGGTTTTCACTTCCCCTAGTTACACCAGAGATGCTCCCTGCCTGCTCTCGGTATGAAGTGGGTGTGTGCCTGCTGTCACAGGTCCATGGAGATGGATTTCACTTCCCCTAGTTACACCAGTGATGCTCCCTGCCTGCTCCTGGGATGAAGTGATAGTGTGCCTGCTGTTACAAGTTCATGGAGATGGATTTCACTTCCTCTAGTTACACCAGAGATGCTCCCTGCCTGCTCTCGGTATGAAGTGGGTGTGTGCCTGCTGTTACAGGCCCATGGAGATGGTTTTCACTTCTCCTAGTTACACCAGAGATGCTCCCTGCCTGCTCTTGGGATGAAGTGGGTGTGTGCCTGCTGTCACAGGTCCATGGAGATGGATTTCACTTCCCCTAGTTACACCAGAGATGCTCCCTGCCTGCTCTCGGTATTAAGTGGGTGTGTGCCTGCAGTCACAGGTCCATGCAGATGGTTTTCACTTCCCCTAGTTACACCAGCGATGCTCCCTGCCTGCTCTCGGTATGAAGTGATAGTGTGACTGCTGTTACAAGTTCATGGAAATGGTTTTCACTTCCTCTAGTTACACCAGAGATGCTCCCTGCCACGCTCCTGGGATGAAGTGATTGTGTGCCTGCTGTTACAGGCCCATGGAGATGGTTTTCACTTCCTCTAGTTACACCAGAGATGCTCCCTGCCTGCTCTCGGTATGAAGTGGCTGTGTGCCTGCTGTTTCAGTACCACTTGGATGCAGTGCACGTTGCCGGGAGATGCCACGTGCTCTCTGTACCACGGTCATGCCATGTACATCCTCCATCCTCCCCTCATCTTCTCCCCCTTGTCCGACCAGTACCTGTGAAAGGTTGAAATCACTCATTGATTGAAGGATAATAGCATTAGAACTGATACGATTATTGATTTGATAATGACATGACTATAAACATAATGATATGTTTCTGAATGAAATCCTCCAGGACAGATCAGTTTAATGAGGTTAGATTGCCAGTTTCTTAGCATACACATTTTCTGATGGCTGTAACTAATCTGTAATGGGAGGAAAATGCCAGAAATGATATAGATTTTCTTTCTTTCCCCCTTCTGTCCTCCCACACACGCCTTTTCTCATGATTATCCGCTCTCCATAGGCCGCACGGTGGGCGACCTCCTTTTCAGCTCCAATAACGAAATGTACAAAACCAGCTCTCGCCACCTATGGAGCTTCTCAAACCGGATTTTTTTCTGAGAGTAAATAATTTTTGACAATCATGTGCCTTTGAGAAACTAACCGAGTTTCCTGTTCTCTAAAATCTGAGACTTTTTACCTCTTAATCCAAACCCAACAAAATTTGACAGCCAGAGCAGGTCTGGCCCAAATTTTCTGACAATTATTTTGTTCTGTGCAACATTATAATCTGATAGCAAGCATCTGCAATGCAATGGGTCTTGCATATGCTCGAGTTAGAGCTATTAGCATTGTAAAGTCCTAACCAGACTTTTCTTGCCACACAAATTGAAAGAAAAAAAACTAGCGTGATCGTGCTACGTGAATCGCAGCGTGATCGCGCTGAAATTGAAAACAAATAAACGAGCGTGATCACGCTATGTAAAACCCAGCGCGATCACGCTGAGCGGAATATAAAAAGATAAAGTAGTGCAGAAACCAGGCTGGAAACATCGTAAGTTTTCAGTAGTTGGCCAGTGCGCTCGAGGAGGGCTAAACACCAGAAAGGGCATGACATATGCATGTCTTTCACTAACGAAATGAAGCGGATTTTAAAAGGCAAGCCCACAAACCAATGAAAGTGACAGGCGTGACATGGGCGTGGTTACAAGCCCAAAGAGATATTACAACAGGGACGGACCTGAAAAACTAGGATTGGAAAATCCAATACGTCTCACCGTAGCAACCTGTTAGCTTTGCCAATGGTTTTTAGCCGCGCTGCACACCATCCCTGATGCTGTGCAGAATGGCTAAATTAAAATAAGGAAATAAAGCCTTTGATATGGTTGCCTACTTGATTTTGTAGGCACGCACACCATGCATGTATGTGCCTACAAAATGATGCAGGTTTTATTTTTCATTTTCATTACAAGTTCGAGTTGAAGTGCTCAACAGAAAAAGTAGTACTTGAAAAGCAAGCAGTGGAAGCAGAGATGCCAGCCAATCAAAGCAATGGTAAAGAGTCGAAGCTCCATGGGCGGGACAACCACAAGATTTAAAAGTTGAGACACGAATATGAAGCAGGCAAATGAGAGTGACAGGAACGCCAACCAATGGAAAGCAATGGGCGGACTCAAAGCCCTTCTATGTTCTTGGTGAACCAAAATATGCCTTGCAACAGACATTGCATGCGCTAGTCTAATAGGGCTTTTCAATGATCATTAAATTAAATTTTTTACTACGTAAACAGTGACATGTATTACAGAATCAGCACTTGTGACTATGGGCCTGAGTTAGATTTCGGTAGTAAGATTACTCTGTTGCAACGGTGACGGATAGCCCATCTGCCGAAACGTAAATTCCATTATGTCCCATGGGAGTAACCCATCCGCCAAAATCTAAATCAGGCCCTGTGCAATTATGGATTTGTTTCATTTCCCATCAAGTGATTTTTGCTTGTGCTAATTTTCTTTGACTTTGATCATTCTCCATAAAACGTTCCCAACAAACTTGGAGCATGGCTAATTTGGTGCAGATTGGTCTTGGGGGAGGAGAGGTATACTGTAAGCCTGGGACTTTATACCTGACTTTCAGATTCTCACAGGACAGGTTGGAAAGAGAGGGCACAAAAACGGAGCGTCAGATGAATATCAAGTTTAACCAGTTTTAGAAGCCACTCCCAAGTAAACCCCTTATTTTGGTTTGATGGAAAGTCTTTCAGCAGGTTTTGAGAAATACTTAAGATAAACTATATATCTAAATATAAATCTATATAAATATATACAAACACTTAAATACGGCAATTCCCTTGCCGCTCCTGACCGCCAATGGTGCCTGGATACGACGCGCGCCACCGCGTCTAACATAAACACAACACCTTATTCCTTAATAAGGCAACCGGCACTCCGTGAATGTGCTAAATAAGGTTTAATACAACCAAACAGGAACGCGTTTCGGCGTCTCCGCCTTTCTCAACAAGGCGGAGACGCCGAAACGCATTCCTGTTTGGTTGTATTAAACCTTATTTAGCACATTCACGGAGTGCTGGTTGCCTTATTAAGGAATAAGGTGTTGTGTTTATATAAATATATACACACACATATATATATATATATATATATATATATATATATATATATATATATATATATAAAATATTTTATCTACATGTATTACCCATTGTCTGATGTCTCAGATCCCACTTTTGTCTTGTGAACCACACTGTCCCTGGTGCGTAGGAGCCACATGTGACAACATTGATGACATCATTGAGGCCATCACATATACAAATCCGGTACAGATCTGAGGGTGCATGAATGGTGTGACCTCACCACATGCGTACTATGCACAATGAACGCGTCTCTGAATATTGTTCAGAGGACAGTACCCGCTGTGACTCTAGGCCATTGTTGACTGCTTTCAGCAGAGACCATGTAACAATGGCTGCTCTGGCCGCATAACAATGGCTGTCTTCAGTTCTGGCTACATAACAATGGAAGTCTCCAGCTCTGGTTGGTTACATAGCAATGGATGCCCAAAGCTCTGTCTGCATTGCAAAGTCTACACACACCTTTGGCTAGTTACTGCTTTGGCTACAAAACAGTGGCTGCCTCCATGTCTGTCTGTACAATGATGGGGGTTCTCACAGATCTGGTGACATACCAGTGACTGCCTCTCAGCTCTGTCTGTATTCATTCTGTGTATCAGAGGCTCATTCCAGCTGTGCTCTCACCTCTGGACTCAAGACAGATTCTATTAACTGAATCTAAGTTTTTACAGAGTGGATTTCTCCATCAGGAATACCTGGGTGCTGTGAGTGTCAGCTATCCAAAATGACTATTGATTTTGCTTCCATTCTAATTGAAATGAAGAGCAGGAGGGAGCAGAATCTTGTGCTGTTTTAGCAGTATTTGTGACATTTTGCAGAAACCTAGAAAATGTGTTTTTAGAGGTGAGGGCAAAGGCCCTAGCTCTAATCAGTAATTTCTGGCGAAGGATCAGTGAGGGACATTCTAGAAGTGGGAACTCTTTAGCGGGGTACAATGTCAGAAATCTGCAGGTACAAGCTGATTCAAAAAGTAATATTTTCCCCTTCCAGTGACTCTACCAGGTGAGATGTATGTTTCTCGCCTTCTCTACGCTAGTTTTGGAAATGCAATGAAAGTTCATGTCCCTATCTCCCCACTTAATTGTCTTCATGAATCTGCTCCCCCTCTGCAGATGGTGCATCTCACAGTTTCTTAGAACCTATGGTCAAGCATGGGGTTTCCTGGACGCCATCTTGGAGTGGCTCTCTGCTCTCAAGTCTAGATTTTATGAAGGTTTAAATTGACAAGAACCTACGACAGCTACAAAATGGTGGCTGTAGATATCCTGGCAACCCCAACACTTGCAAGCAACACCATCCGGGCATGGAGAAGTAGATTTATAACAAGCAGAGAGGGCCTAAGATCAACTTGGTAGTGGTTTGGTAACCCTGGATATGGGGTATCCAACAACCCATAATGGATACTACGCATTTCGTAATTCTGATTGTGAATAACGAATATTTCCTTTGTGTCCTGTCTCTCTAAAACGAAGGAGCCATGATATTGGACTGGAAGAGAGAGAATGAGGAATAATATATAAATCCCACTTTCCAGAAATGGGGGTGGGTGGGTCGCTGGGTCCCTAGAAGGGTCCCTGTGTCCCTGTGTCCCTAGAAGTTCCAGTTGTCTAATCGCAAAATATTTTTACTGAATCTAGTTGCGGATATTCATTTTTAGTTACTGGAATATGTCTGTGTTTTCTCTGCACATCAAAACTAGGTAATTCTAGCAGTTAAATAAATAAAAAAAAACTAAACTGGGTTTTACTAGAAAATAAGCTCAGTAGAGATCCAGTAAAACCACATGCCATCAAGATGTCCGACTGTAACTTATCAAGTGGAGTTTCCATCAGCAGTAAAATTTGTCTGGTGTTAGGGGCAGCCCAGGGGTCTGAAAAAGATACAGGAGTGTAATGTCAATTTATATTATTAATTGGTAAGCTAAGAATACATGGGGCACGGATGTTCAGGAGGGTTAGGGTGGGCTACATAAACTGTCGGATTTGTTCATGATCATACATTTTAGGACCACCTATTACATTCACAGATTGAGCAGTGCAGACATGCGCGTGCACACACTCACACACATCACAGATACACACATACAGACTCACACAGATACACACATAGACACACACACACACAACAAACACACACATACACAGAAACACACACAACACCGAAACACATACACACACATCCACACACATATACACACACACACACATATACACACCACAGATACACAGAGACGCACCCATGCACACACACACTCCACAGATACACACACGCGCATACACACAATTACACACACAGACACACTCACAGAGATACACAGAAACATACACACACTACAGATACACACACAACACCCACACATACAGATACACACACATACATACACCACACATACACCATAGATACACACACAGACACAGACACACATACACACACACACACATACAGACAACACAGACACACACACATATTAACATACCCCCCCACACTTTATTACTTTAACAAGGAATTCATATTTCGAGTTCTAGTTCATTTTATGAAGAAAGACTCATCAACGTCTTAAAACTCTAGTTTTAACTGTGTAATGGATGTTGAATAAAACAGCATTGCGGTTAACGCTGCAGACTTGTGTTTCTTTCTCATTCTGTTTCATGAAAGGCAACTCTCATAGGCTCTATTTGGACCAATAAAATTAAAAAATGGTTTTACCATATGAACCACTAGGATTGGTTGAAAAGTTCCCCTTAATTCATTCTGGCTGTAACTTTGTCTTTGACCTGGTACCTTCTGGCTAGGATCACGATATACAAATACCACATATCTACACACATATTTACGAAACATCCCACAGCGCTGGACTACTGAAATGCCAGGAAGTGTCTTTATTATGGATGTCAGCCCTAACCGTTTGCAATGCTTAGGAGCCATAGCGGCAATCTCCAGTGTTCAAAGTTTCTGGGTATTGAAGGAGTCCCTCCTGCTTGCAGGGGTGGCTCCTCCGCTAAGGCGGAGGAGCGTCGCCCCGCTCAGGCGAGCAGAAAAATAAAATGATAATAACAGAGCATTATCAGCAGAAAAATAAAATGATAATAACGCATCGTTATTATCATTTTATTTTTATCTGAGGCAACAGGATAGGGCGGGGTTGGGCTGGAGGTAGGAGTGGTTCGTGCACCTTAAGTGCGCATGCCTGTTTGGCCGGCCGTGTTGGGTCGGCCAAACAGACATGTGCATTTTGCATTTCTCCACCCGGCTGTATTTCACTGCTGGGAGGAGAAAGTGCACAGGGGCCACTCTCTGTGTGAGCGCGGAACCAGGCCATTCACACCAATCACAACGCTGCTGTCATGCTAGTGACATCAGCGTTGTGATTGGCTGGGGGGAATCTGGAAGCCTGTGTGTTTCCGGATGAGGAGGAGGAAAGAGGAGACGAACGCGTCTCCGACCTCAACAGGTAAGTGTTTTAAAAAAAGAAAAAAATCCATCCCTGCCCGCTGAGTGGCTGCTGCCATTGCTTTTTCAAGTTTAATAAACACTTTTACTGTTCTTATACTTTACCATAGGGAGACACTGCAAAACTATTTTTATGCTGAATACTATTGAACATTCATTTTCTATATTAATTTTAAATGTAGAACAAAGAAAAGAAAATGCTACAGCATTAATAACTTATTTTAAATTTAAAATGTAATTATTTAGGCTACGTCAAATTAAAGTTATTTTTCTGAAGTTTAAATTAAAAAAAAATCCCAATTAAAGTAAACCAAATATACATTTTTATGATGCATTAATATTTATTTTAAAAGATGTGTAGAATGAATGAAAAATAATCAAATTATATTTTAATAAAAATATGTTTTATTTTAGATTTCTTTACATTAAATTAAAAGTATTTATGTTTTTAACTAATTTAGATAATTTAGCTTAACATTATTTCCTGTGGTTTTAGTTTAAGTCCCTACCTCCATTATTTTCTGTGGGAGGTTGTTGCAGTACTTGTGAGTGGCCATGACTAGCGTTGTACTTACTCCAGCTCTGGAGAACATTCCCAACTGTTTTAGGTAATTTTTGGCAGTAATCAGTATAGAAGTGCAGTCTGTAAATAGGAGTGGGCTTACTCCTGGGTGCATGTTCCTAATGACACACCCTTGCACACACACACATATTCTAGTTGTAAATATGACCAGCCGGCCTCGTCACTCGCACATTTACTACTAAAACATATGCCTACATGTGCGGAGACATGGCAGTTAGGATGGAGACCTCTGCACAGAAAGAGACAGGACACGCTCACAAGGCACTGCACATCACCGGACCAAAATAACTCAACAGACGGCTCTCCTTCTACACCCCTACCCGACAGCTTCGCTCTGCCGACCTTGCCCTCGCCACCGTCCCACGCAGCTGCAGGACGACCGCCGGCGGCAGATCGTTCTCTCACCTCGCCGCCAAGACGTGGAACACTCTTCCCACCTGCATCAGACTAAGCACCTACTTACCTTCAGGAGACATCTCAAGACATGGCTGTTCAAGCAGTAGCAGCGCCCCCCCCCCAGCGCCTTGAGACCCTCATGGGTGAGCAGTGCACTTTACAAATTCTCGGATTGATTGATTGACAAACCGGCCTAGAGCTCCACGTGTAGCATGTAACTAGCATTTTGTAGTATGTTTGTAGTTCTACTACAGTACTACAAAGTTCAGTTTTTGAGTAGGCCCCATTGTGTTCAAAAGGTAGTGGAAGTCATTCATTGGCATCAGTGAAAACTATAGAATGATGACAAATGGTTCCTATTCAACAAACAATCTTGGATGTAAATCAGAATCCTTCCTTTATCTGTGAAGGGAGAGAGGTTGTTATTACTATCAATAATTGCATTTGAGGAGCTCAGCTTTCAGCTTACGGGTATCCTGGCGCTATGTCAACCTTACCCGGTCAGCAAACAAAGACATTTTCCTCCCTGTTTGTCATCCCTTTTCCTGATATGAAGCTGACTACTGAGGAAATAGCCAGATTTTCAGATCTTTCCTGAATTGCGTAAGACTCCTCTAAGGCTCCTCTTAGACTCGCTCTAAGGAAGGCTGGCAGCTTATTCCACAGCTGAGCTGTCCTCACTGCAAATGTCCGGCCTCCATATGTCACTTTCCGACATTTCGGGACACATAATAGATTGGCTGAGGAAGAGCGTAGGTTCCTCATTGGAACGTAGTGTTTGAAGTTTATTTGGAGCTTTCTAGGTCCTGTTTTCTTTATTGCTTTATAAACCATACATAATGATTTATAACTGAGCCGCTTTTTCACTGGGAGCTAATGCAGTTTTCTAAGGGTGCCAGAGGACGAGGCATATCTCAGTGGTTCCTAACATTTTGACCTCTGTGGACCCCTCTTCATTATTACTGGAACCCGGGGACCCCCACTGACTCATTATTGGAATCCGGGGATCCTCTACTGAGTCATTACTGAAAGCTGGGGACCTAGGGCCAGATGTAGCAAAACGCCAATTTGCGACTTGCAAATTGCAAGTCCCTGCGACTCGCAATTTGCAAGTCGCAAATTGCTATGCAGTACGGTGTCTCAGACACCGACTGCGACTCGCTATGGGGTCGCAATGACCCACCTCATTAATATTCATGAGGTGGGTCGCTAATTGCGGCCCCATAGCGAGTCTAGGCACTCGCAAACATGGAGGCCTGCTGTCGTCAGCAGACCTCCATGTTCGTGACTGCTTTAAATAAAGCAGTTTTTTTTTTTTTTAAGTGTAGCCCGTTTTCCTTAAAGGAAAACGAGCTGCACTTAAAAAAAAAAACGAAACCTTTAGTTTCGGTATTTTTTCAGGGCAGGGAGTGGTCCCTTGGACCACTCCCTGCCTTGAAAAAATATTTGTGGGTCCATTCACAAAGTGGAAGGGGTCCCTTGGGGACCCCTTCCAATTTGCGGGTGGGTTACCATCCACTTCAAGTGGATGGTAACTGCGACTCCATTTGCGACCGCATATGCGGTCGCAAATGGAATTGCATTCCACTCCGAATCGCAAATAGGAAGGGAACACCCCTTCCTATTTGCGATTCTGAAATGCATATTGCGAGTCGGTCCCGACTCGCAATATGCATTTCTGAATAGCAAAGAGGCTTTTGCGCCTCGCAAACGGCGATTTTCGCCGTTTGCGAGGCGCAAACCCTTTGCTACATCTGGCCCCTAATCTGTTAATATTATTTCATTTTCTAGTCAGTCGCAGACCCGCTGAGGAGGTTTTGCGGACCCCCACGGGTCCCCAGACCACAGGCTGGGAACCACTGGCGTATCTAGTTTCATCCAGTGCAAGTTTTGGCACTGCAGTTTGCACGCAGTATAATCTTTTTGTTAGATAATCTAGGGCCAGATGTATCAAAGACCCGTTTTGCATTTCTTAAATAGCGAATTTTAAGAAATCACTGTTTGAGAAATTCAAAATGGGATGCAAGATAATAGCAAATCCCTAATAGTGATTTCTCAAAATTTGCAATCGCTATTAGGGAATCACTATTAGGGAATGGGACTCCATTCATCCCTGTGGGCCTGAAGGCCCATAGGTGCGAATGGTTTTGCATTTCCTAATTTGCGAATTCCTGTTAGGAATTTGTAACTTAGGTAATGCAAATCCCAGGGTGCTGGGGGCCTAATGCCCCCTTTGATGCACCCCCAAAAGATATTGTGCACATGTAAAGCACACACATGCCCTAGGGGCATGTGTGCTTTCCAAGGCACTTTTAAAAATGCATTTTTAATGCATTTTCTAAAATTGCACATGGTTACCACTAAATTTGAATTTCTGGTAATTTCATTTCCTAAATGCCCAGTTCGCATTTAAGAAACACATGATACATGTGCATTGGTAATTGCACATAGGTTTTTCCTATTTGTGATTACCTATTTAGGGAATCCCTATTTTAGCGATTCCTTAAATTGCACTGAGAATGCCTTTCATAAATCCTGAAAGGCTATTTTGCATTCGCAAACGGTGGAATTTTGCGATTCGCACCGTTTGCGAATGCAAAATTGTTTGATACATCTGGTGCCTAGAGCTCTCCGTAGCATCGCATTACAATAACCGATTCTGCTGAGGACAGTCCTCTGCACTGCTAGCTTTCTTGCTGAATGTGGCAGCAGTGGTATGATCTTCCTGAGGTTCCACAGTAATTCAAAACATGTGGCTGCTGTTTTGTTGACATGCGTATCCATGAAGAACTTATCATCAATATGTACTCCTTGATACTCACTGACTGTGATGTCTCTAAACTGTTTCTGCTTGTCCAAGGCCAGAATTTGTTTGGGAGTGCATAAGGATCTTTGGAGGACGAGCAGCATTAAAATTCAGTTTTCTCTCCATTGAATTTCAATGAGTTGTTGTTCAACCAACTTGCCATCTCTCTTAGGCATGTATGGAAGCCTTCCAATGAAGTGTTCCTATTGTTCTCTGGTGAAAGAGTTAGTTGTGTGTCATTGGCATAATTTACAAAGCTTCTGCCGTGGGATTTAATGAGCGTCAGCAGTGGGTGTAGATATATATTAAAGAGGATTGGGCTCAGGGCTGAGACCTCAGGTACCCTGTGTTCTCTTTTTTTTAAATTCCAAACGCAATACGGGAAGTGAGATTATTTGGGATGTATTTGAAAGATAGGATTCAATCCACTTCAATGGTGTCCCATTCGCTCCTATATCCTTTAATCTGGACGGCAGTATTTGATGGTTTACAGTGTCAAACCCAGCTGACAAGCTGAGTAATATCAGAACTGCTATTTGACCTCTATCAACCATCATTTGAAGCTCATCCATGGCTAGGATCAGGGCTGATTCAGTGCGGTGTGCAGGTATGAACCCTGCTTGTTCATTTTCTAAGAGATGTTGACCTTCTAGATAGATTGATAATTTCTTACTGACATATGTTTCCACTATTCTTACAGGGTAAGGGAATTGTGATATTGAGCGGTAATTACTAAGCATGGATGGGTCCGCTGTTGGTTTCTTCATTAATGGGGTTATTAAGGCCTTCTTCCAAACCTGAGGAACTATGCCTGTCATTAAGGATTGATTACAGGTTTTTAATAGCCCCTAGTATAGGTCATCTGCCCATTCCTTCTGTATTCTGGGTGGTACCGGAGAGTTGTTTGCACTGGGGAAGTGTGTTATCCTCCACCCAGAGATGAAAAAAAGAAGTAATAGTCATGAAATAGTTGTTGTTTATGATTTCTTCCCATAAATATCAGAATTCCATCAATATCCATGAGCGTGTGAGCCATAGTGATATCCTGGAGATGCATCACTTGTGATACAAGTGTTAGATGACTCTAGATGGATAGAAGGAATTAAAGAAACCTCTTTTGTCTCTAGATATCCACTTCTAACCTGCAGATGTCGGTGCCCGGTGGAGCAATGAGTTTGGGTGGAGCTATCCAGTATCACAGTTTTCTCTTTTATCCCTTTGCTTTTTCCCCAGGTCTACTGCTGGCTATCATATTCCTACTGAACTTGCTTGGGCATAGAAACAGAGATGTGCCGAACAGTTATCGCTCCCTTCAGATCCAGAATCCAGTTTAGGGGATTCTGACTGATGTTAAAGATGCGCCTTGCCGGCCAATATTTCAGCTTAAGAACCAGGGGTCCAGGGCCAGCATCTGGTTGGAACTGTGTATATCCCTCCAGCCCAGCGTGGTCCAGGGGACCCCAAGTGTGCCTTGAGAGGTGCTCTTAGCCCACAGGCCACAAAATGTAGCTTCAGCTTGTGCTGTATGCCACACTGAGTGCAGGACAGTGGATGGCGGTCTTTGATAGGCTAACCACGAAGGACGTTTCTGTTGCCCCATGCAGGAATCATGCTCACCGATGTAGGATTCTGCTTGCGTACAACTCTCCTTCAAGTGAGCTGGTGGCGGGGGAGCAGCAGGTCGATCGGAATCCCTCCCTCAGGGCTTGTCCTCATGTTGGATGGCAGACTCAGGCAGATATAGTTTCAGGTTAGATGAGCAGCAGGAGCACAGGCAGATCTCGCGAGCCTTGGCCCACGTCTTGGTGAGACACAGAGCACTGATATGTCATGAAAGAGAACCATGCAAACTCCAGCTGGAGGTTCAGAATGACTTTCAGCAGAGCTGCTCCATATCAGACCTTGTGCAATAAGCAGAGTTGGGAGTTGGTCAGGCAAGAGTCAGGCTTTCTGAGCTTTTCACCTAGAGTCGCAAGGAAAATTGGGTTGGACTAATTGACTTGGACTGGATGCATATTCCAAAAACTGTCAGGAAGAATGTAGGTTCTCATATGGAGATCCTTGTGTCCTGGAGCAGGGCATCTTCACAGGCTTCTTCCTACACATTTTGGAGAGGACAGCCACGGAGAAGACGAAGACAAGTGCTGCACGGAATAGGATGACCGTGTACACCAAGGGGATTCCTCCTGCCCTCACCTGCTGTAGTAAGACCAAGTTATGTTCAATGAAAATCCTATTGAGCTACTAATACATTTTATTAGTGTTGCCATAGTGACCACATTGGAAAAGATGACAGCAGACACCCTTTGCAAGATTACCTACAGTAGTCAGCTCAGAGCGACAGGCAGGGTGGCCAGTAATAATGTCAAAAAAGCTTTATTGATTTGGAATGCCTCTACATGTATAATACATGATATCCGTAACAGTCTATCTGCAGCAGCACGATTTATCATTCAAATACCATTTTTAATTTCATTTTCGAAATTCAACCACTTTTCTCCTATCATGAGTTTCTGAGTTTTGAAAATGCACAGATTTTAATTTCAAATACACACTTTTCAAGTGTATTTAATTCAACCATGCAAGGCTTCTAAATTAGTGAATGGGTATGCACATAGAGCTATGCATGTTAGCTAGAGAGCTACCAGGAGCTGAGAATCTACTCGTTGGAGAAACCTGTGATGTCTTAGAGGAATGCAAGCACCATTAAAAGCTAAACACAGGTTCTTCCCCTGATCTCAGGCTGACAGAATGTGTGTGGGGGGGATTGGGGAGGGCAAGGGTTCATTCTTTTGCGAGCCGGCTAGATTTTACAGGGATGGTGAGAAGACCTTGCCCTTGAGGGTACAGCAAAGAAAACTACACATCCCCAGAACATGGAATTTACCACCACAAATCAGCAACAGTGATGTAGAGGGTGAGGGTACTCCCCTGAGAAAAGTTAGAAGGTTTTCAGGATCCCCATCTCCCAGTGCAAAGAGTTTTGTAAAAAGAACACTGGTGTCTGTGTTAGAGAAGATGTATTGTCTGAGGTTGTGGGATGTGCTGAACAGGTGAAAAATTGAAAAGTCAGAAAATGGGAAAGATGGTACCATCAGGGGTGGGCTTTCACCCCAACACGCGTGTGAGGCCATCGTCATCTGTGATACTCTATACTTTGCTGTAACCAAACCACACTTTCTACACCCACCAAGTCTCTTTTTTGGGTGGGCCAATCTGCCCTGTAGCAGGGCCAGCTCTACCACGCATCACCTCATGCTCGGAGCCCTGTTTCTCTCGAGGAGTGACCTAGAAATACGTGTTGCCCTCCATGTTGCGCGCTCTAATTGCACGTCAAAGAAGAGTAATGAGCTTTTGTAGCCAACAAAGTCGAAGCTTGTGCGGTAGACGCCTTCAGCTCCTCATCTGCACTTGCGTTAATTAAACTGTTAATGAGGTCTCTGTGTGCATAATGGGGTAAGATTATTGAGATATTGATACTATAATTGATAGATTGTTGTTGCAGCACAGCTCCTGGGTGGGACATTCAGAGGTATCTCATCATGGGCGGGAGTGGTGGGTATGTCCCCGCCTTTGCAGCTTAAATAAATGTATTCTCTGCTAAATAGTTGGGTCCTCCGACTCTTAGCCATATGTGCCTGTGATAAGTTGGGTTTCACCCATGCTAAGCCGCACTCATAGATGCTACACACTGAGGGTCATATTTAGGACTTGTTTTGCGTCACTCTTGCACCACGCAACGTGGCTTTGCGTGGCTTAAAAAATCTGGAGTAAGGCAGCGCATGGCAAATCTCTGTGTTGCATCACTCTGCACAAGGGAGGCATTCCATGGGCGTTGCGTGGGTGTTCCCATGCGACTCCCATGGCTTTTGACGCATTCCCAGATTTACCAAACCTGGTAAACATGGGAATGCCCAACAAGATAGACCTCTCCAGGAGAGATGTAACAAGGAGAAATCCCTTTATTTCTCCCTGCTCCCCCTCTTTCTAGGTGGGATGCATTCTGCAGCACACAACAAAAGAGGAAAAAGCCTCTCGGGATTGTTTTTGTGCGAGAAGGTTCCCCTTCCTGCACCAAAACAATCCTGCGTGCAACACAGGCACCCTTGGACGATGGTGCAAGAGTGCCTCCGTTGGCGCTAGGCTGCCAAAACGGTGGCAGCACAGAGGAAAACAACAGGAATGACCCATATTGGATACATACAGTGCATTCCAGACCTTTCTCCTGTAACACAGGGCAGTGCAGCCAGGCGACTTGCTGTGCTGTCCTGTGTCACAATAGTCATAAATATGACCCTGACGTCCTGAACGTGTGAAGCTTTCTTTTTTCCTAACCCCTCCCTCACACAACAGTGCAGGGAGAAACTATGGGAGTCATTAACACACAGAGCTGGTGGCTCTGTAAACAAGGGATGTTCAGAACCCTTCTTCTGCTCTTTCTCTGTGAAGGGGAGTTTCTTCAAATGTTTGTAGTTTGATCAGCCACTTATAGGGAAACTCACAGGCACTGACTCCCAAAACTATTTGCACGTGTAAGTTTGACTTACACATACAAATGAGCTTTTTATGCGTGTAAAACCACTTTTGTTACTCTCAAAAGTTGGTTTTGCACTTGTCGAAGTATTTACTCATGTGAAGATTTTCTTGATTTAAATTTATAAGCAGGGGTGGGGAGTAACCATTACAGGGCAGGAGTGACCCTTAGGGCCTGATTCACAAAGGCAAACTTGCATTTTTGTTTAAGTTTATACTTTTTGGGTATTCACAAAACTGCAATTTGATAACTGTACAACTGTGAAGACTCTGCAGTTGGGGTGCAAAACTCAGCACATAAAAAGATAGGCCTGTCCTACTTAACGTTATGACTGCAGACACTTGGCAGTCGGGGTGGAGAACTCTGCATTGAAAAAGATTTAACTGTCCTATTTAATAGTAACTTTACAACTGTGGAGACTGTGAAGTCAGAAAAGGCAACTCCACACATAAAAAGACAGACCTGTCCTATTCAATAGTAACTTTATGACTGCGGAGACTCTGAAAGTGTGGTGGTAATTTGCACATTAAGAGCCAAGACACAGTTTGTTGTGTGCAATATAAATATAAATATTACATGGTAGGGGTAGCCCTTTCTATTCCCCGCTATAATTTCAGTGTCTTGCATGGGTGTGCTTCTGGGGTGGACTCTCTGTCCTCTGTCAGTGACATCCTCTGTAAAGCCACACTAAAAAAGTGACTTTATTATCAATGTGTGTTTCACAAGGCGATGTGCCCTAGCAATAAGAGCAGGAAGGAGGGAATCAAGGGGCTCACTTACCTAGCCTATTAGCACAGCATCTTGGATTGGGGACAAAGGTGAAAAAATGAGAAAGCGCCTGGAAGTGGAACCCTGAGACAAATGGGTCATAAAGAACCACTTCTTTAAGCGTTGCGAAGCGAAGGAAACTTTCCAGGTTAGTTGGGTCTTTCCCTTGTGCAGCTGCAGCCAAGTAAAGCCCAGAAAACCAAAAACAATCTCTCCTGACTTCAGGATAATCTCCCTCAAAGTGTAAATTGGTTTCCCAGTCACTCAATAGCTATAATCCAAAGGAAGAAAACATAGATATTCCAAATAAAGACAAATAAATCCAATAAAAAGCTCTACCCCCACCTCGAGAAGGTCGATTTGAAAATTTCCTTGGCTGTCAGTAGTGTGATAGTGTGAAACATCAACCAAACGTAGGAGCTTCTTCAAACTCGATTGAGGTGTCCTAAGGGAAGAGGGATCTGAAACAATATCACTTTCACATTGTCCTTTCCTTTTATGCCCTTTGCCCTGAGATGGCCCCCTCGGTGGCAAGAGCCTTTCCTTCAACACTTCCTGAGTGCACGTGTTCCATCATGGCGGTCCTCAGGTGGCAAGCGCTCTTCACACTGTGGTGTAGACCTCTCTGTCCAGCTCCCTTTCTTCCAGGTTTCTGCACCTTTCTGGCCACAATAACTAGGCTCCGCAGTCTCTTCCACCATTCACCATCGAACCCTGCAAAGCCGGTACTGTATGAGATAAGATGTAGGTGTCCCTTGGAAGAAAGCTGCCTGAACTAGGAGGCTGAGTGGAGCGGGGGAGTTCTAGGACTCTGGGCCTGATTTAGATTTCAGTGAACTTTTTACTCTATCACAACGGTGATGGATAGTCCATCCGCCGAAATATAAATCCCATTATATGCTATGGGATTTATATCTTGATAAACTGAATATCTGTCACTGTTGTGATGGAATAACCTGTCCACTGAAATCTAAATCAGGCCCTCTGTCTCTGCGAGCTTCCTCACAGGTCACTCTTTCTCAAGAGCTCCCTCACTCCATGTCTACCTCTGACCTTCAGGACTGGCTGAAGGAAAAACAAAACATTAAACCAAGGGCAGGGATCCAGGATCAGTCTTCTGTTCCATTTCTTTTTCATTCCACCAGGAGCTAAACTAACCTTTCCTGAAGATTCAGGTGTAAGGTGTGATGAGCTTCATAGCCCTCCTCCTCATCCACCTTTCGATGACTAGCAGGCTTTAGCCATCTTCTATATCTCATTGACACAAAAGAGGTGATGACGACATAAGGCTGAATATATCTTTGTTCCATCTTTTGAGAAGATCCAGGTAATGCAGCAAATGTCAGCAAAACCACCACATCTACTGATGTTTCTCTTCTCCTCTTATTACCACATTTCATTCTTTGGGTTTGTATGTCCTTCAGGAACTTCAGATTCCAAAAGAAACTTTAGGGGCAGCATTTGAGGGTGGAAGATATAAGATCTGAAGGACAATGGGGTTACTGTAGCAGCATGTAATGTGTTATTGAATGATTTATTGAATGATTTTGAATGAAGCTTTATTTTGGTTTAATAAATAACCATAAAAGTATACACAAATACATTATTGTTGGATAACTAAATAAATAAATACTGTTTTTTTGAAGTGTTCATATTGTCCATCATTTTGAGGATGATATGAAATAGAATATCAAAGTCAGTACCTCAAAAATGGAAAGCCTTGCTCCTGAAATTGGACATGAATTGAGACTTTCTACCTAATTGCTGGGTCTAAGGTGTGGATGTAAATCATCTTTTTCCTTGGACTAATATTCCATATTTGCAGGTGATCAACTGGGCTTGTGGAAAAAATGGTTGCTTACCCATTGCCTCTTGTTAAGATTATTTGGAATTAAGACATAATCCCTATTGATGTAGTTAGATGGCACAGTCTTCACACAAGAGTCAGGAGCCATTCAGGTAGGAGGTGAGTTATTTATTTTATGTTAGGCCCATAGGTTACAGCCACAGCCTGATACCTCCAGTTGCTTTTCCATTCTCTCGCCATCTGTAATCAAGTGGCAGGATTCACCCAGAACACAAACCAGGACAATACAAGCACCATCACATTCTCCCAGCATCCACACCTGACATTCTACAGCATGCCTATTCAGCCCATGTGCACACAGGCACATCCCTTCCCCACATCATCCCCTTTCCTTGCATACAAATGAACAGAGTCACTCCATACCACTACACATATCAAATATTTCAAATTATTGCTGTGTTAATATATAAAAACCATAAAAAGTAGAAACTAATTTAAACAAGTTTTATTAATGAAGGACGCTTTTTGGATTAACAAACTTCAAAATGTCATTCCTAAAAGTTTAAATGAAAAGGTTCATTATAGTGGGCTATTGTTAACTATATACAAACTACATTAAAGGCTTTGACATTCACAACAGTTTGGCTGGAAGAAAGATTCAACCGCAAAGTTGCGTATTGGATCGACTGGGCTCGGTAATAGCCAACATGCGAGGATAACAGCTTCTTACCGCACATCAAGGCCCATATTTATACTTTTTTAGCACCACATTTGCGTCATTTTTTTACGCAAAAGCAGCGCAAACTTACAAAATACAAATGTATTTTGTAAGTTTGCGCTGCTTTTGCGTCAAAAAGAGGGTCAAATGCGGCGCTAAAAAAGTATAAATATGGGCCTAAGTGTTTTAGGATTGCATAGGAGAAATTAAATCATGGTTATAGATGAGAACTGTATGGCATTAGGAAAGTTAATGTACTCACCATTTACAATTTTGTAAGAAATACAAAATTGATTTATAACATATACTGTAGTTATGTTTTACAAGGACATTATGTTCCTGACAAGGGTTTCATCCAAAATGCATTACTTTGCTGAATCACCCTGAAGTTTGAGGCATCCAGTTCTGCCAATTGGGTTATGCTGCTTTGCACGATTTACAGGTGCCTTATTCCGTCATAGACTTCAGGATAATCAATGAAAGTGGTGGCTGGGGAGCACAGAGACTTCACTGGCTGCTCCAAGCTCTGTTTGTCCACAAATCTAGCTTCTAATAGGCATCTCTGGCACCTGGTGGCCATCATTGGCTTCTGGTGGGCATCTCTAGCACAAGGTTACTCATGGCACTGACTTTTGGTTACCACTCATTGTATCTAGAGGATTTGATATACACCATGCACATCCCTGGCTTCTTGTGGGCATTGTTGAGCACCTCCAGTGCAAGATAGTCACCACTGGCATCCAGTGACCATCCAGCACTTGGTGATCTCCCCTGACATCTGGTGGCCACATCAGGCACCTGATGAACACACCCAGCATCTGGCTGGAGGCCTTAAAATGTTGACATCTGGCTGCCATCTATAGTGTTGGATGGAAACCAGATGCCTGGTGGACCACACTCGCATCAGGGGGGTCACCCATGAAATTAAGTAGGAATTGCTGGCTTTTTCCTCCCATCCTTCACATCTAGCTGGTACCTTTGACATCTGTTGGCTATCTCTGACACGTGGTGGACATCTCAGGAAAGTGATGGACTGTGGGGGAGCATCTATGTGGAGGAGTATTATATATAAGTACTTGATGACAGGAATATGATGTCTGGGGATAAAACTAGCGTATTTTGAAAAATTAAAACCTGATACTTTGAAACAGAATTACAGCGTTTTTCACACAAATTACAAGTTTTAATTTGGGGGTAGGGGGTGTGTTTACCAAAATGCAACCTAATATTTAGAAAATGTCAGGTGGAAGGGTAATTAGTGTATATACCAATAATGAAAGATGGTATACAAGAAAAAAAGCAAGTGATTTATTAAAAGGAAAAGGTAGTTTGTGTGCTTTTGTCATAAAACAGCAATATGATGTTTGAGAAAAATGAATGTATTTACCAAAAATGAACTGATATGTCAGGCAAAAGAAGATTTGTTTAGAACCTGAAAGCTGAAAGCTGACGTTTGGGAAGCAAAATTAGCAACTCTGCAATGTATATGTGAGGCTGATATTTGAATATTATTCTATGTTACTTGCTGCTAAGGCTGTTATTTAATGACTCATATGGAGGCATCTCACCACCAAGGCATAGCTGTCATTCATGTGGTCTTAGGCTGGAGATTATAAAGTAGTATAGCCTTACGGATGTGGCTACTGTCCCTGAAACCTGAGGATTTTATATCCTGGTCGATACCTCTCCCGTCTAAGATCAGTTACCCAGTTTTGGCCAAAATGTATGTTTTCTTCCTGATTCTACCAGGTAGATTCTCAGTCATACCTGATAACTAATAATGCATTTATGAAAAAGCAGATAGAAAAATGAATTGAAGTAGAACGGGAAGGTAGTAGGGGATGCTTTGTACGTTTTGAAAAAACTTTGAATAAGCGGGCTGTTTACAACAGCAAAAATGCTTTTTGTAATGAACAAACACTTGTAACTTGTTACCGAATCGCAGTTTGGGTTTGCGAAGAAAAGCAGAATTGCTATTTGGAAGGGGCGTGTTCAGGGCATCTCTACGAAATAGGGAATCTGAATGGTATGTACTAATGTTTTGCAACCGAAATGCGGTCACAAAACATTCACAATTTACCACCAATTATAATTTGCTGGTAAACCATTTGCAAATGAGAAGGGGCTCCCTTAGGACACTTCCCCTTTGAGAATGTTTGAAAAAATATTTTTAAGAGCAGGCAACGGTCCCGTGGACCTCTGCCTACTCTTAAAAAATAAAAATGAAACTTTTCTTTTGAAACACATCCTATTTTCCTTTAAGTAAAACGGACTACGTTTGAAAAAAAAAGATTGCTTTATTTAAAAGCAATCACAGACATGATGGTCATCACAGCCCTGGGGTGGCAGCGAATCCTAGTGGGTCACAAATTGCGACCTACCTCACTAATATTCATGAGGTAGGTCTACTTGCGACTTGCTAATTTGGAAATCAGGGCTAGATTTCAATAATCATAGTACATTGATTGTTATTTGAAATTGCTTACGCAAATTGTTTAAACTGCTTGTAAAACCTCTGCTTTTTATCCAATATATTAAAAAATGGTGCTATGCTATACATAATTTGAAGTGTAGGGCACAAGATAGTACTCGGTAGTACTCTTAGGGGGGAGGTGCTCTCGATAAGGAAACACTTAATACGGGACAATTCGAGAGGTCTGTGGTTCTGATTTCCCTCCATCACTCCTGCAGAAAGGCGACAAAGTCCATTGACCTCCTCTTCTCAAAGCAACAGGAAAGGAGAGAGATTCTGACACAATTTAATTCAAAACAGAATCTAGACTGGTCCTTCAGCTGTGAGATACAACAGATCAATACCAGGTTCTTCCCTAGTGAGCGGAGGGATGAGAGGCCCAGGGTCTGCTCTTTCCACCGTGAAAAGGTTCTTAACTCCTTTTGAAATGTATTTTTTCCTTTCCTTTGTTTTTGTATCAAAGAGGCAAATGTATTGAACTTCAATGAATGATGCTAACAAGGAAGAAGCTGTTCCAGTCCAGACCCTACCATCTCAGGTGTGAGCGGGGGATGGATATGTACTCAAGGTGACCCCTATGGTGTACCATAAGACACTGCAACCACCACAGCACCTGCCCCCCTCCGCCCCAGAGAGGGGAGATCCAAGCCTTTATTTTATGCACCCCCCACTACAGCTGCTGAATGTACCATGAGGGGGCACAGAAAAACCACCCCTGGCCTTCACCACACACATTAGTATGTTCCACCACCTTTCAATGACCAGCAGTGTCATTGGCTTAAAATGTTTAAATCTGACTTTCTAGGTATGTGAGTAGAGGTGGTGCGCCAACAAATAAACAGGGAGAACAAAGCCGGAACGCAGCCAAGGATTGGCCGTGGCTCTAAGACCCCGCCCACGAGCTGAGCCTCAAAAATATTTGTCATGCAGCAAACATGTGAAGATATCATCAGGTGCGTTCAAAATTCAAACAAGCATATTTAACATTTGAACATGTTCCACCTTAGCACATTAGGTTGTTTCTCTGTATCGAGAAGTATTCATTAAAAGTGAAACGGAAACAGAGAAGCATCCCTGCCCCCGCCATTATGACAATGCTGTTAATGAACTAAAAGACACATCAGTTGTCTGATGTATCCTACATGTGACCTTATTATACACAAAGAAACATTATAGTTTATTAAATGAAACACAAGAAAGGTTTCTGTATAACATCCATTCTGAACTTCCATATTTGAATAAATCAATCAATCAGGATTTGTAAAGCGCGGCTAATCACCAGACAGGGTATCCAGGTGTTTGGAGGCCCCGGAGGCTCATTTAAACAGCCACCTCTTGAGGGCCCTTCGGAATCCCAGAAGTGGTGACGGTCTGGGGTTGTGTGGGGAGCCTGCACAAAAAACAGGGGAAAAAGCAAGGCGAAAGTAGTGAAAATGAGGGAAAAGCAAGGAGAATACACACAAAAATGTGGGAAGAAGCAAAGAGAAAGCAGTCAGAACGAACGAGGAAAAAGCAAGGAGAAGACACACAAAAACGGGGGGAAAGCAAGGAGAAGACACAAAAACGGGGGGAAAGCAAGGAGAAGACACACAAAAACAGGGGGAAAGCAAGGAGAAGACACACAAAAACGGGGTGAAAGCAAGGAGAAGACACACAAAAACAGTGGGAAAGCAAGGAGAAGACACACAAAAACGGGGGGAAAGCAAGGAGAAGACACACAAAAACGGGGGGAAAGCAACAAGAAGACACACAAAAACGGGGGGAAAGCAAGGAGAAGACACACAAAAACGGGGGAAAGCAAGGAGAAGACACACAAAAACGGGGGAAAGCAAGGCAAAGGCACACAAAAACAGGGGGAAAAACAAGGAGAAGACGCACAAAAACGGGGGGAAAGCAAGGAGAAGACACACAAAAACGGGGGGAAAGCAAGGAGAAGACACACAAAAACGGAGGGGAAAGCAAGGCAAAGGCACACAAAAACAGGGGGAAAAGCAAGGAGAGGACAGGAGCAAAAGCAATGCAGCAGCACAGGGAGAGTCGGGCCTAGAACCTGCTGCAGAATAAGTGGTAATCAGACCTGCCAACTGGAAAATAAAATTTGCCGTGAGAGAAGTGGGCATGGCTTGGAGGGGCTGGGCTTTAAACCAAGAACAACCTGAGAGAACCATCTGCCTCCGTCCCCTATCTCAATGAATTCCTCCCCATCTACCAAAAACAAAATGTTGATGAGGTTGCTGGCGATGTCCTGGTTGTTTTCATACCTTTTACTGGACGTCGGCTGCTTACAGCCTCAAAAGACGAGGTGGAAATCCACTCTTTGCAGTGGTTTTCAGTCCATTTTCCCTGCCACTGTGTGGTATCGGCTCCTCACCAGGTGACCATGTGTGGAAGCCGATTTCATATGACACACTCTGGCACTGTGTGAGTTGGCAGGTCGGAATAATGAACAAAAAGAGTCCATGAAAGAAAGTGCTTGTCTACGATTACACAATTTGGTCGAACAGGAAGGGAAGTTGGGATTCGTCCCAGGTTTCCCAGTTTCAGGCAGTGGAATTCAGCTACTAGATGGGTACCGCTTTCTGACATCAAAGGTTAATGCTTTGTCTTTAACTCTAGGAAGAGGAGATTAGCACACAGGTGACAGGCAGAATCCATATTTAGGCGGTCATTCTGACCCTGGCGGTTGAAAACCGCCAGGGCAGAGTGCCGCGGAAGCACCGCCAACAGGCTGGCGGTGCTTCATGAGCAATTCTGACCGCGGCGGTAAAGCCGTGGTCAGAAAAGGGCAACCAGCGGTTTCCCGCCGGTTTACCCCTGCCCCAAAGAATCCTCCATGGCGGCGCTGCTCGCAGCACCGCCATGGGGATTCCGACCCTCTTCCCGCCATCCTGGTCCTGGCGGTAAAAACCGCCAGGAACAGGATGGCGGGAACGGGTGTCGTGGGGCCCCTGGGGGACCCTGCACTGCCCATGCCAAAGGCCACAGGCATGGGCAGTGCAGGGGCCCCCTAACAAGGCCCCATAATGATTTTCAGTGTCTGACTAGCAGACACTGAAAATCGCGACGGGTGAACACCCGTCGCACACCAGCAACTCTGCCGGCTCCATTCGGAGCCGGCTTCATCGTTGCTGGGGCTTTCCCGCTGGGCGGGCGGGCGGCCTTTTGGCGGTCGCCCGCCCGCCCTGCGGGAAAGTCAGAATGACCGCCGCGGTCATTTGACCGCAGTGCGGTCTTCTGGCGGTCTCCGCCCGGCGGGCGGCGCCGGCCGCCCGTCGGGGTCGGAATGACCCCCTTAATTTTTTCCAGTATCACATAGCACAAGCCTGGCCCGCGGACATATGAGCGCTTCACAACTGACACAGAGTACTTCGGTTTTAATTATACAGGGAGATTTGCCAGATGTACAGGATGCGAAGCGGAGACCATGATGCGAACCTGCTTCCGCATATTATGTAGTTCGCATTTCTATTCACTATGCAACATGGCCTCGCGCGGAAGCTTGGCTTGTTTTGGGCTCAAGGTTCCAAGAGGGCCTAGAGTCGGGCCAGAGCCAAGCATCTGTGTCAAGCCTAGCTCGAGCTTTGAGTGACTCATCCACTGTACATATAGGTAGATATTCGCTGGCTTTTGGCTAGGTTGTCGCCGGATGGAATGTTGCCACGATCAATATTACAAACTTTGACCTTAAACCCTGAAGAAGTCCGTAAGGACGAAACGCGTTGGCTATGGCTAGTCTGATCACCATTTGAATCTACATATGGACAATTATATTATGAATCAATAAAGGCAATTCTTTTATGAAGAGTTGACTGGTGGAATATTCTGATACATGGCATCCCATGAGGATACGTGATACACAAGGAAATTCTTTCCTAATAACACTGGATATATTTGTGTGCTGAGTCTCGTGTCCATATTTAGTTTTATTTGTGGCTAAATGTGCTCCCCCCCTTAAATTCACTTCTGAGGACCCACTGGCTGCAACCTTTACACTGCACCCTCCACCACTCCCTATGGCCAGAACAATGTGCCTTGTACCTCCTACCCATCAAGCTCCATACTGTAACTTGTGCAGTGCACTCTGCACACTGTACAGTGCACCCTTCTCCTTGCACCCTGTGTTTTGCCTTCCCCTACCTGTCCCTAGGGACATCTACCCCACATCCTTCAGCGCATTTCACCATTGTGCGCCCTCTACCCTGCACCCTCTGATTATCATCCTACACCACCTGGCAACCTGTATCATCCTACACAACCCTGCACCCTCTCACTATCATCCTACACCACCCTGCACCCTCTATCATCCTACACCACCCTGCACCCTCTGACTATAATCCTACACCACCCAGCACCCTCTATCATTCTATACCACCCTGCACCCTCTGACTATCATCCTACACCACCCTGCACCCTCTATCATCCTACACCACCCTGCACCCTCTGACTATCATCCTATACCACCCTGCACCCTCTATCATCCTACACCACCCTGCACCCTCTATCATCCTACACCACCCTGCAACATCTATCATCCTACACCACCCTGCACCCTCTATCGTGCCACACCACCCTGCACCCTCTATCATCCTACACCACCCTGCAACCTCTGACTATCATCCTACACCACCCTGCACCCTCTATCATCCTACACCACCTTGCACCCTCTATCATCCTACACCACCCTACACCATCTGACTATCATCCTACACCACCCTGCACCCTCTATCATCCTTCACCTCCCTGCACCCTCTATCATCCTTCACCACCCGGCACCCTCTATCATCCTACACCACCCTGCACCCTCTATTATTCTACACCACCCTGCACCCTCTATTATTCTACACCACCCTGCACCCTCTATAATCCTACACCACCCTGCACCCTCTATCATCCTACACCACCCAGCACCCTCTATCATCCTACACCACCCTCCACCCTCTGTCATCCTACACCATCCTGCACCCTCTGTCATCCTACACCACCCACGCACCCTCTATCATCCTACACCACCCTGCACACACTATCCTCCTACACCACCCTGCACCCTCTGTCATCCTACACCACCTGGCACCCTCTATCATTCTACGCCACTCTGCACCCTCTATCATCCTACACCACCCTGCCCCCTCTATCATCCTACGCCACCCTGCACCCTCTGACTATCATCCTGCACCACCCGGCACCCTCTATCACCCTACACCACCCTGCACCCTCTATCATCCTACACCACCCGCACCCTGTATCATCCTACACCACCCTGCACCCTCTATCATCCTACACCACCCGGTACCCTCTATCATCCTACACCACCCTGCACCCTCTATCATCCTTCACCACCCCGCACCCTCTATCATCCTTCACCATCCCGCACCCTCTATCATCCTACACCACCCTGCACCCTCTATCATTCTACGCCACCCGGCACCCTCTATCATCCTTCACCACCCTGCACCCTCTATCATCCTGCACCACCCTGCACCCTCTATCATCCTACACCACCCTGCACCCTCTATCATCCTACACCACCCTGCACCCTCCATCATCCTACACCACGATGCTCCCTCTATCATCCTACACCACCCGGCACCCTCTATCATCCTACACCACCCGGCACCCTCTATCATCCTACACCACCCTGCACCCTCTATCATCCTACACCGCCCTGCACCCTCTATCATCCTACATCACCCGGCACCCTCTATCATCCTACACCACCCTGCACCCTCTATCATCCTACACCACCCTGCAACCTCTATCATCCTACACCACCCTGCACCCTCTGACTATCATCCTACACCACCCTGCACCCTCTGTCATCCTACACCACCCTGCACCCTCTATCATCCTACACCACCCTGCACCCTCTATCATCCTACACCACCATGCAACCTCTATCATCCTACACCACCCTGCACCCTCTGACTATCATCCTGCACCACTCTGCACCCTCTGACTATCATCCTACACCACCCGGCACCCCCTATCATCCTATGCCACCCTGCACCCTCTGACTATCATCCTGCACCACCCTGCACCCTCTATCATTTTACACCACCCTGCACCTTCTATCATCCTACACCACCCGCACCCTCTATCATCCTCCACAACCCTGCACCCTCTATCATCCTACACCACCCGGCACCCTCTATCATCCTACACCACCCTGCATCCTCTATCATCCTACACCACCCGCACCCTGTATCATCCTACACCACCCTGCACCCTCTATCATCCTACACCACCTGGCACCCTCTATCATTCTACGCCACTCTGCACCCTCTATCATCCTACACCACCCTGCACCCTCTATCATTTTACACCACCCTGCACCCTCTATCATCCTACACCACCCGCACCCTCTATCATCCTACACCACCCTGCACCCTCTATCATCCTACACCACCTGGCACCCTCTATCATCCTACACCACCCTGCACCCTCTATCATCCTACACCACCCGCACCCTGTATCATCCTACACCACCCTGCACCCTCTATCATCCTACACCACCTGGCACCCTCTATCATTCTACGCCACTCTGCACCCTCTATCATCCTACGCCACCCGGCACCCTCTATCATCCTACACCACCCTGCACCCTCTATCATCCTACACCACCCTGCACCCTCTATCATCCTACACCACCCGGCAACCTCTATCATCCTACACCACCCTGCACCCTCTATCATCCTTCACCACCCTGCACCCTCTATCATCCTTCACCACCCTGCACCCTCTGTCATCCTACACCACCCGGCACCCTCTATCATCCTTCACCACCTGGCACCCTCTATCATCCTACACCACCCTGCACCCTCTATCATCCTTCACCACCCTGCACCCTCTATCATCCTGCACCACCCTGCACCCTCTATCATCCTACACCACCCTGCAACCTGTATCATCCTACACAACCCTGAGACCTGTATCATCCTACACAACCCTGAGACCTGTATCATCCTACACCACCCTGCACCCTCAATCATCGTACATCACCCTGCACCCTCTATCATTCTATGCCACTCTGCACCCTCTATCATCCTACACCACCCTGCACCTTCTATCATCCTACACCACCCTGCAACCTCTATCATCCTACACCACCCTGCACCATCTATCATCCTACACCACCCTGCACCCTCTATCATCCTACACCACCCTGCACACTCTGTCATCCTACCCCATCATGGAGCCCTGTGCACTGTTTGGTCTGCTCCCTGTACCTTGCAGTCCACCGTGCACTCTCTCCCATGCACCCCATTCCTGTACCTACCCTATCCTAAGTCCTGTGCTCTCCACCCATCACTGTTCACCTGGATCCTGTGAGACTGTCTTTCACCCTCTGCCCATGGCTGACACCCGGCCCTCTGTCCTGTGGTCTCCATGCATTGCTGCATGGCACACCTCCGGGAGCTGCTGATGTCCATTTCCTCCCACAACTAGTGCCAAATTCCAATGTAGGGTTTAACCACCCCCCTTTACTTTGCTTAAAAATTACTGCAATGGGACTGAGTATTGCATCCCACTGCACACGAGTCCTACAATCCTTTTGTGAAACTCAAACTTGTCCACTGGACAATCTCAGAATCCATAAGTGCTTGATGTTTTGCTCTGTTCGCTCTGTCCCAGTAACTCTGCCTATTGCTCTTAGCGGGCAAAGCTCCAGCCGAACCAACTCCCTGCTGAACCATGTCTGCCAATGTGACCCACTCCAGCTGAGCCTACGTCTACCAAACTGGGCAACACCCATGTCCTCCAATCTGACCATCTCCCTACTGAACCCATGTCCTCCAATCTGACCATCTCTCCGCTGAACCCATGTCTGCCAATCTGACCATCTCCACGCTGAACCTATGTCCACCAATCTGACCAACACCTGCTGAACCCATGTCTGCCAATGTGACCCACTCCAGCTGAGCCTACATCTACCAAACAGAGCAACACCCATGTCCTCCAATCTGACCATCTCTCTACTGAACCCATGTCTGCCAATCTGGCCATCTCCCACTGAATCTGTCTGCCAATCTAGCCATCTCCACGCTGAACCCATGTCCACCAATCTGACCAACACCCGCTGAACTCATGTCCCCCAATCTGACCATCGCTGAACCCACGTTTTCCAATCTGACTGTCTACTCGCTGAACCCATGTTCGCCAATCTGACCATCTCCCTGCTGAACCATGTCTGCCAATGTGACCCACTCCAGCTGAGCCTACATCTACCAAACAGAGCAACACCCATGTCCTCCAATCTGACCATCTCTCTACTGAACCCATGTCTGCCAATCTGGCCATCTCCCACTGAATCTGTCTGCCAATCTAGCCATCTCCACGCTGAACCCATGTCCACCAATCTGACCAACACCCACTGAACTCATGTCCCCCAATCTGACCATCGCTGAACCCATGTTTCACAATCTGACTGTCTACTCGCTGAACTCATGTTTGCCAATCTGACCGTCTACGCGCTGAACCCATATTCGCCAATCTGACTGTCTACTCGCTGAACCATGTCTGCCAATCTAATCATCTCCCACTGAACCTATATCCGTCAATCTGACCAGCTCCTCGCGAACCATGTCTACCAATCTGACCATTCCCACTGAACCTATATCTGACCAACTCCCCACCAAACCCATGTCCGGCACTCTGATCATCTCCTTGCTGAACCCCTGCCCGCCAATCTGACCATCTCCCCGCTGAACCCACGTCCACCAATCTGACCATCTCCCTACTGAATCCATGTCTGCCAATCTGACCATCTCCCCCTTGAACTCCTGTCTGCCAATCTGACCATCTCGCCGTTGAACCCCCGTCTGCCAATCTGCCAATCTTACTGCTGAACCCATGTCTATCAAT
This sequence comes from Pleurodeles waltl, assembly GCF_031143425.1. Lineage (NCBI taxonomy): Eukaryota > Metazoa > Chordata > Amphibia > Caudata > Salamandridae > Pleurodeles > Pleurodeles waltl. The sequence continues at coordinate 984,484,992 of NC_090450.1, forward strand.
CCAACCATTTCCCCGAGAACCGATGTCCACCAATCAGACCATTTACCAGCTTAAGCCATGTCTGCCAATCTGACCACCTCCCAGATGAACCCCCATCTGCCAATCTGACCATCTACTCGCTGAACCCATGTTCACCAGTCTGACCATCTCCCAGCTGAACCCCCATCTGCCAATCTCTTCACACTTCTTTCAAATCTCTGTCCCACGATCTGACCATGTTTCTGCCAAATCTCGGTCCCTCACTCTGACAATCGCCCAGATGACACCTACTCTGCTAATCTGTCCATGTTTGTGCTGAACCCCTGTCCACCAATCTGACCATCCATCAGTTTAACCTCGTCTGTCAGTCCATTTTAGGCCTCTTCCCTGCTCTTCATGTAGCACAGAGATCACTCAGTAGTTGATTCATTGACTGATTCAATTTTTATAAGTGAGCAAATAGCCAAAGTTTTCCTGGTGCTGAAAACACTACTGCCCATAGAGGAGAAAAGAACAAATTTTCAAGTCAACACATTTTTATTTGTTTTCTGAACTGGAGATAGTTCATAGAAACCCTGATAAAGGAGGGTAGAAGGTCTAAGTCTCGGTGACTCAGAAGGTACAAGATCTACCTCTATGGCTGCTGAGATTCATTTTCGGAATAGTCACTGGGGACATCAAAGATCAGCAGAGTCTGAGATGGAGCGTACTGGGAGAGGCTTATGTTGGATGTACAGAGGTCCTTTGTGGTCCAGTACCCAGGGAGCGATGGATGAAGTTTTGGACATGACTCGTTTATGACTGGGTAACAAGAGGAGTGGTTTTTGATGATGTCTCATAGATTCAAGTTCAAGAATATTGAGCAGCAGCCCAGCTGTGGCATTTGGCTCAATTTATAGCCGGTTAAATAGATACGATGGGAGACGGTTAGACAGTACATTGGCAAAATCCAAGCAAGACAAACCTAAAGCCGGAACTACAGTTTTTCTTGATGTGAGAGGAAGAAGAGGGAGTATTTACATAATAGACAACGGATTGTGAAATTTGGAGCAGTGGTCTTCGTGATGTGGGCAGTGACGTAAAGACTATTGTCAAACATAATACGTGAAAAGCATTTGTGCGTTGGATCAAATTTTCTCTTTGCCAAAAAACAGGATTACTGCATGCCAAGGCTAGCTAGTCTTGATTCCAACTCATGCTTCTAATCTTCCACCCTCCACACTAAGGGCCTCATTATGAATTTGGATGGTGGTGGAGGCTGCTCAGCAAACTCTTCCCGCCATCAGGCCGCCTGTGCGGCCTGAACCCTGCCAACCCTAAAAGGAGTTCACCACAGGGCCTTAACATTGCAGCTGGATCCTAATGGAGCCGGCTCCAATGTGGCGTTGCAGCGGGTGCAGCAGCACCCGTTGTGCATTCCACTGCCCGTAATTCGGGCAGTGAAATGCGCAACAGGGCAGTGCATGGTGGCCCATGCCAAGTGCATAGGCAGTGCAGGGGCCCCGAGTCCCCTCCCCCTGAGTCCCCCATTCCACCAGCCACGGGCAGGCTGGCGGATGGGGACTCGTGGATTACAACCGCTGGGACCGCCAGGCTGCAGTGTCGACGGTTGGACCGTGGTGGCCCGCCACGGTCATAATGTTGCAGTCGGAGAGCCACTTTGGCGGTGGTCTGACCGCGACCGTGAACCTGGTGTCTGGTGACCACCAGGGTCATAATGAGGCCCATAGTGTACCTTAATATGGCTTTTGCAGGTTCTTTTCTATACCTGCTTTCACCTTTTGTCCCTGTTTTTTTCTTTATCTTTCTCCTACTTTCTCCCTTTTTTCCTCTCTCTCTCTCTCTTGTTCTGGGTCAAAGTATGTTAATTCTGATCCTCAAATATGAGCCACCACCCGCAACCGCTAACACAAATTATGCTCAAAATACCAGTTTCCAAAACTTGAAGGGACTATCATGAACAGCTCTAGCTCTTTTTGGGGTCCTACGCGCTTCATCAATGTGACCCCATGATCACCTAATGATTCTTCCACCAACCAATCAGTCACCTGCAATCTGCCTCCATTTTCCTTGTTGACACCGCAGAGATTCACCGATCCAACAGTGGAGGATGCTCCTTCTCTCACCTGGCGGCCAAAGCCTGTAACAACCTTCCCCTGCACCTCAGGAACGCTGCAACGCTCCAGGAGTTTAGAAAAGGACTGAAGACATGGCGGTTCGAATGAACAGAGCACTGCGAAGCAGCTAGCAACTCCAGTGCCTTGAGACGCTCATGGGTGATTTGCCGCACTTTATAAATCCTGATTAATTGATCCTATATAACCGGGCCATGACCCACTACCCCTCATTTTTGGTTACTAATTTGCTTGTCATTTTTCTAGATCTTCAACTGTTAACTTTTCTCAAAGTGAGCAGATCGCATACTTTGGGGGATCGCGGTGAAATCCCACCCCATGATCCTTGCAATCATAGGTGTTCGAATTTTCTTCAACAAATTTCAGCTCCCTTTTAAAAACTCTAGATCAAGGATGTACTTATTAAAAGGATGGACCTAGACCAGCTGGAATCATTTGCTTAAACAAGTAATCTTCTTGATTCTGCCTAAGTGGGCTTTAATTCTGCCAGAGGGGCCTGGTCGTTGTTGGTGTCTAGTCTTGACGACCTTAGAGGGCCGTGGCAGTGCTGGTGGCCTGACGACTCCAAGGACCACGACACTGCTCTAGTTGCCTGCTCCATGTGGTTTTCTGTGGCCCATGTCTGCAGGCCATGACAATGTACCATCAACAAATATCTCTCTGACTCTATTCTGATCTTAACCTGTCCTTTTGTTGATGTTGTACCACAAGACGTCCTTTCGTCTTATAGTTGATCAATCATTAGGATTTAACCCTGGCTAATATGCAGATCATGTGGCAACTGAGCAAGAAATTGTAGTCGCTAACAGCACCTGTCATCTTCATGCCACTGACCAATGGTTTGCTGCAAATGGTACAATCTAGGCCATCGGGCTATGTTCAAAAGTAGGTCTTCCATGAACTTTGGTGCAGCCCCCCTAGGCACCCAAGTTTTTCTAAACTGTCAAGTTGAAGCTGCAGCTAAAACATGCATTTTGTCACACAAACATTTGTTAACCAGGCATATTGTGAACTGAATGCCTTTTCTTGTGGCCAACGTAACTCAGTTTGGTGAAAGGAGCGTCCATGATGCAACAGACTGATTAGCCCACAGTCCCATCATTCCACAGTACACGGAATGTTGGCCAAAAGATCCACTGGCAGCTTCTTAGGCACTCAACCAGCAGTTCTCACTCATTTTAAGTTACTCTTAATTGTATAAAGCTTCATCTAGAGGTACCTCTAACCAGAAGTATAGACCAAAGACACACACACACATAACTACTTTTTAGGAAGACATACACTATTTCCAATAGAACCAAAATATGGCCATTGTTTTATTAAAAGTAAAATGGAAATTAACACCTAATACAATAGTTATTGAAAGAGGCCATCTGTTGAATGATATAAAATACATCCCCACGCCTCAGCATACATCATCTAACCAAGGACCTTTCTGAAAGGCCTATTGTTGATGATTGATAGAGATGCAGGTCTGTGCAAGCAGAGCGGTTTTACTTTTTCAACACTAGATGGCCCCTTTCGAGTGACTCAGTTAAAATCTATGTAATAATTTTAATTCATCACTTCTTTGCTGTAACTAGAAAAAAATGTAGTGAAACATATTAGGAATTTTCTAACTGTAGCACTCAGTTGCTGTTAACGTAGTGAATTTATTTTGGCTCAAGCTGACCTTCGGCAGTTTTATGCAGAGATGTAACGAGACAGCAATATACACTGCTCTCTGTGAGGATTTAGTGAAAACTCAGTGTCTTTTTTACTGTAGTTTGTCTGCTGTTTATAATTATCTAATGTGTACAGACAATGGGGGTCATTATGAGGGTCACAGTCGCGGTCGGACTGTCGCTAAAGTGGCGGTCTGACCGCGACATTATGATCGTGGCAGAGCCGCCACGGTCAAACCGCCAACACCGCCAGACTGCAGCCTGGCAGTCCCAGCGGTTGTAATCCGCCAGGGCAGCGCTGCAAGCAGGTAAACACCACCATGGAAAGGCTGGAGGTATGGGGGCTTTGGGGGCCCCCTGGGGACCCCTGCACTGCCCATGCACTTGGCCCCCATGCACAGCCGCATCGCGCATTCCACTGCCCGAATTATGGGCAGTGGATTGCGCGACGGGTGCTCCTGCACTCGCTGTACGGCCACATTGCCGCCGGCTCCATTAGGAACTGACTGCAGTGTTAAGGCCCTGTTCCCCGCCGGCCCAGCGGGGAAGCCATAATAGGGCCAGCGAGGTTCAGGCCGCACAGGTGGCCTGATGGCGTGATGTGCCATAATGAGGGCCAATGTTTGTATTGATTGGAGAACCAGATAAGCGAGCTTATCTACACAGATTAAGAAGTACCTTAGAGTCTATTAAAATACATGTTAAGCATATTGATTCATATTAGCAATTTTCTCGATATAACCCACTTTAGATTATTTGTATGTCTCCACACCCAGCAGGCGCCTTTTAATTGTAATAGACATACATACATGTGGTCTGATTTGTTCTTGGCTTGTTAAAATATGAACTTAAAGCTCAGAGATGAAATTAAACGATCTGACCTGATATGCACAAAACAAACTTTAATCACCAGAAGATAGTTGATCCCTCAACTCTGTAGGCGGGTAAGCACCTAGGCCACCCTCCATTAGATCCTCTATGGTATGGAAATATTAAGTTAACTTCCATTGTTTCAGTGCCAGCAAAATCCCAAATTTCTTTCATTTTTAGAAAGCTTTATGTCTCTGTTGCAAATTGTACCAAGCCCTCCTGTCTGAGATAGTTCTTTTGGGAAAACAGTAAAATATGTCTTTGAACTGTGATTCTATCCACCGATGGGGTTCATCATTTCTGTTTCTAAATGTGTCCTTGTCTGAACAAATGTGTAATATTGGATCTCAAAAAGCTTGTTTCTTGTACCAACATAAATGAGCATCTCAGTGGAAAATGTTCATCCCCTCCCCTGCTCCTTAGAGCAGTGGTTCCCAACCTGTGGTCCGGGGACCCAAGGGGGTCCACAAAGCCTCCTCGGGGGCTCTGTGATTGCTTAGAAAATTAAATAATATTAACAGATTAGGCCCCCAGCTTTCAGTAATGACTCAGTTGGGGGTCCCTGGGTTCCAATAATGATTCAGTGGGGGGTCCCCAGGTTCCAGTAATTATAAAGTGTGGGTCCACAGAAGTCAAAAGTTTGGGAACCACTGCTTTAGAAGAGCATGCTTCCTTTTACCTGTTATTAGGATGGTGTCAGGACTTCCACCTCTGTGCCCTGTTCTCTGTGTCTTCGGTGTGTTTGTTGCTGCCCTTGTTGTGTGTCCCCCAGTTAGGCCAGACGCCCACTTCCACCACTCTTCGGGAGCTTGGGACTGTCCGTCCTCTCAAGACCCCATTTGTCAAAGGCCTCCATGAGAATACCCTCCTTTGTCTGTATGTTTAGCTAAACGTACCACTTCCAGACACATCGCTTTAGTGCATTATCCTTTTCATGGCACTGTAAGGACTTTGCAGCACATCTGCACAGACCTATTCTCTAATCCACTTTTATTCTTGACCTGCACTACCTCTAAATGACCTTTTAATATGACTTTAACTGCCCAGCCCTCCACATTCAGTATTTCTACATCTTGTGTGATGTCCAGAATAGACAGTAAGCCATCTAAAGACTTATAGTCCATATCTCTCTCCCATATTTAGAGTTTCTGCCCCTCCCTAGATATGACCCTGTAGTGTCACCTTTAGGTGGAATGATGTGAGGTAGTTAGGAGTTTTATGATGTTTCTAACACACACCTTGTAATTATAGTGTCTTTTTAATTTATTTTTCAGAAGCCTCACACTCACAGCATTTTTTCCTGGGTGCTGAGTGATGCATATTTCATCTTCGGTTTCTTCAGATGCTGTATGACTATAACTTGCAAATCCCATTTTCAAATTACTGTGTGGTTCACTCCACGTGTCCCATTATTAGCAAGGATATGGGCTACTTTGTCCCAGATTTTATGTTTGAAGTCTGCTGGCCCTATAGGTATTGTAGAACGCAGTAGGATATACTGAGTTTCAATTAATCTTCTGAAAGTAAAATATTGGCAGATAGCATCAAACACAAGTTACTGAAATGTCCTGCCTTGGACCCCAAACAATGATTCTGGCCTTGAACCCAGTTCACTGTGCATGACAATTAATGCTAATTAACTCTCTTTTCTAAAACAATTCATATCTTAATGACATCCCTATGTAGAGCCTGGGAAATGACCCCTAACACTGTGGAGGCAATCTTTGTATAAATAAATATATACAATATGGTGTTATTAAAAATACCATTGAGGCCTGAAGGAAATTTTACATTTGTACCAGCTTTAGACTCATGAACAATGGACTGCTACCACAGGTGGTTTAACAAATGTTTATTGTGATTTGTGACTCCATTTCTACTTGAAGTGATGGTTGTTTCTAACAGCTCTGTCATTAGTTGCTTGGTTACACAGCATTTACTTAAATTTTTACCGATTGTCAGGCGTGTGTGCAGGATCACACGGTTCCTGGTGGTAGGTAGCTCGCCTGATCTTTCCCCAGTCTCACTTTTGGATCAGACCGAATTTTTAAAGCTTTATTCTAGGAATTCATAAGATCATCTAATTCAAAACTGATAATCTTGGGTTAGAAAAGTGCAGAACAGTTTCAAAGATCAGAAAGGTCAGTTTAAATATTTGCTGTTCATAAAATATATTGTTAATGTTGCACAGTTTTCCTGTATTCTCAGATATAATTCTGCTATTGAAAACTCTCAAATAAAATGAACATTTTCTATTAAAGCACGTCAGCGTGAATTTACTCTACAAATACAATGATCAAGAAATAAATACATGCTTTGATATTGGCCAGCTTTGAGTTTGTGCCGATAAGTGTGATTTTGACACTGGTTTTAGTTGCCTTCTTACCGTCTTGTTTCCTTCTCTTACAGAGTTTAGTTTTGTTTCTCTCCTGATGAACACACCAAAGCCAACTTCTTTTGGGTCTGTCCCCAGTGGTTGAGAGGAGAGTGCTCAGTCGCATCACTGGTAGGTTGTTTTTTTCCCTTTTTTTGTTATGATATTTCCCTGCCCACTGCAGTACCAATGCAATGTTATTTGAATGTGATGGTTAGTAGCGAATTGCAATACAACATTTCAGTAGAAAACACACTCACATAAAAATCCCCATCAGCCTACACATCTAACCACCCTTAAGCCCTAATTTGTACTTTTTACGACATAATATCGAAACAGGAGCAGTGGAAATACTCTTTGAGTAACAACTTTTATGTATTGAGTTCAAGCAAAATTACAGTGGTAAAACTGTAACAGGGGCACTTTGACTCGCAGTTATTAAACAAAAACATGAGTGTGTCTGATTCGAATTTTTAGAAGTCTTATATTCTGAGCAGTGCTTAATTTGAGTCGGTGGTTTCAGGTGCTTAGCACTGCCGCTTAATTGTCAGCACCTGCACTTATGATAGTGCGCCACATGGTGGCGCTGTGTCTCTAGTTTAGAGATTAGCACAATTACAGTTGTTTACTAATTTAATACACATGAAAAATGACTAATACCTACCACCCAAGCCATTCTTATAGCTTTGGAGGGGCCAGGAATAGTCTGAATTGCCACACTTGTAGGCGTGTTATGGTTAGCTGTTGTGTTGCTACTGCCATCGGCAGTGCTGGCGAGGGCAATGTGTGGTGCAAGCCTCAGTGGCCTCCTGACACGGGCCCTGCCACCTAATATTTTACAAATTAAGCACTGGTAACAGAGCTTTCTGGAGGTGTCGGGGTGGACGTATAGCTGATCACTGGACCTTTCCTTCTTCCACATTTTTTGTGCGTATCACAGTGGGAGTGTTTTTGCACCAGTTGTCTGATCTTCGTTTGTGCAGTTTCAATATATGTTGAAAAGGGTGATGTCCTGGTTGACAGGTTTTAGTGGGCCTGCTCGTGTAAAACTTAAATTCAATTGTTTATATTGCTTTTATTGTCTTTTTTCTTCCCTAAGGATGGGAAATCACACAGCTCCACCCCACTGGTTGGTGCCCCTGGGGTCATAGTCAGGCTGGCCCAAATTAGATGTCGGTAGCTTGTGCAGTCTTGTTTTTTTCTCCACAGTCTGGAGCTTGTGGTGCTGGATTTGTCTTGGGGAAATAGAACTCGGAGGCCCGGAATGCAATCAAACCACAGGGCCTAGGCCAACTTGAGCTCTCTGCATACATGTCCATGATGGCCAACAAGCAGCATCTTATGACTGTCCCATATAGTAAACTCTGTGTCGAGAGGCTTCCTGCGGCGTGTTTGCTGTCTCCTAGTTATGTTAGGAAACCCTTTGGGGACAGCAGTGCAATTTATACAAATATAAACACTGTAATTATTTATTTATTTGAGGGTGTTTGTGCAGCGCCACCTGTCCCTGTTAACATGCCTCAGTGAGCTTCAAGAGATGGGGTAAGTAGGTTGGCGTAGGGTGAGGTGGGTCAGTGGGACTGCCTTGGTAAAGAAAGATGATGGTGGAACCTGTTAGTGGGAGAGGCCTCGAGCGATCTCGCACCAGTACTGGGTACAGTCGCACACGTATGATCATCGGGATAGAGCGCAGAGAGGGAAGAGGCTCTAGTGATCGCTAACCAGTATGTATTGGGTACAATTGTACACGTGTGACCATGAAAATAGGGAATGGGAAGGAAGAGGCCTCTAGTGACATCTAACACCAACATGTTCTGTCGTACATGTATGACCATCAGGCAAGAGCACGGAGAGGGAAGAGGTCTCTAGTAAACTCTAACCAGCATATATTGGGTACAGTTGTACACGTATGACCATCAGGATAGGGAGCGGAGAGGGAAGAGACCTCTAGTGACGTCTAACCACCATGCATTGGGTACAGTCATACACGTATGACCATCAGGTTAGAACCCGGAGAGGGAAGAGGCCTCTAGTGACCTCTATCAGCATATTTGGGTACAGCCACACACAAAGGGAAAAGGGCTCTAGTGATAGGTAACCAGCATGTATTGGGCACAGCCACACAAGTATGACCATCAGGATAAAATTCAGAGAGGGAAGAGGCCTCTAGTGACGTCTAACCAGAATGTATAGGGTAAGGTCGTACACGTATGACCATCAGGATAGGCAGCAGAAGGGGAAGAGGGTACAAGTGATCGCTAACCAGCCTCTATTAAGTACAGTCGTACACATATGTATTTTCTTGAATATACAAGGTTTTTTTGCACTTTTGAACCCTTCAAGGCATGTGAGTATAAACTGTTGTCCAGCATGTTTTTATCCAATAATTAAACCACTAAATGTGGCAACACTGAGCAGAGACTTTAAATAGTGCAACTACATAATCACAGCCCTTTTGTCATTAAACCCTTTGAAGGGAGGGGTAGTTATGACCATATGGCCCTGTGCCAAGGAAGTACCCAGTCTGTGAAAAATGTAATGTGCATTTAATGTTCCATGTCTTTTATATGTTTCAGTAAAAATGTACTCAGGAGGAATACTTGCTGTTTCTAGCCTAGAGTCCCCTGAAATAAAGCTATCTAAATAGTTCCCTGTTGCCCTCTATGTCCGAACTAGAATTCTGAGTTAAAGAATAAATAATATATTAGATGAAAGAAGCCCTGAACCAGGTTCTTACCTGCCTCAGGTGTCTAAGCTGACTGTATCAAGCCTAGCTGCCCCTTCTATTGCCTTGATGCTGCACCACAAACCTTGACTGGCCTTGTAAAGGAAGGCAGACAGCAGCAGCCATCTTGGAAGTGGGGGCTGGCTCCTCAAGGGTGACAAAAAACTCTACTTTTCATCTAGAAACATCTATATCAAACAGATACAACAGGCTAAAATTAACATTTTAGAAACCAAGATTGAATCTGCTAGAAATTCTTCTAAAGAGATACCTAAAATTGTGAGATCTATGACCCATCCCACAGCTGCTAATAGGAGCCGTGTTTACTCTCAGTCTTTGTGTGATAACCAGCGGACACTGCCGCAAATGTCAAGGGTGAGGGGACAACGGGAAAAAAGCACTTACATTTCCTGTCATCTCCTGCCACCTTGCGCTCCTCTGCTCCTGATGGTTGGTGTCCCAGCATTCACTGGAACACCAGCACAGGCTCCCCAGCAATCCTGGCACTGCTTTCATGCTAAACCTAGCATGAAAGTGGTGCCAGGATTGGTCTGAGCAGCTCGGACTGCCACTCAGACACAGACCTGGGATCTGTGCAGTTTCTCCAGTGCAGCCGGGCTGGAGAAACCTAAGTGCGCATGTGTGTTTGGCCAACCTAAGATGGCCGGCCAAACAAGTATGCGCACTTAGGTGCACTCTCTCCTCATCCCCCCACCCTCATCCCCGCCCCTCCCTTCACATTCTGGCTGAGCCAGCAGATGAAAAATAAAATGATAGTGCAACTATTGTTTTATTTGTTATCTCCTGGATCTTGGCCAGGGGGGCGACGCCCCTCCGCCACTGGGGAGGAGCTGCCCCTGCTGACGACTTGGCCAAATTCTTCCATAACAAAATGTCTGAGATTCCTAAGACTTTTACATTACCTTCTGACAACTCGTCAACTTGAGCCTTCGACTTCTAATCCACCCTTACAGACCACTCCTAGCCTGAACAAGTTTACTCTCATCTGAAATCTTCTCATCAGTATTGATATTGAATATGTTTAAAAAGCGCTTTAATACCCTAAGACGTCTTGGCGCTGGCGTCCTTAAGTAAAAACAAATCAATATGCGAAGATGGTGGTATTATATCCTGATTTTGTTCAAACAGCCATGTTTTACATTATTTCTTAAACTGCAAGAACTTGGAAGATGCTTTGATATACCAGGGGAGCGTATTACATAATTTAATGGTGACCACAACCACGAAGGATCCCCTTTGGTCCATGTCCTCCTGTGATCCTTAAATTAGGAGTCCAAGAGGTTTCTCCTGTTTTATGTGAGTTTCTTCACACTTCCTCAAATCTTTCTACTATTCCTGCTGCCTAGAATCAAGCTCAGCTTACTCCCCTCCTTAAAAAGTCCAAAGAAGACCATTTAGTCTTCACCAATTATCGGCCAATTTCTCTGCTTCCAGCCCTAGTGATTAGTTTTTCGACCAGTTTATGGACCTTGCCTCATCTGTTGTAATTAAAACCAGATCTAATCTATTTTTAAGAGACTTAAATATACATTGGGATGAGCCTGTCAATGCAAATACAATTTTGCAGGGCACTGTGTGCACAATGCATCAGTACATCATTGTAAATAGCTTGCCCATAACCTAGGACATACCTTAGATTTGATTATCGCGGTTAATGGCCCCGGAGCACTTGATCGATTCACAGTGATTGGCCAGATCACTTTTCCGTCCTCTAAGATCTCATTCAAAGTCTAAAAATTAGAGACACTCTTTAAGCCCTCATTACAATGTCTGCCTGCTGTTGTACATCTTCAACAAATCAGTAATTATGCTTTCTGTCCATAGAACTTTTTTCATATGTAAGTCAGACTTACGCATGGAAAGGTCATAAGACATGCTGTGCAAGTCCACTACCCACAAACGTTGCTAGAAGTGCATAATACCCTGATAAGTGTGTTGCTTGTGTAAAATGTACACTACGCATTCTTATATTACGCATGGGTGCAATCCAAATGGAATTGTTCAGATAGGCGTTCCCACACAATATCATAGACACCGTCAAGGAAAGGCAATTGAAACATATCTTTTTAGTGCAAATACTGACACTTACAGTTACATTTGACTCTCTTACAATGCTTGCACACTTCTTGATATGGGGGTAAAACAAAGTCAGAAGCCCTGTCTCGAAAACGTAGTTTCTCTTAAGCACTTCTGAAGTGACAACAAGCTTTGTGGCTTTGTTTCCCTCCGTCGCGTTAACATCCAGGTTTTAGGCTCCAGGTAGCACCGAGCCAGGCTGATGGTTAGCTCATGGCCTTTTTTTTAATTATGGACTGTTCCTATTGAAGCAGTGTCAAGACTGATTTGCATATATCTGGGTCCAAACTGAGATGGCAAGGTGTGCAAAATAACGATGGATTAGGATGCAGCCAGAGTGATTACTAGTGACTGAGTTTAATACAAGCATTCTGTCCATCACTGTTTTGTATACTTGTTGTGTCACCCTACATAGGATGGGTATGCCCAGACGTGGGTCTCATGCACACTGTCACTGGATCCAAGCTGTACCTGACTGATGAGCCCATAATTAGGGCAAAAGCAGTCCCAGGATGCTAGTATCTTGATCAGGGAGGACCTGACTCAGCAGTTCGGGCTGGACTGTTCCTTCTGGAACAGGGTCAGGACTGAATTGCATATCGCTGTTCCAAACTGGGGTGGCACAGTGTGAAAAGAAAATGATGGATTGTGATGCGCCCTCGAATGATAACCAGCGGCTGAGATTAATTCAAGCATTCCACCCATCACTGTTTTGTATACTTACTGCGTCTCCCTAAGTGGGATGGGTATGCCAGACGTGGGTCCTATGCACACTGTGTCTCTGGAACCAAGCTGTACCCAGCTGATGAACCCATCACTATGGCAAAACTTGTCCTGGGTTGCTTGTGTTCTGGTTCAGGGAGGGCATGGCTGAGCAGTTAGAGCTGGACTGTTCCTATTGGAGCTGGGTCAAGACTGATTTGCATATAGCTGAGTCCGGATGGGGCCCGAGTGATTACCAGTGGCTGAGATTAATTCAAGCATTCCGTCCATCACTGTTTTGTACACTTGTTGGCTTTTTAAATGAGGCCTTTGTTTTGGGCCCAGCTGGTACTGGAAATACCAAAGCGCTCTCCCTTATCACAGGTTACTGCCACCAACAGAAAACATACAAGGAGGGTGCGCTGCTGAGTGTGTCCCCATGCCAGCAAATTACGCCGGGACAACCTTGGTGTATTTCAATGGGGCTATCCAGGATCCCAGATCCAGCTCAATATATGCTGCCGGATCCAGGATCTGGATGTGTACCCCCATTTCCTGCACTTCCTGAGAGCCTTGTGGCTTCTTGACTGTTTTTCTCCTTTCTGAGTCATTGAGAGGGGTGTGCTTGTCCCTTTTTCCAAAAAAGGTCCTGATTTTTTCCTTTTGTATAGTTTCCCACTTTTCCTTCTCCTGAGGAAGATTTTCCAAAACATGGAAGGATAAGCTGTAAATGTGTGCAGAACTGGATTCTGCAAGTTTACATTTTCCAGGGAATGTCTACGCTCACTGGCATTGTGCAGGAAAAAAATCTTTTTTCTGTGACATATAATTTATTCAGAACCACTATACTGCTTTAAATAAGTATTTGAGGGATGTAAACCGTTCCAAAGGGTCATAGTTTTCTCCTGAAAGCGTCCTGGCGAAAAAATTCTGCTTTCTTGCAAAGTATTCAACAGATCTTTGCAAAGGTTGCAAATAAAAACCCTTTGCAAAATTGCACACATCCAGCTGTCCCCAGAAGGGGTGGTTTGGTTTGTCTGGACCACATCCTGTCCCTGGGAGTTCTATTAAACCTCCACGTGAAACACTTGGGGGTGTAGCTTGCCCCCTCATTATCTCACATATCAGTTGCATGAAGAAACCCGTATCTATCTGAAAGTCGTAATCTTTGAAGACATCACTTCAGCTGTAAATTGCCATGGGTCAATTAATATTGCACTTAAGTTAAAAATAAATAAGATTTTAATGAGCTGATGCCAATAAAGAGCTGTTTGTTTCTTTATTGGGTTCACGACCTTGAGGAAGATGTCTGGAAGGCGATACCTATCTGTTGGTTCAATGTTGGCACAACTGGAGTAAAACCAGTAAAAATGTGCAAGACCAGTAGGGGGCGCTATTGTTTTTCTATACACCTGGGTGCCAGATAAACGCTCCCAGGTCTATCCAAAAGTCTGGTTTTGCAGCATGATTTAATAGTCTCTGGCTCTTTCTTTCTCTTTCATTATAAATCCAGTCACTGCCAGTGCTTGATTTGAGCCGGTGGTTTCTGGTCCTGGCCACCAGCACTTAAATGTCAACGCATGCACTTATGACAGTCTGCCACATGGTGGCGCTGTTTGTGTAATTTAGAGGTAAGCAGAGCAACCATTGTTTATTAATTCAATATACATTAAGACAATTAATAACTGCTGCTCAAGCCATTCTTATTGCTGTGGGGACCTCGAACAAACTGAATTGTCACGCTTTTGGAGTGTAATGGTTAGTAATTGTGCAGATACTGTCATTGGCAGTGCTTACAGTGGCAATAGGTGGTGCAAACCGCAGTAAACTCCTGGAGAGGGCCCTGGCACATATAATTTCCAATCTAAGCACTGGTCACTGCCTTGGAAAACCAACTGACTCATTGAAATTAAATATATTTAACTCTAATACAAAAAGCTGCCGCAAACAATTAGAATCTGACTCAAACAAAACAATTTCTTGTGTGCTGTGTTCACAAGTGTTTCCATTTAAGATGGTACTTTCCTACATAGACCTATTGGCTTTGTCAGGGCCTGTTTGGCTTTGGTTGATAGAGCTGCAGGCTGCCTGACATGCTGTTACAAATTCTTCAAAATATGCATACAGATGGCCTTAGCCCCACCCACAGGCGTATTACCTTCTCCCCTCATGCCATTGGCTAGTTGGTGAATCATTCTGCCTTTCAGAAAGAGCTTTCATTGAAATACCTGAGGGGCTATTTTACATCTGAAAAGTAAACAATCATCACGCTGTTTGCCACGATCAAGTCTTACCTTCTATACGTTAATCTATAGAGAGCAGTCCTTTAGTGGTATTTCCCCTCAGCATAAAGAACATTTGGGTATGCAACACATAGAAATTGAATTTATGAATGCCTGTGTTTACATGCGTTGGTACATTAAAGCCAGACCTACTGACATTGCCAATTATTGTTTTCTTCTTCTTGTTAAGGAGAGCTCATCACCCTTGGATTTAACTTGGATAAAAAAACGCACACAAAAATTTCCCTCAAGGGAAAGAAGTTGAATGCAGATGAACTTTACAAGTCAAATGCATCTTGATGTCCACAGCAACAGAAAGGCAGATACTGAAAACTTGATGAGTTTTAAGTGACAGCCCAAGGTCAAATTGGGGTCGGATGGCTGTTTTTATTTTCTGTCTACAGTGACAGACTATAGGAACTATGGCCCGGGGTAAAATTCGGTGTGAGCTCTCTCCTCCCTAGGGGAGCCTTCCAGGTTCATGTCTGCATGTAGTAAACATCCTTACAGCTGGTCACAGAATTAATTGAAATGGAACAAGTATGTAAATGTCACATTTTTAGGTTTAGTGTTAGTCAAGTCCTTTCAATTTTAGCCAACTTATTTATAAATCAAAGGTTAAAATTACATTACAGTTAGGTTAAAATGTCAGTTACAAAATAC
This sequence comes from Pleurodeles waltl, assembly GCF_031143425.1. Classification (NCBI taxonomy): domain Eukaryota; kingdom Metazoa; phylum Chordata; class Amphibia; order Caudata; family Salamandridae; genus Pleurodeles; species Pleurodeles waltl. The sequence goes on from NC_090450.1 coordinate 984,500,483, forward strand.
CATTTTAAACTCAAAAACACTGAAGTTCACCAGGTGTAGGTAACTGAAGGAACTATAACTTCCACAATATAATTTCAGATGTCATCAGTGAGGTTATCAATAATATCAAAGAACATGTCATGAGTGATTTAGGGGCTCATTACGAACCTGGCGGTTCAGACCGCTATGCCGGCGGTGGTGGAAAAGACCGCCACCGGCATGGCGGTCTGAACCACCATGTAATAAACACAGGGAGTGCCGCCTATGGCGGCCCTCCGCCACCGACAACAGGCAGCCTGACGATGACGGATTACATAGGCCAACAAGCAGCGCTGCCCTCCGGATAATGTATCCTGTTTCCACCAGCCTCCCGCCAGGGAAAGGCTGGCAGAAGGGGTGCTCCGGGGCCCCTCTGGGGACCCCTGCACTGCCCATGCACTTGGCATGGGCAGCGCAGGGCCCCCTGTGCAGTGCCCCGTCGAGCAGGTCACTGCCGATCTGCGCGACGGGTGCTGCTGCACCCGCCGCAATGTCCCGGCCCTGCATTCTGCTGGGCTGGCAGGTGGAAACAAGGTTTCCGCCCGCCGGCCCAGCAGAATGTTCGTAATGCAGCCGGCTGGGTCTCAAGGGGGCTGGCGGTCTATGGAAAGACCGCCAGCATAAACACGGCAGTGTTTACTGCCGTGTTCATAATGACCCCCTTAATATGTCAAGTCATGAGCAGCACATAAACATCTATCTGGCATACTTACTGAAAAACAATGCTCATTATTTATTTAGATTTGTGATAAATATTAACAAGGAGCTCAGATGTTTTTTCAAGGCCTTCCCCAAGACAACTTATAGAAAATATGATTGTTATTCGTGAAGAGCCCTTACGTGAGGAAAAGGATACTTCAGACTATAAAGTGAGAGGCGTGGCATCATGTTAAAGCCATAGTTAGCTTGTCTCATTTTCACACATTGTGCACCCAGGTCGTGTGTACTTAGGGCACTACTTATCAGTACTTCATAGTTAATGTAAAAAGTAAGCTTTCTACATCTCAATTCTGTTTATTTTGCATGTGGGAGCTGCAGCTAAGCCTACAGCTGTTCAGGCTTGCAGTGGCAGTCCTGACGCCAGCTTTTAACGTAATGGCGGGCAGTGCTTAATTTGTAAAAGAATAAAAAATAAAAAACTACCAAGGCCTTAGTCAGGAAGCCACCTCAGCTACACCACACATTGCCAATGTTAGCTGTGCCAATGACAGTACTTACGCAACCCCTAACCATCACACTGCCACAAGTGCGACAAATCAGAATGTTAAAGGCCCCCAAAGCTATAGGAATGGCTTGGTTGACAGGTTTTAGTTGTTTTTAATGTACACTGAATTAATAAACAACTGTTGTTTTGCTCATCTCTAATTTACACAAACAGCTGTCATGAGGGCCAGTATTGGCAACTAAGGACCGGTGCTGAGCACCAGAGAGCCTCCGGCTCAAATTAAGCACTGTGGTTGTACCGGCACACTGTATCCCAGATGTGACATCTGACATTTATGCCATTGATATAACTATGGCTGCACTGAACAGCCAGGTATGCAATTAGAATTAATCACTGTTACAGTTGGTTATGTGTGAGACCACAAACACTGGAAATCTGGGGTAGCATCAAAATCCATGGGTGTCGTGTGGGAAAACTGACTGCAACGCCCATGGAATGCTTCCTTGGCGCAGAGTAAGGCCACTTGCGCTGCTGTGTCTTAAACCATATCTATGATGCCATACAGAGCCACTCAAAGTGGCTTTGCGTGGCCACATAGATTTGGTTGAGAGCTTTGCACTGCAAGAGCGTCACAAAAAGTGGCACTCCGGTGGAACAAGCCTCTCATAAATAAGCCCCTCAGTTTGCTTGGGTGTACATTCTTCCGTTCATAAGGACCTCAGTTACAGGGCGAACAAGAACCCACTCTGTTGCCTGCTGACCTCACCCCCTCGGTCTTGGCCTGGTTTCCTCACTTCTCAAGTGCCGCTGGTCTCAGTTGCATTTGATGCCTAATTTGTTGTTGTTCTACCCAGCTCTGGATGTTCCCTCGTAAGGGCCATGACGTTCCGGATGAATTCATGGCGGGCAGGTGGAAGCCTCCGGATGAAGGGATGCTCTGTGTGGGTGACTGGGCGCGGAACAAGATCTAGGCTGGGCGAGGAGTCGGACATAGTTGGCTCACTCCCTGGGAAGATTTAGCTCATGTGCCCGGCCCTGCTGCTGCCTTCTCACGCAGCCTCCCAGCCTTGATTTGGTCCAGCCAAATGTTTAGGGCATGTTTGAATATCTTCTGAGGTAATTTAACTTTAATTGATTGGATTAGCCCCTACATGTTGTTCTTAAAGCTTTAGGTTGTGGCACCATTCAGAAATAATCTTCCTGTGCTGCTGATCCCAATTCAGGGATGCCAGAAAGTTCTGGGATAACATAAGTGCCGGGGCAGAGGAAGTGACATCATACACCCGTTGAGAGTTGATAAGATCACAGGTTTGACCCCTTTTGCCACCTGTATACTTGCTTAATGCCTCCTGTTTGCTGCAGAGAGGGTGGGCGAAGGGTAAAACTGCAGACTAATCACCACACATAAAAAGAAAGACCTGTCCTATCCGCACTCGTAAAGATACTACTTATAAATCTCTTTGTGAATACCAAACAATCGTAAACTTACACAAAAGTGTCACTCTACATTTCTGAATCATGTCCTAAAACTCAGAGCCCAGTTCACTTTCTGATCTTCCTGCTCTGTTCCTATCCCGGTGTCACTGGCAGCAGGGCAGTGACCGGGTGCCAAAGGGTAAGCCAACAGCGGCCAGGGTTATTCATGTCCACGATCAGTTGATCCTCACATGTTTTCTGTGGTTCTGACTTCATCCTTTGGCTCATCCTCTGGAAGGTGCTGCAGCCTGCATACTTGGTAGGTTTATAAACTTTCTGTGCTGAAGGACCCAACTGCAGGACTTGCACCTGGGAACTATATTTATATATTGTAGAATGTACTATAGCTCCTGTTAATAACGTGAAGCATAGATAACTGAACAGGTGCATTTGTAGATAACACCCTCACCACAGAGGAGGCCTCATGGCACTACTGACAGATTGTGATGTTTATTGTTCCCCAACTCAATGTTACTGAATTCATGGAACTCAACAGGAAGAAAGACCGGGAGGGTCTGCTGGGATTTAAAGCTGTAGTCATTGGGTTAAACACAAATTCCTAAGGGAGGATTCCTTGATCCACTGAACCACGAGATCAGAATAAAAATATTGTGTATGCATTTAAGCAAGTAAACAGTGCCAGGAGAATGGTGATGATTCTCTCGGTGTATGGTTCTAGAGCAATAAATGTCTAGGTCAGTACTTTGCACTGGGACGCGAACCCTCATGTTCAAGGGTGGGCGGCTCGTGTGTATGGTTCAGATATCCACAGCCATCGTATAAGAAATGTTTCGTTCTAGACTTCAGTGGATGGTTCTAGAGATTATTTAATAGGAACAGGATGGATCCAGGGTTGGAACATGGTACTAGAGCCCTATAACTAAAGAAAAAAATAGTTCATATTTTGGAAAAGGACATTCAAGTCTTTTACGAAAGATCTCTTTGGTTCCACTTTTTCTTACCCGATTCTAGAGCGGTCACCAAAATACTGTGTTCCTGAATTTGTATTCAGAGTTCTAGAGCAGTGGTCTTTAAATGTTTTAATGCAGCACCCCCCCACCACTGTAAATAAATCAATAAATAAATCATTGCACCCCCCCTGCAGAATTTTTTACAATTCTATTAAATTGTTAATGTTTAAATATATCTAAACTTATTTAAACATTGCAGTTAAGTCCTGGTACCCCTTTTAAAAAGGCAATCAAATACACGATTGCCAAACATTCTGTTCTGGTCTGCCAGGCCTTACCAAAGTATAAATGTATCCACAGTGTGAGTATCAGAAATGGGGAGGTCTGAGGATCATTTGGAGGTCCCTTCCCCTTTGACACCACATACTCCCAGCCAGGATACCAGGATACAAATGACAAAATATGTTTTTGATGGCCCATTACAGCGTGGCGTATTGCTTCTCCTTTGTTTTGGTGTGAACTACCTTCCCTCTCCCCAGTCCAGGATGACTATCAGTATGCAGATCCCTCTTCTGTCACACCCAGCCCCTCCTGTGTGATGGCTGTCTGGAAAGTATACACCAAGTGTAGCTGTCACTCTGCCTTAGACGTGGATTGGAGTCAGGCTGCAAAAACCTATAGTTATAAACACAGAGAAATGCCCACTTTCTAAAAGTGTCATTTCTAAAATAGTAATGTAAAATCCACCTACACCAGTAAGCAGGATTTCTCACTACCATCCCAAACATACAAAACATGCTCATGCTACTCCTCATAGATCAGAAATTACAATTTAGGCATCTGTAAGGGAATTCCCAATGTTAACCTATGAGAGGAGCAGCCCTCACAGTAGTGAAAAACGAAGTAGACTTTTTGTCACTATTAGGACATGTAAAACATATACATTACATGTCCTACCTTTTACATACACAGCACCCTGCCCCTAGGGATATCTAGGGCCTACCTTATGGGTGACTTAGGTATCTGTAAAAGGGGAGTTTAGGCCTTGGCAACTAGTTTGACTTGCCAAGTCAATGTGGCAGTAAACTAAGCATGCAGGCCCTGAAAAGGCAGGCCGGAGACACGTTTGAAAGGCTACTTCTGTGGGTGGTGCAATCAGCGCTGCAGGCCCACCAGTAGCATTTCATTTACAGGCCCTGGGTATACGGTATACCACTTTACAAGGGACTTAGAGGTAAATTAAATATGCCAAACAGATGTACACCAATCCAAGTTTTAGAGGAGAGAGCACATGCACTTTAGCACTGATTAGCAGTGGTAAAGTGCCCAGAGTCCTAAAGCCAACAAAAAGAGGGTAAAAGAAATAGGAGGAGAACGGCAAAGGTTTGAGCATAAACCAGCAGGAAAGGCCATTTCCACCACACCCCAACTGATTTGGAGTGTCCCCCATTCTCACTGCTGAAATTACAAGGTGTGAGAACGCTGGACCAAATTTACCTGCATGTAGAAATGCACCCAGTAAGACTACTGCAGCTATGGGGCATGCAAAGGGCACTGGCATGGTCAAACCACATTTGACACTCTGTGTGAACTTTTTCAGGAGTTCCAGGACAGGCAGGGGCTACTGGGCTCAGATTTTGATACTCTGAGCCTTTTATCACTGGTTGTCTGGGGTTTAATCCTACCAATGAGCCCAAAACTAGGGACCGAGTACACCTCTTTTGCGCTTGGCCTTCATGGTAGTGTAGTTGAGCAGTCCACGACTTTCTTAGAGAAGCAAAGATAAACCAACAAAAGTCAAAAACTCAGTGTCTAGGCAATGCTCAGTCATTGAAAAAGAAATAGTTTACTACCAACACATATAATGTAATACCACACATTCTACAACCAGGACCAAAATGTAACTGGTAGTATTAATAACTTTTATTGATTACTGGGGACACAACTGGGACTGTTCCTGTGCAACAAAGGCTACCTAGTAGAGAAATCTTGCTACCTTGGATAAACATTTCTGTCCCAACTTTATACTAAAACTGCAGACAGTGTTTGTGTATTCCAACAGTCAGCTCTGAGGCTGGTTGTGGAGAGGTCTGCCTCACTTGCCCATTCAGTCCAGACTTGCCGAACCAAGGTGTCCTTTAGAAAGTGCAAGTAGGAAGGTGGGGTGAATCTGGGTCTGGGAGTCTGCTCTCAGGAAAAACTCAAAACAAGGTGACAAAAGAAAGGGAGGCTGTCTAACGTAATTTCCTGTGGAACCCATCCAGTGGCCAATGGTCCAGGAGACTGAAAGGGGTCCCGTGTCTCCTTTATACCCAAATGTCTGACGCACTACTGAGGATCTCTGGAATGTCCTTGAGCCCTGCAATTCGCATCTGCGGTCTGGGCTCTCTCGTACTCTCCATCTTGGGTGCCACTTGGATGTAGCAAATACAAAATGGATTTGAGTGTGACTGTGGCCACCTCTGTCACATATGATGAATGCATGCATCCTCTAAACAGGCAGAAAGGTACACAATCATGTGATATTATTGTTCCTCATGGATGGGTGATGAACCCTTTTGCAGGGAGCTGGCAAAGCAATTAAAAAGGTGGCAGATGCCATTGGGCAACTCTCCATGACATGGATAGATAAAAAGGCTGCCTTGCCCCATTGTCAGTCCTCTACAGCCCAGCGAGCTGACAGTAGTCAGGATCGGTAATGAAGGTGCACGTGGTGTGCTCCTCCAGACCAGAGCTTTACTCTAGGTCAGCGATTACCAACCTGTGGTCCTAAACCCCCCGTACACCCTTGCTCCCCAGGGTCCGTGACACATTCCCAGGAGGTCCCCAGGCCTGGGCCAGCATGGTGGCACACCTCCAGCTGGGTCCTCTCGAAACACGTGCATGTTTATATATTTATTACTTCCTTTGTGCAGCAGTTTTAAAAGCACTGCAAAGTTCTTTGCACATCCAGCAGCTTTTGGGCAAAAATAAAAGCATTAAGATAACTCTAGTAATTAATGTACCCGCTGGAGAGACATGGGAGTTTTGTCTAGGGACAGTTTTGACTCATCAAAGGTAGCGCAGATGGGTAATATGCCTGCTGCAAAGAATGTGTATCATGCAAAGAACAGTATTTTATGTGCATAGTACAGCGGGATACTGCTTTTGTCACATTGATTCTTTTGTTACTATTTAGTTCATAAGTTACAATCGTAATCTAGCACAGTGAGCTATGACCTGCCAGTAAAGAGCTGCATGCAAACTGCATGGTAGAAGTTAGAAAGTAATGTTTTTTCCTGGTGTTTCATTTTCCTTATGCTGCTGAAAAAGGTCTGCTTGCGTAGAAATACTATTATGAAAGTCAACACTAGCTACTGTGTTATGTTCTGAATCCTGAGTTTGTGCTTCTCCAGACAAGCACTCTTAGAAAATGTCTATCAGTGTGGATGACACGTGAATCCTACACCTTGTAGTCTGCTGTAAAGTGCTCCGACACCCTACTGTGGTATGCGAGGTGCTATGAAACAAATGAATTACATGTGACAGAGAGGCTATGGAAAGATGAGAGGCCCTTATGGTTTTATTTCCTTTCCCCACCACATATTTATGTGAAAAGGCTTTCCCAGATTTTTTGTACATAAAAAATGAAAACAGAAATCGCTTGCGAAATGTAGAACCTGACCTAAGCATTCAGCTTTCCTAAATAAAACCAAGCATTGAAAAGTTAGTCGCTGAGATGTAGCACCAACATTCCCATTAAATTGTTCTGATTTTTGCATATTTTTCAATATAAAATAATTTTATCTTTAGTAATTCGATTATTTGTTTGGTGTGTACTTGTTCATTTTTTTTTTTTTGTGAATTACTCTTTTAATGTTTGAAACTTAAATTGTACAAATTGATTGGGAGACCCCAGGATCCAGTAGTGATTCAGTGGGTGTTTTCAGGAGTCAAAAGATTGGGAACCACTGCTCTGGCACTCAGTCAGTGTCACAAAAATGCCTCTTGTGCATGTGCTTGAATGTGTTTTCAGCTGGGGGAGTCAAAATGTGCAGTTGGCCATGAGGAACTCGAGGGGGGGGGGAGGGCAGAACAAACCCCCAAGCCATGCAGGGGATCTTTTTACATCCCAACACCCTCCCGGCTGCCCATGAGCTTTCCCTGACCCATCACCCCCCACACCATAAAGCAACCCTTATTAGCCCCCCCTATGGCTTAGACCAGGTAGTAATCATGAGCATTAAAGTGCTTGGAATATAGAAAACCCTACGTTTTTTGACCTACTATTTCCTGATGCAAACTGTTATGCCCCATTCTAGGAATATTACCTTGTTATGCCCATAATTAGGGATCGAACTTCAAGAATGAATCAGAATTGCTAGTCCTAGTGTGTCTACCCCTTAATCCCACTTAGCCCGTTTTCACTGCCACCGTGTGATATCGGCTCCTCACTGTGTGACCGTGTGAAGGGCGCCAATATCATGCCACACTGTGCCAAAGATACACCCCGTCATGCCAAATGCGTCCAGCTTTGGAATGCAGTGGATGACTTGGAGGAACAGTTCAACCCTTGAACACCCTCCTTTGGAAAGAAGATATGTGTCCACCACATTAAGCACCAGCTGGCCAAGTAATTGACAAATGCTGCACAATTATAAAACCTTGTAACATAAAATATAAACCTACTGCGGGAATAGGGGGGCATGCTCCTGGATGCTGACCTGGAGCAGACCAGAGGCGCTCTAAAACTATGGATCCCTAATGTTCAACGATTATGGCTCCCATCTTTGCAAAAACACTGGACTGCTAGAGCAGAAGGTGGGGTGCCAGCAGGCTCTTGTGAGCTGTTTTGGACTCTCTTACGAGTGGTTTGTTAATGGGACTGGCTAGTACTGTAACCCCGGGGTTAGAAAACAGTTCTATGAATGCTGCATCCATGATAGATTTTCAGGAAACCCTCATGAAGTATTTTTACGCAGGTTATTTATTTTTTTAAACTTTTTATTAACACACCTAACACAAATAGTTTCCCGTCCCGCCCTTACCTCCCCAAACAAAAATCACAGGGTATTGAATCTACAGTTAAAATATCTATCATTACAATGTTGGTCAAATGCCCCAATTTGCCCAGATGTGTTCTAATTTGCCCAGATTTTCTGCCATTTCCTGGGGCATGCTCTACTCTCATAAACCACCCTTTCCGCCAACATACACCAGTCCAAATCATGTTTCCGCGCATCTCTGTCTGGTGGTTGAGCAGACCCACAGGCTTTAGCAATGTTTCTCTTGGCCACCACTAGGCCCAGTATTATCCAGATTCTTGTTGCCATCATGGCATCAGTCTCACCCTAAACATTCAAAATACATTGTTTGACCGAGAGTTCAACACCCGTACCCCCAAACGATAGCAGACAGTTAAACACCTCAATCCAGTAGTTTTGTACTAGAGGACAATTCCAAAGGATGTGATAGAAGGTACCTGTCCGTCCAGAACCCCTTAAACACTGGTTATCTTCCCTGCGCCCCATTCTTACCATGGTAGTTCTAACGTAGAAGGACGTTCACGCACAATGAATCTAATTGGGAATCATTTACGCAGGCAGTGGTTACCATAGAAATCAGGAAAATGGAATATAAAGTATTTCTCTAGTTTAGCTCATGAATTCCATTCTAGTCCAGGATGGGAAGCACCATGCCACATCTTTATGAGATCCATATGGTTTAAGTGTACATACAATGAGTCTCACTGGGAATCATTCACGTGGAAAGTGGGTAACCTACCCGCTACCCCACGCTTTGGCCCATGATGGTGCTAGAATGCATCCCCGATGCTGACGTAAGATTGAAAAAATAAAAATAGACATACTGCAGAGGATCAGATATTTGCCTCTTTACTTTTGAAGAAGCCTTGAAAAAGCCCCCGCCTTGCAGCCAACCAATGGGGTGAAACACGTGCTGGCTACAAAGTGAAAAGCAATAAAAAACTTCAGAATAATCAGCAGGAACTTGATTTTGAAAAAAGAAACTAGAATTTTGACGACTGTCTTAAAAACATTAACAGGAAAATAGACACTTAATAACTCAACAACCTGCAGGACTGTGCCTGAGTGGTAAAATCCCACACAAGATGGTCAAATCAATAGGCCTTGAGTCCAACTTGGACGTTCGAACTTTCCCTCCAAAGTACTGGCCTCTAGGCACATGGTGTCAGTCCTTAAACTTTAAGGCCCGTCGAGTCTTCATATTTTGAGGTTCCATTGGCACACCAGAGCCCTGGGGTTCTTAGCACGGGGGCTTCAACACAGGTCCTCGACCCAAGCCAATATTTCAGGATAACTATCTCTATCTTATGGTCTCCATTTAGAATCCTTGCAAGTACATGTACTTCCTGGGAAGTCCCAAATATCTGGCAGGGACCCGGCCCACATGAACCAAAGCTGGGAACGAGTGGTGTGCCAAGAGCCCTGTGTCCCCGGATTCTTCTCATCTACCCATTCCACGGGTGCCCACCTGGCACTGGGAGGACCGGTGCCCTCCAGTGTGCCCCCGGGGCTTCGGAACACACCCCGTCCAGGTAGATTCCTTTCGAATAACTTGCTTTGCAAAAATGGTTTTCGTTTTACGAAAAAACACACGAGAAATCAGGCCCCTTCACACAGATCCGACATTTACAAAAACATAATCAAACGACTGTATTTCAAGCATTTATGATACTTTGAAATTTTTACATGATCATTTTTTGTTGTTTCTCGGGCGCAGCTAGTTTCCCCAAAAGAAATGAGACGATATTTATTTGTTCTCTGTGTAGGTCTCAGACTGCAGTCTCTAACTATTGTTAAGGGCAGATGTTACTATTGCCCAGTTTAATGGCACTGCGGAGCACCGTGCAGTGCGCGTGGCATTACAGGGGGCGAAATCAAATGAACACAAAATAACAATTGTCTCCGAGAAAAGAAGATTTGAAAACAAAGACGCTGTATTCATGTTTCTTGGCGGGTTCAGGTTTATTAAGTTTAAAATTATATATATTTGTTGGTGCTACTCCTGCGTAAATGTGCCCTTCGTGGGCCCAACTTACAAAACAGTTTGGGAATCTACAACATGTAGTTTGACCTCTACATTTGGTTGTAGTGTTAAGGTTTTTTGGATTTCTGAAGTATACGAACTCCTATAGTTATAGCTTTCCAGGGCAGTATACGTATAAGTGTACAGCATATACTGCATATACAGTAGGAACATATTGTATATGGTGTACACTTATACATATGTAAATGCTTAGCAAATGAACATTGGTACCAAGGGCGGCTGCTGTCGGGGCAAAGTGGTGGGGTGGGGGCCACAAAACAAAAAGACAACAAAAATAGAAAGTTAAAAAAAACTTACCTGACGCCCGCCGCTCTTCTTGCTCCACTCACTGCAGGCAAAGCACTGGCTCCCAGACTGCCCTGCTGCCAATCCTGATGCTGCTCTCATGCTAGCAGCATGAGAGCAGCGTCAGCATAGGCCTGAGCGGCCTGGCTCTGCGCTCCCAGGCAGACTGGGAGCCTGTGCCTGCTGTCTCCAACCCAGCAACTCAGTTGTGGTTGGGGAGAGCTGAGACGGCCGGCCAAACCCACTTGCGCACTGAGGGGAGTGCTCACCACTCCCACTCCCTGCCTGTCATCCCCCATAGTCACGCCCCCTTGAAAAATAAAACAATAATAAACATGGTTTATTATTGTTTTCTTTTTCAAGTTTTGCAACGGCTGCTGCTGGCAGAAGGGGGAATGCTCCTCCCCCATAGCGGAGGAGCCACCGCTGATTGGCACTACAAATTATATTGTCTTCACATCAAACATATTAAGTTGTGCCAAGAAGCCCTTTTCACTAATACCCCTATTAAGTTTAGGAGTCTTTTCTGCCCATTGCCACTCAGCAAACACATTTACTCCAGCCGTTGGCAGAAGTAAACGCCTGACCATGTTCGAGTCGGGTATGAGATAAGAAAAAGTTTGTGATTAGTCACAAATATGTTGAAACTTTTCAGGTCATCCTGGCAGTGGAATGCCACTCCCCACAAATGTGGCCAGTTTTAATTGCTGGTAATATTGCACAATATTTGTGTAATTTATGTGTCATTAAATGGATTTAAATAGGAAATTGGAAATGCACTTGCAATTCAAGCCAATGAGAATGTACAAGTTTGATTACTAATTTAGCCAGGCACGCTAAATTTAAGGAATCACAGTATTAGCGAAAGTTATATGACATTTAATAATAATGCAGATATACTAAAAATCACTATGCCTACAATCTGCGACAAGCCTCTCAGACTAAGCCGTCTGGGACTGAAGTAAGAACAGTAATTTATCTAGACCCAGAATCGTTTTGGGGAAAAATTACTAAAATGTTTTAAAAGAAAAATCAAACAAAAGTACCAACTAATATAAAGAGTACATTTTAAATCAGAAACTTTGAAAAAGACACCTTAACATTTAATTACATTGAAAACACCGAGGTACCAAGTTTTACCACAAATCACAAGCAGTCGACGCACGCCACCAAGTACTGAGGGGCATGTTTACAGTGAATTGGCATCGGCCAGTGCCGCAAGTCATTTTGCTGCGCTGCCCTACGCCAATTCGAAAGGGCAGAAATGCGTCATATTTACAAGATAAAGTGCATTTCTGTCTTTTCCCCCTGTGCTGGCCCACAATTTGCTGCTTAGCTCCAATGCAGGCGCACTTGCACCAAGGCTCAAGGGTGCCTGCGTTGCATACAAGATTGTTTTTGTGCAGGAAGGGGCATCTTACTGTTTAAAAACAGCCCAGGGAGGCCTTTTCCTCTTTCTGTGTGTGCTGCATTATGCAGCACACATAGAAAGAGGGAAAAACTTTGAGAAATAACATTATTTCACCTTGTTGCGCCTGCCCTGGGGAGTTGTGCATGTTTGACGTATTCCCAAGTTTACAGATCCTTGAAAATCTAGGAATGCATTAAAACCCATTGGTGTTGCATGGAAACACCCACTGCAACGCCCATGGAACGCCCCCGACGCACTGTGAGACAATGCAATGACCTGTGCTGCGTTGCCTTACACCATATCTACAAGGCCATGAAAAGCCATGCAGAGTGGCTTTGTATGGCCTCGTCGATATGGGTCTGCACTGTGCACTGCCGGAGCGTAATAAAAAGTGACGCACAAGTGGGGCAAAGGGCTTGTAAATATGCCCCTGAAAGTGGTTGTGCAGGTGAATAACTAGATGAAGTACAACTTGCTGTGTCTCAACCTCTCGGAGACAGAGACAGACATCCTTGGGCCAGATGGACAGATCTTTACTGGGGTTGCAAACACTCTGATTCGGATTTGATGACTGTGAGAACGTTTTTACCCAGGTACCAACCCGTATGGGGAGTCAGTAAGTTTTATCGACTCCTGAAATGGGTCTGCGACTGGATAACGAATCGCAATTTGGAAGGAGCATATTCTGGCCATCCCTTCTCAATTGCAATTTGGTACCAAATGTATCAATGGAGTGAGACCAGAATTCCAGTCTGATACCACTGAAATGTTACCCACTCCCACGTTGAGGTAGTAACTAGGCATAGGCGGGATTTCAATTACACTGGAGTAATGAGAGGAATTTTGGTAATTCTGCATTACTCTTTGTCGCAAAGTATAGATAATTACACAATTCCTCCTCCTTGTGTAATTAAGGTTAAAAAAAATCCTGCATTGAGAACACATTTAGCGAGTGTGAGCAACCACCCATGCTCACTGTTTATTTTCTTCTGCATTTAGAGCTGTTTCTTTGTGCGAAATGCATTCTTGTGTCCATTTTGGACGCACAAGTGCATTTGGCACCAAGAAAATCGTGCTAAATGTCGGGAGTAAGTTGGGGGTAAATTTTACCCCAAGAGAACATTTAGGAGTGCAAGCAGCTGTTCGTACTCGGTATTTGTGTTCCACTGTGTTTAGAGCAACTTCTTAGCACAAAAGGCATCCTCGCATCCATATTGGATGCGTGGGTGCATTTTTGCTCTTAGAAATAGCACCAACTTCAGAATTACTCTTTTCGCATAATTCTGTGTAATATCGCGAGTTACGTCGCCCCCTAGTGATAATTGGTTTGGAAAAGATAAAGGGTCCCCTTTTAAAATTCTTTCCCTTGTGAATTGCGGTACAAGGTTCAAATGGAGTTGGCAGTGGTTCAGGGGATCGCTGCCAACTACCCCCGAAATGTTCGATTTTTTTTTTTATGCAGCCTGTTTTATTTAAGGAAATCAGACTGCTTTAAAAAAAACAAAAGTTTTTATTTTTTAAAGGCAATCACAGGGATGAGGGTCTGTTCAATTTTGCAGGCTAGTTAGAGTGAGTCACAATTTGTGATCAACCTAATCAATATTAATGAGGTAGGTCAGTCTGCCACCCACTCTGATTCCTTATGTTATGAACCGATCCTTTAACATATAGGTCGATTCGCGATAAAAGACTGGTGGTAAATTGTGACCACTTTTTGCCATCAAAAAAACAGTACAGGTGTTCTTACTCCTGTGTCTAGCAGATGCCTTATGCATCCTTGTTCTGCTGGCCAATCTCTCAGGGTGAACACTGAAGTTTGCATCTTCAAAACTCCTGCTGCCCCCCATGAAAACCAGTATAAGCATTAAATTGGTCTGAACCAAAGTTGTAAACGTCCTTGTGTAGCTTCTGGTAACTCAGCCTCTCACCTTCCAAGAGATAGTGCAAATAAGTACGGTTAAGTTAGGTATTAATTATACCACTTATAATTGAAATGTCATGAGACAGTTCAGTTTGTGCTGCACGCTGCGAATAAATAGGGTTTCAGTATAACTGTTGTTACTGCTAATTACTGCGATGCGTCTTCCATTTTACTGTAAAAACCTCAGTCCTATTTCCTGCCCATGTGACTTATAAATTGGTAACACGGTGAGGCTGCCATGTTCTTTTAATAGAATTATCTGGCGTTGTCACTTTTATTTACACTCATTCGCACACACGTCTGAATTTCTTTTCTCTCGGCTCGTCATCAGAGCTATTCCCTTGGGTTCTACTCAGATTACCAAAGAATACTATTCCCGCCGTGCTCTGAATCTAGACCGCTGGCGTAACAAAGGCCCCCGCAGCCCCTGTGCTCCACGGGTCCCCTTAGCACAGCACACTGACCTGAGAGGTCCGGAGCACCTCCCCCCCTCCTCCTGTTCTTTGCAGGGGGTCCCCCTCAAGTTTCGTTATGCCACTGGGCCCCTTGTGTCCTATGTATTTTGGTTTTCAATGTGGACCTTTGTTTTATGATTACATTGTCACAAAAAACTGACGTCAGTTATGAGACGACACCATCAGTGACGTCATCGATGCTGGACGGGGTAACCAACTACAGAGTGAGACAGCCGGAGTCATGCAGATTTTCAGAATAACCATTGACTACACACATTGGTCCAATTTAGATTATTTTATCGTGAGAGGATCATCTTAAACTCAGGCTGTGATCCAACCCTCTTTGACCGCGTTGGTCAATCCAGCAATAGGGGAAATTAGGAACTGTTTCCAGTAGAAATTTCTTATTTAAAGAAATGTTCACAACTGTATAGTTTTCATGTATTTTTATGTTCTTTACCTTTATTGTGCTTTAAACATCTGACTCAGGGGCAACATTTGACAGATGGAAACTTACCAGTATTTCACCGTATTTGATCAATTATTAAATATCTTGATTTTTCGAGATGCTGTGCTATAAAACATGCAAACCAGAGATGAAAGCGTCCCACCCCCGCTTTCCATAAGAATGGGATAGCCCTATTTAAACATAGAAAATTAACGAGACACTGAAATTTTAGTTTCAATGTTATTTCCTGGAAATGTAAATTGTTTACGGAGACATCCCAAGAAGCAGGTGTGTTTCTGCGCCCCAGGCCCCTATGTCAGTGTTTCGCCACAACTCCTGTTTCACTGAGTTTAACTGATATACTTCCATAGTCTGCTATTTTAAGACGTGTTTTCATGTTATGTAATGGCTGTAACATTACTTTGAATTTTGTCAAATAAATAGTGATTTCTTTTTTTAAGTGATTTGCAATTAAGATAGAACAATGGAAGTGGTTCACAGAAAACCCTCAAACTTATTTTGTAAAACTATAGACAGCTGGAGCCCACATTGGCTGGTTAAAAGGACTCCGTTTGGCCATTTGCCAACACTTTCTGCTGGGTTTGGGTTTAAAATCCTCCCGAGACGTGCACAAGTTCGGATTTTTTTCTTTGAGCTTTCTGGAGAATCTAGTTTTGTTAAAAGCACTGCATAGCTCTGAGTGTCGGCGGTGCCTTTGCCCATGTTGTGACATGGTGCCAGGCAGACAATATCAAACCATCAGACAATATCAAACAACGACTCACCAGCAAAAAGTGTTAATGGTTTGTCAAAAGGATGCACCAGTGAGATCATTCGGAAAGGAGAGCTGCCCAAGAGCACACGGAGAGTCAGAAGTGACCAGGGTCTGTATAGAAGAGCCATGCCAGATACACCATAGATCCAGGGATTATCAAATGCAGGGACTCAGGAGGCAACTGGTCATACAAACTACTAGCAACCAGGAAATGCAAGATAGCAAGACTACGACCTAATTAAACAAAAGACAATGGGGAACTCAATACATCAAAGTAGGAATTAGAAATGCGACAATGTGACAACCTCTGTTATCATTTATGGTCCATCCATGTTGCCATTTTGTTACTTTGGATCAGATGTGCTATTTACTGGTTGAAAAACACTGGATGCAGGTTTTTATTGGTTAAGAATATACTGTTCACAATTTGCAAGGAGTATTTTTGTGACTAGTAAATATTTTTGCTAATAAAGAGACCTATGTACCATTAGATCGGTTCGTTAAAAAAAGAGAATTGGATTGAATCATACTTAGTGTTCATTAGGTGGGCCACAGTTTGTGGCTGAGAATGATCTGCCACAGTCACCGAGACGGTGGCCTGCAAGGACCAGCAGGCCGCCATGTCTGTGACGGATTTCAATACAGTAAAGTTTTTTTGTTTTTTTTTAAACAGGACTGTGTTTAAAAAAAGTTGCAGTTTAAAAAAAAAAAGTTTGTTTAGGAGTTGGCAGCGGTACCCTGGACAACCTCATACTCTTCAACAAACTTTTTATTAACATTCACAAGACGGACTCCTGAGGGATTTCTTCATTTTGTGAAGTGATTCCCCATTGTTTGAGGGGTCGGTAAATTGTGAATTCACCGTGACTGGATTTCAGTTGAAAAACATTGGCACAGCAGATACCAACTCGGAATAATTTTCAGGAGCCGGAAAACATTTTCAGGCTCATTTAAAAAGGATTCGTTTGTAAGAAAAAACATTTTATTAGTCACAAAAGCTGTATCAGTGTTTGCATCTGTTAAAATGCGCAGTAGGTCTGTCTGTTTATTCCATGGACCCATCACAATTTAGTGTGCAAGAAACGAACTTGCGCAATATCATCAAATAACGTTTTTGTGAAGTTAGAACAGTAAATGTACACTTCCACATGTAAGTTGGTATCTTACCCTCTACGTTGTTGCAGGTCCGTTCACTTACAGAGGGAAGGGTAAATTTACTATTCTAACCCCACATCTACGCACCTTGGTGATATCTGCAAGTCGGTATCTTACCCTCTACGTTGTTGCAGGTGCGTTCACTTACTTAGGGAAGGGTAAATTTACTATTCTAACCCCACATCTACGCACCTTGGTGATATCTGCAAGTTGGTATCCTAGACTCTGCGTTGTTGCAGGTGCGTTCACTTACATACGGAAGAGTAAATTTACTATTCGAACCCCACATCTACGCACCTTGGTGATATCTGCAAGTTGGTATCTTAGACTCTGCGTTGTTGCAGGTCCGTTCACTTACATACGGAAGGGTAAATTTACTATTCTAACCCCACATCTACGCACCTTGGTGATATCTGCAAGTTGGTATCTTAGACTCTGCGTTGTTGCAGGTCCGTTCACTTACAGACGGAAGGGTAAATTTACTATTCTAACCCCCACATCTACGCACCATGGTGATATCTGCAAGTTGATATCTTAGACTCTGCGTTGTTGCAGGTCCGTTCACTTACATACGGAAGGGTAAATTTACTATTCTAACCCCACATCTACGCACCTTGGTGATATCTGCAAGTTGGTATCTTAGACTCTGCGTTGTTGCAGGTCCGTTCACTTACATAGGGAAGGGTAAATTTACTATTCTAACCCCACATCTACGCACCTTGGTGACATCTGCAAGTTGGTATCTTAGACTCTGCGTTGTTGCAGGTCCGTTCACTTACATACAGAACGGTAAATTTACTATTCTAACCCCCACATCTACGCACCTTGGTGATATCTGCAAGTTGGTATCTTAGACTCTGCGTTGTTGCAGGTCCGTTCACTTACAGACGGAAGGGTAAATTTACTATTATAACCCCCACATCTACGCACCTTGGTGATATCTGCAAGTTGGTATCTTAGACTCTGCGTTGTTGCAGGTGCGTTCATTTACATACGGAAGGGTAAATTTACTATTCTAACCCCACATCTACGCACCTTGGTGATATCTGCAAGTTGGTATCTTAGACTCTGCGTTGTTGCAGATGCGTTCATTTACATACGGAAGGGTAAATTTACTATTCTAACCCCACATCTACGCACCATGGTGATATCTGCAAGTTGGTATCCTAGACTCTGCGTTGTTGCAGATGCGTTCATTTACATACGGAAGGGTAAATTTACTATTCTAACCCCACATCTACGCACCTTGGTGATATCTGCAAGTTGGTATCTTAGACTCTGCGTTGTTGCAGGTGCGTTCACTTACATACGGAAGAGTAAATTTACTTTTCTAACCCCACATCTGCGCACCTTGGTGATATCTGCAAGTTGGTATCTTAGACTCTGCGTTGTTGCAGGTCCGTTCACTTACAGACGGAAGGGTAAATTTACTATTCTAACCCCACATCTACGCACCATGGTGATATCTGCAAGTTGGGATCTTAGACTCTGCGTTGTTGCAGGTCCGTTCACTTACATACGGAAGGGTAAATTTACTATTCGAACCCCACATCTACGCACCATGGTGATATCTGCAAGTTGGTATCTTAGACTCTGCGTTGTTGCAGGTCCGTTCACTTACAGAGGGAAGGGTAAATTTACTATTCGAACCCCACACCTGCGCACCTTGGTGATATCTGCAAGTTGGTATCCTAGACTCTGCGTTGTTGCAGGTGCGTTCACTTACATACGGAAGGGTAAATTTACTATTCTAACCCCACATCTACGCACCTTGGTGATATCTGCAAGTTGGTATCTTAGACTCTGCGTTGTTGCAGGTCCGTTCACTTACATACGGAAGGGTAAATTTACTATTCGAACCCCACATCTACGCACCATGGTGATATCTGCAAGTTGGTATCTTAGACTCTGCGTTGTTGCAGGTCCGTTCACTTACAGAGGGAAGGGTAAATTTACTATTCGAACCCCACACCTGCGCACCTTGGTGATATCTGCAAGTTGGTATCCTAGACTCTGCGTTGTTGCAGATGCGTTCATTTACATACGGAAGAGTAAATTTACTATTCTAACCCCACATCTGCGCACCTTGAAGATATCTGCAAGTCGGTATCTTACACTCTACGTTGTTGCAGGTCCGTTCACTTACAGACGGAAGGGTAAATTTACTATTATAACCCCCACATCTACGCACCTTGGTGATATCTGCAAGTTGGTATCTTAGACTCTGCGTTGTTGCAGGTGCGTTCATTTACATACGGAAGGGTAAATTTACTATTCTAACCCCACATCTACGCACCTTGGTGATATCTGCAAGTTGGTATCTTAGACTCTGCGTTGTTGCAGATGCGTTCATTTACATACGGAAGGGTAAATTTACTATTCTAACCCCACATCTACGCACCATGGTGATATCTGCAAGTTGGTATCCTAGACTCTGCGTTGTTGCAGATGCGTTCATTTACATACGGAAGGGTAAATTTACTATTCTAACCCCACATCAACGCACCTTGGTGATATCTGCAAGTTGGTATCTTAGACTCTGCGTTGTTGCAGGTGCGTTCACTTACATACGGAAGAGTAAATTTACTTTTCTAACCCCACATCTGCGCACCTTGGTGATATCTGCAAGTTGGTATCTTAGACTCTGCGTTGTTGCAGGTCCGTTCACTTACAGACGGAAGGGTAAATTTACTATTCTAACCCCACATCTACGCACCATGGTGATATCTGCAAGTTGGGATCTTAGACTCTGCGTTGTTGCAGGTCCGTTCACTTACATACGGAAGGGTAAATTTACTATTCGAACCCCACATCTACGCACCATGGTGATATCTGCAAGTTGGTATCTTAGACTCTGCGTTGTTGCAGGTCCGTTCACTTACAGAGGGAAGGGTAAATTTACTATTCGAACCCCACACCTGCGCACCTTGGTGATATCTGCAAGTTGGTATCCTAGACTCTGCGTTGTTGCAGGTGCGTTCACTTACATACGGAAGGGTAAATTTACTATTCTAACCCCACATCTACGCACCTTGGTGATATCTGCAAGTTGGTATCTTAGACTCTGCGTTGTTGCAGGTCCGTTCACTTACATACGGAAGGGTAAATTTACTATTCGAACCCCACATCTACGCACCATGGTGATATCTGCAAGTTGGTATCTTAGACTCTGCGTTGTTGCAGGTCCGTTCACTTACAGAGGGAAGGGTAAATTTACTATTCGAACCCCACACCTGCGCACCTTGGTGATATCTGCAAGTTGGTATCCTAGACTCTGCGTTGTTGCAGGTGCGTTCACTTACATACGGAAGGGTAAATTTACTATTCTAACCCCACATCTATGCACCTTGGTGATATCTGCAAGTTGGTATCTTAGACTCTGCGTTGTTGCAGGTCCGTTCACTTACATACGGAAGGGTAAATTTACTATTCTAACCCCACATCTACGCACCTTGGTGATATCTGCAAGTTGGTATCTTAGACTCTGCGTTGTTGCAGGTCCGTTCACTTACAGACGGAAGGGTAAATTTACTATTCTAACCCCACATCTACGCACCTTGGTGATATCTGCAAGTTGATATCTTAGACTCTGCGTTGTTGCAGGTCCGTTCACTTACATACGGAAGGGTAAATTTACTATTCTAACCCCACATCTACGCACCTTGATGATATCTGCAAGTCGGTATCTTACACTCTACGTTGTTGCAGGTCCGTTCACTTACAGACGGAAGGGTATATTTACTATTCTAACCCCACATCTACGCACCTTGGTGATATCTGCAAGTCGGTATCTTACACTCTACGTTGTTGCAGGTCCGTTCACTTACAGACGGAAGGGTACATTTACTATTCTAACCCCACATCTACGCACCTTGGTGATATCTGCAAGTCGATATCTTAGACTCTGCGTTGTTGCAGGTCTGTTCACTTACATACGGAAGGGTAAATTTACTATTCTAACCCCACATCTGCGCACCTTGGTGATATCTGCAAGTTGGGATCTTAGACTCTGCGTTGTTGCAGGTCCGTTCACTTACATACGGAAGGGTAAATTTACTATTCGAACCCCACATCTACGCACCATGGTGATATCTGCAAGTTGGTATCTTAGACTCTGCGTTGTTGCAGGTCCGTTCACTTACAGAGGGAAGGGTAAATTTACTATTCGAACCCCACACCTGCGCACCTTGGTGATATCTGCAAGTTGGTATCCTAGACTCTGCGTTGTTGCAGGTGCGTTCACTTACATACGGAAGGGTAAATTTACTATTCTAACCCCACATCTACGCACCTTGGTGATATCTGCAAGTTGGTATCTTAGACTCTGCGTTGTTGCAGGTCCGTTCACTTACATACGGAAGGGTAAATTTACTATTCGAACCCCACATCTACGCACCATGGTGATATCTGCAAGTTGGTATCTTAGACTCTGCGTTGTTGCAGGTCCGTTCACTTACAGAGGGAAGGGTAAATTTACTATTCGAACCCCACACCTGCGCACCTTGGTGATATCTGCAAGTTGGTATCCTAGACTCTGCGTTGTTGCAGGTGCGTTCACTTACATACGGAAGGGTAAATTTACTATTCTAACCCCACATCTATGCACCTTGGTGATATCTGCAAGTTGGTATCTTAGACTCTGCGTTGTTGCAGGTCCGTTCACTTACATACGGAAGGGTAAATTTACTATTCTAACCCCACATCTACGCACCTTGGTGATATCTGCAAGTTGGTATCTTAGACTCTGCGTTGTTGCAGGTCCGTTCACTTACAGACGGAAGGGTAAATTTACTATTCTAACCCCACATCTACGCACCTTGGTGATATCTGCAAGTTGATATCTTAGACTCTGCGTTGTTGCAGGTCCGTTCACTTACATACGGAAGGGTAAATTTACTATTCTAACCCCACATCTACGCACCTTGATGATATCTGCAAGTCGGTATCTTACACTCTACGTTGTTGCAGGTCCGTTCACTTACAGACGGAAGGGTATATTTACTATTCTAACCCCACATCTACGCACCTTGGTGATATCTGCAAGTCGGTATCTTACACTCTACGTTGTTGCAGGTCCGTTCACTTACAGACGGAAGGGTACATTTACTATTCTAACCCCACATCTACGCACCTTGGTGATATCTGCAAGTCGATATCTTAGACTCTGCGTTGTTGCAGGTCTGTTCACTTACATACGGAAGGGTAAATTTACTATTCTAACCCCACATCTGCGCACCTTGGTGATATCTGCAAGTTGATATCTTAGACTCTACGTTGTTGCAGGTCCGTTCACTTACATAGGGAAGGGAAAATTTACTATTCTAACCCCACACCTGCGCACCTTGGTGATATCTGCAAGTTGGTATCCTAGACTCTGCGTTGTTGCAGGTGCGTTCACTTACATACGGAAGGGTAAATTTACTATTCTAACCCCACATCTACGCACCTTGGTGATATCTGCAAGTTGGTATCTTAGACTCTGCGTTGTTGCAGGTGCGTTCACTTACAGACGGAAGGGTATATTTACTATTCTAACCCCACATCTACGCACCTTGAAGATATCTGCAAGTTGGTATCTTAGACTCTACGTTGTTGCAGGTCCGTTCACTTACATACGGAAGGGTAAATTTACTATTCTAACCCCACATCTGCGCACCTTGATGATATCTGCAAGTTGGTATCTTAGACTCTACGTTGTTGCAGGTCCGTTCACTTACATACAGAACGGTAAATTTACTATTATAACCCCACATCTACGCACCATGGTGATATCTGCAAGTTGGTATCTTAGACTCTGCGTTGTTGCAGGTGCGTTCACTTACATACGGAAGGGTAAATTTACTATTCTAACCCCACATCTACGCACCTTGGTGATATCTGCAAGTTGATATCTTAGACTCTGCGTTGTTGCAGGTCCGTTCACTTACATACGGAAGGGTAAATTTACTATTCTAACCCCACATCTACGCACCTTAATGATATCTGCAAGTCGGTATCTTACACTCTACGTTGTTGCAGGTCCGTTCACTTACATACGGAAGCACCTTGGTGAT
This sequence comes from Pleurodeles waltl, assembly GCF_031143425.1. Lineage (NCBI taxonomy): Eukaryota > Metazoa > Chordata > Amphibia > Caudata > Salamandridae > Pleurodeles > Pleurodeles waltl. Next base: position 984,523,624 of record NC_090450.1, read on the forward strand.
ATCTGCAAGTCGGTATCTTACACTCTACATTGTTGCAGGTCCGTTCACTTACATATGGAAGTGTAAATTTACTATTCTAACCCCTACATCTACGCACCTTGGTGATATCTGCAAGTTGGTATCTTAGACTCTACGTTGTTGCAGGTCCGTACACTTACATACCGAAGGGTAAATTTACTATTCTAAGCCCCACATCTACGCATCTTGGTGATATCTGCAAGTCGATATCTTAGACTCTGCGTTGTTGCAGGTCCGTTCACTTACATACGGAAGGGTAAATTTACTATTCTAACCCCACATCTATGCACCTTGGTGATATCTGCAAGTTGGTATCTTAGATTCTACGTTGTTGCAGGTCCGTTCACTTACTTAGGGAAGGGTAAATTTACTATTCTAACCCCACATCTAGGTACCTTGGTGATATCTGCAAGTCGGTATCTTACACTCTACATTGTTGCAGGTCCGTTTACTTACATACGGAAGGGTAAATTTACTATTCTAACCCCACATCTGCGCACCTTGGTGATATCTGCAAGTCGGTATCTTAGACTCTACGTTGTTGCAGGTCCGTTCACTTACATACAGAAGGGTAAATTTACTATTCTAACCCCACATCTACGCACCATGGTGATATCTGCAAGTTGGTATCTTAGACTCTGCGTTGTTGCAGGTCCGTTCACTTACAGACGGAAGGGTAAATTTACTATTCTAACCCCACATCTACGCACCTTGGTGATATCTGCAAGTTGATATCTTAGACTCTGCGTTGTTGCAGGTCCGTTCACTTACATACGGAAGGGTAAATTTACTATTCTAACCCCACATCTACGCACCTTGATGATATCTGCAAGTCGGTATCTTACACTCTACGTTGTTGCAGGTCCGTTCACTTACAGACGGAAGGGTACATTTACTATTCTAACCCCACATCTACGCACCTTGGTGATATCTGTAAGTCGGTATCTTACACTCTACGTTGTTGCAGGTCCGTTCACTTACAGACGGAAGGGTACATTTACTATTCTAACCCCACATCTACGCACCTTGGTGATATCTGCAAGTCGATATCTTAGACTCTGCGTTGTTGCAGGTCCGTTCACTTACATACGGAAGGGTAAATTTACTATTCTAACCCCACATCTGCGCACCTTGGTGATATCTGCAAGTTGATATCTTAGACTCTACGTTGTTGCAGGTCCGTTCACTTACATAGGGAAGGGTAAATTTACTATTCTAACCCCACACCTGCGCACCTTGGTGATATCTGCAAGTTGGTATCCTAGACTCTGCGTTGTTGCAGGTGCGTTCACTTACATACGGAAGGGTAAATTTACTATTCTAACCCCACATCTACGCACCTTGGTGATATCTGCAAGTTGGTATCTTAGACTCTGCGTTGTTGCAGGTGCGTTCACTTACAGACGGAAGGGTAAATTTACTATTCTAACCCCCACATCTACGCACCTTGGTGATATCTGCAAGTTGGTATCTTAGACTCTGCGTTGTTGCAGGTCCGTTCACTTACATACAGAACGGTAAATTTACTATTCTAACCCCCACATCTACGCACCTTGGTGATATCTGCAAGTTGGTATCTTAGACTCTGCGTTGTTGCAGGTGCGTTCACTTACATACGGAAGGGTAAATTTACTATTCTAACCCCACATCTACGCACCTTGGTGATATCTGCAAGTTGATATCTTATACTCTGCGTTGTTGCAGGTCCGTTCACTTACATACGGAACGGTAAATTTACTATTCTAACCCCACATCTACGCACCTTGATGATATCTGCAAGTCGGTATCTTACACTCTACGTTGTTGCAGGCCCGTTCACTTACATACGGAAGCACCTTGGTGATATCTGCAAGTCGGTATCTTACACTCTACATTGTTGCAGGTCCGTTCACTTACATACGGAAGGGTAAATTTACTATTCTAACCCCTACATCTACGCACCTTGGTGATATCTGCAAGTTGGTATCTTAGACTCTACGTTGTTGCAGGTCCGTTCACTTACATACGGAAGGGTAAATTTACTATTCTAACCCCACATCTACGCACCTTGAAGATATCTGCAAGTTGGTATCTTAGATTCTACGTTGTTGCAGGTCCGTTCACTTACATACGGAAGGGTAAATTTACTATTCTAACCCCACATATACGCACCTTGGTGATATCTGCAAGTTGGTATCTTAGATTCTACGTTGTTGCAGGTCCGTTCACTTACATACGGAAGGGTAAATTTACTATTCTAACCCCACATCTACGCACCTTGGTGATATCTGCAAGTTGGTATCTTAGACTCTCCGTTGTTGCAGGTCCGTTCACTTACATACAGAAGGGTAAATTTACTATTCTAAGCCCACATCTACGTACCTTGGTGATATCTGCAAGTTGGTATCTTAGACTCTGCGTTGTTGCAGGTCCGTTCACTTACATACGGAAGGGTAAATTTACTATTCTAACCCCACATCTACGTACCTTGGTGATATCTGCAAGTTGGTATCTTAGACTCTGCGTTGTTGCAGGTCCGTTCACTTACATACAGAAGGGTAAATTTACTATTCTAACCCCACATCTACGTACCTTGGTGATATCTGCAAGTTGGTATCTTAGACTCTGCGTTGTTGCAGGTCCGTTCACTTACAGACGGAAGGGTAAATTTACTATTCTAACCCCACATCTACGCACCTTGGTGATATCTGCAAGTCGGTATCTTAGACTCTACATTGTTGCAGGTCCGTTCACTTACTTAGGGAAGGGTAAATTTACTATTCTAACCCCCACATCTACGCACCTTGGTGATATCTGCAAGTTGATATCTTAGACTCTGCGTTGTTGCAGGTCCGTTCACTTACAGACGGAAGGGTAAATTTACTATTCTAACCCCACATCTGCGCACCTTGGTGATATCTGCAAGTTGGTATCTTAGACTCTACGTTGTTGCAGGTCCGTTCACTTACATACGGAAGGGTAAATTTACTATTCTAACCCCACATCTGCGCACCTTGATGATATCTGCAAGTTGGTATCTTAGACTCTACGTTGTTGCAGGTCCGTTCACTTACATACAGAACGGTAAATTTACTATTATAACCCCACATCTACGCACCTTGGTGATATCTGCAAGTTGGTATCTTAGACTCTACGCTGTTGCAGGTCCGTTCACTTACTTAGGGAAGGGTAAATTTACTATTCTAACCCCCACATCTACGCACCTTGGTGATATCTGCAAGTTGATATCTTTGACTCTGCGTTGTTGCAGGTCCGTTCACTTACAGACGGAAGGGTAAATTTACTATTCTAACCCCACATCTGCGCACCTTGATGATATCTGCAAGTTGGTATCTTAGACTCTACGTTGTTGCAGGTCCGTTCACTTACATACAGAACGGTAAATTTACTATTATAACCCCCACATCTACGCACCTTAGTGATATCTGCAAGTTGGTATCTTAGACTCTGCGTTGTTGCAGGTCCGTTCACTTACATACAGAACGGTAAATTTACTATTCTAACCCCCACATCTACGCACCTTGGTGATATCTGCAAGTTGGTATCTTACACTCTACATTGTTGCAGGTCCGTTCACTTACATATGGAAGGGTAAATTTACTATTCTAACCCCTACATCTACGCACCTTGGTGATATCTGCAAGTTGGTATCTTAGACTCTACGTTGTTGCAGGTCCGTACACTTACATACGGAAGGGTAAATTTACTATTCTAACCCCACATCTACGCACCTTGGTGATATCTGCAAGTTGGTATCTTAGACTCTGCGTTGTTGCAGGTCCGTTCACTTACATACGGAAGCACCTTGGTGATATCTGCAAGTCGGTATCTTACACTCTACATTGTTGCAGGTCCGTTCACTTACAGACGGAAGGGTAAATTTACTATTCTAACCCCACATCTACGCACCTTGATGATATCTGCAAGTCGGTATCTTACACTCTACGTTGTTGCAGGTCCGTTCACTTACAGACGGAAGGGTAAATTTACTATTCTAACCCCAGATCTACGCACCTTGGTGATATCTGCAAGTCGGTATCTTACACTCTACGTTGTTGCAGGTCCGTTCACTTACAGACGGAAGGGTACATTTACTATTCTAACCCCACATCTACGCACCTTGGTGATATCTGCAAGTCGATATCTTAGACTCTGCGTTGTTGCAGGTCTGTTCACTTACATACGGAAGGGTAAATTTACTATTCTAACCCCACATCTGCGCACCTTGGTGATATCTGCAAGTTGATATCTTAGACTCTACGTTGTTGCAGGTCCGTTCACTTACATAGGGAAGGGAAAATTTACTATTCTAACCCCACACCTGCGCACCTTGGTGATATCTGCAAGTTGGTATCCTAGACTCTGCGTTGTTGCAGGTGCGTTCACTTACATACGGAAGGGTAAATTTACTATTCTAACCCCACATCTACGCACCTTGGTGATATCTGCAAGTTGGTATCTTAGACTCTGCGTTGTTGCAGGTGCGTTCACTTACAGACGGAAGGGTAAATTTACTATTCTAACCCCACATCTGCGCACCTTGGTGATATCTGCAAGTTGGTATCTTAGACTCTACGTTGTTGCAGGTCCGTTCACTTACATACGGAAGGGTAAATTTACTATTCTAACCCCACATCTGCGCACCTTGATGATATCTGCAAGTTGGTATCTTAGACTCTACGTTGTTGCAGGTCCGTTCACTTACATACAGAACGGTAAATTTACTATTATAACCCCCACATCTACGCACCTTGGTGATATCTGCAAGTTGGTATCTTAGACTCTGCGTTGTTGCAGGTCCGTTCACTTACATACAGAACGGTAAATTTACTATTCTAACCCCCACATCTACGCACCTTGGTGATATCTGCAAGTTGGTATCTTAGACTCTGCGTTGTTGCAGGTGCGTTCACTTACATACGGAAGGGTAAATTTACTATTCTAACCCCACATCTACGCACCTTGGTGATATCTGCAAGTTGATATCTTAGACTCTGCGTTGTTGCAGGTCCGTTCACTTACATACGGAAGGGTAAATTTACTATTCTAACCCCACATCTACGCACCTTAATGATATCTGCAAGTCGGTATCTTACACTCTACGTTGTTGCAGGTCCGTTCACTTACATACGGAAGCACCTTGGTGATATCTGCAAGTCGGTATCTTACACTCTACATTGTTGCAGGTCCGTTCACTTACATATGGAAGTGTAAATTTACTATTCTAACCCCACATCTACGCACCTTGGTGATATCTGCAAGTTGGTATCTTAGACTCTACGTTGTTGCAGGTCCGTACACTTACATACCGAAGGGTAAATTTACTATTCTAAGCCCCACATCTACGCATCTTGGTGATATCTGCAAGTTGGTATCTTAGACTCTACATTGTTGCAGGTCCGTTCACTTACATACGGAAGGGTAAATTTACTATTCTAACCCCACATCTACGCACCTTGGTGATATCTGCAAGTCGGTATCTTACACTCTACGTTGTTGCAGGTCCGTTCACTTACAGACGGAAGGGTAAATTTACTATTCTAAGCCCCACATCTACGCACCTTGGTGATATCTGCAAGTTGGTATCTTAGACTCTCCGTTGTTGCAGGTCCGTTCACTTACATACAGAACGGTAAATTTACTATTCTAACCCCACATCTACGCACCTTGGTGATATCTGCAAGTTGATATCTTAGACTCTGCGTTGTTGCAGGTCCGTTCACTTACATACGGAAGGGTAAATTTACTATTCTAACCCCACATCTACGCACCTTGATGATATCTGCAAGTCGGTATCTTACACTCTACGTTGTTGCAGGTCCGTTCACTTACAGACGGAAGGGTAAATTTACTATTCTAACCCCTACATCTACGCACCTTGGTGATATCTGTAAGTCGGTATCTTACACTCTACGTTGTTGCAGGTCCGTTCACTTACAGACGGAAGGGTAAATTTACTATTCTAACCCCACACCTGCGCACCTTGGTGATATCTGCAAGTTGGTATCCTAGACTCTGCGTTGTTGCAGGTGCGTTCACTTACATACGGAAGGGTAAATTTACTATTCTAACCCCACATCTACGCACCTTGGTGATATCTGCAAGTTGGTATCTTAGACTCTGCGTTGTTGCAGGTGCGTTCACTTACAGACGGAAGGGTAAATTTACTATTCTAACCCCACATCTGCGCACCTTGGTGATATCTGCAAGTTGGTATCTTAGACTCTGCGTTGTTGCAGGTGCGTTCACTTACAGACGGAAGGGTAAATTTACTATTCTAACCCCACATCTACGCACCTTGGTGATATCTGCAAGTTGGTATCTTAGACTCTACGTTGTTGCAGGTCCGTTCACTTACATACGGAAGGGTAAATTTACTATTCTAACCCCACATCTGCGCACCTTGATGATATCTGCAAGTTGGTATCTTAGACTCTGCGTTGTTGCAGGTCCGTTCACTTAGATACAGAACGGTAAATTTACTATTATAACCCCACATCTACGCACCTTGGTGATATCTGCAAGTTGGTATCTTAGACTCTGCGTTGTTGCAGGTGCGTTCACTTACATACGGAAGCACCTTGGTGATATCTGCAAGTCGGTATCTTACACTCTACATTGTTGCAGGTCCGTTCACTTACATACGGAAGGGTAAATTTACTATTCTAACCCCACATCTACGCACCTTGGTGATATCTGCAAGTTGATATCTTATACTCTGCGTTGTTGCAGGTCCGTTCACTTACATACGGAAGGGTAAATTTACTATTCTAACCCCACATCTACGCACCTTGATGATATCTGCAAGTCGGTATCTTACACTCTACGTTGTTGCAGGTCCGTTCACTTACATACGGAAGCACCTTGGTGATATCTGCAAGTCGGTATCTTACACTCTACATTGTTGCAGGTCCGTTCACTTACATATGGAAGGGTAAATTTACTATTCTAACCCCACATCTACGCACCTTGGTGATATCTGCAAGTTGGTATCTTAGACTCTACGTTGTTGCAGGTCCGTACACTTACATACGGAAGGGTAAATTTACTATTCTAAGCCCCACATCTACGCATCTTGGTGATATCTGCAAGTTGGTATCTTAGACTCTACGTTGTTGCAGGTCCGTTCACTTACATACAGAAGGGTAAATTTACTATTCTAACCCCACATATACGCACCTTGGTGATATCTGCAAGTTGGTATCTTAGACTCTACGCTGTTGCAGGTCCGTTCACTTACTTAGGGAAGGGTAAATTTACTATTCTAACCCCCACATCTACGCACCTTGGTGATATCTGCAAGTTGATATCTTAGACTCTGCGTTGTTGCAGGTCCGTTCACTTACATACGGAAGGGTAAATTTACTATTCTAACCCCCACATCTACGCACCTTGGTGATATCTGCAAGTTGATATCTTAGACTCTGCGTTGTTGCAGGTCCGTTCACTTACATACGGAAGGGTAAATTTACTATTCTAACCCCCACATCTAGGCACCTTGGTGATATCTGCAAGTCGGTATCTTAGACTCTACATTGTTGCAGGTCCGTTCACTTACTTAGGGAAGGGTACATTTACTATTCTAACCCCCACATCTACGCACCTTGGTGATATCTGCAAGTTGATATCTTAGACTCTGCGTTGTTGCAGGTCCGTTCACTTACAGACGGAAGGGTAAATTTACTATTCTAACCCCACATCTGCGCACCTTGGTGATATCTGCAAGTTGGTATCTTAGACTCTACGTTGTTGCAGGTCCGTTCACTTACATACGGAAGGGTAAATTTACTATTCTAACCCCACATCTGCGCACCTTGATGATATCTGCAAGTTGGTATCTTAGACTCTACGTTGTTGCAGGTCCGTTCACTTACATACAGAACGGTAAATTTACTATTATAACCCCCACATCTACGCACCTTGGTGATATCTGCAAGTTGGTATCTTAGACTCTACGCTGTTGCAGGTCCGTTCACTTACTTAGGGAAGGGTAAATTTACTATTCTAACCCCCACATCTACGCACCTTGGTGATATCTGCAAGTTGATATCTTTGACTCTGCGTTGTTGCAGGTCCGTTCACTTACAGACGGAAGGGTAAATTTACTATTCTAACCCCACATCTGCGCACCTTGGTGATATCTGCAAGTTGGTATCTTAGACTCTACGTTGTTGCAGGTCCGTTCACTTACATACGGAAGGGTAAATTTACTATTCTAACCCCACATCTGCGCACCTTGATGATATCTGCAAGTTGGTATCTTAGACTCTACGTTGTTGCAGGTCCGTTCACTTACATACAGAACGGTAAATTTACTATTATAACCCCCACATCTACGCACCTTAGTGATATCTGCAAGTTGGTATCTTAGACTCTGCGTTGTTGCAGGTCCGTTCACTTACATACAGAACGGTAAAGTTACTATTCTAACCCCCACATCTACGCACCTTGGTGATATCTGCAAGTTGGTATCTTAGACTCTGCGTTGTTGCAGGTGCGTTCACTTACATACGGAAGGGTAAATTTACTATTCTAACCCCACATCTACGCACCTTGGTGATATCTGCAAGTTGATATCTTAGACTCTGCGTTGTTGCAGGTCCGTTCACTTACATACGGAAGGGTAAATTTACTATTCTAACCCCACATCTACGCACCTTGATGATATCTGCAAGTCGGTATCTTACACTCTACGTTGTTGCAGGTCCGTTCACTTACATACGGAAGCACCTTGGTGATATCTGCAAGTCGGTATCTTACACTCTACATTGTTGCAGGTCCGTTCACTTACATATGGAAGGGTAAATTTACTATTCTAACCCCTACATCTAAGCACCTTGGTGATATCTGCAAGTTGGTATCTTAGACTCTACGTTGTTGCAGGTCCGTACACTTACATACGGAAGGGTAAATTTACTATTCTAAGCCCCACATCTACGCATCTTGGTGATATCTGCAGGTTGGTATCTTAGACTCTACGTTGTTGCAGGTCCGTTCACTTACATACGGAAGGGTAAATTTACTATTCTAACCCCACATATACGCACCTTGGTGATATCTGCAAGTTGGTATCTTAGATTCTACGTTGTTGCAGGTCCGTTCACTTACATACGGAAGGGTAAATGTACTATTCTAACCCCACATCTACGCACCATGGTGATATCTGCAAGTCGATATCTTAGACTCTGCGTTGTTGCAGGTCCGTTCACTTACATACAGAAGGGTAAATTTACTATTATAACCCCACATCTACGCACCTTGGTGATATCTGCAAGTTGGTATCTTAGATTCTACGTTGTTGCAGGTCCGTTCACTTACATACGGAAGGGTAAATTTACTATTCTAACCCCACATCTACGCACCTTGGTGATATCTGCAAGTTGGTATCTTAGATTCTACGTTGTTGCAGGTCCGTACACTTACATACGGAAGGGTAAATGTACTATTCTAAGCCCCACATCTACGCATCTTGGTGATATCTGCAAGTTGATATCTTAGACTCTGCGTTGTTGCAGGTCCGTTCACTTACATACGGAAGGGTAAATTTACTATCCTAACCCCACATCTGCGCACCTTGGTGATATCTGCAAGTTGGTATCTTAGACTCTGCGTTGTTGCAGGTCCGTTCACTTACAGACGGAAGGGTAAATTTACTATTCTAACCCCACATCTACGCACCTTGGTGATATCTGCAAGTTGATATCTTAGACTCTGCGTTGTTGCAGGTCCGTTCACTTACATACGGAAGGGTAAATTTACTATTCTAACCCCACATCTACGCACCTTGATGATATCTGCAAGTCGGTATCTTACACTCTACGTTGTTGCAGGTCCGTTCACTTACAGACGGAAGGGTACATTTACTATTCTAACCCCACATCTACGCACCTTGGTGATATCTGCAAGTCGGTATCTTACACTCTGCGTTGTTGCAGGTCCGTTCACTTACAGACGGAAGGGTACATTTACTATTCTAACCCCACATCTACGCACCTTGGTGATATCTGCAAGTCGATATCTTAGACTCTGCGTTGTTGCAGGTCCGTTCACGTACATACGGAAGGGTAAATTTACTATTCTAACCCCACATCTGCGCACCTTGGTGATATCTGCAAGTTGATATCTTAGACTCTACGTTGTTGCAGGTCCGTTCACTTACATAGGGAAGGGTAAATTTACTATTCTAACCCCACACCTGCGCACCTTGGTGATATCTGCAAGTTGGTATCCTAGACTCTGCGTTGTTGCAGGTGCGTTCACTTACATACGGAAGGGTAAATTTACTATTCTGACCCCACATCTACGCACCTTGGTGATATCTGCAAGTTGGTATCTTAGACTCTGCGTTGTTGCAGGTGCGTTCACTTACAGACGGAAGGGTAAATTTACTATTCTAATCCCACATCTGCGCACCTTGGTGATATCTGCAAGTTGGTATCTTAGACTCTACGTTGTTGCAGGTCCGTTCACTTACATACGGAAGGGTAAATTTACTATTCTAACCCCACATCTGCGCACCTTGATGATATCTGCAAGTTGGTATCTTAGACTCTACATTGTTGCAGGTCCGTTCACTTACATACAGAACGGTAAATTTACTATTCTAACCCCCACATCTACGCACCTTGGTGATATCTGCAAGTTGGTATCTTAGACTCTGCGTTGTTGCAGGTGCGTTCACTTACATACGGAAGGGTACATTTACTATTCTAACCCCACATCTACGCACCTTGGTGATATCTGCAAGTTGATATCTTAGACTCTGCGTTGTTGCAGGTCCGTTCACTTACAGACGGAAGGGTAAATTTACTATTCTAACCCCACATCTACGCACCTTGATGATATCTGCAAGTCGGTATCTTACACTCTACGTTGTTGCAGGTCCGTTCACTTACATACGGAAGCACCTTGGTGATATCTGCAAGTCGGTATCTTACACTCTACATTGTTGCAGGTCCGTTCACTTACATACGGAAGGGTAAATTTACTATTCTAACCCCACATCTACGCACCTTGGTGATATCTGCAAGTTGGTATCTTAGATTCTACGTTGTTGCAGGTCCGTTCACTTACATACAGAACGGTAAATTTACTATTCTAACCCCACATCTACGCACCTTGGTGATATCTGCAAGTTGGTATCTTAGACTCTACGTTGTTGCAGGTCCGTTCACTTACATACGGAAGGGTAAATTTACTATTCTAACCCCACATCTACGCACCTTGGTGATATCTGCAAGTTGGTATCTTATACTCTGCGTTGTTGCAGGTCCGTTCACTTACATACGGAAGGGTAAATTTACTATTCTAACCCCACATCTGCGCACCTTGATGATATCTGCAAGTTGGTATCTTAGACTCTGCGTTGTTGCAGGTGCGTTCACTTACATACGGAAGGGTAAATTTACTATTCTAACCCCACATCTGCGCACCTTGATGATATCTGCAAGTTGGTATCCTAGACTCTGCGTTGTTGCAGGTGCGTTCACTTACATACGGAAGGGTAAATTTACTATTCTAACCCCACATCTGCGCACCTTGATGATATCTGCAAGTTGGTATCTTAGACTCTGCGTTGTTGCAGGTGCGTTCACTTACATACGGAAGGGTAAATTTACTATTCTAACCCCACATCTACGCACCTTGATGATATCTGCAAGTCGATATCTTAGACTCTACATTGTTGCAGGTGCGTTCACTTACATACGGAAGGGTAAATTTACTATTCTAACCCCACATCTACGCACCTTGATGATATCTGCAAGTCGGTATCTTACACTCTACGTTGTTGCAGGTCCGTTCACTTACATACGGAAGCACCTTGGTGATATCTGCAAGTCGGTATCTTACACTCTACATTGTTGCAGGTCCGTTCACTTACATATGGAAGGGTAAATTTACTATTCTAACCCCACATCTACGCACCTTGGTGATATCTGCAAGTTGGTATCTTAGATTCTACGTTGTTGCAGGTCCGTTCACTTACATACAGAAGGGTAAATTTACTATTCTAACCCCACATCTACGCACCTTGGTGATATCTGCAAGTTGGTATCTTAGACTCTACGTTGTTGCAGGTCCGTTCACTTACATACGGAAGGGTAAATTTACTATTCTAACCCCACATCTACGCACCTTGGTGATATCTGCAAGTTGGTATCTTATACTCTGCGTTGTTGCAGGTCCGTTCACTTACATACGGAAGGGTAAATTTACTATTCTAACCCCACATCTGCGCACCTTGATGATATCTGCAAGTTGGTATCTTAGACTCTGCGTTGTTGCAGGTGCGTTCACTTACATACGGAAGGGTAAATTTACTATTCTAACCCCACATCTGCGCACCTTGATGATATCTGCAAGTTGGTATCCTAGACTCTGCGTTGTTGCAGGTGCGTTCACTTACATACGGAAGGGTAAATTTACTATTCTAACCCCACATCTGCGCACCTTGATGATATCTGCAAGTTGGTATCTTAGACTCTGCGTTGTTGCAGGTGCGTTCACTTACATACGGAAGGGTAAATTTACTATTCTAACCCCACATCTGCGCACCTTGATGATATCTGCAAGTTGGTATCCTAGACTCTGCGTTGTTGCAGGTCCGTACACTTACATACGGAAGGGTAAATTTACTATTCTAACCCCACATCTACGCACCTTGGTGATATCTGCAAGTTGGTATCTTAGACTCTGCGTTGTTGCAGGTCCGTACACTTACATGCCGAAGGGTAAATTTACTATTCTAACCCCTACATCTACGCACCTTGGTGATATCTGCAAGTCGATATCTTAGACTCTGCGTTGTTGCAGATGCGTTCACTTACATACGGAAGGGTAAATTTACTATTCTAACCCCACATCTACGCACCTTGGTGATATCTGCAAGTTGGTATCTTAGACTCTACGTTGTTGCAGGTCCGTTCACTTACATACGGAAGGGTAAATTTACTATTCTAACCCCACATCTACGCACCTTGGTGATATCTGCAAGTTGGTATCTTAGACTCTGCGTTGTTGCAGGTCCGTTCACTTACATAGGGAAGGGTAAATTTACTATACTAACCCCACATCTACGCACCATGGTGATATCTGCAAGTTGGGATCTTAGACTCTGCGTTGTTGCAGGTGCGTTCACTTACATACGGAAGGGTAAATTTACTATTCTAACCCCACATCTAGGTACCTTGGTCATATCTGCAAGTTGTTATCTTGAAATCAATATTTAAAAGTTGATATGATAATCCCACACGGCAGCAAGTGTGCAATGTATACACTTATTAAGCAAAAATGTGCTTAATATGTGATGCACACGTGAAGGTGTCAATGTCTAATGTAGGGAAAGCCAGGCACTAGTGCACGTGTCCGACATTGAGATGTGCTGGATAGTACATGGCACATATGATGCCCTCACCCAAGGTGCGGCTCCACCATCAGCTTCTTCTCCGCACACCATCGCTCACCCACCCTGATCTCTACCCCTTCAATTTCTGCTATTAAAGCGCTTTCCTGCAGGAGCCACAGTGCAGGATTGAAATGTATGAGCCTTTGCAGAGTTATATTGGAAGTGATCTCAGGGCAAGAGACTGGTGCTGATGAATTGGAAGCGTAATTGTACCGGCTCTTGGAGAAAGCGAGGACATGTAGGGCGACTAAAGCTGAGCAAAGAGCAGCTGGGAAGGGACCCGATGGAAATTGGTTGGAACAGGGATACTTTGCGAGACCGACACCATGCACTAGACTTCTTCATCTAAGGACACACCAATCTCAGCAAGTGACAGTCGTAGTTCAAGGCTCTTTCCGCAAAGGAAGCCCTGGTTTTCTGTACAGAATGAGACCTAGACAGGTATCCAGGAGACAGAGGAGAGAGACATTGAAATAACTTACCGTTATAGTGACCCTTCTTTGGAGAACCTGCCGTAACGAAAATGTGGATCAACACTATGTCATCTGCTAAATCCTGATCTGCTATTAAAAAAAAGCCATAATTAATGTTATTGTTATGCATGGCTTCCTTTAGCGGCAACAACCGGAAGAAAATATGGTTACTCAGTGACGTCAGAACAGTTGGAACAAAAGTTATTTTTTCACTGTTGTGACGTCACCAGGAAACTTGCTTCCCTTGCCTCGCCCGCGTATGGCACGACCCGGGGGCAGCCTCACCTGTCCTTGCCTGTGGCCTCTTCCGTAGCTCCATGGCCCCTATGGATGTGAGGACGCAGGCTGGGTGGGACCTGCTACATCCATCTCTTGTCTGTCAGTGCGCGTCTCTGGAGACCCACCCACGCTCACAGGGACAACGTGCCCCACCGAGTGGCCCCGGCTCTCTTCCATATACCCATGGCCCCTATGGATGTGAGGACACGGGCTGGGTGGCACCTGCTACATCCACCACCTCTCTCTGTCAGTGCGCGTCTCTGGAGACCCACCCACGCTCACAGGGATGCCCCACCGAGTGGCCCCGGCTCTCTTCCATATACCCATGGCCCCTATGGATGGGAGGACGCAGGCTGGGTGGGACCTGCTACATCCATCTCTTCTCTGTCAGTGCGCGTCTCTGGAGACCCACCCACGCTCACAGGGATGCCCCACCGAGTGGCCCCGGCTCTCTTCCATATACCCATGGCCCCTATGAATGTGAGGACGCAGGCTGGGTGGGACCTGCTACATCCATCTCTTCTCTGTCAGTGCGCGTCTCTGGAGACCCACCCACGCTCACAGGGATGCCCCACCGAGTGGCCCCGGCTCTCTTCCATATACCCATGGCACCTATGGATGTGAGGACGCAGGCTGGGTGGTACCTGCTACATCCATCGCTTCTCTGGAGACCCACCCACGCTCACAGGAGACAACATGCCCCACCGAGTGGCCCCGGCTCTCTTCCATATACCCATGGCCCCCATGGATGTGAGGACGCAGGCTGGGTGGTACCTCCTACATCAATCGCTTCTCTGGAGACCCACCCACGCTCACAGGGGACAACATGCCCCACCGAGTGGCCCCGGCTCTCTTCCATATACCCATGGCCCCTATGGATGTGAGGACGCAGGCTGGGTGGTAACTGCTACATCCATCGCGTCTCTGGAGACCCACCCACGCTCACAGGGGACAACCCGCCCCACCGAGAGGCCCTGGCTCTCTTCCATATACCCATGGCCCCCATGGATGTGAGGACGCAGGCTGGGTGGTACCTCCTACATCAATCGCTTCTCTGGAGACCCACCCACGCTCACAGGGGACAACATGCCCCACCGAGTGGCCCCGGCTCTCTTCCATGTACCCATGACCCCTATGGATGTGAGGACGCAGGCTGGGTGGTAACTGCTACATCCATCGCGTCTCTGGAGACCCACCCACGCTCACAGGGGACAACCCGCCCCACCGAGAGGCCCTGGCTCTCTTCCATATACCCATGGCCCCTATGGATGTGAGGACGCAGGCTGGGTGGTACCTCCTACATCAATCGCGTCTCTGGAGACCCACCCACGCTCACAGGGGACAACATGCCCCACCGAGTGGCCCCGGCTCTCTTCCATATACCCATGACCCCTATGGATGTGAGGACGCAGGCTGGGTGGTACCTGGTACATCCACCGCTTCTCTTTCAGTGTGCGTCTCTGGAGACCCACCCACGCTCACAGGGATGCCCCACCGAGTGGCCCCGGCTCTCTTCCATATCTCCATGGCCCCTATGGATGTGAGGACGCAGGCTGGGTGGTACCTCCTACATCAATCGCTTCTCTGGAGACCCACCCACGCTCACAGGGGACAACATGCCCCACCGAGTGGCCCCGGCTCTCTTCCATATACCCATGGCCCCTATGGATGTGAGGACGCAGGCTGGGTGGTAACTGCTACATCCATCGCGTCTCTGGAGACCCACCCACGCTCACAGGGGACAACATGCCCCACCGAGTGGCCCCGGCTCTCTTCCATGTACCCATGGCCCCTATGGATGTGAGGACGCAGGCTGGGTGGCACCTGCTACATCCACCACCTCTCTCTGTCAGTGCGCGTCTCTGGAGACCCACCCACGCTCACAGGGATGCCCCACCGAGTGGCCCCGGCTCTCTTCCATGTACCCATGGCCCCTATGGATGTGAGGACGCAGGCTGGGTGGCACCTGCTACATCCACCACCTCTCTCTGTCAGTGCGCGTCTCTGGAGACCCACCCACGCTCACAGGGATGCCCCACCGAGTGGCCCCGGCTCTCTTCCATATACCCATGGCCCCTATGGATGTGAGGACGCAGGCTGGGTGGGACCTCCTACATCAATCGCGTCTCTGGAGACCCACCCACGCTCACAGGGGACAACCCGCCCCACCGAGTGGCCCCGGCTCTCTTCCATATACCCATGGCCCCTATGGATGTGTGGACGCAGGCTGGGTGGTAACTGCTACATCCATCGCGTCTCTGGAGACCTACCCACGTTCACAGGGGACAACGTGCCCCACCGAGTGGCCCCGGCTCTCTTCCATGTACCCATGGCCCCTATGGATGTGAGGACGCAGGCTGGGTGGTAACTGCTACATCCATCGCGTCTCTGGAGACCCACCCACGCTCACAGGGGACAACCCGCCCCACCGAGTGGCCCCGGCTCTCTTCCATATACCCATGGCCCCTATGGATGTGAGGACACGGGCTGGGTGGCACCTGCTACATCCACCACCTCTCTCTGTCAGTGCGCGTCTCTGGAGACCCACCCACGCTCACAGGGATGCCCCACCGAGTGGCCCCGGCTCTCTTCCATATACCCATGGCCCCTATGGATGTGAGGACGCAGACTGGGTGGTACCTCCTACATCAATCGCTTCTCTGGAGACCCACCCACGCTCACAGGGGACAACATGCCCCACCGAGTGGCCCCGGCTCTCTTCCATATACCCATGGCCCCTATGGATGTGAGGACGCAGGCTGGGTGGTACCTGGTACATCCACCGCTTCTCTTTCAGTGTGCGTCTCTGGAGACCCACCCACGCTCACAGGGATGCCCCACCGAGTGGCCCCGGCTCTCTTCCATATACCCATGGCCCCTATGGATGTGAGGACGCAGGCTGGGTGGTACCTCCTACATCAATCGCTTCTCTGGAGACCCACCCACGCTCACAGGAGACAACATGCCCCACCGAGTGGCCCCGGCTCTCTTCCATATACCCATGGCCCCTATGGATGTGAGGACGCAGGCTGGGTGGTAACTGCTACATCAATCGCTTCTCTGGAGACCCACCCACGCTCACAGGGGACAACCCGCCCCACCGAGTGGCCCCGGCTCTCTTCCATGTACCCATGACCCCTATGGATGTGAGGACGCAGGCTGGGTGGTACCTCCTACATCCATCGCGTCTCTGGAGACCCACCCACGCTCACAGGGGACAATATGCCCCACCGAGTGGCCCCGGCTCTCTTCCATATACCCATGGCCCCTATGGATGTGAGGACGCAGGCTGGGTGGTAACTGCTACATCAATCGCTTCTCTGGAGACCCACCCACGCTCACAGGGGACAACATGCCCCACCGAGTGGCCCCGGCTCTCTTCCATGTACCCATGACCCCTATGGATGTGAGGACGCAGGCTGGGTGGTACCTCCTACATCCATCGCGTCTCTGGAGACCCACCCACGCTCACAGGGGACAATATGCCCCACCGAGTGGCCCCGGCTCTCTTCCATATACCCATGGCCCCTATGGATGTGAGGACGCAGGCTGGGTGGTACCTCCTACATCAATCGCTTCTCTGGAGACCCACCCACGCTCACAGGAGACAACATGCCCCACCGAGTGGCCCCGGCTCTCTTCCATATACCCATGGCCCCTATGGATGTGTGGACGCAGGCTGGGTGGTAACTGCTACATCCATCGCGTCTCTGGAGACCTACCCACGTTCACAGGGGACAACCCGCCCCACCGAGTGGCCCCGGCTCTCTTCCATGTACCCATGGCCCCTATGGATGTGAGGACGCAGGCTGGGTGGTACCTCCTACATCAATCGCTTCTCTGGAGACCCACCCACGCTCACAGGGGACAACATGCCCCACCGAGTGGCCCCGGCTCTCTTCCATATACCCATGGCCCCTATGGATGTGAGGACGCAGGCTGGGTGGTACCTGCTACATCCATCGCGTCTCTGGAGACCCACCCACGCTCACAGGGGACAACATGCCCCACCGAGTGGCCCCGGCTCTCTTCCATATACCCATGGCCCCTATGGATGTGAGGACGCAGGCTGGGTGGTAACTGCTACATCCATCGCGTCTCTGAAGACCTACCCACGTTCACAGGGGACAACGTGCCCCACCGAGTGGCCCCGGCTCTCTTCCATGTACCCATGGCCCCTATGGATGTGAGGACGCAGGCTGGGTGGTACCTCCTACATCAATCGCTTCTCTGGAGACCCACCCACGCTCACAGGGGACAACATGCCCCACCGAGTGGCCCCGGCTCTCTTCCCTATACCCATGGCCCCTATGGATGTGAGGACGCAGGCTGGGTGGTACCTGGTACATCCACCGCTTCTCTGTCAGTGCGCGTCTCTGGAGACCCACCCACGCTCACAGGGATGCCCCACCGAGTGGCCCCGGCTCTCTTCCATGTACCCATGGCCCCTATGGATGTGAGGACGCAGGCTGGGTGGTAACTGCTACATCAATCGCTTCTCTGGAGACCCACCCACGCTCACAGGGGACAACATGCCCCACCGAGTGGCCCCGGCTCTCTTCCATATACCCATGGCCCCTATGGATGTGA
Source organism: Pleurodeles waltl (assembly GCF_031143425.1). NCBI lineage: Eukaryota > Metazoa > Chordata > Amphibia > Caudata > Salamandridae > Pleurodeles > Pleurodeles waltl. The sequence continues at coordinate 984,542,389 of NC_090450.1, forward strand.
GGACGCAGGCTGGGTGGTACCTGGTACATCCATCGCGTCTCTGGAGACCCACCCACGCTCACAGGGGACAACCCGCCCCACCGAGTGGCCCCGGCTCTCTTCCATATACCCATGGCCCCTATGGATGTGAGGACGCAGGCTGGGTGGTACCTGGTACATCAATCGCTTCTCTGGAGACCCACCCACGCTCACAGGAGACAACCCGCCCCACCGAGAGGCCCCGGCTCTCTTCCATGTACCCATGGCCCCTATGGATGTGAGGACGCAGGCTGGGTGGCACCTGCTACATCCATCGCGTCTCTGGAGACCCACCCACGCTCACAGGGGACAACCCGCCCCACCGAGTGGCCCCGGCTCTCTTCCATATACCCATGGCCCCTATGGATGTGAGGACGCAGGCTGGGTGGTACCTGGTACATCCACCGCTTCTCTGTCAGTGCGCGTCTCTGGAGACCCACCCACGCTCACAGGGGACAACCCGCCCCACCGAGTGGCCCCGGCTCTCTTCCATGTACCCATGGCCCCTATGGATGTGAGGACGCAGGCTGGGTGGCACCTGCTACATCCATCGCGTCTCTGGAGACCCACCCACGCTCACAGGGGACAACCCGCCCCACCGAGAGGCCCCGGCTCTCTCCTCTCGATGAGAAGGTGGAGAGAGTGGCTTTGGCCAGAGAGGGGGAGGGATGGCACAGAAAGTGGTGGAGAGAGAGGAGGCCAGGTATTTTTTACACCTGGGCAGGGGGGCTGGATATTAAAAGGGAGGGCGATGTGGTGGGTGACAGTCAGCCAGGTATTTTTTCCATTTGGACCGGGGTGGGGGGTAAAAGTGAGGGTGGTGGGAGTGATCCGCAAGGTGGCCACCCGGCCAGGTACTTTTTTAATATATTTGCTGGGTGTGGGGTAAACATGTAGGGTAGTGGGGTAGGTGGCAAGAGACAAGGTGTTGTTTTAATTTGAGCGCGGGGGTAAATGTGGAGTGTGGTAGTGATGGGTGACAGGAGGACAGATATTTGTATCTTTGGGGGCAGGGGGCATGTAATATGGCTCCGCAGTCACTCCCGTGCCTAGCTGTAGAAAACAGGGGCAATTATTTTGGTTGTCCCTACAGAACATAAAATTAAAGGTGGCTAAAAATTAAATATATTAATATTTTTAACCTCTGATTTCTGGGTGACGTCACAGGCAGCTCGAGCTTTACTCTCGTTGTTTATAAGACGTCACTCAGAATCCCACTCTGGAAAATATCCAGGTTACTCAATGTTACCCATCTTTAATTCCACATATCTAGACAACGTTTATTTGGACTACTCTCCCCAGACTACCCCTATCCCTCACTGTAAACCTAATGCGAGCAGTAAATCTGTTGTTAACACAAAGCTAACCCTGATTCTATCCCTTTCATCTCCAACGTTACCTGTTTACCTCTCCCTAATCTAACCCTTTCATCCCCGTGCAACCACAACTCGAGTTAACGTTACCTGTTTACCTCTCCCTACACTAACCCTTTCTTCTCCGTGCAACCACAACTCCAGTTAACGTTACCTGTTTACCTGTCCCTAATCTACCCCTTTCATCTCCGTGCAACCACAACTCGAGTTAACGTTACCTGTTTACCTCTCCCCACTAACCCTTTCATCTCCGTGCAACCACAACTCCAGTTAACGTTACCTGTTTACCTGTCCCTAATCTAACCCTTTCATCTCCTTGCACCCACAACTCGAGTTAACGTTACCTGTTTACCTGTCCCTAATCTAACCCTTTCATCTCCGTGCAACCACAACTCCAGTTAACGTTACCTGTTTACCTGTCCCTAATCTAACCCTTTCATCTCCGTGCAACCACAAATCGAGTTAACGTTACCTGTTTGCCTCTCCCTAAATCTAACCCTTTCATCTCCGTGCAACCACAACTCGAGTTAACCTTACCTGTTTACCTCTCCCTACTCTAACCTTAACCCTACGACTCTCCCTTACTTACTCGTAGCCACTGTGAAATTCTTATCATTTTTTGAAGATGGCAATATTGAAAAATATTATTGCAATGTTATTTTTACTTTCATCGCAGAAAAAATATATATAAATTAAAATGTTATTGCTGCTTGCCCCCATTATTTTTTGTTCTTGATGTTTTCACCATTCACATATTTTTATTGCCATATAATCCCACAGAACTGCTGCAATTTTATGCTCAGAATTTTTGAAAACTTTTTTTCAATTAAATTCAAAATCTTTTTAATACAACATAGACACTAAATGCAAAAACTGAAGCGATTTCCATATTCGTTAAAATCTGACCAGATTGTGTCAGCTTTTGTGTGGCATTGAGGTGGGGAGCCCCACCCCTGTCCAACCTTGAGACCTCAGTTATGCTGTATCTCTATTCCTGGGGGGGCCAGGTCCCACAAAACATCTACTCCTGGCTCCCTGGGCATACTCGGTGCAGTACTGTGATACTCCTGCTCAACCAATCAGCCCCTCCTAGTTTATGTGATGTCATCAACCAGTGTAGGTATCATCTAGTGCCTTGACCACACACAGGTTACTATGGTAGGAGAGACTGTGGAACCCTCAATGGGAGCCTTTTAGGGTGTGACCTGCACTTCTAACCACCTGATTGTGGAGACAACAGAAGACAGGAGCTCCAAGTAAGGGAGAAACTTTATTCAACCCTCCTCCAAGCACCAGGAACCAACTCCAGTGGAATGAGGGTGAAATGCAATAATAACCATTCCACCCAGAACAGGGACTACTCCAGAAACAGAACATCCCAATTAAAGTAACATTACTACAACATCTTCCCTGAGGGAAACTAGGAAATAACAAAATATACCACGCCTTAATGTTGCACAAATGATTGGCAAAACACAAACTCAGAAATATTATATTAAAAGTAAGATAACCAATTAATCTGTGCATAATTCTCTGAGTTTCTGTGCACCATTTGACTCCTGTGTCTTCCAACAGCCTTCCAGATTTTTCAGCACTCCATCTTAACCTGCTCTTATTAAAGTAAATATCCTGATCAACTTTAAATAATGTCTCCATGTTCCTCCACCCTTTTCCTTTCATCTTGGCAGCACGCCCACTCATGGCTTCCACTGTAACCTGCGACATAAACCTTGAGTTTCCCTTACCTAGAGGAACAGGGTCTTTCATTTACACCCCCAATTTCCTACTAAAATCTCTGCACTGCACCCCTTTACTCCAGCATTAGAATCGTGTTTTACATGCTTTGATACACTCTCACCCTTGGTTGGATCATCGGTTCCATCTCTTGTTTATGTTCCATCCTCTGACACAACTTCTTCATCCACGCAGGGCAGAGCTTGGATGACAGCACTGCTCCCACAAAACCTCGTATGACACCAGGCACCGCTCAGGTGGTCTGGCTTTTAATTCACCCAGCGTCCATCAAATAATTCCCCAGTAATCATTGTTATTCTGGCTCCTAAACCAGTAATCTTCATCTTCTTTTCTTTTCTTTTCTTCTTTATCTTCTACAATTATGACAGTGTTCAGGTCAATAGTCTCTTGAGTTCCTCCATTGACTACAAAACCTACATCTTTGCCTCTCCTCTCACCTTACCCAACATCTAGCTACACTTCTTATACAGGCCGTCAACTGCTTTTCAGTAACCTGTTGCTTTGACACAATGTGCAGCTATCCCACAATTTCTGCAAGTAGCATCCTTAGTGCAACAGGGTCGACTCGCCCCAGCGGGTGCAGGAAAGACACATGTGGACACATGTTTTTCTGTTTGAAAGACCTCGCTCTTTCCTCTTTAGCGATGCTCGTCTTCTCGTACCACCATCGTCTTCTACTATTCCTACCCTCTGTGGATCTCACCATACTTCAATGGTTGCACCAACACCCATGTCTTCTCTTTTGCGAAGTTCTTTAGATGATGACTCAGACATTTCTATATTCCTCACGGGACCCATAGTCTCTGCAAATGTTAACAACTTTTCGTGAACTCTTTTCTCTGTACCTTACAATGATCTAACCCCTTATGAGCCGTGTCTTAAACTTCAGAAATTCACAATCAACACCCAGAATATAGTCCTGCTACATACGTGGTTGCAGATTCATGTTGGTGATGTTCCATGATAAAGAGCTTGTGCCTCATAACCACCTAACTGGACTGTACGTCAATGTGCTGTTCACGTCCCTTGGCCGCTCCTTGGTATTCATCCAACCCATCCTTACCTCCAGCTAGCTCAGAGTAAGACAGATGTTTACAAATAGCAATTGTTTGTGTTCCTTCAAAGTCTCTTTCCTCCTACTGCCCTGCCGCCCGCCAAGTTGTAACCGCCGTGCGGCTGCCAATGCAGCCGCACTCCCGCAGTGCCTATCATGACATCCCCGCTGGGCCGCAACATGGGAGCCGGCTCCAAATGGAGCCGGCGGTGTTGCGGCCGTGCAACGGGTGCAGTTGCACCCGTCGCGCTTTTCACTGTCTGCAGAGCAGACAGTGAAAAGCCGCATGAGGCCCTGTCACGGGGCCCCGCGACTCCCCGTACCGCCAGCCTTTTCCTGGCGGTTCAAACCGCCAGGAAAAGGCTGGCGGTAGGGGGACTCGTAATCCCCTGGGCAGCGCTGCTAGCAGCGCTGCCCTGGTGGATTACTACCGCCGGGGCCATTGTGGTGGGAAACCGCCGGCCCCCGGCAGTGCGACCGCTGCACTTCCGCCGCGGTCGTAATGACCAGGGGAGCACCGCCAGCCTGTTGGCGGTGCTTCCGTCATTTCAGCCCTGGCGGTCCTGTACCGCCAGGGTTCTAATGACCCCCATAGTGAGTACCTTGTTCTCCACCTAATGTGCGATTCTCCTAGGACCAAGGGAAATGGGGGCAGCAGATTCATATTCTGTATATTCGAATAATGAATAATGAAATGAACAACCACAGCCAAAACACACAAAAAGATGCTCTATTTACTGACATAGACTGATCCTAGCAAGGGACAGCCTGACAGAAAAAAACATGAGAAACAAGCATTGGCAAAGCCAATAGGTCTCGCTCATGCAAGAACTATTGGCTTTGGTAATGTGTTTTAGCCATGTCGTACACTAGTGTGGCTGCTGTTCAGCATGGATAAAAGTTACTGGAGTGGAGTGTCCTAGAGTGGAGCGGGGGGAGTAGAGTGTCATATATACTGTCAGCGACTAATCTAGCAGGGGACAGGCAGGCAGAAAAATAAGAAAAAATGAATTTAGAATGATGATACCCTGGGAGCAAAATCCAAAATGAAACATTTTCAGCATGGTGTAAATTATATATTTTTTCTGTCACTATGGAAACAGGATGCATGGTGTGAATGGTGTGCGTATCACCATTCCAAATACTTGGTATGCAGTGTTTACATCAAAATGTGTGTGTCACTGCTGTAATCAAATAGATGTATCAACTTTTGCTGTTGCGACACACTGCATTATTTATGTTTGTCTCAGTAGGTGTGCGTCTCAGAAGCTGGACTTATGAAAATTAGTTTCAGGTGTCCCCATTAGCTGTTTGTGTCGACTCTCAATAATACGGTTAATTCATTTTGTAGGATACTAAAAGAGTGCGTATCACCGTTCAACAAGGGTACAGATCGGGGAATTGGTTCCAGTCCAAAATGACGGCATATTGGTATCTCATCAGACTTAGGGGCATATTTACAAGAAAGTGGCGCATCAGCCCAGATGAGCCACTTTTCATGCATCCCCCTGCACCCCTCTAATGATACCATGGTTGCGCTGTATAGTAAATACGGTGCACCATGGCGGTCGTTACGCAACAGCATCAACATTTTTGGTGCTTTGCTGCACCAGGGAGACCCATAGGCCAGTACAGGATCCTCACTTTAACGTCTGCCTTGGGCAGGCATTAAAAATGACAGAAAAAATGGCACATTGAAATCTTGTAAATTTCACGGCACCATTTTTTCGGGCCTCACTGCTGGGGAACGCTCCCTTGCATACATTATGCCTGGCGCAGGCATAATCTGGCATAAGGGGTAAGAAAGTGGCAAAATGTTTGCATTGCACCACTTTGCAAATGTGGCATGGGGTTTGGCCTTCTTAACGGAAACCTAGGATGGCGCAATGCAGCGGTAGGGGCTTGTAAATATGCTTCTTAGTGTGAAGATGCTGGTGATGCCCTAACACCAAGGTTGAGTGTGATACGCGGAGAAGCGTGAGAGCTCGGAGAGACCCGGCCCTCCCCCAGACTCGCTAGACTTGGAAGATGCTCACCTCTCAACAGCAGGCGGAGCTGGCCTGACTAGCATTCTAAGTGCAGTATCATCTTAAGGATTTTGGGGGCCCCAGACAAGACATATTTTGGGGGCCTCTGTAAGGGACAAATTTTTATTTTATTGCCCATTTCTTGTGAACTCAAGCCCCAAGAAGCCAAACAATATTAAATTGTGTGTTAAACTTTAACAAGGTCATGCAAAACAGCTGAAGTAGGTCTTGCCTGGGTCCCCAAAAATCCTTAAGATGACCTGGGGTAGAGAGACAAGGTTAGAGACAAGCAGAGAGTTGTACAGGTTTAGCTAGAGAGTAGAACACACAAGTAGTCAAGTAGAGAGAAAGTTCACTTTCCAAGCGTGCCCCTTGGAAAGTGGGGGCCCTGGGCAATTGCCCACTTTGCCCATGGCTTCAAACGTCTCTGTCTAAGCGGCTACAATAGCATGTGAATGAGTGCACAAGGCAGAGGCACTTTGTAGCATGTGAATGAGTGCACAAGGCAGAGGCACTTTGAAGACAAACGAAGGAACAAAAATCACTGGGAATTACCAGACCTCCACCCTGAAGGTAAGCACCGCTGGGGTGGTCCGATAGAGCAGGTATCTGTTGTTGATTGTCACACAGGATGACACACTCTTTGTTTTAAGCAGAAAACAATTTCTTGCATTTTTAAAAAGGTAGCATAACTTAACTGCAATGTTCAAATAAGTCTAGACATGTTTAAACATTGCCATCTTAATAGAATAATTGTGGAAAATTCTCAGGGGGCCCGATGATTTTTATTTTTTCACTGGGGGGCGGCATTAAAAATTTGAAAACCACTGTAGAAGCGTGGCAGGAAACAAAAACAGACTCTTGCATGTGCTGGTTGTAGGAAAGATACATTTGTTGTCAAATTGTGGAGAAGTCAGGAGCTCCAACTAAGAGAGACATTTTATTCACCACAACTTTCCTGTAGAACCAGGAACCAGCTCTAAGTGATGCTGGTGAGATACAGTAATCCACATTCCACCCAGCACAGTGGCTGCCAGGTATGAAACAAAGTAACAAAGGAGCTAAAGTAACATTACTACACTAATGTTGTCTTCAAAATATTGCTAATCATACATAATTTGCAATTCTTTGCCCTGGCCGTGTTTTACACCAGTATATTAGCTTCAGGCTCAGACAGATGACTGGAAAGGGGGTGTCTTTCTGAGATTCACTCATTGAGTGGTGGATGTACACTGGACTACTGTGTTTCTTGATTGTAGCACGCGTACACACTCTCACATGCATGCATATGCACGCACACGCACACACCCCATTGACTTTAATGGAGTGTGTATTTACTATTCTAACTCCGCATGTGCCTTAGTACTGGGGTAGATTATCAATCAAACAAAAGCAAATATAACTTTTGGCTTTTAGATGTAGTCACTCGGAAGTAATAAAACATGTGGGCGTGCTGTAGATCTAAGATTACAGCTCAGCAGCGCACCCACTTGGGTGGATCCGGGACAGTGTTAACCTCAATTCCATGAGGCAATGTGTCCCAGAGACGTGATACAAAACAACATTTCAAAATACAGTCCAATAAAGAAAAGGCTGACTTAAAAAGTGAGTCTTAGAGTGGAATGTAGGAAAACCATAAACGTTTATCACAAAATTCAAAAGTGTTCAATACAGAAATACGGCAATAGCGTTATTTAAATGTATGACGCCACGAAGTCTCTCAATACTAGGGAGCATATTCAGAATAGAAGGCAAACTCAGTGATACGCCAAGTCTCAAATAATCAGCAAAATCAGGAAGAAATTGGGCAGCATCCCTAGCAGAGATCCAAAAAGATCTGTCTCACCCCCAAATTCCAGGGTTTATGTAGCCAATCTCTCCTCTGAGGAACATTAGAACTGCCACTCATTGCGGTGTGATGAAGGAAATACATTTTCAACAACTCACAATAAGCAGTTTAAAACATCACACAGCCCTACCACCTTGGCACTAACCCACTACATGGCTATTGGTTCGATCCCTCTGACCCAATGTCATCCGGAAGTATGAAAATAAACGAGTTACATAAACAACAGTGAACCATTGTGAATGAATGTAACGCCGGGTGTTAGCGGAAGATTCTTGAGAAAACGTTACAGTAGTCTAGAGACTTTTTTGAGAACAGTGTCACTCAGAAATAAATAAACCTACCTCTTGCTTCACTATGTGCAGCAGGAATAGACAAAGCATGAACATGATGTAGCATCCATTTTGGACACGATGGCATCGAGGCCCATTTTAGGCCAAGCTAGCGTAAACCAGGAAAACACACCTTAACATATGATGGCAAATTAGTTTCAACTGCTCCATGTCAGCATAAGTATCAGTTCAAATATAGACTAATAATGCAGATTTTGACTCGGACACAAAATGTCCTTATGTTATGTCATGTCATGTTATGTTATTGGTGCTTTCATAGCACACTTTTTTTAAAACATATTTTATTGTGGTTTCAATCAGTCATTTGGCAGATAGTTAAAATACCATACATTGGAACATATAACAATCTAGTTATCCAATGCCTAACTTCTACCGGATCTTTAGAGCCCTATTCTTAGGAATCCTGATATCCCAATTATTCCCTTAACATCCCTCCTGTCACCCACCCCTAATGCCCCTCCCCCCTACGTGACCCCTATGATGTACTGTAATAATCTTAGTGGAACTGGACATGCCATGGTCAGATGTGGCCCTATTCTCGACATGTTTGGTAGTATGCAACTCCCCTATCTTGCTTATCTCCCCCGGTTCATTAATCATAAGGGAACCACCAGTAGTCAGAGCTTAATTATGTCCTTATTGCCTATTAATCAATGACTCGGTCAGGGGGTCGGTCCAGCCTGGGTTTTGGCTCCGAAGGCTTCAAGCACCATCTCCCAGCCCTGAGCCACTTCGGGAGGTCTTATTCCTCTCTTGGCCTCCCGATAGAGAATGTCTCCCTCGCACCTAGCCCATTTAGTCGACTCTCTTTTCCATTGGGATATTCTCGGCCCTACTGGGTTCTTCCAGGACACTGCAATTTCTCTTTTTGCCAGTGTATAGGCCAAGTCCTGAAACTTGTTGGTAACCTTATGTTTGGCTGTAAGCGGAAACCATCCCAACAGACAGTGTCCGATTGTGCAGGGAATATCCCTTCCTATGGCTCGTGCCACAATCCGGCTCACCTCTACCCAGTATGCCTCCAACCTGGGGCAGTCCCAGAACATAGGTTTAAATTCCACCCCTACCAGACCACATCTTGGACAAACCACACTGTCCGTTCCAAAGTATTTATTGATCCATCCAGGTGTAAGGTATGCCTGATGAAGTACATAAAAGTTTATAAGCTTGAATCTGTCATTTTAGGGAATGCCCCCAGAATGCGCTCCCAATCTTCATCAGTAACATCGGCACCCAGATCTCTCTCCCAAGCCAGTTTAAGTTGGGTCTTGTCAGCTCGAATCCTGCAGTAGAGGTTTGACACTGCTTTATATTTGTCGGAAGTCGACGCCAGCTACGTACATGGCGCCTGTGTAGGCGGTTCCCCCATTCCTCCTCGCCTGTGCCTACGAATACTGGCCACTAGCGACCCGTGTAACAAGAAATGTCCCCTCTGTAGCTCAAATTCTGCTCTGAGAGCCTCAAAGGGTATCATTGTCCCGTCTTTAAATAATGTTCCCACTGTCAGGATTCCAGCCTCTACCCAAGTCTGGAGTCCACTCCAGGCACCTCGATGGGGTAAGGCCCGCAGTGACAGCAGAGGGAGTTCTGGCGAGTGTGGGGCCCTTATTTTGATTTTGTGTAGGAAGCCTTTCCAGCATTGATTCAACATTTTTAGTTCTGGGGAGTCCCGCTTCCCGTCTCCTGGGGCTCTCAGCAATACTTTGAATAACCTAGACCCCGGTGGCGTGAATGCCTTCACTCTCGCCCCTGGCTCTACTCTACTTGCAGTCCATTGTGCCAGCCACTGGAGCTGTGCTGCTAGGTAGTAAGCTTCGAAGTCAGGGACCGCCAGTCCTCCATCCGGGGAGTGTCTCTGGAGCTTGGTCAAAGCTACTCTCCTCCACCCCACAGGAACGCCACCGCCATAGTTTCCAGCTCCTTAAATGTGGCCTTGGGTATCCATTTTGGCAGTACTGTCAAACGGTACAATAGTCATGGTAGCACTATCATTTTAAGAATCGCTACTCTCCCTGCTATAGATAGTTGCAAGGTTTGCCAAAAAGCCGTACTGGACCTTAGGGATCATAGGGAGCTCCCTATATTGCCCTCTAGGGTATCCTGTGGGTCGTGATAGATCTTGACTCCCAAGTATGGGAGACAGCTTGGAACCCATCAGACCAGACCCAGTCCCAGCGGTGGCATCACGGAGGGCCCCAAAGGAAACAATCCGGTTTTATCCCAGTTCACTCCCAGGCCAGAGTGTCCCCCAAACTGAGACAGCATCTGCTGCGCCCGGGGTAGATCTCTGTGTATATCCTCCAAAAATATCAGCAGATCATCTGCATAGAGGGCTATCTGATGCCTCTCGCCTCCTCCCATTATTCCTGGACCACTCCCCCCAGATCTCGCTGCGGCCGCTAATGGTTCCATTGCCAAGGCGAATAGCAACGGCGACAGGGGGCATCCTTGTCTAGTACCCCGCTCGACCATAAAGCTTCTAGATATTGTCCGCCCAGTGCGTACTCTAGCTGTAGGCTTGGTATACAACAGTCTTACCCAGGCGATATATTCGGACCCTAGTTCGAGCCAGAACATCACAGTGTAAAGGAACTCCCATTCTAGACTGTCAAAGGCTTTTTCTATGTCCACCGCTAGGACCCCAGGAGTTGTGCCATCAGGGCTCTGATCTCTCATGACTGCCAGTAACCTGCGAACATTATCCGCTGTGTTTCGCCCAGGAAAAAATCCCGCCTGATCTGGGTGTATTATTGTTGACAAATATGGAAGGAGCTTAGTGGCCAAAGTCTTACTAAGGATCTTAAAGTCCAGGTTCAACTTGGATAATGGTCTGTATGCCCTGGTTTCATTGGGTTTTTACCTGTTTTTAACAAGGGTATTATTATAGCCTTAGCACCCGCCGTAGCGGGCTCCACCGGCTATTAAATGCCCTCTCCCGCGTTTTCGAGGGCATTTAACAAGGGAGAGGGTCTTTAATAGCCGGTAGAGCCTGCTACGGCGGGTTCTAAGGCTATTAGAACATTCTGCCACTCAGGGCAGAATGTTCTATTAAAAAAAAAAATGTTCACGGAGCCTGAGGGGATTTAAATCCCCTCGGGCTCCGTGAGGCTTTGTTCACAGCTGTTGCTGTGAACAAAGCGAACATTGGAATGTTGGCGCTGCGGGCTTTTACCGGCCAGTAAAAGCCCGCAACACTCCACTGTTTTCAATGGAGCCCCAAGCATTCCAATGTTCTAATATCGCTTCTCGTGCTGTTGATGGTAACACTCCCTGCTCCTTAGCGGTCCTCTATAAATTTCCCAACCTTGGAACCAGTAAATCTACGTAGGTGGCATAAAATTCAACAGGTAGACCGTCCGCCCCGGGGTCTTCCCTCTAGCTAAATCCCCAATGGCTCTCATAAGTTCTGGCTGCGTAATGGCCCCTCCCAACAGCTCCGTAATCTCTGGGGGGAGCGACCCGAAATGCAACTCGGATAAATAATTCTCTGTAGAGTTTCTGATATAACGGAGTTTACTTTTATACAGCTGTTCATAGTAAGTCATGAAGTGTGCGTTGATTTGCTCCTGCCCGTATATATGGTCCCCTTGCTCTTGTGCCATGTCCAATATGGCTGAGTTCCTATGAGTTTGTGATAGCACCCATGCAGCATTCGGCTCGCCTTGTCTCTCTCTCCATGCGCTTGTGTAAGGTAGTTTCTGTAATCAAAGCACTGGAGACGCTCTACACAGTCTACTACTGTTGCTCTAAGCTCCAAAATAGTATTTTGTAGGTGTGAGTTTTCGGGTCTATTTTTCTCGGCCTCTCCTAGGTTATCTTCTGCCAGCTCAGTATCCCTGAGAAGAGTCCTACGGACTCCTACTGCTCCCGCTATGCATCTCCCCCTCATCACCACCTTAAAAGCGTACCATTAAGTCAGGGGGCTATTAGTTGAGGCCTCATTGTCCTCAAAGAATTGAGTGATATATTGTCGCAGTTCCCCTTGGAAGTGCGTATCATCTAATATTTATGATTTCAGTTTCCAAGTGGGTATGCGGGGGGGGAACCCCACCGCAGTGATAACAAGAGGGGGTTATGGTCGGAGAGAGTGCGGGCTAAGTATTCCGCATTGTATATATGCGGAAAGACATCTGGCGTGCAGAAAAACACATCTAGTCTGACATGCAACTCATGCAAGTGGGAAAAATACGAGTAGTCTCTATCATCAGGGTGTAACCTTCGCCAGGCATCAACCAGCCCCCAGTTCTTTTGCCAGGACGAAAATTGTTGTGCTGCCCTCATCAATGGGGAATCATGCAATGGCGGATGTGAACGGTCTATAGTGGGGTCCACTACACAGTTGAAGTCGCCCCCCAGTACCAAGGGGCATTGTAGATACGGAGCTAATAGGTCTGATATACGTGTGCGAAATTCACTTTGGTCTGAGTTGGGTGCATAGACATTAACCAATGCTAACTCTCTGCCCGCTAAACGTCCCCGAATTGCCACAAATCGGCCCTCTGGGTCTATGAGGCTATCTAATGTCTGGAGTGGGACCCCTGCTCTTTTCCATATTAGTGTTCCCCTCGCAAATGCTGAATATGAAGTGTAATATGCTTGGCCTCTCCATCGCTTTTGTAGTGCTTTCCCTTCTGCTTGAGTTAGGTGTGTTTCTTGGAGCATTGCTATCTGAATCCCCCTCCACTGTAAGTAAGAGAAGACCTTGTATCTCTTGGCCATCGTGTGCATGCCCCTTATATTCCACGTGAGGAATTTGTATGAATCCTACAAAGCCATACCGGTGTTTCTCTCCCCCATCTGGTTATGCCCCAATCTGTCCCACCAGTCATATCGCATGTCTCTACGATCCCGCAGTCCTGCTCCAGTTCCTTTGTGATTTCCCTTTGTAGCTCACCTTTCCCCATTAACTGATCCCAACAAGTAACATCCCAACTCCCTATCCCCAGGACAAAAGTTTGAACGTCTCTCATCCAAAATTAAAAAGTGGTTCAACTAGTCTATCGAAACGGGGGGTGCTCCTAGTTCGTACAAGGAGTGTATCACACCGCCAACCCCTGCTCCCGGAATGCAAGATTCTCAGGGGTTTGTGGACCCAATCTTCTTTTAACTGATGCAGCTCTCCGCCACGGAGCCAGACAGTGTTTCCATGCTGTCAGTCGCAGTTGTACCAGTCGCATTGTTTTTCCATATCCGATCTATCTTTTCCTGTGTGAGTCCAGCAATGAGCCCCTCAAATGATACCGTCCGATTTGCCCGGTGTCACTTCTGGGCCTGTCTTGTCTGATGTGTGTGACACTTCCGATTCTTGCTCTGAATCTGATTGTTCCAGTTCTTCCTGTATCCGTGCATAAGATCCAGGGTCGGAGCCGCTCAGAGAAGCAGCCGCTTCCATTGCCTTTTGCCTTTCCTTCTGCATCTCTATGTGGGAAGGGCTACCCACTTTACGGACCTTTCTGTGCCTGCTTTCCCTTTGTCGTTCAGTGTGCGAGCTCCCTGTCAACCGTTTACTTTCCGCTGGTGTTTGTGTACCAATCCACTACCAAACTTCTTCTGCTGTGTTAAAAAACTGTATGCTGTCCTTAGCCACCACTCTCAGTTTAGCAGGGAACAACATCCCATATTGGACCCCCAATTGGTGCAGCTTTTGTTTAGCGTCTCTGAAAGAGGCTCTTTGTTTCTGCACGTCGCTGGAGAAATCGGGGAAGATACGAAGCACATGATTGTTCAAGGTGCTATCTCCTTTTTTCCTACTTTGACTCAACAAGTAGTCCCTGTCCCAATAGTGGAGTAGTCTAGCTATTATTGGTCTTGGGGGCCCCCCGGTGGAGGAGGGCGAGCCGGGACCCTATGTGCTCTTTCAATAGCAAAGAAGGGAGATAGTCCATCCCCAGCTACCTCCTCTTTCAGCCAGCGCTCAAGGAACTCCACCAGGCCAGACTTTTCAGTACGTTCAGGCAGGCCAATCATGCGGATATTATTTCGCCGTGATCTGTTTTCCGTGTCTTCAGCTCACAGTTCCAAGTCTCGAATTCGCTTCTCCATTTGTTGCGCCATCTTGGTTGTGTCTTTAACTTCTGGTTGAAGCTCTTCCATCTGTCTATCCGCAGTGGCTACCTTTTCGGCCAGGCGGCGGTGGTCGTCTCTGAGTACAGTGAGGTCCGTGGCCAGAGCGTCAATTTTCCCTCCTAGTGCCACCCGGAAGGCTGTTATGGCCTGCACCACATCCTGGAGGGTGGTGTCTCCGCGTTTCTCCTCAGGGGAGGTATTTTGGGTGCCTCTCAGGTCAGCCATCTCCTCCGTGCCTGTTCCACTTTTTTGTTCCGCTTCCCTTTTTCGACCAGATTTACCCATCTTCTGAGACACCTTCCTTGTTTTCTTTTTTTATTGTTCCCTCTTTTTTTTTTCCCCCCCTTGACTTTGGGGGGGGGGACCTGGCCTCTCCTCTTTCGATGTGTGCTTTCTGTGCTTCCAATTTTAAAATCTGCGCTGCTTTTGCAATTTTACTACCGCACCATTCCTTATCCCTGTCAGGGGGTGTCACACGTCGTCAAAAGGAACAGCCTGCGCTCTTCGTTATCCCACTTTATCGGTCGGGGTGCTCCAGGTGTCTTCTCCCCTTCTCTCCTGGTCTCTTTCGTGTATGAGACTGGGCAAAGTCTCAGAGGGATCTTCCCCCCCGCCAGGTCTCGCCAGTTAGTATGGTATCCGAGTGGAGTCCCACAGGCCCGATCCCCCGGGTTCCGCCCTGCCCCAGGGTTTACACGCGGTACTCACGATTTCAAGGAGCTCCAATGGGTCTCTCTGTCGGACCCGCCTGGGTCCCACCTCTCTGTCAGACGGTTTTACCTGTGAGGGGGAACAGGGCACGCCTCTGTCCTCCACTCTTGTATAGTGTGCGTTGGGGCTTCTGAGTCAGATGGGGCAGCCACGGCGCTCCCAGGGCCCCGGACAAACCAGGATCTCTATCCTGCCATCTCCGTATGCATTCCGGCTCCCCCCAGAGTCCTGACGCCTGCGGCCGCCGCCACCATATTTGTCAGGGCAGCAGCTCCACTCGGTGCTCCCCTTGCTCTCTTCTCCTCTGCTCCGGGGTGTTGGGCGCCTCCTCTCAGATCAGAGGACTGCTGGCCCCGTCTCCTTGTTGGCGGTCGCCATCTTGATTTCCTCGAGGCTCCGAGCCGCACAGTCCTTCAGCCTCCGGCCCGTGCTTCGAGCCGGCTAGTCGTCTTCCGATTAGCCCCAGGGCTTCCCTGCACCTTCAGCCACACATTTGGCTGGGCTGGGGGTCCACCGTTTGACAGGATGTGCCGAGGTGTGGGATTGAAGACGGGAGCCTCACGAGGAGACTTCCTCCGCCATCGGCGTCAGACCACGCCCCCCCCTTTCATAGCACACTTATCACCCATGAGGCTATCCACGCGCTTCGTTGCCGTTCTGCGAGGCCAGCCCGGGAGGGATTACTTGAAAAGCTAGGTCTTCAGCTTCTTGTGGAAGTCAAGAAGAGAGGGGGAGGCTCTTATGTATTGTGGGTGGTCGTTCCAGGATTTAGGAGCAATGTATGAGAAGACGCAACACTCTGCTCTGTTTTTGTGTACGCGTGAGGTGTGTGCTTGTGAGTTACCCACAGAGCGGAGGTGGCATCTTGCTCCTTTGTTAGCCACATCCTTGGACTAGATTGGAAGTCGACTTAAGCAAACTCTTAGGACAAGATTGGTAGTTGTCTTTAGGCACATTCTAGGGCTACATTAGAACTGTGTTTAAGAACATTTTAACTAAATTGGAAGTGGAAAATAGACAAGAGCCCGAGGGAGCTCAAATAAACCAGGGAAAGACCTTGGCAGAGATGTGAAGGAAGATCTGATCTCTGCATGGAATAACCTGCCTCCAGGCAGAGGATGGTTTAAGTGAGATGTAAACAGGCAGTGGCAAAGTTCACCACCGCAGTCATTCCAAGTCACTGCAGGCATCCCTGCCCAATGAAATCTGGCTACATCTTCTGCCTGCCTCACTCATTTCTCTGCAGATCTGCGCCTCTGAAGGCATCTTTTTATTTGGTGGGGAAATCATGGACCTGCTTCCCATAAAAAGAGTATTTTTCTGAATTGATCCACTGTGTGTCTGCAGAGATTTTATCACTGACAGGAGCCCTAGGGTAATTCTGTTTTTATTGCCTGAGAAGCCATGAATTAATAAACCGTATGTCCTGACTGTGAGGCGCGTGCAGCACTTGGGCTCCTTAAATTCTTTATGTTATAGAAATCTAGAGCCTCATGTACAAATATTCCAATAATAATAATGATTCTCAATTTGTGATTTTTTATTTGTATCGACTAATATGTATTTGGTAGAAGATGTTGCAATTTGTGCACCAACTTCTGCTGAATGCATTGGTATTTTTCAAACTAACCTACCAAATTAACATGTATGAGGTATGTTGCAAATTGTGGCCTATTGTGATTGGTTAGAGTCACAGACATGGTGGCCTGCTGGGGTCAGCAGACCACCGTGTCTGTGTTTGCTTTTAGGTAAAGCAATTTTTTTTCCATTGAGACCACTTAAAATACTGATTCGGTATTCACTTGAAACCCAAAATGTGACTCGGTAACGTGTTACCAAATTGTAATTTGGGTTCTCTATGTTTAAAAATGCCATGTTCCAGTTGCAAATGCTCTGATTTGACCTTTGCGATTGTAAAAGTGTTTTGTACATGGCGTCCCTGTTCCTTCCATCTTCCCCATATTACATATTACATTCATGGTCATTGCAGTCATGTTAGTTACTTCGGGCCAGATGTACTAAACTTTTTGCACGTCGCAAACAGTGAATTTTGTTGTTTGTGACGTGCAAAAAGCACATCGCGATGCCCAAACCCCACTTTGCGATTCAGTAACCTGGTTACCAAATCGCAAAACGGGATTGCAAGTCGCAATTAGGAAGGGTTATTCCCTTCCTAATTGTGAGTCGCAGCGCGATGTTGTATTGTTTTGTGACCGCAAACGCGGTAGCAAAACAATCGCAGTCAGGCACCCACTTCAAACCCCTCCATAGGACCCCTTCCCCTTTGTGAATGGCATTCAAAACATTTTTCCAGAGCAGGCAGTGGTCCTATGGACCAGTGCCTGCTCTGAAAAAATGAAACGAAAATGTTGCATTTTTTAGTTTTGTAATGCATCTCGTTTTCCTTTAAGGAAAACAGGCTGCATTACAAAAAAAAAACAGCTTTATTTAAAAGCAGTCACAGACATGGTGGTCTGCTGTCTCCAGCAGGCCACCATCCCTGTGAGTGCCGCACGTCTCAAGGGGGTCGCAAATTGCGCCCCACCTCATGAATATACATGAGGTGGGCCTTTGCGACCCGCTTGTGAGTTGCAGATGGTGTCAGGGACACCATCCTACATTCCGATTTGCGACTCGCAAATTGCGAGTCGCTCTGACTCGTAATTTGCAAGTCGCAAATCAGAACCTACCTACATCTGACCCCTCCTTTCTACATTCACCAGGTGCCCTTATTATTATCAGGATATTTGTAGAAAGCTGAAACGTACACCTTACTAGAGGAGAGGCACTTTTCAGGTGGCAAAATTAGTATCCAGGGGATTTTAAGGGAAGCTTAACCCTTTCATTGGCCTTTGGCTGCATTCATACATCCTTTAGAGTGGACTAGTTCGCCACAAGAAATATATGAAAAGCACGAGAGTGCAGTAAGTTGATGTGCTTCAGCGATCAAGGGACTACAAACAGCGCTACCAAGTAGAGGGGTGTGGAATCTGCATAATTTGCTTTTGTGTAACTACAAGAAGTTTTGTAATAATTACACAAACTTGTGGGTATTAAAAATGCATATTTGGAATTATGTTATGTAGATTTGAAGAGCGCACAACCATCCACGAGTCCTGGCGCTGAGCAGGTGTGAGTCTACGCACACCTACGGCCAAGAGGGACTATGCGAAAAGCGAGGTCTTCAGCCTCCTGCGGAATTCAGGAAGTGTAGCAGCAGCCCATTTCTTGCCTCAGGAGTGATGCAGGAGGAGGCTCGACTGCCAGATCTGTTTTTCTAAATGTGTGAGATTTGTGCAAGTAGGAATCCGGAAGCGCAGAGGTATCTGGAAGGTATGTGAAAGCAGATGCGATTGTTAAGGTATGCTAGGCCAGTGTTATGTAGTGCACTGAAATTGTAGGTTAGGAGTTTGAACTGTGCTTGTTTGTGTATGGTGAGGCAGTGAAGCTCCTTCAGGTGTGGTGTGATGTGAGTGCGGCCCGGCAGGTTGATAGTGATACTGGCCAGCAAGTTCTGAATGGTCTGTAGCCTTCTGGTGAGTTTTTTGTTGATCCCAACACAGTGGGCCTTCCCATAGTCCAGCTTGCTCATCACCAGGGCATGCATGACGGTTTTCCGGGTGCTGGCACCGACTTGGGCAGACATGTGGAATTTGCTGTTGATGATGATCCTGAGGTTCTTGGCATGGCTGGTGGGATTGGGCATCGATGTTAACTCTGTTGGCCACCGTTTGGAGTACCACAGTGATGTGCTCTTCCCGAAAATCAGGATTTTGGTCTTGTCAGTGTTCAGCTTTAGACAGTTGGTCTTCATCTTACAAGCAATTTCAGTGCTATAGGCATTGAAGTGGCGTCTTGTCCGTGAGGGAGAGAACGGGTTGCATGTCCTCGGCCTAGGAGAGGATGTTTGTGTTTTGAGAGCAAATGATTGTGGCTTGAGGGATCATGTATGCGTTGAAGAGGGTTAGGCTCAGAGAGGATCCGTGTGTCGCCTCTGCAGATGAGATAATGGGGGTCCGAGGAGTATGGTGCCAAGCTGATTGACTGGGTCCTTCCAGTCGGGAAAAAGCACATCCATCAGACTGCGGTCCTTAGATTCCGAAGACATGTGGGTGTTACATGAGGATGGGGTGGGAGACTGTGTCAAATGCTGCAGAGAGGTCGAAGAGGATGAGGATGTCTCTGACCAGAGTCGTGCAGATGTCATCCATGGCAGCAATGAGGGCAGTTTCTGTGCTGTGGTTGAGTCTGAAACAAGACTAAGGCCCTCATTATGACTTTGGCGGTCTTTTTCCAAGACCGCCAAAGGCGCCACTAGACCTCTAGTGCTGGCGGTCTGCAGACTGCCATGTTGTGACTGCTGGCTTTCCGCTATTCTTTACGTGGAAAGTCGCCAGCAGCCGTGCTGGCGGTCAGCAATGTAGAGGCGGTTCCCCCACCGGCCCCGTCTTGGCAAAAGGACTCCGCCAGCCGTATCACGACCTGTAATACGGCCTGTTGGTTTCCTGATGGCGGGGCGCTGCCGGTGGCGGGAGCGCCGGATCCCATCCCCTCAGGGAGGAGCACCTCGTCGGACGAGGTAAGTGTCCTCCGCAAGAGGAGGGGGGTGAGGCGTGTGAATGGATGTGTGTGTATGCGTGTCATGAATGGGGGAGGGGGGAGTGCTTGTGTATGCATGCGTGTGCGTCTGTGTGTACATGTAGCGATGGCGATGCATGTGTGGGTGAATGTGAATGCTGGGTCCGGGTGTGCGTGTGCATGCATGTAGACAGGGGTGGGGGTTGTGTGTGTATGTACGTTGAGGAAAGGAGGGGGTGGGGGGATGGAGTGTGTATCAGTGTCAATGGGGGGAATGTAGTGAGTGCGTGTGTGAGTGGGGGTGTTGTGCGTGTGTGCGTGTATGATTTGAGGGGGTGTTGCATGTGTGTGTGCATGACTGTAAAGGTGTTGGGAGTGTGAGTGAGTGTCAGGGTGTACGTGTCTGTGGGTGGGTGTGTGTATGCAGGGGTGTGGGGGTCAGCACGGGGATCGGGGGAGGGGGTATGTATGTGTATGCAGAGGGATGTGGGGGGTTACTACTGGCAGCGGGAGGTAGGAGGTTACTGGGGGTTTGGAGGGTGGGAATGTTGCAATGGAAGGGGGAGCACTTGTGTAGATGGGGGGTGGGGGAGTCGTCTACTGGCGACAGGAATGCAAATTCCTGCGCCAGTAGCCTTTCCGCTAGGGATTTCGTGGCGGTGCTACCGCCACGAAGTCCCTGGCAGAAAGGGGGCTCATAATACCGCTAGCGGTCTTTGGTGGACCGCCGGGTCGGAGATGCTTATCTCAGGCCCGGTGGTCAGACCGCCCTGGCACAGGCCAAACTGCCACACTCGTAATCTGGCAGTCTTCACCGACGGCCTAAGTGACATCAGCAATGGTGGTTGTTTGTGCATTCATTGAGGAGACTTTTCATGATTTCCTGCAAGCCCTTGGCTGTTAATGGTTGCAGGGAGATTGGTCTGTAGTTGATGAGCATTGAAGGTTTCGCAGAGGGTTTCTTCAGCAAAGGGAGGACAGTTGTGTATTTTCAAGCATCTGGAAAAGTCACCGAAGAATTAGAGTCATTCAGAATGGCTGTGAGCATGGTGCTGGTCGGTTTCAATTCTCTGGAGTCTGCGCAAGGGGGACAGGGGTCAGGTGGGGCCCCTGAGTGGATGGACTTCATGGTATCACTGTGTTCTTCTGGGGTGATGATTGGCAATGTGGTTAGTATTAATGCTTTGGAAAAGATTGGGAAGCGTTCGGTGAGGTCTGTCAGGTTCATTTGCGGGCTCAGGCTGCTGTAAATGGCAGTGATTTTGCTGCTGAGGAAATGAGAGAGATTGTTGCAGAGTTCCTAATAGAGGGTAATTGAGTTGGAGTCGGCCAGTGGTGAGGTGTAATATTTCACAATGACAAAGATTTCTTGGGCATTGATGCAGTCTGCCAGAGAGGCACGTTTGGTGGTCCAGATCATTTGGTGCTAGTGTCTAAGGGCGCTTTCGAATGTGCTCTTGTCTGCATTGTCCTGGCTCATTCTCCGATGGCACTCCAGTTGTTTGGAATGGTATTTCATCTGTCTGAGTTCATCTGTGTACCAACTGCCTGGGGTCTGAAAATTGCTGTTTTGCTTTGTTTGTGAGATGCCTTGGAGTCAGCACAGGAGGTGGTGCAGCTCTTGAAATTCTTGATGGCTTTGGGGAGGCTGTTGCTGTGTTTGGGTCAGTGAGTGTTGACAGCAATGTTCCAGTCATTGTCAGTGATGCTGTTCTTGGCAGTCTGGTCTGATGATGGGTCGTGTACGTTGGACTGGGGCGAGATGCTGAACTTGACAAAGGCGTGGTCTGTCCCAGAGACAGGTGTGGGCTTGTCAACTTGGATTTTGCTGAAGTTGGTGAAAATAGAGTCCAGGAGGTGACTTGGGTAGGTCCCTTTACTCGTTGAGTGTGAGGTTTAAGCTGCTGGGGTCTTCAATGAGTGCCCTTGAGGTATCAGTGTGGTCTTCCGGGTGGAAGTTCAGGTCTCGTGTAGGAGGTAATCAGTAGCATCGAGGGCGAGTGGTGCAATGAAGTCTGTGATGGTGTCGATGAAGTTGGTACACTGTCCATGTGCTATATTTTAGTGCAAAATGCATCCTTGCGTCCATTTTAGATTCAAGGGTATGTTTCTTGCTAAAAACAAATAGCACAAAAAACACAACCTGCAGCCACTCGCTTTCTGGTTGTTTGCGTTGTTACTGTGTGGTTGAGCTAAATTTTTGCAACAAACATCACATAATCACGTAACATGGCACAATAGAATAATTTCTACAATTTCATGTAACAAGAGAAATGCAAAATACGGAAGGTAAAGAAGATTAGAACTGTGTAACAGATTATTTCGCCCTATCAGGGGGCAGTCTCATGCCTGGTCAGCGAAAGAGTAAATGATGAATGTGAGACCCATTCTTTTACTAGTGGGAGATGCTCCACCTCTGCCACTCTCCTGATCACAGTATTATTTTTTTCTGTTGAAGACAGGAGATGTTGTATGTCATGATATCAAGGTCATTAATATCGACCTATATAAACAGCAAAGCCATTATATTGACACTCTTTCATTAAGGTATATGCATCAAGCAAAATCTATCGACTATTCTTAATTCCACTTCGAATCATCTTGCGAATATAGTGGTATCGATCCTGTGGATTCAATATTTTTGCAGGTCAGTATTTCATCCATGATACTGTGAACCGTACAATTTTACAAAGTTCATAACTGGTTCACTGTCCACCACTACCATGAAATTTGGACCTGTCCAGTCTACCAGGAGCCAATCCCAGCCCACCAAGATCACGCAACTGCCTCCTAACCGCAACTATAGGGACCCCCATGGCAGACCCTGCTCACCTGGAAATGAGAAGAAGTTGCCACCCCCTGGTTTATGACCAAAGTGGCTGTATTTGTGTTGCTGAATCTGGATTCTTCGATCTCATCTCTCTTGTCCAGGTCTTGATCTGTCTCTCATAAGTTACAAAGTCTTATAGCCTTATAGCCCGCTGCTGAGTTACAGCCCGCTGCCGAGGGCTGTACCTGTTGTTAAAGGACGTGAACTCGACGAGGGCTGGAGCCTTTCACATCAGGTATAGTCCAAGGCAGAAGGGCTATAGGGCTATTAGAACATTCCACCCAGTATACATAGAATGTTCTAAGTTAAAAAAATAGAAACAGAAGACAAACATTGGAATGTTGGAGTTCCGGGTTTCTACCGGCCATTATAGTCCCGGAGATAGTCCATTGTCTTCAGTGGAGCTCTCAACGTCCTAATGTTCAATTTATGCAGAACATAGCAGTAATTATTGAAATCCAGGAAAGATCGTGCCAAGAGCAAATTCTGCAGTTGCATAATTAGATGTGCAATTAGCAATGCTTTTGTTTTCCGTCAAGAAATTATTGTAAATGATATTCAAAAAATTACAACGCAAATGATCTCTTTTAAACAAAAACCCAGTAATGTAATCAGCAATGTCAGTATTTATCCATCCACTTTATGCCTGTCAGAGCTGTAGAACCTTCAAACTGGGGGTGATGTACAGGGCAGCAGTGAGCACTGGTGGTTTAAAAAGTCGTACAGGGGTGTGATGGAAATACCCACATGAAACCTACACAGAAGGAGAGCGAAGTGAGCCAATCATAATGTCTTTAGTGGTGTTTTTAGGGGGGTCTCCCCTCCAGACAAATGTTGTGACATGAGCCCAAATACTGCAGTAAACATATGTCTGTTTTTATTCTTATTTTTACACTCGACCTGTAAGGACTAACTTGTTGATAGACCTCCAGTGTTTTTTAACCCACACTGGCTTGGACGATATGTTCTTTATCTGGTAAATATATTGCACTTTGGCGTTACTTCCTGCATCCTTCATCTCCTCTGATGGGTTTCAGCCTTGAGCTCGGCCTCTGCTACCTAGCTTCCCAAGCAGAGGGGGTGGCTTCATCCATCCCTCACCTCCTCTGATGGATTTCAGCCTGGACCTCGGCCTCTGCTACCTAGAGATAGTGCAAGGCTTCTTTGTGGAGACTTCCCAAGCAGAGGAGGTGGCGTCATCCATCCCTCACCTCCTCCGATGGATTTCAGCCTTGAGCTCGGCCTATGCTACCTAAAATGGTGCAAGGCTTCTCTGTGGAGGCTTCCCAAGCAAAGGAGGTGGCTTCCTGCATCCCTCACCTCCTCTGATGGATTTCAGACTTGAGCTCGGCCTTTGCTACCTAAAGATGGTGCAAGGCTTCTCTGTGGAGGCTTCCCAAGCAGAGGAGGTGGCTTCCTCCATCCCTCACCTCCTCTGATGGATTTAAGCCTCGAGCTCGGCCTCTGCTACCTAGAGAGAGCGCAAGGCTTCTTTGTGGAGGCTTCCAAGCAGAGGAGGTGGCTTCCTCCATCCCTCACCTCCTCTGATGGATTTAAGCCTTGAGCTCGGTCTCTTCTACCTAAAGATGGTGCAAGGCTTCTCTATGGAGGCTTCCAAGCAGAGGAGGTGGCTTCATCCATCCCTCACCTCCTCAGATAGATTTGAGCCTTGTGCTCGGCCTGTGCTACCTAGAAAGAGCACAAGGCTTCTTTGTGGAGGCTTCCCAAGCAGAGGAGGTGGCTTCCTGCATTCCTCACCTCCTCTGATGGATTTAAGCCTTGAGCTCGGCCTCTGCTACCTAAAGATGGTGCAAGACTTCTTTGTGGAGGCTTCCAAGAAGTGGCAGCTACTTCCTGTATTGCGGCGATCAGGAATGACCTTAGGCATAACACAAGCGTTTAAAACAGGTCACGATTAATAGCTCCGGAGTTAGGACTGAAGGCAGTGCAAATTTCTCATCCTGCCCGGCACAGTAAATTAAAAAAGAAAACGTACTTACCTACTGCGGTCCTCTTCGTCCCGCAGTCTGGCACAAGGGGGTCCCCTCTACCAATCCTGGTGCTGCACTCATGCTGCTCAGGCAACATGAGAGAAGCACCAGGATTGGCTGGAACGTCTGGTTCGACGCTAGACAGCTCGGGTGGAGAGGTTTAAAGTACGCATGTCAGGTTGGCCTTCACAAGACTTCTGGCCAAAGTGACATGTGCATTTTAAACTGGAGTGCCCACAGGGCACAAATCCTAAAAAAAGAACTGTTAACCAAGTTAGGCAGTATGCAAGTGACATCATGGTGTGTGACATCACAGCACAACATCACTGCATCACAGGAAGTGACATCACAACCCATGACCTCACAGAAAGTGACATCGCAAGAAGTGATTTACAAATGTTTCGCACGTCTATCATGAGTACATTTGAGCGCATTATGAGATTTAACAGATGAGATTTTGTGTATGGGTTGTGCCAAAAATGTGATGCAATCCTGATGCAAAATGTGGGCCTCAAGTTATACATTTTTTTTTTTTTTTAACGCTACCACGAAGAAGTTGGCAACAAGGAGAAACGTGGCAGTAAATCTAATCTGCTTAATTGGTTGCAAAGTCTGCATTTTAAAATATCTTGTGGGGTTAATGAACGTGCTGCAGAGATCTTTGTGTGCTCAGTAAATTCCAAGGGAACAACAATAATGGAAAGATTACTTTGGAGGGTAACACTTGTTGGAGAGACCTGTGATTTCTCTAGTCCCAGTTTTGATTCAAAGGAGCATAGAGTGTTAATGTGTCTCCTGCAAAGCAGATCATCTAACATGCAGATGACACATTTCAGTCATAGCTTGCCGGGGTTACGAGGGGTGGGTGGCGCACGCGGATGAGGAGGAAGTGGGGCAAAGGAATTTTAATAATAAATAAATAAACTTACCTCCGCTCCGCTGCGCCACCGCTCCTCCATCTTGCAGTTCAGGCACAGGCTCCCAGCCTGCCCTGCGGCCAATCCTGACGCTGCTGAAACCAGCGTCAGGATTAGCAGTGTCAGGATTGGCTTGGAGCGCCCTGGCTGGGTTCTCCCAGGCAGACTAGGAGCCTGTGTCTGCTCTCTCCAGCCCGGCAACACAGCGCCGGAGAGCCTACTGCGCATGTGAGTTTGGTCAGCCAGAGACGGATGGCCAAACATACTTGCGCATTTAGGGGAGTGCACAGTGCACAGCGCTAATCATCCCATGGCCCGCCCCTTTCACAACAAAGGGATAATAAACATGGTTTATTATCCCTTAGTTCTGAAAGGTTTGCAGCTTCTGCTGCTGGCGGGGGGCGACGCTCCTCCGCCATAGCCGAGGAGCTGCCGCTGACAGATTTTTATTTTATTCAGCGAGGTGGGTCACTGCTTTTGACACAGACACCCTTTTGTTACTCACAGTTCATAAATTGTCATCCTTCTAATATAGCACAGCGAGCTATGAAGGAAATGTGACTCCTGAACCTTTTATCCCTCACTCTTACGTAACACATCTTGTACATTGATTCACACATTGATGGGATTTATTTGTCAATGTATAGTGTGTACTTGTGATGTAAACCACTCTCACAGCCTACACTGGGATGAGTAGCGCTATAAACGAAATAACACAAAATAGTGATTAAATTGTTGTGTAAGTACTGGAACAGACCAACACATCTGACATTCTTAAAGTGCGTGCAAATCTCTTGTATGCAGGGATTGAACACCATAAAAAGCGTGCCTCTCTGAAATATTTGTGAAGTGATAACAAGCTGTGAGCCTTTGATTCCCCTCCCTTGCATTGGCATCTAGGTGTGAGGATCAGATGGCTCCCAGTCAGGATAGTGGAACAAAAGGAGTCCCGATGGCCCCTTAAATTCGACCTTTGTTATGGGCCCAGCTGCAGTCTGAAACATGGAAGCCCCCTTGCCGCCTGTATGGTGCTGCACGGAATAGACAAGGTGCGGGCCCACCTGAATGTGTCCCGGCGTGTGTGGGTGACACCGGGGCATGTTCAGTATATTTCAGTGGGGGGACACTTCTTACAGGGCGGACGGCGCCCACCTTGTGAAAATAGTGGGTGGACGCCGTACACCCCCGACGTGTGCCCTGAGTGCCCACCGCTCATGCTCCCCTGCTGCATTCAGCAATGATGGCCCCACCCCAAAAGCGCTCAGGCTGGCTGGCTGCACTGAAAAATAAAATGGTAATTACCATTTTTTTTTTTTTTCATTTTTGCTGCGGTGGCTGCAGGAGGGCGGCTCTTCCTTACCCCTAAGGAGGCACCGCCGTTGGTCCCAATGCCACTATTTCTGACCAGCTAGATTGGGGTTTTGTGTGAGCTGAGCTAAACAGACCCACCCAGGATATCATGATTTTTTTGCGAATTGCAAAAAAAAATATATATATCTGCACTTTTGTTAAAAAAAAACACAAATTTTTAGAAAAGTGCCCGCAACATTTGTGAAAAATAAAACAGGGGGTTCGCCCTCTCTTCAATGGCTCTGTGCTGCAGCTAAGCTGGGAAAGGCAGGGTGAGCAACAGAAATTAGGCCCCTTGTTGATGGTGGTGAATTAAACGAGGCCGCAGGGGGTCCCTTATGTGTTCCCTGGTCAGTACCTGGAGGAGCAGGGACTGGCCCCTGAACACAAACATCCCTGGACCCCTGGGGGAGTCAGCTCACATGAATCACTGATAGCTCTGCTGACTCACAGATGATGGTTTGTTGATGTGTCAGCAGGGGTCAGAGGACAAAGCGAGGGCAAGGAAGGGGGCTAAAAGGGTGTTAAAACATCTCCTGCTCTATGATAATAAAGGATTAAACCATTTTAAACTGGCAAATCAGACAGAAACGAACAGGCATGGACAAGGACAAGGCTGGAACAAGATGAGAAGGGCGCCGTTGTTGGCATAATCTTAATGCACACAGCTCCATGCGCCCCTCAAGGTACTGGCACCCTGGGCCTGGGCGCAGCTCGCCCATGATAAAGGTGTTAACTTCAATAGCAGCAGGCAATGTACTATTTAGCCTGGACTGCTGCAAAACCAGTGCTTAATTTGTAAATAAAAATGTGCTGGTACCCAAAGCCCTCCTCTTAAACACGCAGCTGCTGCAATTAAATGTGCCAGCACGGAATACTGAGGCAGCTTAATCCTGAAGCCATCTCGGGCCTCTTTAATCCATTTACAGCCACTCCCTGCCCCTTCAACTCGCTCTTGCAGCTTTCTCCCATTGTGAAGCTTTTTCGTTTTTCTCTTCCTCCGTCCTTCCCATGTCTGCCTTTTGCTAGCAGTAAATGCTTGAGGCAGAAAAATAAGTGCCGGTCGAAAATAAGTGCTGGTGCCCCGGACCGGAATCAGCAAGCACAAATTAAGCACTATGCAAAACCTCCCATCGCCCGTAATCTTAGCCTCCCTCTTGAGCAGTTAAAAGTTGTGACCCCCACCGTAGGTAGCAAAGTGACAGACCTACTCTTGTGACGGGAAGCACAGAATTACGAAATGATTGTGCGATCTGCTGCGGCCTAGCGCTTGCATGCACTGAGGAGCTTTTATCCACAATAAGCGCTGTGCGGCGTGCCCCGGCAGCCTTTCCTCCTGTCCCCGAGCACAGGGGCCCTTTATCAGTGACACTGTAATCTGCAGCCCCGGAGCTGCCTTCTGGACATGACCCCGCAATCTTCTCACATCAGCCGCCACTCATCCAAGCGCTCTGAAATAAAGCGCCTTGGAGCGGCGCCAATGAAAGCAATAAGGAAGCCTTGGCAGGCCGCTGGCCCTGTTCCCATCCCAAGGGAAATCTTTCTCATTCTGCGGGCTGGAGCCGGGGAAGAGGCCGAGCACCGAAACGCTGATAAATGGGACAGCCCGCCCTGAAAATAAACGGCGTGCAAATATCGCAAAAATGCATTAACTCGAGATTCTTTCTAAATTGTCAGCCTTTATTCTCCTCAATTCCTATGAGAAGATGCGTGTGTCGGTGCATGGTGTGGGTGTGTTTGTTCCAAGAGAGCACAGTCCCTCCCATCGTCTTGATATATGAATTAATATCAATCAGGGACACAGGAATTAGGTGAGGTCGCGGCGATTTTTGCATAATTATAGATTTGCCGCATTCCCCACATAATCCATCGCCTGCCGCGTAATCTGCAGATTTTAACAAAAAGAAAATGTTGTTTTTAGCTCAAACGGTTCAAAAGTTACTAAACATGTAGTGTGACGCTAGAAGACCCTTTGTAAAACTGGATTGGTCACTTTTCTGTTTTTTATTGCTATTTTTGGGTGTTAATCTGGTACCAATAAATTGCAACCCATGCCCAGGCTGTGATACCAAGTTTAACAAGCATTTGCAATGCAATGGGTCTCGCGTTTGCTCGAGTTAGAGCTATGGCGTTCTAAATTCCTAACTGGACTTTTCTTGCCACATAAATTGAAAATGAAAAGTAAAACTGTTGACATAAGTGGGCCGATTCAAAGAGCCACGGCCGCCATGAGCATGAGCCACAAAAAGGAAAAAGAAGTTCGCTTGCAGTCAAACGTATCAGCAAACGTGTAATTATCCATGTAACAGGGTCGATGTCCAAGGCGCTAACAAAACCGCCCAAAAGAGGGACAAATGTAAAACATTCGCCAGTGGTAACAAAGGATTTTTGAAAGGCAAACCCATGAACCAATGATAGTGATGGGCATGCGGCGGGCGTCGTTGAAAGCCCACAGACAGATTACAACACGTCAGAGCGCTTGCGCACTCGACCTAAAATGACATAATAATTGGTACAAAATGTGCCGCATTATGCGGCATAATTTGTGTTTTCTTGCCAAATAATTTACTCAACCCTGACACATAATTTGGCCCTCCCAGCCACATAATCTCAGTGGCCCTGATATTAATGTACAGATATTTATATAAACACGTTATGTCACAGATGTACCTGGGAATCAACAGGAGTGGGGGATTGGTGGATAATGTCACACTTGTTGTGAGTTCTTGACACATTTTCATTATATGTTTAGATAGTGAGTTAAATTAATTTGCCTAGAAACACACAATTTGTGGTCTACTACCGAACCCACGATTATAGCTCAGTTGTTCTAGGCCCAAAATCTGCAATTTAAACACTGGATCAAATGTCCCTCATCCCATCGCCAACACCTTCCACACAAACCACGTGGTCCCTCATAGAAGCAGTCTCCCACCTTCAAATATTTTTAGCGCAAAGCGCCTAGTTCACAGACATGACTCACAGCACTAGGAGACCACGGCAAGGGCCGAAGTGTGAACTACGGGCTAAGTAAGAGAACGTTTAATTAGGCAATAGGTCTAAGGACATACATTCAGGGTCCTCTTAAACAAAATACATGTCCACATAAAAAACCTATACCATAACACATTGGTTGTTTGTGGACTAGGATTGAAGATATAGAGACACTTGAAAGATTAGAAATTAAAGTGTGTGTAATAATTATAATTACACTTCTCACTGAGTAGGGCCTGTAATCAGTACAAATGTGCTACTCTTCTAGGCCCCTTATTGTCAATGAGTCCTCAGCAGGATGCTAGGAGAGATGGGACTTGTACAGAGGGACATTTCTAGAATGGTCAGAGCTTCTTGAAAAGCATTGAACAGTGCAGGTAATGAGGGGGAGGGGTATATAACCAGATCTGTGATTTAGCCCCGTCCCAGGGAAATATGATGCTGACATCAGGGTCCATTTAGCAGCATCAGCAATGTGTCTTCTCTCCCTTCAGGGGATCTTATTTTCCCTTCCAGCTGTGCCCAACACAAAAGCTTCACTTAAAGGGCCACCAGCCCTCCTTGTGTAGTTGTTGTATTGTGGCTAAGAGTTACCTAAAGCCTAACGCATAGACACCAGTGCTGTGGAGAGAAACAAAATCACTCACCCTTTTATCACTGCACAATTACTTAAGAGAATCTATGTTTTGAAGGCAGGCTTTTGACTTTGTCCAGCTCCTGTATATGAGAGATATAAGTGAACCATAGGAATGTCAGATGTATTTATCTGTAGGAGTAACTTGAGTCACTACAATAATAATCAAAACAGTATAGTTGCTGCTTTTTTAAATTGCATTTCTTTCAAAGCTCTGCTCGTCCCAATGTAGATTGACAGAGTGTTGTACATCACACACACACATCGTATGCACAATGAATCACACAAGTGTGTCAATGTACAGGAAATCTTACACAAGACCCTGATGGTAACAAGGTGTAGGAGTCACATATAGGGCTCCCAGTTTTATGGTTTTTATGTTTTTTGAAATTTCTGTCTGTATTCATCCATATTTATTTTTTGCTTGTTTTATCTATATTTATTTTAGGTTTTGTGAAAAAATGAAGCTGAAACTAGTACATTTCCATATTGATTTAACCGATAAATGTACATTCTCATTTGAATATCTGGCAGTTTTCACTGATATTAAGACCCGTAGATGATAAATCAATACATTTGAAAGAAAATATTAACCTTTTATTATCAAACTTACGCACATATACTGCTCTTTAAGTATCATTACTAAAATGTCTTTATTTTTTTACCCTACTTACTTGTCAATCCGCACAGCTATTAGTCTGACAGTCATGAGTGACAGTACTTAGAATTGCTCAGAAAAGATCCTGATTTCCGTTTTCATCCACATTTAAAAATAAATACAGACAGCCAAATAAATGGTTTTCTGTCTGTATTTATCTGTAAAAATGGAAAACAAGAGTTACACATATCATCCATACTGGCAGCATCACGTGTTAAGCGTGCTTGATCTGGAGAAACACAAAAGCCCATATTTATACTTTTTTATTGCCGCATTTGTGCCGCTTTTGGACGCAAAAGCGGCGCAAACTTACAAAATACAATTGTATTTTGAAAGTTTGCGCCGCTTTTGCATCAAAAAATTATGCAAATGCGGCGCTAAAAAAGTATAAATATGGGCAAAGTCAGGAGTTACAATGTAACATAGTGGTTAGGTTTATCTGTACTGATAAAGCTTATCTCCAAAAAATAGAAACCTGTGATCTGCAGGTAATATGCTGCGCACTCCAGCAGGCACACTGATGCGTTCGGCTACTTTAAGATGAGTCATCAGCGGCGGTTGGCAACGAGGACGAGTGGGTGGGGCAGACAAATGGGTGGTGGGTGCGTGCGTGCAAGGCGAGTGACGACCATAAATGAAAAGAAATAGCCACTTACCTCGCGTGCTGCAGAGCGCTCAACTTCTTCCTCAGCTCCGGTCCATTTTCTGTTCCTCCTGACATCGCAGTCTCCAGCCAATTCCCCTAACCAATCCTAGCACTGCTCTCATGCTGGTAACCAGCATGAGAGTATCAGAGTGCTTTGCAACACACACAGAGGCATAATAAATTATACAAGTGTGCGAATAAATGTACAGGAAATGTTAGTAACATAAGTGAATGAGGGTTATAAGGAATCACATATTATCAATACTTGTAGACATTATGGGCCTCGTTATGGGCCTCATTATGAGTTAAGACCGTTCGCCGAACTTCCAACGGGGAGGTTGCCGCCATAGTGGCTACCTCCCCGCCGGGCCCATGAAGAGTTTCATGCTAGGTCAGCGGTGAACATTCCGAGGGTGCTGGCCAGGGGTCCCCCTGCACTGCCCATGCCATGCTTGCAGCGCTGCCATGGCAGATTAGGACCGCCAACTACCGCCAGGCTGCCGGGATCCCTGATCCTGGGAAAGCTGGCGGTCCCACCACGGCCCGACCGTCATGGTTAAAATAAGGAGCGCGGACCACCGCATTGGTGGCGGTCCGACCGCCATCCGCGAGTCTGGTGGTCTAGTGGCCGCCAGACTCGTAATGGGACCCTATATGTTAAGAATGAATGGTTGGGAGAATATAAAACAAAACGCAGTGATTGTGGTTGTCTGTACTAACAAGACTATTACTTCCCAAAGGAACCCTTCTTTGCAATCCTAAATTAACATCAGATTGAGAAACAAAACAATAAGAATCTATACCCATGACATACAATTTGCATGGAGCTCGTTGATACCAAAGCATACACCGCTGTGCTATGTTAGAAGGATTGCAACTTATGAACTTGAAGTAACAAAATGATCTCAGCATCAAAAGCAGTGGCCCACGTACCTCTCTAAATCAAACACCAATCTGTGATCTGCATGTTACACAATGTCCAGGCACATTAACCCTCTGTGCTACTTTGTGAGTCAGAACTGTGAGTGGACAACTCTCCCAGAACTGTCTTAAGCTCTAGAGTTATCTTCCTGCTATTATAATCCCTTCAAAATTGCTGGGCACACAGTGATCTCTGGGGCAGGCATCTTAACCCTGTAAAATAACATAAAATTTAACCTTTGTGGACAATTAATATTCTAGAACAGAGTTACTGTGGCATATATCCTTGTTCCTAATTTCTTTGCTGCAGATTTGTTTTTTTAAAGTAAATGTATGTATATTTAGTTCTTGGTGGAGCGGAATTCTCGGTCACAACTGTGACGGATATTCCATCCTCCGTATCACCATCTTATTATAGCCTATGGAGATCGTAATAGGGCAGACCGGAGGTTTGTCAAATTTGGGACCAAGTATTCCCTCCGCCAAGATCTAAATCAGGCCCTCTATATTTCCACCTCCACCCCTCGTGACTCCACCCCCTTTCATATGCCACACCTTGACCCCAAGTTATGGGTTCCCAGAGTAATTTGTTTCCAGCTCCAACACTAGATCCCAGAGTAAACTGTTTCCATTTCCAGCACTGGGTGGGACATTATGGACATTTATGGACACTGAAAAATCTTCCGAATTTAGCAGTAGGCCACGTGGCAAAATCCGAGCACTCCCACTTGCCAAAAAGCTCCAGATGATGTTACAGGGCAGTCCACCTCTGCGGGCAGGGTAAGAACAGCAACACAAACCCTCCAGGAGTGCCCACCGCTTGCCCCGCCTGGCCCTCATCAGCGTTCAACCCTCAATTCAACGCCACAGGCAAATTAACCAAAGGGAAAACAAGGGCCTGAAACGCAGAGCATAAGAGGGATAGGTTGCAAGGCGATACCATTATCGGTGCACTTAATGCAGACCCCCGCCATTACACCCCGCCTGCAGGAGTGCCGCAATTACACCCCGCCTGCAGGAGTGCCGCAATTACGGCATCCGTCTCAGGAGCGACAACATTGTGAAAGGCGGCTGTTTGGACTGGAACTAGATTTCTCCTGGCGCGGCTGAAGCGAGCCCGGAAGCCACCGGAAGCCTGTGTCTCATAATTTGAAGATACATCAAAAAGGGCTGTTTTTTTACACCTGCGTGTAATTCCTCAGTAATAGCGTAGTCTCATCACAGCCTTCACAGATCTCGCTCTATTTCCTGCTGTTTTATATAGCGCAAACTCGACCCGATGGCATTGGAGCGCTTTGCATAAGCACCAGTTACATGACACAAGGACACATTCATGTTTGATTGGCGCGGGGAGATTAAGGGCCACATGTACGAATATTTGGAATTGCAATTCCCTAATTGTGATTCTATGTGAATCGTAATTAGGGAGTCGCAATTCCAAATGTCGGAAACTCCATTGAGTTTCTTTTGAGATTCCGTCAAATAGACCTGCCTCATCAATATTAATGAGGTAGGTCGCAATTTGCGACCCACCGGGAGTCGTAAAAATCACAGGGGTGGTGGCCTGCTGGTGTCAGCAAACCACCATGTCTCTGATTGCTTTCAAATAAAGCAATCTTTTTTTTTAAAAATGCAGCCCGTTTTCATTAAAGGAAAACAGGCTGCGTTTAAAAAGAAAAAAATGAAACTTTTCAGTTTCATTTTTTAAGAGTAGGCAATGGTCCGTGGGACCACTGCTTGCTCTTAAAAAACGTTTTCACATGCATTCACATTGGGTAAGGGGTCACTTTGGGACCCCTTCCCCTTTGTGAATGGGTTAGCACCAATTTGAAATTGGTGCTAACTGCGATTGTTTTGCGACGGCATTCACGGTCACAAAACAATCATACATACAATTTAGATCCGGTATTAGGAAGGGACGCCCTGGACACGCCCCTTCTGTAGGAGGCTGGACTGGCTTGTAGTGAGTACCAAGGGGTACTTGCACCTTGCACCAGGCCCAGTTATCCCTTATTAGTGTATAGGGTGTCTAGCAGCTTAGGCTGATAGATAATGGTAGCTTAGCAGAGCAGCTTAGGCTGAACTAGGAGACGTGTGAAGCTACTACAGTACCACAAGTGTCATATGCACAATATCATAAGAAAACACAATACACAGATATACTAAAAATAAAGGTACTTTATTTTTATGACAATATGCCAAAGTTTCTCAGAGTGTACACTCAGTGAGAGGATAGGAAATATACACAAGATATATATACACAATAGCAAAAATATGCAGTATAGTCTTAGAAAACAGTGCAAACAATGTATAGTTACAATAGGATGCAATGGGGAAACATAGGGATAGGGGCAACACAAACCATATACTCCAAAAGTGGAATGTGAACCACGAATGGACCCCAAACCTATGTGACCTTGTAGAGGGTCGCTGGGACTATTAGAAAATAGTGAGAGTTAGAAAAATAACCCTCCCCAAGACCCTGAAAAGTGAGTGCAAAGTGCACTAAAGTTCCCCTAAGGACAAAGAAGTCGTGTTAGAGGAA
Organism: Pleurodeles waltl; assembly: GCF_031143425.1. NCBI lineage: Eukaryota > Metazoa > Chordata > Amphibia > Caudata > Salamandridae > Pleurodeles > Pleurodeles waltl. Next base: position 984,577,656 of record NC_090450.1, read on the forward strand.
TAATGCAGGAAAGACACAAACCAACAATGCAACAACTGTGGATTTCCAATCTAGGGTACCTGTGGAACAAGGGGACCAAGTCCAAAAGTCACAAGCAAGTCGAAGATGGGCAGATGCCCAGGAAATGCCAGCTGCGGGTGCAAAGAAGCTTCTACTGGACAGAAGAAGCTGAGGTTTCTGCAGGAACGAAAAGGACTAGAGACTTCCCCTTTGGTGGACGGATCCCACTCGCCGTGGAGAGTCGTGCAAAAGTGTTTTCCCGCCGAAAAAACGCCAACAAGCCTTGCTAGCTGCAAATCGTGCAGTTAGCGTTTTTGGACGCTGCTGAGGCCCAGGAGGGACCAGGAGGTCGCAAATTGGACCAGCAGAGAGAGGGGACGTCGAGCAAGACAAGGAGCCCTCTCTGAAGCAGGTAGCATCCGGAGAAGTGCCAGAAACAGGCACTACGAGGATGCGTGAAATGGTGCTCACCCGAAGTCGCACAAAGAAGTCCCACGTCGCCAGAGAACAACTTAGGAGGTCGTGCAATGCAGGTTAGAGTGCCTTGGACCCAGGCTGGACTGTGCACAAAGTATTTCCGCCGGAAGTGCACGGAGGCCGGAGTAGCTGCAAAACTCACGGTTCCCAGCAATGCAGCCCAGCGAGGTGAGGCAAGGACTTACCTCCACCAAACTTGGACTGAAGAGTCACTGGACTGTGGGGGTCACTTGGACAGAGTCGCTGGATTTGAGGGACCTCGCTCGTCGTGCTGAGAGGAGACCCAAGGGACCGGTAATGCAGCTTTTTGGTGCCTGCGGTTGCAGGGGGAAGATTCAGTCGACCCACGGGAGATTTCTTCGGAGCTTCTGGTGCAGAGAGGAGGCAGACTACCCCCACAGCATGCACAAGCAGGAAAACAGTCGAGAAGGCGGCAGGATCAGCGTTACAGAGTTGCAGTAGTCGTCTTTGCTACTATGTTGCAGTTTTGCAGGCTTCCAGCACGGTCAGCAGTCGATTCCTTATCAGAAGGTGAAGAGAGAGATGCAGAGGAACTCGGCTGAGCTCATGCATTCGTTATCTAAAGTTTCCCCAGAGACAGAGACCCTAAATAGCCAGAAAAGAGGGTATGGCTACCTAGGAGAGAGGATAGGCTAGCAACACCTGAAGGAGCCTATCACAAGGAGTCTCTGACGTCACCTGGTGGCACTGGCCACTCAGAGCAGTCCAGTGTGCCAGCAGCACCTCTGTTTTCAAGATGGCAGAGGTCTGGAGCACACTGGAGGAGCTCTGGACACCTCCCAGGGGAGGTGCAGGTCAGAGGAGTGGTCACTCCCCTTTCCTTTGTCCAGTTTCGCGCCAGAGCAGGGCTAAGGGGTCCCCTGAACCGGTGTAGACTGGCTTATGCAGAATTGGGCACCTCTGTGCCCAACAAAGCATTTCCAGAGGCTGGGGGAGGCTACTCCTCCCCTGCCTTCACACCATTTTCCAAAGGGAGAGGGCGTCACACCCTCTCTCAGAGGAAGTTCTTTGTTCTGCCATCCTGGGCCAGGCCTGGCTGGACCCCAGGAGGGCAGATGCCTGTCTGAGGGGTTGGCAGCAGCAGTAGCTGCAGTGAAACCCCAGGAAGGGCAGTTTGGCAGTACCAGGGTCTGTGCTACAGACCACTGGGATCATGGGATTGTGCCAACTATGCCAGGATGGCATAGAGGGGGCAATTCCATGATCATAGACATGTTACATGGCCATATTCGGAGTTACCATTGTGAAGCTACATATAGGTAGTGACCTATATGTAGTGCACGCGTGTAATGGTGTCCCCGCACTCACAAAGTTCAGGGAATTGGCTCTGATTGATGTGGGGGCACCTTGGCTAGTGCCAGGGTGCCCTCACACTAAGTAACTTTGCACCTAACCTTTACCAGGTAAAGGTTAGACATATAGGTGACTTATAAGTTACTTAAGTGCAGTGTAAAATGGCTGTGAAATAACGTGGACGTTATTTCACTCAGGCTGCAGTGGCAGGCATGTGTAAGAATTGTAAGAGCTCCCTATGGGTGGCAAAAGAAATGCTGCAGCCCATAGGGATCTCCTGGAACCCCAATACCCTGGGTACCTCAGTACCATATACTAGGGAATTATAAGGGTGTTCCAGTAAGCCAATGTAAATTGGTAAAAATGGTCACTAGCCTGTTAGTGACAATTTGGAAAGAAATGAGAGAGCATAACCACTGAGGTTCTGGTTAGCAGAGCCTCAGTGAGACAGTTAGGCACTACACAGGGAACACACGTATAGGCCACAAACTTATGAGCACTGGGGTCCTGACTAGCAGGGTCCCAGTGACACATAACAAACATACTGAAAACATAGGGTTTTCACTATGAGCACTGGGCCCTGGCTAGCAGGATCCCAGTGAGACAGTGAAAACACCCTGGCATACACTCACAAACAGGCCAAAAGTGGGGGTAACAAGGCTAGAAAGAGGCTACTTTCTCACACAACCCCCCCCCAAACGAAGGACAATAAGGCTAACCTTGGCCAGTTGAGACTTTATTGTCTAAGTGGTGATAAGTAGAGAGTAGCTCTGCAATAGACTGGTTACTCCCTTTATCATCCACTATATGGTTACTTCCCTGTGGGGAGTAAACCACCCTGTTTGAAGTTTTTTAGCTAAGCAACAATGTGAAGATGTATTTTCAGAGGTTCTATCAGTAAGTTTTAGTTTAGAGCAGTGGGAATTGTCCACTGAACCTATTTGTAGTGATGGAAATGCCAGACAGGGATGCTGTCTCAGAAAAGCCATGGCTGGGCAAAAACTTTGTCCATATGGCTGGAAGAGAGAACAGGGATGCTGTTTCTCTTGAGTTGGAGCAGGGCAGGGATGCTGTCCTATGAGCTCCACACTAGGGCAGGGATGCTGTCCTAAGTGTTGTGAGGCAGTGCAGGGTTTCTGCACTAAAGTTTCTCTGGGAGGGTTGGAGGTATGCTCCATGTTAACTAAAATGGTGCTCTTTTTCTCACCAATGTTAGTTATCCCACAGAGAGGTACTTCTACCTCAGGGAGTCCAGCTTTGCCAGCTGATGATTCCCTTGGAACAGGTGACACCCCAGGAGAGGTTTCTCCCACCACAGGAATGGTATCCTGAATGGTAGGGTGGTTAGGGGATACTGTGATACCCTTTGTACCTGTTGATGGAGAGGGATCCTGAGTTTTCAGGCCTGCTCTCCTTTGCTTTTTCATTTCAGTAGAAATGAGAGGGAACAATTCCTCTGGGATGCCCAGCATGGCTGCATGGGCATAAAACTCTACATCAGCCCAACCTGAGGCCTCTAGGTCATTACCTAAGAGACAGTCTACAGGTAAGCTAGGTGATACCACCACCTGCTGAGGGCCAGTAACTCCACCCCAACTAAACTGAATTATAGCTAAGGGAAGAAACTTAGTGGAGTTATGGACATCAATAATCTTATACTGTTGTCCAATGATGTGTTGATCAGGGTGCACTAGGTTTTCAGTCACCAAAGTGATACTGACACCTGTGTCCCTGTAGGCCAAGGCCTCAACACCATTTATTGAAACTGTCTGCCTGTACTTATCCATTGTAAGGGGACAAGCAGCCAGTGTGGCAAGGCCAATGCCACTAGGTGTGACAGAAACTGGCTTGGGACTGACTACCCCAGTTTCTATGATGGACCCATAAATGAACCCAACTACACCCTTTGCTTGACTGTTGCCAGCAGTCCCACCACTAGTACCACTACTGCTAGGGGCACTAGAGCTTGATGTATTAGTGGTGGTAGGCTCAGGGGGTTTACCTGGACAGGACTTATCCCCTGGCCTATGGCCTCTGTTTTTACACACAAAGCACCAAGGCTTTTTAATGTGTGCAGGTTGAGAAGAAGAGGAAGAATTTGTTTTATCCCCACCCTCTGAAGAGTGTTTAAGATTTGAAGTGGGATCTTTGGTTTTACCCTTATCCCCATGCTTATCTTGAGATTTTTCACCATCTTTCTTCTTATTGCCATCTTTGTCACCCCCTGTATGAACTTTTCTGTTCACCCTTGTTCTGACCCATTTGTCTGCCTTCTTTCCCAATTCTTGGGGAGAGGTCAGATCAGAGTCTACCAGGTACTGGTGCAACAAATCAGACACACAATTATTAAGAATATGCTCTCTCAGGATCAAGTTATACAGGCTGTCATAATCAGTAACTTTACTGCCATGTAACCACCCCTCCAAGGCCTTCACTGAATGGTCAATGAAATCAACCCAGTCTTGTGAAGACTCCTTTTTGGTCTCTCTGAACTTTATCCTCTATTGTTCAGTGGTTAAGCCATAACCATCCAGGAGTGCATTCTTAAGAACTTTGTAATCATTAGCTTCATTTTCTTTTACAGTAAGGAGCCTATCCCTACCTTTTCCACTAAATGATAGCCATAGGATAGCAGCCCACTGCCTTTGAGGGACATCCTGTACAACACAGGCCCTCTCAAGTGCAGCAAACCACTTGTTAATGTCATCCCCCTCCTTATAAGGGGGAACTATCTTGTGCAGATTCCTGGAATCATGCTCTTTTGCAGGATGACTATGGGGAATACTGCTGCTGCCACCATGGGTTTCTAAACCCAACTTCTGTCTTTCCTTCTCTAGTTCAAAAGACTGTCTATCCAAATCCAGCTGTTGCTTTTTAAGCTTCAGTCTGGTTTGTTCCACCCTCAACTTATTGAGTTCCCTCTCTAACATTCTGTCATCAGGGTTGGTGGGAGGGACATTCCTAGATACAGAGGTATGATGGGAATGAACAGAAGGAGACCTGTCCCTTACAGAAGCCACCCTAACAGCTTGGCTAACAGAAACATTGCTACCAGTATGGTGAGAATAAATGCTTTTGCTATGATGTGAGACAACACTATTTGTATGGTGTGGCTCATCATCATTACCAACTATGCTAGACTGTCTAGTAATGGGCAGGCTAGGAAGTTTCTTTCCTGAATCTTTTCCTGGGGGAGTCCCTGAATCAGATTGGGAACTATTTGCTACTTTTTCAACAGATGTGGCCCCTGTGGCCTTATCTTGTTCTCTAAGCATGTTAAGCAATAATTCCAAAGAAGGATTCTTCCCTACACTCAAACCTCTCTCTATGCAGAGACTCCTTGCTCCTTTCCAGGTAAGGTGATCATATGCAAGTTTGGACAGATCAACATTTTGGCCTGTGCCAGACATTTTTAGAGAGAGTTAAAGTGATAGAAAAAGAGAAAAAAGTTTTCAGAACTTTTTAGAAAGACAGAAAAAAACTTTTTAAACTTTTAAGAACTTTTTGAAAGTTTAGAAGTACTTTTCAGCACTTAGAAAAGAGTGAAAAGAGGAAATGCAAAACTTTTTGGCTATGTGTATATACACTGACCTTGTTTTGTATATTTTTCTCTTATGAAAAGTACAATGACAAGAGTGGTAAGTAGTCTCAAAGCACTTATCTCACCACTGCACAACCAATGTAGGAGGCTGGACTGGCTTGTAGTGAGTACCAAGGGGTACTTGCACCTTGCACCAGGCCCAGTTATCCCTTATTAGTGTATAGGGTGTCTAGCAGCTTAGGCTGATAGATAATGGTAGCTTAGCAGAGCAGCTTAGGCTGAACTAGGAGACGTGTGAAGCTACTACAGTACCACTTAGTGTCATATGCACAATATCATAAGAAAACACAATACACAGTTATACTAAAAATAAAGGTACTTTATTTTTATGACAATATGCCAAAGTATCTCAGAGTGTACCCTCAGTGAGAGAATAGGAAATATACACAAGATATATATACACAATAGCAAAAATATGCAGTATAGTCTTAGAAAACAGTGCAAACAATGTATAGTTACAATAGGATGCAATGGGGAAACATAGGGATGGGGGCAACACAAACCATATACTCCAAAAGTGGAATGTGAACCACGAATGGACCCCAAACCTATGTGACCTTGTAGAGGGTCGCTGGGACTATTAGAAAATAGTGAGAGTTAGAAAAATAACCCTCCCCAAGACCCTGAAAAGTGAGTGCAAAGTGCACTAAAGTTCCCCTAAGGACAAAGAAGTCGTGTTAGAGGAATAATGCAGGAAAGACACAAACCAACAATGCAACAACTGTGGATTTCCAATCTAGGGTACCTGTGGAACAAGGGGACCAAGTCCAAAAGTCACAAGCAAGTCGGAGATGGGCAGATGCCCAGGAAATGCCAGCTGCGGGTGCAAAGAAGCTTCTACTGGACAGAAGAAGCTGAGGTTTCTGCAGGAACGAAAAGAGCTAGAGACTTCCCCTTTGGTGGACGGATTCCTCTCGCCGTGGAGAGTCGTGCAGAAGTATTTTCCCGCCGAAAGAATGCCAACGAGCCTTGCTTGCTTCAAATCGTGCGGTTAGCGTTTTTGGACGCTGCTGAGGCCCAGGAGGGACCAGGAGGTCGCAAATTGGACCAGCAAAGAGAGGGGACGTCGAGCAAGACAAGAAGTCCTCTCTGAAGCAGGTAGCACCCAGAGAAGTGCCAGAAACAGGCACTACAAGGATGCGTGAAATGGTGCTCACCGGAAGTCGCACAAAGAAGTCCCACATCGCCGGAGAACAACTTAGGAGGTCGTGCAATACAGGTTAGAGTGCCGTGGACCCAGGCTGGACTGTGCACAAAGGATTTCCGCCGGAAGTGCACGGAGGCCGGAGTAGCTGCAAAAGTTGCGGTTCCCAGCAATGCAGCCCAGCGAGGTGAGGCAAGGACTTACCTCCACCAAACTTGGACTGAAGAGTCACTGGACTGTGGGGGTCACTAGGACAGAGTCGCTGGATTCGAGGGACCTCGCTCGTCGTGCTGAGAGGAGACCCAAGGGACCGGTAATGCAGCTTTTTGGTGCCTGCGGTTGCAGGGGGAAGATTCCGTCGACCCACGGGAGATTTCTTCGGAGCTTCTGGTGCAGAGAGGAGGCAGACTACCCCCACAGCATGCACAAGCAGGAAAACAGTCGAGAAGGCGGCAGGATCAGCGTTACAGAGTTGCAGTAGTCGTCTTTGCTACTATGTTGCAGTTTTGCAGGCTTCCAGCGCGGTCAGCAGTCGATTCCTTATCAGAAGGTGAAGAGAGAGATGCAGAGGAACTCAGCTGAGCTCATGCATTCGTTATCTAAAGTTTCCCCAGAGACAGAGACCCTAAATAGCCAGAAAAGAGGGTTTGGCTACCTAGGAGAGAGGATAGGCTAGCAACACCTGAAGGAGCCTATCACAAGGAGTCTCTGACGTAACCTGGTGGCACTGGCCACTCAGAGCAGTCCAGTGTGCCAGCAGCACCTCTGTTTCCAAGATGGCAGAGGTCTGGAGCACACTGGAGGAGCTCTGGACACCTCCCAGGGGAGGTGCAGGTCAGAGGAGTGGTCACTCCCCTTTCCTTTGTCCAGTTTCGCGCCAGAGCAGGGCCAAGGGGTCCCCTGAACCGGTGTAGACTGGCTTATGCAGAATTGGGCACCTCTGTGCCCAACAAAGCATTTCCAGAGGCTGGGGGAGGCTACTCCTCCCCTGCCTTCACACCATTTTCCAAAGGGAGAGGGTGTCACACCCTCTCTCAGAGGAAGTTCTTTGTTCTGCCATCTTGGGCCAGGCCTGGCTGGACCCCAGGAGGGCAGATGCCTGTCTGAGGGGTTGGCAGCAGCAGCAGCTGCAGTGAAACCCCAGGAAGGGCAGTTTGGCAGTACCAGGGTCTGTGCTACAGACCACTGGGATCATGGGATTGTGCCAACTATGCCAGGATGGCATAGAGGGGGCAATTCCATGATCATAGACATGTTACATGGCCATATTCGGAGTTACCATTGTGAAGCTACATATAGGTAGTGACCTATATGTAGTGCACACGTGTAATGGTGTCCCCGCACTCACAAAGTTCAGGGAATTGGCTCTGAACGATGTGGGGGCACCTTGGCTAGTGCCAGGGTGCCCTCACACTAAGTAACTTTGCACCTAACCTTTACCAGGTAAAGGTTAGACATATAGGTGACTTATAAGTTACTTAAGTGCAGTGTAAAATGGCTGTGAAATAACGTGGACGTTATTTCACTCAGGCTGCAGTGGCAGGCCTGTGTAAGAATTGTCAGAGCTCCCTATGGGTGGCAAAAGAAATGCTGCAGCCCATAGGGATCTCCTGGAACCCCAATACCCTGGGTACCTCAGTACCATATACTAGGGAATTATAAGGGTGTTCCAGTAAGCCAATGTAAATTGGTAAAAATGGTCACTAGCCTGTTAGTGACAATTTGGAAAGAAATGAGAGAGCATAACCACTGAGGTTCTGGTTAGCAGAGCCTCAGTGAGACAGTTAGGCACTACACAGGGAACACACACATATAGGCCACAAACTTATGAGCACTGGGGTCCTGACTAGCAGGGTCCCAGTGACACATAACAAACATACTGAAAACATAGGGTTTTCACTATGAGCACTGGGCCCTGGCTAGCAGGATCCCAGTGAGACAGTGAAAACACCCTGGCATACACTCACAAACAGGCCAAAAGTGGGGGTAACAAGGCTAGAAAGAGGCTACTTTCTCACACCTTCCTAATACCAAATTGCAAAACCCAAATGCGATTCGGTAACAAGTACATCCCAAAAAGCATTTTTCTAATCACAAACGGGCCGATTCTGTGAATCTGTCCGTTTGCTACTAGAAAAATGCTTTGTATATATGGCCCTAAGCAACTTGCCCAGAATCACAGGATTGAGCCGGCACCGAGACTCGAACCTGGTTCTTCAGCTCCAAGGTCGACCACATCCTCTCAGCTTCAGCTGAGTTTCAGAGCTTTTGGTTACAGGCGCCAAATAAAAAAGAAGTGTGGCAGTGGTGTGTCATAACATGAAGGGGGGCTGCAGAATGTGATGAATCTCTCCCACCCCTCCCCCAGTTTCCCATATCTCACAGATATTTATCGACCTTGGGCTGAATGGGTCCCCCTGTTGTGTTGGGTCATCCCAGCACTCACGATCCGGGAGGGGTAATTGAATTAACGACCCCAGCCGTTTTGATGATAATGGTTGTTCCTGTGACGTCACTGGAACAGGTAATAAAAGACGCCAAGGCCCGCGTCTCGAGGCCAGATGATTCCAAAATACATCGTGGGTGTGTCGTTGCGGGGGTGGGGGTAAGCGTTGGGCCGGAAGCGGGGTGGTTGGCGTGACGGGGTGTGTGTGTGTGGGGGGGTTAGTGTCTGTGTGTGCGTTCAAATAATTTTTCTAGAGAAAACACCTCTTTAACTCACCTTTAATTCTCTTCTGCTTTTTATTTTTTTATTTTTTTATTAATTTGTATTTGACAGGGAGTATAAGATATGGCCCCAATTAAAATGAAGCATAAAGTAAGGTAATGGTGGGCTCTGGAAACTTACTGGCTCTGCTCTATGCAGATGACTGTGTCCTGATATCAAGAACTGGTGTTGGCCTACAAAAACTGTTGAGCAGGTTTCCTTCATGTCTGAGTAATTTGGGTCTGAAAGCAAACACCGCCAAATCGCATGTCATGGTTGGGAAAACCGATTCCCCTTAAAAATCTCATTATATCAACAGCAATAAACTGTTCCATGTTCCAACCTTCACCTATTTAGGTGTTCCATCCAATCAAAAAGTTACTCGGGCCCATCTCGTCAAGGTCAGAAGCTGCAATTTGGTCAAACTATTGTGGACCTCTTCAGATTTCCAACGAAATTGGGCTCTAAACCACTTGATGCAATGATTAAAGTTGCAGGCCGTTGTTCCGTTGTCATGTATGGAGCTGGAGTCTGGGGATTCTGAGAGTTTTCATCTCTACAGACAAATGAGAACCTATTTTTGAGACGCCTCCTGGTTCGTAAGTGGTACGGGGATGTTAAAAAAAAGATAAATGAATTGTGGAAGAACCACCATTTTAATGAGGGAAATGCGGCCCCCGTAGACAGTGGAAGCTTCACCCATCTAATCCACCTGGGCGGTAAGCCTCTCAACGGCAGGCCCATAATTTGAGTGTATAACCTGGTCCTTGTCCCTGTGGACATGAATACCGAGGCACTTTGTGGATTCATTACACCATCTTAGGGGGAATTCAACTGCAGGCGGAAGGGTACTGTCAGTAAGCAGGAAAAGCTCTGACTTACTCCAAATATTATGCTGCCCTGAAAATGTACCAAAACTGACTATTTCGTCTAGTATAGGTTTGAGATTAGTTTCAGGGTGGCAAATGAATAACAATATATCATCTGCATATAGCAAAACCAAGAACGTCCCGCTAGTGCACTGTAAACCCCTATGGATGTGCCCCTCCCACAAGTGGCGCCCCAGGGGATCCGTTGCTATTATAAAGAACAAGGAGGAAAGAGGACACCCCTGCCGGGTACCACGAGTTTTTGGGAAAAAGGGGGAGAGTCTCCCATTCAGTTGTATAGTAGCTGTAGGTTGCGTGTACAACAAAGAGATCAAGGCAGTGTATCGTCGTGGGAATCCGAGTTTGCGAAGGATGGCATGTAAAAAAGGCCACTCAAGAGAAATGAATGCCTTTTCGGCATCCAGTAGAGCAATAGCTGCCGGTATCTCAGGGTCACTCTGTTAAGCACTGCAAAACCAGGGCGGAGATTAAGGGATGTGGAGCGGTGTGGAATGAAGCCGGATTGAGCAGGAGAAATAATCTGGTCTAAGGGAAGAGAGAGGCGGGTGGCAATCAGTTTGGCCGATATCTTATTGTCAAAATTTAGAAGAGAAAGTGGTCTATAGGACTCACAATAAAGAGGATGTTGACCAGGTTTTGGCAAAAGGGTGATGAATGCCTCACGCAGTGTTGGGGGGAGAACCCCAGCCTCCAATGCCTACGCATACACAGATACGAGACGTGGGCCCAGTATGTTTTTACATTTCTCAAAGAACATTCCATTGAACACATCGAGTCCCAGAGCACGCCCCCCCTCCAAAGAATCTGTTGCCTGTATGATCTCCTCTGTGGTAAAAGGCTCGCTAAGGAATTGCTGCTGGGTGGAGGTTAACCACACCATTGCTATATCATCTAAATATTTGTGTAACGCAAGGTGTGGTGGTGTTGGGTGGACCGTGTAAAGGTGTGAGTTGTATGTGAAGAATTGAGACTGGACCTCTGCAGTACCAATAGCACGGCTGCCATCCGATCTCTTGATTTCAAGTATGTGTTGTGCTGGGTATGATGGACGGATGAGTCTAGCCAGTGTCCTCCCTGGCCTGTCACCCTCCCCATATTTACGTGCCATAGCATATTTGCCCCTCTTTCTGCTAGCTCATTGAATTCATCATAGTAATTTACGCCGATGTAGCTGGGCCTCGACACCCAATGCCCAGGGCTCCCGACCAAGATCTGTGAGCAGCACCTCAACACACGCAAGACTGCGGTGGATGTCGTGCAACACCCCAGACTGTTTAGATATGCAGATGCCCAGAGGTATGCCTTGAACACATCCCACAACACCGCCCAAGTGGCCACCAAACCCTCATTTAATCGGAAGAACTCTGCTATTGCTTCCTTTCGGTCAGTGCAAAACAGCGCATCCTGAAGTGCCATGTCAGGGAACCGCCAGGTCCTTCCGGCGCCACCAGACACGAGTGTAGTCTGCACTGGTGAGTGATCTGACAATGTGCGGGGGAGATGCTTGATAGAAGTGACCCACTGGGCGACTGCGCTAGTTAGGAGCCAATAGTCGATACGCGACCAGGCGCCATGAGGCTCTGAGCAAAAAGTATAGGCCAGTGAATCGGTACCATGTAATCTCCAAGGGTCGTGCAAGGCATATGCTTTACAGATAGCTCTCAGGGCCTGGAGGGATCTAGGTTTGGATGCTGGGGCATGGGAAGTGGTATCTCGAGCAGGGTCCATTGCCGTATTAAGATCGCCCCCCCAGGAGGATGTGCTCGACCTCAAAGTGATCAACATGCGAGTGGAGAACGTTTACAAATAAAATTTAGAGATTCTCAAGCAGCCCTGCCACCAAAACATATCTACTATATCTGTCAGAATAGGATGACAGGAGGCGGACTCCCTGGGAGTAAGGGCCAGATGTAGGTAGGTATAAAATTGCGACTTGCAATTTGCGAGTCCGTGCGACTCCCAAATTGCAAGTCGCAATTTGCTATGCAGAAAGGTGTCTCAGACACCTTCTGCGACTCGCAATGGGGTCGCAAAGAAGAGGTGGGTCGCAGTTTGCGACCCCATTGCGAGTATGGGCACTCACGGGGATGGTGGCCTGCTGGAGACAGCAGACCACCATGTCCGTGACTGCTTTTTAATAAAGCAGTTTTTTTTTTTTCCATCTGCAGCCCGTTTTCCTTAAAGGAAAACAAGCTGCACTTGGAAAAAAATACCGAAACCTTTAGTTTCGGGTTTTTTCAGGGCAGGCAGTGGTCCATTGGACCACTGCCTGCTCTGAAAAATATTTATGTTTCCATTCACAAAGGGGAAGGTGTCCCATGGGGACCCCTTCCCGTTTGCGACGGGGTTACCATCCACTTCAAGTGGATGGTAACTGTGATTTCATTTGCGACCGCAAAAAATTGCATAGCGTTGCGAGTCTTCCAATTTGCGAGTCGGAAATGCATTTTGCGAGTCGGATCCGACTCGCAAAATGCATTTCTGCATCGCGGAGAGGCTTTTGCGACTCGCAAACGGCGTTTTTCGCCATTCGCGAGTCGCAAAACCCTTCCTACATCTGGCCCTAAGTGCTATAATTAGCAAAGTAACAGTGTGAGTCCCAGGTGGATTAGAAAGAGGGCGCAGCACCAGTGGGAGGTGGGTCTCCTGCAGAAAAGCCACCTGCACGCTGTGTCTATAAAGGCATTGCAGCACCTGCTTGCCCTTACGGAGGTCACTGAGGCCACGTATGTTCCATGACATGAGGGTGATGTCCGGAGACTGTTTCACTACATGAGCGCTATTCACCATGCGTGAAGAACGTGCGGTCATTGTGAGTTAAAGAGCTAAGTATGTACTCTGCATTGCATAACATAGGAAAATGTAAACATATATTACGATGAATAAAAAAAAAAACACCAACCTCCCACACCCGGCCTTGAACTGCTAAGCGAATCCCATATAACCCCCAGCAGGGATAATCTCAAGTGAAGAATATATAACTCGGAATCAGCCATGCGGGCGCAGCAACGCAACTGCGAGGCGCTCCCAGACAGCAAACTGGGGCGATGGCATATTGGGATGAGAATGGGCAGACCATAAAAGGGAACTGTGAAAGAAGGATAGAGAGGAATTGAAACTGTTCTCATCATCTATAATGCAGGGAATGCAAATCAGAAGTGTGCAGAGTAGGACTTCTCAGGCAGGCCCAAGAGATCCATGCTGGAAGCAGGCCCCGCTCCAGGTTTATGTGTATCGGGCTAGTCCCACCAGGCGATGAACCATGTTTGGATTGCAGCTTGCAGAAGGCCTTAGCGTCATCGGGATTGTCAAAGAAGCGTGGCTTACCTTTCGCCTCTACTCGAAGCCTGGCCAGATATTTCATGCCATAGAAGGTCAAGGTTCCGAAGTGCCCGCCTGACCTCAGAGAACGTCCGGCTGGCGTCCTGAACGGCAGGGGTAAAGTCAGGGAAGAGGGACACGACAGCACCTTGATAATTCATAGGTCCCTTTTCCCGGGGTAGGCGGGGGGCAGTGTCACACTTCCTCTCCCTATAATTTAGTAGATGTGCGATGATGAGGCAAGGCAGGTGCTCCAGGGGCAGGCCCAGTGCTTAATTTGTGCTTCTTGTTTTCGGTGCTGAGCACCGGCTCTTATTTTTGAGGGCCGGGGCTTACTCTTCTGCCTCAAGCATTTGCTGAGAGCAAAAAACCCATATGGGAAAGACGGAGGAAGGCAAAAACGAAAAGTATCACAAAGGGAGAAAGTAGAAAGCTGCAAGAGTGAGCTGAAGGGGCGGGGAGTGGCTTTATATGGATTGAAGAGGCTGAGGTGGCTTCAGGATTATGCCGCCTCAGTATTCCGTCTTCACACATTTAATTGCAGCAGCTGCGTGCTTAAGAGGAGGGCTTCGAGCACCGGCACCGTTTTATTTACAAATTAAGCACTGGGCAGGCCACAGCCCCAAAGTGCGGTACAACCTCTCCACCACGAACGTCGAGGTGAAGCTCTGGCTGCCCAGCAGCTCCGCCAGTAGGTCCTCAGCAAAGAGGTTCAACCCGCTGGTGTTAGTGGAGTCAGAGATTCCAGAAATGCACAAGTTGTTGCGGCACCTTGATTCCAAGTCCTCATTTTTCACAGCTACTGTTTTTAACCTGCTCTTCGCTTTCTCAACACGTTTCAGTAGCTTCGCTGTTCCATCTTCTATTGTAGAGATGGGGCCCTCCACCCCTCCAGGCGGGCCTGCTGCTTCTGCAGCCTGGTCCACATACTGTCAAGCCTGGCAGTTAAGGAATTAAATATAGTGTCAGTGGCACAGAACCCAGCGTGAAGCTCTGCCATTATGTCTTCTGTGCCCACTGATGGATCTCCTGGGGGCCCCTGGCACCGCGACCCTCACACCCAGAGGGCGCAGTGGCCATGTCAGGCGGCGCCTGTGTTTCAAACGGTAATTTCGCTGTTTTATGGGTCACCACGGCCCATGTCACATAGGAGACGAGGGCCACGGACCACCACCCACGCTGTACCAAGTGCACCGGGCACCACCAAAACCAGCACAGTGACACCCCAGAGCGGGGCAAGGATCTACTGCCTAGACGGTGATCCACTGCAAGGCAGCCAGGGGGGGGGCGCACCAACAGCGCCGCCACGGGGCAAGAACCACCGGTAGTATGGACCCCAGAAGTGCCCCAGATACCTGGCACTGCAAGGCGGTCACCCCACTGCTCACGGCCGCACAACACGTGCATCAGCCAAGCGATAGTCAGAGCCCAGGGCTAAACTCTCCACTGCGGTTACTAAGCGGACTCCAGTCAGGCCACATCCACGGCAGGTCCCCCTCGACCCCCGGGCCCCAGTCGCTCAGCGCCCCCCACACTGTCCCTCATGAGTGAAGAGGGGCCCGCGGCCCAAGGACAGCCTGTCCCGGCTGACAGCGGTGATAGCGCCTGGCTAAGCCACGCCGCCCAGGCGCTACTCCCATCAGCCCCAGGTGGCTCAGTGTTCCACCAATGTCCGGTGCGGAGGGAGAGGGGAGTCAGCAGTCAACACCGCCCGGCAGCGCCGTGCTGCCTCACCGGCCGCATGCCCCAGGCTCACCCGAGGCGCAGGAGCCGGGTGAGAGCGGGCTGCGCGCCCCCCAGTGAAGTCAGCCGCAGCCCCCCGGTACCTCCGTCCTCCAGTGATGCTCCGCTACGGTACCTCTTCCACATGTGCCCTGTTTCGGCCCATTCCGGTCGATTGTCTGGGAGTAAAATATCGTCCACATACATGAATAATAATATTCTACCAGAACGGATGGAGCGCCCCCCTTCGTAGGTGTCTTTTTTGGAGATGCCAGGCTAGAGGGTCCATGACCCGAACAAAGAGCGGTGGGGATGGGAGGAAGCCTGCCAGGTGCCCCTAGATATCGGGAATGGTTCCAACAGGAACCCGTTACCTGTACCTCAGTAGGGTGGGATATAGCAGTTAAATCAGTGCTGAGAATCCCTTTGGCATGCTGTACCTTATTAGTGTTTCTATGAGAAATGGGCATTCCAAAGAGTCAAACTCCTTTTCGGTGTGTAGTAAGACCACTGCGGCCTTGAGCTCCGGGTTCAGCTGGTGTAGAATGGTGAACATCGAGCAAATGTTGATTCATGTACACCTGTGGGGCATCAGGCCAGCCTGCATGGGAGAAACAATCTTGTTGACTCATAGCGACAGGATGCTCGCAATCACCTTGGCTACTATCTTATTATCACTGTTAAGTAATGATAATGGTTTATAGGAAGTGCATCGAGTGGCTTCTGTGCCAGGTTTGCGGAGTACAGTGATCACTGGTTCGCTAAGCGTTGGAGGTAGTACCCCATCCGAGAGTGCTCATGCATGTACCTCCAGGTGATGGGAAGTTAGGATACTCTTGTAGGTTGTATATAAAAATACCATCAGGCCATCTTATCCTGGTGCCTTCCCCCTCACGAGCACATCCATGGCCACCATTATTTCCTCTAATGAGACTGGATGGCTTAGAAACTGGCGGTACCAGCCATCTGGTCAGTCCAATGCTATCTCGTTTAAGTAGGTCGGGATAGTGTCAGCAAATTGGGCTAGTCATGTCCCTTGTAGATGCGCATAGTAGGACTCAAACTCAGCCAATATCTCTTCGTTGTCTAACAAGGGCGCACCTGTCTGAGACACGAGTGTGTCGTATGCAGCACCGTAGGAGCTAAGACGAGGGACTGATTACGAGTGCGGCAGAAGGGAAGACCTGTCTGCCGAACTTTCAACAGGGAGGTTGCTGCCTTACTGGCGACCTCCCCACCAGCCGCATTACAACTTTCCAGCTGGGCTGACGGGCGGAAACATCAGCCCAGCAGGAAAGTGGCAGCAGCATTGTCGCCGGCTCACAAATGAGGGTGCTGGACAGGGGGACCCCTGCACTGCCCACACCATGCCATGGGCATGGGCATTGCAGGGCCCCCCCGTGGCTCCCTGCGTCTGTTCTACGCCAGCTGGAGAACCAGGTCATAATCAGCAGGTTCTAAATCTAAACCTGCACCGCCATCAGCCCGTTGGGAACACTGTACCCGGCGGAGACGGCACTCTTTTTGCGGTCCAACTGCCGAACTCTTATTTTGGCAGTCGGACCGCCAAATCGGCGGCGGTCATGTCCTCTACTGTGAGTCTGGCGGTCTGTTGACCACCAGACTCATAATGAGGCCCAAGGTTTTAAGTGGCCTATTACCCCTTGCCATACAGCTGAGCAAATGCATCTTTGCCCAGATAGTGAATCTTTCTATCTGCTAAGTTTTGGAATTCCTGAAGGAACTATTGCTGTTCCCTAAGTATTTGGTGTTGGGGAGTAAATGTCATAAACCCTTCGAAATCCTTAAGATTCTGTTCTAGATGCATGAGCTGTGTGCATACACCTCGAAGAATCCCTCTATGTTTACCAATCGTAACTCCACTGATATAGACTTTAAAGGCTTCCCATAGTGTATTTCTCCACTGTGTCTTTGTTCAGCAAAAAATATTTGAATATAGCCCTGTGTAGTTTGCCCCGGAATATCGGTTTTAAGAGGTAGCCCGTGGGGAAATGCCAGCAAGGTCTGTTCAATCAGGCGCTGTGGAACGATAGCTGTACCTTAACCAGGGAATGATCAGATAAGATGCAGGGCACGTGAGTGATATTCGCGACCCGGCATCCTGGTCTGGAGTGGACCGCCACTAGACTAGTCTGGAGGAGCAGTCATGTGGTGAGGAGTAATACGTGAATTCCTTTAGGGCAGGATGTGTTTGGCGGCAAAGATCTTGGAGCTCGAAGAGGTTTATACAATTCACTACTGTGTCCACCGAGTGTATATGAAGGGAGCGTTGTGAGCCCATGCAATCCAGTTCTGGATTCGGAACAAGATTAAAGTCCTGTGTCAACCCCAGAGTGCCGTAGGACGGTGAGGATATCTAGGAAAAACTGGAGGTATTCACATGTGGTGCAAAGACAGTCACCAAAGCCAGATATGTGTTTTCAAGGGTGCCTGTTAAGATTATATATACCTACTGTTCACAGCGACACGGTGTTGTACTCGAAAGTCTACATGTGTGGGCATCAAGAAACAGACCCCTCGAGAATATGTGATGCAGGAGGAAAAAAATCTATGTGGGCCCCATTTCAGAGCAAATGTATGCGTATCTCTATGGGGCAAGTGCGTTTCCTTTAATAGTGTAACATTTATGATGTGTCAATCCAGGTGTATGAGCACTTGTCATGGTTTACATTGATCATTGAGGTCCCAAATAATCAAGGATGTAAGTGCAATGTGTTTCCTAATGGGTACCATTCCCGGAGACGTGGCAATGTGGATCACTGCCCCAATATTGTGATAAACAATAGAGTTGACAAAAATATAGTGCAAAAATACCATTTACCGTAATATCATGCTCCCATTCACATAATGGTAAGTACAAAAATATCAGAAAAAAATATTGTTGGCACAAATACCGTCCACACATAGAGAACAATATTGATTTTTTATGTAAATAGAGTTTAAAGCAATAGATGTTAAATATTTTAATAGAAAATGTATTATAATCTAAATTAAATGTATTCCACTAATATTTAATATTATATATAAACATATACTTATATAAACACACAGAAACATATATGTATGTTTGCATTTATGTACATATATATAGTTTAACATAGTTAATACAAATATTTATTTTACATGATATGCAAATGGATTAACATAAAATATATTTGTAGTAATACATTTAAATAACAATAATACAATTAATACAATGTAAAATAGGTATGTTTATGAATTATATATATTTCACATATATACACAATAAATCCATAAAAACCAGAAACAATTAAATACGAAAAAATATATTAATTGAAGTAGACAATGAATAAAATATTACAAATTGAGAAATCCCCCAAAACTCATTTACAAAAAATACAAAAAACATTAAAATAAATGTAACTATAAAAACAAATAATATAAAATATAAAAAATAGAACAATGCTATGAAATCTATTTACCCAATAGTATTAAAACTATTGGAGTCTAAGAATATTGAATATACTATTCCCTTTTTACTTTATGCAACAGTAGGAAAAGTGTTGAACTTCGGAGGGGTTAGGTTCCTACTGTTCCTACTCCAGTCACCACAAAAATAGGGAACATGTTGGACTTCTGAGGAGGTAGATTTACTATTCCTACTCCAGTCAGTGCAACACTAGGGAAAGTGTTAGATTTCAGAGGGGTGAAATATACCATTCCCAGCCCAGTCTGTGCAACAGTAGGGAAAGCATTGTTAGATTTCAGAGGAGTGAAATTTACTATTCCCACTCCAAACAGCACAACAGTACGGAAAGTGTTAACCTGCGAAGAGGTTAATTTTAATATTCCCACTGCTGTCTAAGCAAAAGTAGGGAACACGCGTCAAGCACATTACATACAAGAGTAACCTGAAGAATGTAGAAAAAATATTAAACTTAATTTAAAAAAAAATCAACATAAAATATATATGTATTAAAAAATCTGAAAACAATCACCTAACCTAATTACTATTCAATAACATGTTTTTATCAATTATTACATAATTGTTATTCAATTATTAATTAATTAACTTTCCTCCCTGTACCACAACAAACCTAGCATCCACACTTAAAATAAAATTAAAAAACAACTATTCCATAGATTGTTAATTAATTGATTAAATTCCCATCAAACACCCTTACAAATCTAGTAAAATAAATCAGTATTCCATATTCTATATAATAAAAATCAATTAACCAATTGAATGACAATTAATAATAAATTATAAATTAATAATAAATGTTAATTAATTAATACATAATTAACTTCCCACCCTACACCCCTACAAACCTAGATGCCTGTAAAAAAATAAGTAAAAGAAATAAGTATTCAATAAATTAAATAATTATAAATCAATTCAATTGTAAATTAATAATTAATTGTTTATTATGAATTAATTAACTTCCCACCCTATACCCTAAAAACCTAACAGCCCACAAATAACATATAAAGAAAATAAATCAGTATCACATAACTTACATATTAAAAATCAATCATATAATTAAATAACCCACTACAGACCTATAAATTACTATTAACAACTTATAAAATAGTATAAATCATGTAAAATTACAAGTTATATTTTAAAAGCAATTAATAACATTGACATAAACAATAGTAACACATAAAATTAATATATCAACTAAATAAAGCACATTCAAATCAGTAAAAAAACAATAGTTTTATCCATTATATTAGTGAAAATGATATTAAACATTTTTTTAACAGAAATATTACTTACCTCAAAAAACGATATTCTTGTCAATACTATTTCTGCATTGCAATTTTTGAGTCTTACAACATTTAATTCCCAATATATCTGTCTCTTGATATTTTTAAAACAATATTTTTTCCACACATTGGCAATGCAATGCATTGCTAGGGTGTAAGTCTGGAACACTGTAGGTTATAGTCGGATCACTCATGGAGAAAAACATTTGCAGTGTTGAAAGAACCTAACCACCCTCCACCTCCCACACTGACAACTCCTCACCTGTCAGTAATGGAAACCCTTGTGAAGAAGAACATATCAAACCAGAAGGAGCAATTTTGTGTGATACACACTATGGGGCATGGTAGCACTCCCTGACACACATTTGAAAAATAAAAGTTACCAACGTTACGTGAAGCAGACAACACAGTCCCATCTGTTAACTATGCTTGTCAACCGCCTGGCAAAACTATGAAGCCAGAGTCATGACCCACCAATTGCCCTGCCCCTATGGAGCTGAAAAACTCATCTTCTGTGGGGTGGTTCTGCCTCTGCCCAAGGCTACCCAAAGTCACTAAAGTATTTTCCCTCTCCCGGCTTCTGGTCGGGTCTGCTGTGCGTAGAATGTGAAGGAGATCCCGCTGTAGGTCATGGTGAATTTTCAACTGATGGGACTAGGATGTGAAGAAGTGCTGTTTCCCCTCCAGGGCTGCCCGCAGCGGGACAGGGCATAACATAGGATATTTCACATTGCATTTGCATAGTGCATGTTTAACTTCCAAAAGTTTCTGGCATGCCTCCTACACTGCCACTGTAAAGTCCTGGAATATAGAGATTGAAGAGCCTTGATGTTACAATGGACCCTGTTCCCTCGCGAGTTACAGGATGGTATCTTGATCCTGAAAGTGGAGGATGCATACATTTATAGGCCTAAGAGGGGCTACTCTGGGGTGGCGGCTCTGGCCCAGTGATCTAGGGGCTCGTGCACAAAGATAAATTGTCTGGACCAAACAATTTGATGATACGTTTTTTGACAAACAGCAACATCCTACCAGTGCCTGTAGATTCAACAATGCTAGCAATCCGGATTTTGTTCTGTCAGGATCTTGCCTCCAGGTTGTCGTCACCACCACCACGAGGGTCTGTTTGTCCTGTGTCGCCAGTTTAGTCTTAGTCTCAGTGAGATTGTTTTCTAGGTCAGAAATTCTCCTCTTTGTACCATCAATTCTGACCGGGTACCAATCTTTCCACTCCGTCAGGTGGTCTAATCATGTTGCCATGGCATCTATCATGGCGTCAATTGGTTGGAGGCTAGTTTTCAGGGCCAGTTGCAGTGTAGCCTTACAATCCCTGGTGCTCGGTTCCTGGCGTTAAAAGACACTTTGCCCTGTCTAGCGTCACTTTTCCCCATTGTGGTGGCTGGTGGGAGGCAAGGACCAGAGAGTGCAATTCTTTGCCGCAGGCGACCCAGAGTTCAGGGGTCGGGCCCCTAGGGCAGCAGCTTAAACTCCAATACAGGGGTCAGTAGTCAACTCCACAATTGGGTACAGGCTGGGATGTATCAGTTGGGAGGGGGGCAGGAACAGCAGTGGGGCACCTTATGTGGATGTTGGATGAGACAGCATCATCAGTTGGGGCCATTACTCCAAACCCTGATGTCACTTATGTTATGTGGGAGCCTTTGGGCCCGATCTCTGGAGGCAGACGCAAGGGTGCAAAGATCTACCCCTCGGCACAGCTTAAATCAAATCAAATCAAATCATTAACATTTATAAAGCGCGCTACTCACCCGTGCGGGTCTCAAGGCGCTAGGGGAAAAAGGGGGGGTTATCGCTGCTCGAACAGCCAGGTCTTTAGGAGTCTCCGGAAAGCGGAGTGGTCCTGGGTGGCTGGGGTATGGGAATAGGGGGAGGCAGTATCAGTGTCAGGGCACCTTGTACTGTGCCTTCAGGAGGGTGTAGCCTTCCCTTCCTATACCAGTCCCCCGCCCCTCCTCACTAGCAGTATACACACTGTTTGGGAGTTATTCAGCACCAGCAGTTGGGGCTGTTCCTCCAAGACCCGATGGCACTCATTCGTAGTTGGGAGCCTTCCGATGACTGCTGCTGATAGAGTGTGTACGCTGGAGGTCTGCACTCAGTCGCCATCTTGGCTACCTGCGTGTCCACGGGCCTTCATCTCTTGTTTATGTGCTCCCTTGTCAGTGTTGTATTGTCTCTCTCCCCTGCTCTGTTCCTCGTGTCTCCCTGTACTGTCTCTCCACTGTCTTGAGGTTGCTCAACCTCTCTTCTCACCTATTTCCCCCACTCTTTCTATCTTCATCTCTCCTGCCGATTTTACATAATCTCCTTTCTGCCTGTCTCCTCCGTACCTGCTCTCTCTTTACCTCCGTATCTATTTCTTCTGTTGTTCTCTCTCCCCCGCCTTTCTTTCTCCTCGCTTCTCTCCTTTTTCGCTTTCACCTCTCACTCCACCATTGTTTCTCTGTCTCGTCCTCTTCAACCCCCTGCACTCTCTCCCCACCCTGGCCCATTGTCCCTGATCCCTTGTCTGCTGTCTACCACTCTCCCACCTCTGCCAGGATGTTCTCTCAGCGCGGCTGGGCCCAGCCCCTGTGACAGGTACTGAGGAGCCTTTTCATTGGGCCGTACCTCAACACTTGCAACAATAAAATAATGTTGCAAAGGTTTACATTTTAGGTCTCATGTAGACAGCGCATGCCCAGTCTCTTTGAAACATTTTGTTTATAAAAAGTGGGCTTACAGCCCGCCCATAGCATTCCATTGGTTAGCTTCAGTATCGCTCTCATTTGCTCCTTTCCAGTTTGTCACTGCATGAGTGCGTCATGTATTCTTCTTGTGTTTGTCCCTCCACTGGAGCATGGACCAAGTACTTGTGTCCTTCCACTGCTCCCATTTTTGGAGCTACTTTTATATTTGTGTTCAAGCGCTCCCTACGAGTGCCTGTGTTTTCAGGCCATCTCCCATATCCTGTCTATGTTGCTTCTTTTCCCTCCCAGCGCTGCTGTGTGCTTCTGTGAACCCCTGACCCGCACCTGTGTTGCTCTATGTCATCCCCTCCCTCTCAGTGTTCCTCCTTCTTTTTTCCATCCCATTTTTGCCCTCTCCGCGTTCCTCTTTTTTCTCCTTACTGTTTTTTTGTATTTTATTTTTTTATTGCACTTTAGTAAAGCACAAGCTTGGTATTGGAGCGCTTTACATATACACCAGTTGCATTACACAAGCTCACATTTATTTTGCAGGCAGAGGAACATTAGTGATTTGCCCAGATTCCAAATTCTAAGCTGATGCAGAGACTCGAGCCTGGTTCCCCATGTCAAAATTCAGCGGCTCAGCCGTAGCCCACAAAATGTTTTGTTTGTTTCCAGCTTTCGTCTAACCCGATTAGTTCTGTTGCTTGCCTCCACCCCCGCCGTGTTGTGTTGCTTGTCCCGCCCCTCCTGCCAGAAAAAAGCAATATGCGCAGCCAGCGATGGATGCGTCATAGTGCTTTTTAGGTTGAGCGTGCAAGTGTTCTGACATGTTGTAATCTATCTGGGCTTTTAACCACGCCCACCTCACGCCCATCACTATCAATTGTTCATGGGCTTGCTGTTCAAAAATCCTTTGTTTTCATTGCTAAATGCTTTATATGTGTCCCTGCTTGGGGCAGTTTTGTTACCGCCTAACCATCCACCCTGTTGCATGAATAATTGCACTTTTGCCAATTTTGACTACGAGCGAACTTCTTTTTCCATTTGTGTCTCTCCTTCGCGCTCATGCTCATGGCAGCCATGGTGCTTTGAATCGTCTCGCTTATGTCATCTGTTTTACTATTCATTTTCAATTTATGTGGCAAGAAAGGTGCAGTTAGGAATTTACAACGGTAATAGTTCTAACTCGAGTAAACGCGAGACTCATTGCATTGCAAATGCTTGTTTCCCCTGACTTGAAGTCATGCTGAACAGCAGCCGTGCTGCTATACCTCATGGCTACAAGACACTGACAAAGCAAATAGTTCTTGCTTTGCCAATACTTATTGCTTTCGGTTTGGGGAAGACACAGAGACTTCCCCAAGCTGCCGTTTATTACATTCACAGCACAGTGGGGGGTGAGGGTGCCCCCCTGGAGAGGGACCCCCACACAACGCAGGAGCTGCTGGGACTTGTGTTATGCCCCAGGGGGAGTTGGTTTAGGGAATGACATCTAGTACTGGTAGCACCGCTGTCTGCCACTCATAGGAGGCTTACATTCCAGCTAATGGATGCATGAATGGGTGAATGAATGGTGGACAGACCTTCAGGACACTCGGAGAGTTCCTGCTAGGCTGGTATTTTTAAAAGGCTGGCAGCCCAGTATTCATCCCCCTCTCTATCTTTATATTTTCCTTCTTTCGCCCTGCCTTTATCTCGCTCTTCAGTTCATCTTTTCTGCATCTTTCTTTATCTTGTTTTGTTGTCCTTTTCTTTGCTCCTCCTTTCATCTTCTCTCATGTTTTCCTCCTCCTCTTCTTTTATTCTTTGTTTCTCTCGCTCTCACATGCTCTTTCTGTATGTTCCCGTTTCTCGCTCTTTTGTCTTTTCATTTTTCCCCGGTTGCTTTTCACTTTTGTTCTGTTTTTCTTTATTTTCAATCCTTTGTTATTTATGCCTCTCTTTTTCCTCCCCTCTTTCTCTCTCACACGCTTTTTAATTTTCCTCCACTTCTTTTCTTT
Organism: Pleurodeles waltl; assembly: GCF_031143425.1. Classification (NCBI taxonomy): domain Eukaryota; kingdom Metazoa; phylum Chordata; class Amphibia; order Caudata; family Salamandridae; genus Pleurodeles; species Pleurodeles waltl. Next base: position 984,602,280 of record NC_090450.1, read on the forward strand.
TCTTCTTTATCTCATTTCTCTCCTACTCCCTTTTCCTTATTCACCTCTACCTCTTTCCCTCTCTCTCTATCTCTCTCTCTTTACCTCTCTTTACTTGTGTTCTTTAAATGAAGAGGGACAACCGGGGGCAGAGACCTGCTTGTCTCTGAAGCCTAGAAACCAATTAAAACACACTGGACTTAAACAGATGTGCAGTCTACAAGGTTACCTAAATAACCAATCTTTACCTCTCTCTCTTTCTGGTGTCGATGCTGCTGCACTCTATGTTCTCACAATAATAGAGTGCCAAACCCAAGGACTCTTGAGAAATTAGGCCAGCCAGTCAACAAATAACACCTCTGCAAAGACCGGAGTTTAGAGCTAAAGTGGAATTCCAAGTGGTCTCCGCGCCCACCCCGCAGGGACAAGGCTCATTTCCTGATTTAGTGTTGTGTTGCAGCAGACTCTGTAAACATTTGTAGTGAAATCTCAGATCTGGAGGAAAGTCCACCAATGTATTGTGCATCATCACACTATTCCAGTGGTGAATGAATGAATGAAGGAATGAATGATACATTTATAGAGCTCAACAATGCACCGAGGAGTCCATGCATCTAGTGGTGGAGGAAATTCCACCAGTGCATTCTCTGCTTAGTTTTTTACGACTTTTATCAGGGTTTTGGCCTAGGGAGGCCAGTGCTGGTGTCAATAGCGCCCCAAGGACACCCAAGAGAAATGGCCTTGTCCTGGACCTCTGTACTCACAACCGGAAGCCCTGAGAAGTGAGTATCAGGGGACATCTTGGAGGCTTGGTGGCCCTCTCTGGCCACTTGTGCAGGTGGGAGCACGTCCCAGGGATGAAACTCGCCGTCAGTTTTTGCAGGTCATTCCTTCAGGAGGGTTCAGCCAGGAAGCCTTTGGAGAAGCGCCCAATGTTGTAGGTTTGGTGCTGTTGAGAAAGCTGAGGCTGTCCAGTGCCCGCCGCAGGATGCCTGCCCTTCTCAGGCTACGCATCCAGGGTATGGAACGTTATCCCCTCTCGAAATCTGCCAATCAGCACCTCCCTTTCACTCTAGGAAAACAAGCTTGAAACCCGCCTCTTCAAACAACATCTCCTGGGTGTGGGATCCCTACCCGAAGGTATTCAAGAAAACCATCACCACACCCTTTACTCATCCCTGCGCGCAACTACTGTCGGGCTGAGAGGGATTTACCCCCATCCCCCACCCTCTCAACCCCCACCCCCCACACTCCTCCCCCGTCAAGCTTCAAGCTTTATTCATATTAGCATAGTTACTAAAAAAAAATGCAATATAGAAACGGCCATAAAACCGAAGATGCATACGTGTTCCCTCGGCTAGGCTGGCTGGGCCGGGGCTACTGGCCTGACCTCCTGCCACAACACAAAGTACTCCCACGAGGACAGTGGCAGCCCCGACAGCCCTCTGTGTGTCTTTATTGCTCTGACAAGCATCACTGCCTCCTTGTCTCAGGAAATACAAATCCATGTTATTATTATATAACATCATCGTTTCATGTCGGTAATATAGAGTTGTGACTCCCTATTTAAAGTGAGCAGGTGAAATGTACCAACGCTGCAGTTATCAATAACAGCGGCAACACTTTCACTCTAACCAAAGAGGGAGAATAGATATCCATCATATAGCAGTTCAAGACAGAAAATGTTATGCCAGAAAAAAATGACCTTCCAAAAAAGTCTATAAAAGTTAGCCCAGTTTATTCAAGTATAAGGTACGTTTTCATAGCATTTTGCCTTATGTTTTCTTGGTGCTGTGAAGACATCGATATTGTGCAACACTAACCTAACATTAAGTGCAAAAAAGGAAATACTGCATTTTGACATCAAGGAAAAAAGAATGACCTATTGTGTTTAATATGCATATCAGTCTTTGCCCTGCTGAGATAGGGAGCGACTAGACCACACTACCAGGCCGGGAACCCTATGAAGGGGAACACAAGTAACCCTAAACCAGTTTCAGCCTATTTGGACCTCAGTAGTAGGGTACAGTTTGAGTCCTATAGCACATTGAGCATAGAACCCAGGTCAGGGCACACCCATCACACTTCAGTGCCAGACCGAAGAAAGCAAAAAAGTGATGGAAAAATGACTGGATAAATCTCAGCCACTGGTAATTTCTCAGAGCACCATTCTATTCCATTCTTTTATGCCCACCATTTGACCTCAGACCGGAAACAGAGGCATCCAAATCAGCCCTGGTCCTGCTCTAATATTAGGGCAAATATCATGCATGCTATCCTTAACTAAGTGCTATCCATTTTATCGATCTCAGACAGATGAAAGGTTGAGACAGCCCTACTGGAAGTCAACATTTCTGTAGGTTGTGTGTACATGTCTGCAGATGGCTCAGTAATGGTACATATCACTACCGATATGCAGTTACCTATAATGTGCATTTCTCATTCCTGTCTGAGATGGCAAGGTCGTAAAAAAAACCAGAACAATGGACTGGAATATGGTCCTGCTTAATTACAAGTGACTGACATAATTCAAGCATTCTACCTGCCACGTTTTAGCTTTCTGCAAAATCTACTGTACATATTTCTGCAATGAAAAAAAAGTCCCACGAATTTCGCTGGAGTTTGTACCCTGGCCTGGCTGGTGCTTTTGGAAATGCTGCCTTTCCCAGCCTTTTACATGTTTGAAGGGCGGAGTAGAACAAAGTTCTAGAGAATATAACGTTTGCACTCTCACATTTGATTTTAGTCCAATCAAGTATTCTACATTCCTAATGTGAAACATCTACAGAAATCAATGTTCACAGGTAAACATTTTAACACGTTACGTCATGGAAGGGGCAAGTAGTTAAATATTTTTAACTCGAGGGTGGCTTGACATAAAAAATTTGAAAACCACTGCATTGAAATGTGGCATTCTCTCCAGCTGGGTGGTACAGTTTCTGACTTTCTGCGATCTGCGTTTGATTTAAACGCCACTTGCAGCCCACCCAAGAAATCCCTTTTACCATGATTTTTTGTTTGTAGCAGGCCTGGCAATGCGGGAGGGTGGGGGGGAGGGGCACAGGAGGTGAAGGCAAACAGGAGACTGATGAAGAGAGCAAAAATGATTTTCCAGTGGAGAATAAGGTTGGAGGAAGGACAGAATAAAGAGTAAGAGAAGGGACTATAGTGGAAGATGGAAACTGTGTGAGGGCAAGGGATGTAGCCAGCGAAAGGATGAGGATGGCGACGTGGAGGAGGAGGAGGAGGAAAGTCTCTGTGGTGGATGTGGAGGAGGAAATATGAATAGGCCAATCACTAAGGGGGATGGATAAGGGAGAGGATGCGCTACACGGTATAAGGAAGAGGAGCAGAGCAGTGACTCAGGAGGATGAAGGGCTTGCTGCTCCGGGACAAGAGGGTGATGCACTTTATTGCAGAGAATTGGGGACTGTGTGATGGAGGATCATAGAAAGAGGGGCAGCAGGTCACTCGAGTTCCACGCTGTCACTCTTCGCGGGCCAACATGGGGTACTTAAGCAAGAGATCTGGGGATAGAGGAACTGAAAGAGAGATTGAGAGAAAAACAAAGAGACCTGAAAGAAGCCCAGAAATAGAGACCCAGAGAATGTGACAAAGACCAAGGGAAATTTTAAGTTGATAAGAGAGATTCTCAGAGAGACACATAGAGGGAGAGAGAAGCATATTAGTGGTTCAAAGTGAAAAAACTGTCAACTTATAGTTTTAGAACAGAGGGATTTCAGTTGTTGTCTCTGTCTTAAGATGTTACATTGCTTAAGTGTACAGCTTTTTAAGCTGTCATAAGCTCATCTCAAGTCACAGAGGGAGTGGGGAGAGAAAACATGAGCAAGCATGGAGGATGAGAAGGGGGGCTTGTGGATGAAGGGGGTATTGCTTGAGGCATTGTTATCTCACTGGATTGGCAACAGGAATTTATAGGCAAACAGCCTTAGGCATCTTACAACAGCTAGGGAGTGAAGGAAAGGAAACACAAGGGGAGGGAGGAGCAGTGCTTAATTTGTAAATAAAAACATGCCGGTGCCCAAAGCCCTCCTCTTAACACGCGGCTGCAATTAGATGTGCAAACACAGAATACTGAGGCAGCATAATCCTGAAGCCATCTCGGGCCTCTTTAATCCATTTACACCCACTCCCTGCCCCTTCAGCTCACTCTTGCAGCTTTCTGCTTTCTCCCTTTGTGACGCTTTTTCGTTTTTCTCCTCCTTCGTCTTTCCCATATGTGTCTTTTGCTCGCAGTAAATGCTTGGGGCAGAAAAATAAGCGCCGGCCCTCAAAAATAGGTTCCAGTGCTCCACAAAGGAAACAACAAGCACTAATTAAGCACTGGGAAGGAGTGATGAGGGAAGGAGGTTTTTGGGGTGACACTGAGAAGAATTGGATAGTGACAGTGCTTTGTACATCATGGAATACTATTAAAGAGATGCTAAGGTAGGCCAGAAACTCTCCCATTAAGGCAGGTAACTGCTCAGTCACTCTGCAATATCCAAAGGCTCCCACCTGCCTCCTCCTGACAATAACTTTTCACTGTGTGATGGAGTTTTGAAGGAATAAATGAGATCCTGGGAGGGCAGAGGGGGCATCAGGGTTAGCGATTTAGGTCTATTTACAGTTGTTTAAGGAGTTGGAGTGAATGGGTTCGGTTAAGAGAAGAAGGTCTCACTAGTCATGTTTATCCTAAATCGTTTTCTTAAATGGTTTGACGTAGCCCACATCACTGCTGTTGGAACCCAGTCTACCATTGTTCTATAAATGCATTGTCATCCTTCTACTGGACTTTACCCCCCGAAGTCATATTTCATGGTCCTTTTGCCCCACACAAGAATTCGAATTAAATAGATGCACCATGCGATCAGTAAAACGTTAGGTTAAGCTCACCAGGTGTAAGATTTTAAGTTGTAGCATACCTCTGAAACTATTATTATTCAAAACCTTCCTGATAATAATATTCAATATACCTGCTTGGGTATTGCGTCTCTGTGCTGCCATGGACTTCAAATGACTCAAATACCAAAGTGGAAATGACATCAAACACTCTGTGTCCACAAATGACAATTCAGGGTTGACCCCTTCACCCATCTTGGGTTCCTCAACAGGCTCACATGGACTCCTCAGAGTCTAGTTGGAAGGAGAAGTGTGAACCAAAGAACCTTTGAACTAGGGTTAATTTCTGATCCTGCCACTGTATTGATGAACCCCAAAACCAGCAGCAGGCAGGACAGTGACACGTTAGCAAACGTCCTAATAAGGTTTACCCGTTGATACCCTGGTTAACTCTGAATTGTGTGGTTAAAGGCAAGATTGATAATCACACTTTATGCTTAGTTTTTGCTCTCCATGTGCTGCTAACATCAAAATCTTTTCAGATGAGGGATGCTCTTCAGGCTATGTGTTTAAACTGCAACATTTGCTACCAATTTTGCAAAATCCCCTTTGTGGAACTATGCCTAAATATCTGATATTTTGTTAAGTCCCCGTATGTGGAGACCAATTGAACTGGCCTATTGCATTTTGGAAGGCAGTATCTGTCATTTATTGTTCCTAAAAAATCTCATCCTACTTGGGCTACTGGTCCAATGTGCATTTTTTGTAGCATTCACCACTCATTCTGCTAAAATTCCTTGATGGAGAACCCTTAAACTCCATTAAAGGATATAACATTTAAACCAATCTTATAGGCTTTAAAAGGCGCCAATGGCCGCATATTCTCCAGGAATATGTTCCCCGTATTAGTCATCCTACAGCAACAGGGAAGAGAGACCCTGCAAGACACTTTGACCAGATTATGAATATGGCTCCCCTACCATTGTTCAAAGTGTTATCTCCCCCACCCCCCGAAGTTTGGGTCTAGTTGCACCCCTGCACTCACCTCACCCTGACACCTCTTCTGAATTCACATCTCATGTTGTTTGTACCTAGTTTTGTGCTCTGTAAGACCACATAGGCACCGATTTAAGGGCCAGATGTACCAAAGGATTTTACCCATTCTGTGTCTATGGGAAAAAGCTTTCGAACATATGGCGCTAAATGCCTGTTCCGCTAATATAGCGCCTCGTCTTTCATAAATCAATAAACTAGGTGAGGCTGAGCCTGCAATTAATAATAAGTATTTAATGAAGGGACGTTACATTTTATGGCACCGCACCACAGCCGTAGGCAACCACAGTAGTTTGCATTTGCCTCACCCTACCCAGGGGTTTGGCCTAGAAAGTTACATTGGTTGCTTGCCCAGTGACCTTTTCTGAGTTGACAGCACGTGTATATCAAAGGCTGAGTGTGAGGGGTGGACGGCAGTAGGGTTATTTGCCCACATGCTGTTGGGCATTAACGAATGTTAATTGCCCTTCCCCATCATTCTGCACACTTGTCTTTGGCAGCTAGTTACCCAGCACCACAGAGCTCTGGGACTGTAGGACTCCAGCTCTATGGAAGGTCGGTAGCACTTCACTCGGATGCACTGGGAGTGAAGGGATGGGGTGGGTTACCGCTGTTGTGGAAACTATGCGCAAGACCTTCATTTCTTTTTGGTGGATACACACTTTGCCCTTGTTGATGAGTCGAGGGAATAGAATTACCCTATGGAATACCGCTCTCCCTGATTCAGAGTGGCTTAGTGTTTCTGCACTGGGTTTTCCGGGTGGTGGAAACTCCAATACCAATTTTTCCTCGTGGTAATTCTGCCTGGTAAAATCGCATGAGGTTTTGGCAGCAGCAGTAGCCAAGCGTCATTCCCCATTTTTTTCTTGCAGGGGAAGAATACAAGAGCTTACCTTTCCCTTCCCTCCCTTATTCCCCCACTCCCTCCACCTCCACCCTGGGCAGAAGCACACACTTACCACCTGTGCAAAGCAGGTGGTCAGTACCTGTATTAAACCCAATTCAATTGGGAATTCTGTGAGGTTTTAGAACTGGTAAACCCAGCCACAGGAGGAAATTCTCCATTCCATGGGGCTTAACTTGTAACAGCACAGTACCGGTGTCATACATGCTTACCCTCCTGATTTCAAGGCTAGTCTCCCACCTCCCGATTCGTGCATGCAAATACCCGATTCCTCTGGGGGCTTCAGCTGACAGGGCCTGGTCTTGTGTAACTCGGAGTGTGCACTGCAAGTAATCTGCTCCTGCAGGCCAGTGCACGGCACTTGTGTCACTCTCTATATGTATGCACTGCCAGTAACCTGCTCCTACAGGCCAGTGCACAGTGCTTGCATCACGCTCTGTATGCACTGCCAGTAACCTGCTCCTGCAGGCCAGGGCACAGCGCTTGCGTCGCTCTCTCTGTGTATGCATTAAGTCACTCTCTCTATGTATGCACTGCCAGTTACCTGCTCCTGCAGGCCAGTGCATGGCACTTGCGTCACTCTCTCTTGTATGCACTGCCAGTAAGCTGCTCCTGCAGGCCAGGGCACAGCGCTTGCATCACGCTCTCTGTTTGCACTGCCAGTAACCTGCTCCTGCAGGCCAGTGCACAGCGCTTGCGTCACTCTCTCTGTGTATGCATTGTGTCACTCTCTTTATGTATGCACTGCCAGTTACCTGCTCCTGCAGGCCAGTGCATGGCACTTGCGTCACTCTATGCATGCACTGCCAGTAACCTGCTCCTGCAGGCCAGTGCATGGCACTTGCGTCACCCTATGTATGCACTGCCAGTAAGCTGCTCCTGCAGGCCAGGGCATGGCACTTGCGTCACTCTCTCTTGTATGCACTGCCAGTAAGCTGCTCCTGCAGGCCAGGGCACAGCGCTTGCATCACGCTCTCTGTTTGCACTGCCAGTAACCTGCTCCTGCAGGCCAGTGCATGGCACTTGCGTCACTCTATGCATGCACTGCCAGTAACCTGCTCCTGCAGGCCAGTGCATGGCACTTGCGTCACCCTATGTATGCACTGCCAGTAAGCTGCTCCTGCAGGCCAGGGCATGGCACTTGCGTCACTCTCTCTTGTATGCACTGCCAGTAAGCTGCTCCTGCAGGCCAGGGCACAGCGCTTGCATCACGCTCTCTGTTTGCACTGCCAGTAACCTGCTCCTGCAGGCCAGTGCACAGCGCTTGCGTCACTCTCTCTGTGTATGCATTGTGTCACTCTCTTTATGTATGCACTGCCAGTAACCTGCTCCTGCAGGCCAGTGCATGGCACTTGCGTCACCCTATGTATGCACTGCCAGTAAGCTGCTCCTGCAGGCCAGGGCACAGCGCTTGCGTCGCTCTCTCTGTGTATGCATTAAGTCACTCTCTCTATGTATGCACTGCCAGTTACCTGCTCCTGCAGGTCAGTGCATGGCACTTGCGTCACTCTCTCTTGTATGCACTGCCTGCAACCTGCTCCTGCAGGCCAGGGCACAGCGCTTGCATCACGCTCTCTGTTTGCACTGCCAGTAACCTGCTCCTGCAGGCCAGTGCACAGCGCTTGCATCACGTTCTCTATCTGTAACCTGCTCCTGCTGGCCAGAGCACTCTATGTATGCACTGATAGTAACCTGCTCCTGCTGGCCAGTGCACAGCGCTTGCATCACGCTATCTATGTATGCATTGAGTCACTCTCTCTATGTATGCATTGAGTCACTCTCTCTATGTATGCACTGCCAGTAACCTGCTCCTGCAGGCCAGTGCATGGCACTTGCATCACTCTCTCTCTATCTGTGCACTGCCAGTAACCTGCTCCTGCAGGCCAGTGCACAGCGCTTGCATCACGCTCTCTATGTATGCATTGTGTCACTCTCTCTATCTATGCACTGCCAGTAACATTCTCCTGCAGGCCAGTGCACAGCGCTTGCGTCGCTCTCTCTATGTATGCATTGCGTCACTCTCTCTATGTCTGCACTGCCAATAACTTGCTCCTGCAGGCCAGTGCACAGCGCTTGCATCACGCTCTCTATGTATGCATTGCGTCACTCTCTCTATGTATGCACTGCCAAGAACTTGCTCCTGCAGGCCAGTGCACAGCGCTTGCGTGACTCTCTCTATGTATGCATTGCGTCAGTCTCTCTATGTATGCACTGCCAATAACTTGCTCCTGCAGGCCAGTGCACAGAGCTTGCATCGCGCTCTCTATATATGCATTGCATCACTCTCTCTATGTATGCACTGCCAAGAACTTGCTCCTGCAGGCCAGTGCACAGCGCTTGCGTGACTCTCTCTATGTATGCATTGCGTCACTCTCTCTATGTATGCACTGCCAATAACTTGCTCCTGCAGGCCAGTGCACAGCGCTTGCGTGACTCTCTCTATGTATGCATTGCGTCACTCTCTCTATGTATGCACTACCAATAACTTGCTCCTGCAGGCCAGTGCACAGCGCTTGCGTGACTCTCTCTATGTATGCATTGCGTCACTCTCTCTATGTATGCACTACCAATAACTTGCTCCTGCAGGCCAGTGCACAGCACTTGCGTCACGCTCTCTCTGCCTGCTTTCTCAGTGCTCCTGACAAGTAAATAAAAAAATCTTACATTTGCATTTTTAATATCCGATCCTGCAGCAGCAGACTTCCAAATCCCATATATAACAATAACCCAATTCAGGCCCCAATAGAAGTCAATGGGGGATATACATTCTCCTGATTTTCTTTCTAGAAATCTCCCACTTTTCTCTTCTAAAATGCTGACATGTACGCAGTGTGGAATTACCACATGTAGCTGCTTATTGCATGGAATACCACCAGCCTACTTTCATCTGGACTTCGAACCTTTGTGACCACAGGGTGCGCAAGATCATTGGAGCGAAGGGTCTCATATACCATGAAAATAAGACTCCAGGGCTCTGGTGCTGCTGTTTGGCCAGGCCTCAGAGCACTCCTGTTCAGATGTGTCACCTGGGTACAGCTGTTTCCATCAACACCTGCGCCCTTGTGTCCTCACTGTGTCATCTCTGCACTCAAGACCCTCCTAATCAAGTTGGAGTCATTGAACAGGCCTGGCCAATCAACACATCTGAGCAGAGCTCTGCGAGGACTATCTGCTTGTTGATGCAGAGGTGAGTCACGCGCAAGCACCATAGAAAACTGGACTTTACTTTTTTTTAGACTTTATAGTGCAATTTACAGTACACAGTAAATATCTCCAGTGTTGTTGCTTGTCCGGACCATGTTGCCTCGAGCCCCTCACGTGCTGTGATGTACCTCTTGGACAAGAGAGCAGGCCTGGAGGCAGAATGGTTGTGGTTAGATGCTGAGCATGTGCTGGGGAGTGGCCTGCGGCAGGTGCTTAAACCAACTGAGGTGTTTCAACAGAGTATGAATGGTTCTAGCCACACCACAGCTCCCTAGATGTCTTTTACAACTGTAGATTTTTGTCCATCTAAGGCCACAATTCCACTTAGACCCATGTTCATACTTTTTTAGCGCCGCATTCCCGTCCTTTTTTGATGCAACAGTGGCACAAATTTACAAAATACAATTATATTTTGTAAGTTTGCACCGCTTTCGCGTCAAAAAATGACACAAATTCATAGCTAAAAAAGTATAAACATGGGCCTTAGGGCCAGATGTAGCAAGCATTTTGCATGGTGCAAACAGCGAATTTCGCTGTTTGCGCCATGCAAAACGCACATTGCGATGCTCATTCCCATTTTGGGAGTCGGTAACCTGGTTACCGACTCGCAAAATGGGAATGCGACTTGCAAATAGGAAGGGGTGGTTCCCCTTCCTATTTGCGATTCGCATCGCGATGTAGAATTGCTTTGTGACCGCAAACGCGGTTGCAAAGTAATTTGCAGTTAGCACCCATTTCAAATGGTGCTAACCCATTCGCAAAAAGGAAGGGGTCCCATGGTGAATGGCCCTGAAAACATTTTTTCAGAGCAGGCAGTGGTCCTATGGACCACTGCCTGCTCTGAAAAAATGAAACACAAACGTTTCATTTTTTCGTTTGTGTTGCAACTCGTTTTCCTTTAAGGAAAACGGGCTGCAATACAAACAAAAAAAAAACTGCTTTATCTAAAAGCAGTCACAGACATGGTGGTCTGCTGTCTCCAGCAGGCCACCATCCTGTGAGTGCTGCGAATCGGAAGGGGGTCGCAAATTGCGACCCACCTCATTAATATTAATGAGGTGGGTCTTTGCGACCCCCTTCCGATTCGCAGATGGTGTCAGGGACACCACCCAGCATCCGATTTTGCGACTCTCAAATTGCGAGTCACTCAGACTCGCAATTTGAGAGTCGCAAAATCGGATTTTCCTACATCTAGCCCTTAGTGTTTTACCCTTGGGACACTGTGAGCCCAGTTCCTTAAAACATCTGGAAATTCACTCATGTAGGGTTCCCACTGCATTTTAGAGTAACGTCCTGGAGTCCAGGAGTTTGCCATAGGACCTGCAACTGTCATAGGTTCACATATGTACTCCTGAAATTCCTGGTATCAATTCATGACCACCTGACAGCGGTTCCACGTGTGCGCACGAACGAAGTGTGCGTCTAAGAATATTTCAATGTAACTTTGAAACATGCAAATATTTTTCCTTCGGCGAAACCTTTCCCACTACACGCAGATCCATTCTGGGATTGCTCCATTCCCTTTCTACACTGCAAATAGATTTACTCCTGCCCTTGACAGGAGTAGTTTTCTAACCGTTCCCAGGGTGGGAATAGGCATTAGAAAAGGGTGTGAACACCCACAAACGACTACATTTTGGGGGCTCCCAAACGTTTCTGGGCGGTCCACCTCTGGGAAAACATCCCCTGGTTGGAGATTTATTCTCACAGGTAAATCTTTCTACAAGAGTTTGTCATATTGGTCAGTAACAAACTTGGGTTTACTGTAGAAAAAGGGTGTGTATCGGACTGGAAACTGCGAAGGAGGCGAGAAAAAGTAAAACACGCGTTTGTGTTGTAAAGTAATGCATGTGTAAAGCGACCTATTCACGAGTGATGTGAAGCACTGAACGATTTGGTATTACGCATCACGATATATCACAAATGTTAACCTGAGTGTACACTTGTGTGGCCGTGGCCTTGGTGGCCAGTTCAGGGCCACGGTGCACCACACCTCATTACTGATGTTGGACGTCCATCTGTCAAAAGACCTGAGCAGCCATAGTTTGCCCCCATCAGAGTATGAGGGGCCCATTTAGATATAAAATTATGTGTTTGGGTTTCTGGAAGAAGCAGGAGACGGATCACCGAGTGTGACAATTATGTGGCAAGATGTGAACCCCCCCTCCTCTTAGCCAGGGACATTTATCATCAAATGTGACATTTGTGTGGCAAGAGCTGACCCCTCCTCTTAGCCAGGGACATTTATCACCGAATGTGCATTTATGTGGCAAGGTCTGACCCCTCCTCTTAGCCAGGGAGATCTATCACCGAATGTGACATTTATGTGGTGAGATGGAGCATCATCCACAGGGTCTAGAGCATCAGAAGGGACAAAAGGAAACAGCGCGCAGCATCGTCCACAGTGTCGAGAGCATCAGAGGGGACCAAACTGAACACGCCGCTCAGCATCGTCCACAGTGTCGAGAGCATCAGAGGGGACCAAACTGAACACACCGCGCAGCATCGTTCCTAGTGTCAAGAGTATCAGAGGGGACCAAACTGATCACACCGCGCAGCATCGTCCACAGTGTCAAGAGCATCAGAGGGGACCAAACTGAACACACCGCGCAGCATCGTCCATAGTGTCGAATGCATCAGAAGGGACAAATTGGAACACACCGCGCAGCATCGTCCATAGTGTCGAGAGATCAGAGGGGACCAAACCGAACACACCATGCAGCATCGTCCATAGTAGTATTGAGAGCATCAGAGGGGACCAAACTGAACACACCGCGCAGCATCGTCCAAAGTTTCGAAAGGATCAGAGGGGCCCAAACGGAACACACCGCGCAGCATCATCCACAGTGTCGAGAGCATCAGAGGGGACCAAACTGAACACGCCGCTCAGCATCGTCCACAGTGTCGAGAGCATCAGAGGGGACCAAACTGAACACACCGCGCAGCATCATTCCTAGTGTCAAGAGTATCAGACGGGACCAAACTGAACACGCTGCTCAGCATCGTCCACAGTGTCGAGAGCATCAGAGGGGACCAAACTGAACACGCCGCGCAGCATCGTTCCTAGTGTCAAGAGTATCAGAGGGGACCAAACTGAACACACCGCGCAGCATCGTCCACAGTGTCGAGAGCATCAGAGGGGACCAAACTGAACACACCGCGCAGCATCGTTCCTAGTGTCAAGAGTATCAGAGGGGGCCAAACTGAACACACCGCGCAGCATCGTCCATAGTGTCGAAAGCATCAGAAGGGACAAATTGGAACACACCGCGCAGCATCGTCCATAGTGTCGAGAGATCAGAGGGGACCAAACCGAACACACCATGCAGCATCGTCCATAGTAGTATTGAGAGCATCAGAGGGGACCAAACTGAACACACCGCGCAGCATCGTCCAAAGTTTCTAAAGGATCAGAGGGGACCAAACGGAACACACCGCGCAGCATCGTCCACAGTGTCGAGAGCATCAGAGGGGACTGTCAGGTCCTCGCAGACCTGAATAATTACAGGACACGCCGCTAGTGCTAATACGTGCTCCTTTATTTAATTCCCTTTTCAGACTGCCGTCCCGCCTTTCTCCCTCCTCCCTCGTCACCTCCCCTTCCTCTCTCCCTGTCCAGTCCATCTAGTCTTCCATGAGAGGGGTGGATACCTCTCCCCCCTCTCGGGTTCATCTAGTGGTGTAGTCTTGTATTGGTGACGACACCACATCCCTCCCCAACGGGGAGAGGAACAAACTAAACAGAAACGTTCAACTTATCTGGTAACATGTTTACTTCGCCCGCGTGGGCCTCCTCATGGGGTGTCTTCGGCCTTCAGGGTGGGGGCCTTTGGAGTTGTTCAATCACCGGCATAGTTCTCGTAACGTTGGGACGGGCCTGGATTATGCCTCAGCATGTACCTTCCTGTCCTGGACCGGTCCGATCCCTGGTTCCGCTCTGGTCCCTCCTTGGATGCTGTTCTGCCGGTGGGTTGGCTTGGTCTTTGCTCCGTCGTTGGAGGGGTTGAACTATGTTCTGAAACGTCTCCTGTTTCTCCGCTTACGCACCTTGGGCTGTCTGTGTTTGTACTCAGGTCTGCCCACTCTTCGCCGCTATCTCCGGCTCCTTCGTCAGTTGTTGCCTGGGGTACATGTTTGAACAGTGCTGCATTTCGTGTTACTGTCTCTGGTCCTCGTCGGGCTGTTATCATGGTGCCTTTCTTCGCTGTTACTGTCCAAGGTTGTGCTTCAAACGGGAGGCGGAACTTCCCTCCTGGGTGGCGGTCTTTTACTAAAACGGTGTCCCCGATTTGTATGGTCGTTTCGCGAGCTCTCCGTTTCTTGGATGCTTGTACATTGGTGCTGTTTCTCTTTTCTTCTGATTTGTTCGGTGGTGGTGACCTCTCTGCCCATGACGGGTGGTGTGGGATGGCATCGGACACCGTTCTCCCAAAACAGAGCTGGCTGGGGGTGACTCCTGTGGTGGCATGCGGTGTGACTCTGTATTCCCTTAAGAAGGTATATATTGCTCTTTCCGGGTTCTCACCTTCTGCTACCGCTATGCGAATGACCTTGTTGAGTGTTTTTACAAACCTCTCCACTTCTCCATTCGCTTGTGGCCATCGCGGTGTGATTCTCCGATGTCTGGTGTTCGTAGACGCTAAGAATTCTGGCCATTCGTGGCCATTGAAAGGGGGGCTGTTGTCGGTGCGCACCTCTCCGAAGAGTCCATGGGTGGCCATCATTTTTTCGAATTTTGGAATGACTGTATGGGCGGATGTGGAGCGTACGATTTCGACTTCTGGGTAGCGCGAGTAGTCGTCAATCACTACGACCATATATGAGCCATCTGGGAGGCTCCCGAAGTCTGCGCTTACTCGTTGCCACGGCGCTGTTGGCCCTTTCTCGGTGATGATCGGTGTTGGGGAGTCTGGGCTGCCGCTGGCCTGACACACTAGGCATCTTTTGACTGTGTCTTCCACTAACTTGTCTAGGCCGGGGAACCATACTTTGTCTCTGATGCGGGCTTTTGACTTTACCATTCCTTGGTGCGCCCCGTGGGCTAGGGCAACTGTTCTGGTTGTCAGACTCAAAGGGATGACCAACCGGAGGCCTCTCAGGCAGCCATCTTCACTCACGGAGAGTTCTTGCCTTATATTGAACAGTGCGTGTAGCCGGGCTTGCGCTTCTTGTGTTCTGAAGGCGTCGGGCGTTGTAAGGCTCGCCAGTTCCCTGTTCGGGTCGCCGTTATGGCTAGTTGTAGGCATTCATCTTGGGCAGTTGCTTCAATCACTTCGCTGAGTGGTATGGGTAGGGGCCTTGCGCGTTCTACTACCATTCTGACGTACTCTTCTGTCTCTTGTGCTTCTTCCACTTCCTGTGGCGTGGCTGTGCGAGCGTGTCGGGAGAGGAAGTCTGCTGGGTTCTTTGTGCCTGGTTGGTATTCCAGTGTGAAATCATATTCTTGGAGTTGCAGGATCCATTTTTCTATCCTCGGTGGTGGTTTTGAGGATGAACCTTTGAATAGTGGTAGTAGGGGTTTGTGGTCTGTCACGACTGAGAACGGCTTCCCATACAGGTAGAGATGGTAGTGGCGGCACCCCCAGTGAATAGCGATGGCTTACCGTTCGATTTGTGAGTATCGCTGTTCCGTCGGTGTGAGTGTGCGGCTGGCAAACGCAATGGGTGCCCATTCTCCACAATCCTGTTTCTGTGTCAGCACTGCTCTTAGCCCGGTAGGGCTGGCGTCGACGACTAGTTGTGACTGGCGTTGTGGGTCGAAGAATGCCAGTGTGGTTTCTGCCGATAGTGCTTTCTTTGTGGCTTGGAACGCCTGTTCTTGTTCTTCGCCCCATTGCCACTGTCGGTTTGCTTGCGTGAGCTGCCGCAGGGGTCCCGTGATGTCTGCCAGGTTCAGCATGAAACGACTGCAGTACGTGACCATGCCTAGGAAACTCCTTACCCCTGAGGCTGATGTGGGAGCTGGTGCTTCTTGGATGTCTTTGGCTTTCAGGGGGTCTGGACCGACTCCGTTTTTGGAGAACCGGTATCCGAAGAAACAGATTTCTTGCTTTAGGAACTCGCACTTGTCTTTGTGCAGAGTCAGCCCTCTGCTTTGTAGTCTGGCAAATACTGCTCGCAATCTCTTCAGATGTGTCTCCACGGTGGGTGCATGGACCAGAATGTCGTCACTCACGTTAAGGACTCCCGGGAGTCCTTGCAGGACTTCTTTGATGACATACTGGAACACTTCAGCTGCGCTGGAGATGCCGAAGTTTAGTCTTTTGTACCTCCGGAGGCCATTGTGGGTGGAGAACGTGGTGATGGGTCGGGATTCCGGGTGCAGCATGATTTGATGGTATCCAGACCGAAGGTCCATTTTAGAAAACCCGTATGACCCTGATAGTTCGCTGAGGATGTCATCTATTGTCCGGGTTAGGTGTCGCTCCCTTTTGATTGCTAGGTTTGGTACGCGCATATCGACACAAATTCGGACTGCTTCCGGTTGCTTGGGTTTCCGGGCGATTACGATGGGGGAGACCCACGGTGTTGGGCCCGACACTTTTTCTATGGCTCCTGCTTGCTCAAGGAGGCGTAGTTCTTGTTCCACCTTGGGGCGTAGGTGGAATGCTATTCAACGGTGTCGGAGCGCTGTGGGGGCTACTGATTTGTCAATATGGAGGCGCAGTGGCGGTCCTTTGAGGCATCCGATGCCTTCAAACAGAGTTTTGAAGTCTTGCATTAGTACTTGCAGTGTGTTCTCATGGATTGTGAAAGCGAAATGCACCAGGTTGAGGTCTTGGGCCGTGCGGCAGCCAAGTAGGAAGCCTGTTCCGTCTTTGGAGACATATACTTTGGTGGCCATTTCTGTGTCGTCGTGAGTAATGTCCGTTGTAAACACCCCTGCTATGTTCAACGGTCGGCTGTTTCCAAATGCGAACACTTGTATGTTTGTGGGCCGGAGTGCTGGCCGCGGTTGTGATAGGTTGTTGTAGACATCCATGGCCATTAGGTTGATGGATGCGCCTGTGTCCACCAGTGCCTGTGTTGGGGAGCCTTGGACTGTGACCGTGCACGTGGGTAGGCGTCGGCTCCCTACTGCGTGGATTACATGGATTGTGTGCTGATCGTTGTCCATGTCACTGTCTGATTCTTGATCTAGTGGCACTTCCACCATCTTGACGGTTTTCTTTGTGGGGTTGTTTGTTTGCTTTGGTGTAGACATGCAGACTTTGGCAAAATGATTCAGCTTCCCGCATGCACTGCACATTTTTCCCCATGCTGGGCAGGTGGTCGGGTGTGGAGCTGGGCCGCCGCACCACTTGCATGGTTTGCCCCACCGTCTCCCTTTATATGGTTCTCTTTTCTGCCGTGGTGCGTTTGTCTTTACTACGTTGGCTACTTCTGTTTTTGTCTGGGTTGTAGATGTTTGTTCCATGTGGGCTGCTCTGGCTCGTGCTAACTCCTGGGAACGGCCCAGTGTGAGGATGTCCTTCATTGGCATGTTGGGTTGTTGGAGAATGCGTTCTCTTAGTTTTGATGATGAGCACCCTTGTATGAACTGTGCACGGATTTCATCCTCCTCGTCGGGCAGCGTACAGGTGCTGGCCAGTTCTTTTAGCCTGGTGTAGAAGACATCAACGGATTCGTCAGTGGTTTGGCGTGCTTGGCGTAGTAGGAACCTCTTGTAGTCCGCGTTGGCATACGGCTAAAAATGGGCTGTGATCGCTCTTTTTAGTGTCTCATACGTGCGTGGTTGTACTTCTGTGACTGATTTGAAGATTCTGTGGATGTCCACTCCACCGATGCGGAGGAGGAGGGGTCTGCGCCGTTCGGCTTTGATGTCTAGGGCTTCAAAATACGTTTCTAGTCTTTCTACCCAGACTTTCCACTTTGCTGCTTGGGTGGGTGGCGCGCCTGTGACGGTGAAAGGTTCTATTGGTGGTACGCCAGCCATCGTGGTCTGCGGTCTCTCAAGTGGTATAACAAAGAGATGAGGATTGTTGTTTGGGTAGGCCTGTTGGTGCGCTCTTGGTTGCTGTGTTCTTTTTTTTTTTTTAATGAATGAATAGAGGGTGACTTTATTTCTTTGCTGCTGAGGGCACTTGTCCTCTTTTGGTGTTCTTTCTTTACCGTTGTTTGTCACCTTTTTTTTTTTTTTTCTTGCTTTTATTCTGTGTTTTATTTCTTTTTCTTTTTGCTTAGGGTGGGGCGGGGGCACTCCCTCCCTTGCTGCGCAGTGCTGCTTGTGGCTCCGGCGCTGTCCCGGCCGGCCGTTGTTTTTTTTTTTTGATATCGGGTACGCCTGGGGGCGCTTCCCGGCTTGGCTGGTGTCGCGCTTGCGTAGTGCGAGGCGGGTTGAACCGAGCGCACTCGCGTGGAGAAGCGCGTGGCTCCTCCAGTCGGGAGGGGCGAGCAGACGGGAGCAGGCGCACTGTCGTGCGGTGCTCGCCGCATGCGGCCGGCTGTGAGCGGCGGCGGGCGTAGGTCGCTGTATGGGCGCACGTCCCGTCCAGGCAGGAACCGGTGAGTATCTTGCAGTGGTCGCTGCAGACCACGTGGTGTTGAGGTGCTTGGGGGTGGGTCGCGGTGCAGTAGCGTCCGGCTGTGTGGTCGGACACCGTCGGGGCTTGCTGGTGCACCGACGCTCCTCTGCTCCAGGCTGGGCTGGTTGGGTTGATGTCGTCGTGGGTGGTGACGCTACCATGGACGGTAGGCCCACCTCGTCGCCAGTTGTCAGGTCCTCCCAGACCTGAATAATTACAGGACACGCCGCTAGTGCTAATACGTGCTCCTTTATTTAATTCCCTTTTCAGACTGCCGTCCCGCCTTTCTCCCTCCTCCCTCATCACCTCCCCTTCCTCTCTCCCTGTCCAGTCCATCTAGTCTTCCATGAGAGGGGTGGATACCTCTCCCTCCTCTCGGGTTCATCTAGTGGTGTAGTCTTGTATTGGTGACGACACCACAGGGACCAAACTGAACACGCCCCTCAGCATCGTCCACAGTGTCGAGAGCATCAGAGGGGACCAAACTGAACACACCGCGCAGCATCGTCCATAGTGTCGAGAGCATCAGAAGGAACCAAGTGGAACACAGGATTTAAGTGGTTTGTGGGAAAGTTGATGCTGTGACCACATATTATACAGAACAAAGGACCCCGGCTGTACATGATAAGGATATTGCAAGTCACCTTGGAGTTCCATAACCTGAAAAAAACAACTCCTTGGTGACTCGCAGTATCTTTATAATGTATGTCCGGGGTACTTTATTCCAAATATAATATTACTGACACCGCAGATGCCTCCTAAGTGGGTACCAATATTGTAACTGTAACATTGTTCATTGATGGGGCAAGCAGTTTTAAGATGGCTTCCAGAGGGATCATCTGTAGAACCAGAGTTATCCCTCTGAATGAGGCTCCACACTTCTTCCCTTGTGGGGACTGTAGGGTGGGACCACCAGGGCTTGTGCTACACATGAGGGGCACCATATTTTTGATGGTTGAACAGGTTATTTATCTATGAACATGCCTTGAATTTTAGTATGGCACAGAGAGACGCATCCTTACAAAAGGCCTGAGACCATTGAACCAGCCTTTCTGGCAATCAGGGTTTATGAAGCAATTTAGCACAGTGAATCATTTCTTGAGTCTAATCTGGGCTTGTTTTGTGAATGTACTAGGATAATAAGATTTTGCCTTCACAATTGCACTCTTAAAGTATTTTGTTGAGTCCTTATTAGCTAGGAAGCGGATAAACTGGTAGGAAATGCATGTTTTGCTATTAAGAGAGCTCAGAAACACAGGGCAGTAATTACCTCTTTGTGTTTTCAGGCTCTGTTGCCAGAGAAACATGCATGAGCTATTTTCATGTTCATGTATGTGCTTAAGGTGGCAAAGAGAATGCACAGGACCCTTCACGGCGTCGTAATACACCCCTGGTGGGACTGACAGAGACAATCATCCTTTCCAAGTTGAATCCCTCTGAGGCCCTTATTACAGGATAGGAAAAATGAGTGAGGTATGAGTGAGGTATTCATTACCACACATGATAGATACTATTAGTGGAAAACTGTGAGGGTGTGTTAATTATCACACCACTTGCAATGCTGATCCATGGATAAGAACTGAGTCCTGCTCTTGTAATGAGGGCCTATAGGCGAGTAATTACAAGACCTATTAGTAAAGCGCAAAGAGATGTTTCAGTCTGTGGTGTGCGCTATTTAAAAAATCAAATGAAACAGAAAACCGAGTTTGTTACCGAAATATTGCGACTGCAGTGAAAATAGGGGAAACAATTTTAGCAAAGGAAATCGTTTTAACAAAAAATTATAGAAAATTAAAGTGCCTCGTGTTCGCTTGTAATCGCAAATTCGCAGCCTTTGCTACATGTAGATACACTTCAAGATACTCCTCAAGCAGAAAAGAAAATGGTAATGATAAAAAGAAATTAATTTGTGGCGACAGTTAATTAATTTTCCCCATCTGATGTTTGCCTTTAGGTTAGATCTGTGTGGTTTAAAATGTAATTTCATGTTCTAAGTACTAATGAAATAGCGGGTACGACTCAGGGCTGTGCCCCCACCGTGGAGCCCTCATCTCTACGTCCACTGACACTATATGTTATGTTATGTCTATCTGTATAGCGCACTAATCACCCGTGAGGGTATCCAGGCGCTTGAGCAGGTGTGTGGAACAAATTAGTAGAGATGGCACAACACAGCACCGGGAGCTAGACAAGAGTGTGGGGTCCGCAGCACCCCAAGTCTCTCTGTACT
The DNA here is from genome assembly GCF_031143425.1 of Pleurodeles waltl. Lineage (NCBI taxonomy): Eukaryota > Metazoa > Chordata > Amphibia > Caudata > Salamandridae > Pleurodeles > Pleurodeles waltl. The sequence continues at coordinate 984,623,017 of NC_090450.1, forward strand.
TGAGGCTTCTGAGGGCTGATGTACGTATTGTGGTTTAAACTCACTTCAGCAACTCCCAATTCAAAAGGTTTTTGCAGCCACAGAAAAAAAATCTGATTTGAGATGGCACCGTACTTAATCAGTGTAATTAGCATCTCAAGGCCCGAGACTGGTATGTATTCGTGGACATGTGTGCGCAGATCAGAGGTGCACTAGTCCACCACAAGTGAGATGCGGAGGTCTCTTGCCAGGCTGGTGCCTTTGGAAAGATCGGTAGGGCTGGGGCGCTCAGCGTCATCGCGCATACGGGTGCCCACTTGTGGTGCACCACCATCCCTAGCTGGGAAGCCTGGTCACAACGGTGATGGATAGCCGGTCCGCCGACATATAAATCCCATTATATCCTATGTGATTTAGATTTCCGCAGATGGGCTATCCCTCATCGTTGGGATGAAGTAACCCGTCCCCCAAAATCTAAATCAGGCCCTGAATCTACTTCAGGTCGAGCCTGGTGCCCAGGAGCCAAGCGGGATCCCGTGTGAGTCGTGCTCGATCGATGGAGTGCACGCGCTAATTGGCTTCCGGTGCATGGATGATAAATTATAATGTTATTGATCGATCTGGGCTGACACCGCAGAGCACCTTCAGGCTGCACTAATAATTTGAGTGGCTCAGACATACTGGGGAAGGGGAAGTCATGACAGTCAGAAGTGGCCCTTTAGTCAGGAAATTCATTGGGAGGTGGGGGGTGCGAGCCGCCACTAGGATTGCCACGTGGCAGGTTTTATACAGGCATGACCAGTATTTTAATGTTCCTGCAGGTACAAAAACTAGGAAGATCACCTAAATCTGGCATTTCTTCCCCGTATCAGTACAAATTTAATAAACAAAGACAGAAAGGGCCTGATTTAGAGTTTGCGGATGGGTTTGTGACAGAATTCTTGTCCACCTGTATCACGATTCCCTTAGGATACAGTAGGATCGTAATACGGCAGAGGGATATCCATCACGTTTGTGACAGAGTAACCTCACCCGCCTACGATCTATTAAAATGAATGCATACAATTTCATATACATTTCTACCTAAGAATCATGCCTAGGCTGTTGCAGAATCTTAAAAAACGTGAGCAGGGGGCTGGTATTTTTCTCTTGGAGAGGTGGCAACCCTAGCCAAGGCTAATGTTGGACTGGCCACCCTGGCAGGTGGACCAGCTTGAAAGGGCCAGTGTGTAGGCACAGGACTAATACAACTGGGCCACGCGCTGGCTCCTTTCAGCTGGCCAACCTGGCAGTGCCAGAGTGCCCACCAAGCCAGTCCATCCTTGGATAGCCGAGCCAGGTGTCTGGCTTTGGCCCGAAAGGTGAAAGTCCGAGCTGTGGGATCAACAAATTCATCATGTCAAGGATACAGCAAAACCTGTAAAACATGACAGCACTCCTTTAGATTAGAAATAGGTTGTTTCTCCAAGGGTCGTTCCACTTTAGTATATTAAATCATTGCACTGCTTTGACATCTCTTAAAGGTAATAGTTTTTAAACCTGACCCTTTCCTCATCAACAGCACCCTAGCAACACTGCCATGATTTAACCATGAGGTGGCATTTTAACACCATGCATGACCAATCCTGCTGCTGTTTGTGAGCAACAATGTTACCTATTGGGCCTTACATGACTGAGGGTTTCACATCCTGAACTGAATTTCCTATAGGAGGGCTCAGATCTGACGTTCAATTAAAATGGGACAGAGTGAAGTTGCGTAGGATCACACGGGTTGGCCAAGAGTGCAGCTAGGATTTCAACCCAGTGTTATGTTAATATTTACACATTTTGCTATTCAGTCACTGGATTATTTCACTGTCCCTTCACCACCGCGTCTTTTGTGTTTGATTCTTTTTTTTACCTAAATTAGTATACTTTGTTCAGTGAATACAAGTACCACGTTGTTAATTCATTTTGACTCCTTTTTTGGGGGAAAGTTAAGTTTAAGGGAAGTCAGGAGACTATTTTTATGGTAATATCACTTCATTATCCTGACTTAACAAAGAGTCTAAAGGGAGAGGAGAATCTCCACATCAAAGATAGTCTCACTGGCTGCCGGCTGCATTACATACTGTATGTCTGCTCAGGTTTCAGACACAGAAGGTGGCCCCTTCCTTATGTAATTTAGCTGTCAATCAGTGAGACGTATCTTCTAGTACTTTGTATCATACATCAACCAACCATATGGGATTCCTCTGAATCTACAACTACTCACCTTGAAAAAGCTCATGAGCCCATCGGGCCTGAGCGAAACACGTGTCAGCAGGACTCCTTGAAAATACCATGTTAATGTTATGTTAATAGTGTATAAGCACCCTGAAACCTGAAAGATGTCCACGTGCTGAAATACTGACGGCTGCTCTACCTGGAGTGAAATCAAGAGAATAACACAAAAAAAAAAAAGAGCATCCTATCAGACCCGGTAAAAAAAAAAGACCAAGTCACAAAGAAAACAAGCATTTGCAATGTAATGGGTCTCGCGTTTGATCGAGTTAGAGCTATTTGCTTGTAAATTCCTAACTGGACTTTTCTTGCCACATAAATTGAAAATGAAAAGTAAAACAGTTTACGGAAGCGGGCCAATTCAAAGCGCCATGGCCGTCGTGAGCGTGAGCTCAAGAGTTATTTGCTCCCTCATGAATGTTTAGAAAGGATCGCGGCTGGGATGAAAGTCAAAGCAAAACCGGGGGAGGGGCCATCACAGACTGTAACAGCAGGAAGCGTGACGTAGTGTGATGGCCAACAAAAATGTTCACTTAGTGAAATCACCTGGGAGGGAACTCAGCACACAAAGGAGGAGCATTTCACAAAATGCGCCAACAAAAATGAAGCATTTGAAACAAGCACAACACAGAACGAATAGCAAGAGTGGGCGTGGTTAAAAGTCTACAGAGAGATTACGATAGGCCAGAGCACTTGCGTGCACGACCCTAAAAAACGAACAGTCCGTAACAAGACATACACTCTTAACATCCATCAAACAATCTCAATGCTATTGAATGGCCTTAAACTAAAAAATGAAAAGAAAGGCAAAAACGAAGGAGCCATTGCCAGTTACAATCTATAAAGGAAGGTTTTAAGAGCCTTTCTAAAGCACACTTGATGCAAGCACCCACAGTGTAATCAGAAAGGTGTTTACAGATATTGAATTTCTTTCTCAGACAGAGTGGGCCAGAGTGGTGTAGGGCTTGATTAACAATGCAGAGGGCTTTAAAGGTGATCCTCTTTGATACAGGGAGAGAGTGAAGCCCATACAAGGCAGAAGAAGAAGAGATCCTGAGAAGGCCAAGGGCTAGTTTGGATGGATAGACTGGAGTTTGTTGACTACATCCAGCAGTGTACCTAGTAAAAGATCATCACAGTATTCCAAGCGACCAAGAATAGTTGCCTGGATCACAATCCGGTGGGCTGAGGACAGGAGAAGAAGAGCAATCTTTATTACCACCTATAGCCAGAAAAAAACGAAAGAATGTCAAGTGATGGGCCAGTCTTTCCAAAGTCAGATTCTTATCCAGGTGGAAGCCCAGGTTTCTTAGTGATTTAGCTCGGCTGGGAAAACAGACTAGGATGAGGGCCAAAAAAAACATTGATGGAAACAGTCTAGCCAAAGTAGTCAGAGAAATCCAAAGGGCCACAGTTTTATCTGAATTAAATTTCTGGGCACTGAGTCACAACAACAGGAGACCGCCATAATGCAATGATAAAATGACTCAAAGAAGGTCGCTCATGTTCTATCCCTAGCAAGGGTCAGTTGGGTGTTGTCAGCACCCCAAAGTGACTCCAAAAGACCTGACTGAAGCAGCCAGCAGACAACTATAAATATTGAACAGGGTAGATATACGCAATTCAATTATATACATCAAGCATATCTTTCCCCAGCCCATATCCATAAAATATACCCAAATTCTAAACCAATGTGCCCTAGATGCGCCATCCCTGCAGCTACTTTTTACCATATGGTTTGGGAATGTCACGCAATTAATACCGGCTGGAACCGCATCGTCAACACCACTGCAGAAGTAGTAGACCACGTGCTAGCCCCTATTCCAGAATCCTGCCTGCTTGGCATACGTCACCGTACAAAAGGAGATAAACACACCCACAAGTTTGTAAATTTAGCATTTGTGATTTACAAGCGTCTGATTGCCACACACTGGAAGGCCCCAAACGCCCCTCCTCACTCTCTTTGGCTGCATGACCGGCATAGTCACACATTGGCAGAGGCTCAAACATTAAGACAGCTACAACACAAAGGAAAGGTACAAGGAGGAACTGAAAACTGGGACCTTTTTGTAGTAAAAATAGAATCCAGAGACGACACGTACCCTCCGTGAGCTGTCCCTCTAACGCTATCTTGACATGAAACCACCATAATTGCCCAAAGCAGATAAGCAATTGTCAAATGTAGCTTCACCTAACCGTACTGTAGAGCCAAGCCCACGCGTCATCAACCCGTCAGCCCCCTCGCTATTACTGGTATCTACCCACACTAAACACATACAAAGCAACATTGCCCTCAGAGCCTGTATAGCCTAATGCTACCATCATTATATCTGACGCCATTACATACATTTAAGCACAGTAATTGCTACGTCTAATGTCAGAAGTTACACAATGTTAAGCTGTATGCCAGTACACTAAAATGCTATCGTATTGAACAAAAAACTACAAATACGAAAAGATATGCACGTGCAGAGAAGATGAGTATTCTCTCACCAAGTTATGTGGAATGTACTGCTGCTCTTTTACTACGTTTTGACTCACGTTGAATAAACAGATGTAAAAAATAAAATAAAAAATATTGAACAGGGTAGGGCTAAGGGCAGACCCCTGCAGAATACCTTGACCCAAGGTCCTGGAAGCTGACGTAAGCAGAGGGATACAGACAGCTTGGAGTCTGTCTTCCGGGTAAGATTTACACCACTGGAGTGCTGTTCCACCAATTCTGGCCTAAGTGAGCCTGGCCAGAAGGATGAAATGGGACACAGTATTGAAAGCAGCAGGCATGCCTAAGAGAACCAAGGCAACAGGATGAGCCATCATCAAGACTCAGATCGTGTAAAACCAACAAGAAAGCGGTTTCCATCCTGTGTCCTGGTCAAAATCCAAACTGTAAAATGGTGTTTTTTCGAAAAGGTCTTAAGGTAAGGAATTGACATTCCTCTCCAAAATCTTAATGGCAAAAGGAATAAGTGAGATATATAAATATTCTGGTCCTCATTAGGGCCCAGATTTAGAAGAATCAGTACTGATGCGCCAGATTTCTTCCACTAGCATAACAAAATTTGACACTAGTGCAGCAAAGTGCAAGGAGGCCCATTGATTTAAATGGGTGCGTCCTTTTAAGGCCTGCTCTGAGCATGCGTTAAAAATCAAGCCAAAAATGGCGCAATGAAATCTTGTAGATTTAATTGTGCCATTTTTGCGGTCCTCCTATCGCCGGAACACCCCTCTTGCATACATTATGTCCGGGGCAGTCACAATGTGGCACAAGGGGCTGCAAATTGGCAGAATGCATGCACTGCACCACTTTGTAAATATGGCGCAGCGATTTTTGCCTTGTGGAGCCACATTAGTGTTAAAAAAATTGTGATAATGTGGCGCAAGGAGGCGCAAGGGCCTTGTAAATCTGGCCCTAGGTTTCTTTAGCGGAGGGATTATTAAAGCCTGTTTCCACTCTGTCGGGATCCGGGCATTAGTAAGAGAGTAAATACAAGCCTCGAGCATTAGCAGCAAAAGAGTAGTCATGCTCATATCCAAAAGCCTAAGCAGAATAGGATCTAAGGGAGATCCAGGCCTAGTAGAGGTTGCAATAGCTGTAAATTGCGCCATGGTCAAGGTCTCAAAATGACCTAGCCAGGATGCTGAGTCTGATTCAGGCAGAGCATCAGTAGGGTAAGGATCGCTTAGTTCAGGTTTAAGGTTGGTCAGTGAATGCGTCAATTGGTTTTAACCAGTAGTTCAGATTAGGCCCTCTCTTATGGCTTGTAGGTTGCAGCGAGTCACATATCTTAGTTACTTCCTCCTTAATGAGAGAGATTGTCAGTGAATTCTTGGTAGTGTGCAATGGTTGAGGCCGCACAGACAGGGGAGGCTAGTGGTCTTTCATTTTTAAAAACTTCTTTAGATGAATTCTCTGAGCCTGAAATATGCTGGGAGTAGAGTTCACCTGTTGCAATAGCTATAAGCTTTTTATATTTCAACAATTCCCATTTTAACTCAAAATGGGATTTGGAAGGATAGTCCCTATGCCACACACTTTCTAACTTCTTACACCCACTTTTTGCCTCAGAGTGCTCTGTGTACCAAGGAGCAGAAGTTCCAGCTCATTACTGGCTAACTTTGTTTAAGGGAGAAACCAAATCCAGGGCAGATTCAACCGAATGGGAATAATGATTATGGGCTGTGTGACGGGCCGGACAGGGTCGGCCTGCACAAATTCCCTACTTGTGCTGCCGCTACCCCTGTTGAACTGGAAAAGGTCAACCAACGCACCAATCCAGGCGGCCTTCGTAAGGAACAGCGGGAAATTGGACGCTCAAATAGCCCGCATCGGGTTGTCGGGGGAAGGAGGCGAACAAGGAGACGGAAGGAGGAGCAGATAAGGATGCAAGCGGAAGACCGGGGGTGACCACGGAGCAACACGTCCCAATCGGGGACGAAAGAACCACGGAAGACACGTAGCCGTACGTCCCAGGCGGGGACGGGAGAAGTACAGAGTCCAGGGCATCGGAGGTCTCAATCGGGGACGGAAGGAGCAGACTCCGGGGAGCGGAGTGCAACAACCCGCCACGCTTCTGGAGAAGCGTGGCATCTCCATGTGCGTGGAAGTGGCCTGGGGAGGGGTAGGGGAGACGGGGAGGGTAATTGTATATCGGAGGGGAGGATATCACAAATAAAAAGGCACAGGGAAGGGGAGGGGGCATACAGGTAAGGGGGTGCACTAAAAGATAATAAGAGTGGTGATACTAAAAGGGAAAGGGGCAATGAGAAAATACCCGAAGTAGGAAGACATAGGAAAGAACACTAAGAGGTAAAGGCAAGAAAAGAAACTGAAAAAAGACAAAGTAAAGAAAAATCTCCTACACAGAGAGGGAAAGGGCAGGAGAAGGACAGACAGAAAGAGAGAAGACAAATCCAAAAGACAAGACAGAGACAACAACGGAGAAGGGAGAGCCAGATACAGGAAAAACCCAAGGGGAAAACATAAACACTTACCAAGACTGTTTCTCTTCTTCCCACATGTGCTTCCCCAGAGACCTGAAAGAACAGAAAGACAGGAGGAAGAGACTGTGAATCACTGCCTGGAGGATACACCCAGAGAGCAAAAGAACAACACAAGGAAGCCATCACACAATAACACTATATTCAACCAATAAAAAAAACACTTACCTGTGTATCAGATGAGTCTTGCATAATTTCTCGCGCCAATCCTGCAACAAGTGGTGGCAGCGGTGGGATTTTGGAAACACAACATAATGGAGGAGAAAACCACCATGGCAGACGTAATTGCTCAGCTGGCAGAGGGTCAGCGCCACCTTCAACTAATGTGGAAACAGCAAATGAAAGAAGCCAGAGAGGAACGAGAAGCCCTGCAGAACGCACTCAAGAGCCAAGCCACGATAATGGCGAACAATCAACTCGTACACGAAACCGCCCTAGGAAATCTTACAGACACCATTGCTCATACGAAGGTGCATCCCAACGTGCCCAGCAGCATACTGCAAAGGTACCAGGAACATGAGAACCCGGGCTCCTTTTTTACCAACTTTGAGAGAGTGGCAAGCACTGCGAGTTGGCCGGAAGAGAAATGGGGACAGTATATCGCACCATTGCTTACAGGGCATGTACAGGCCACCTATCAAGCTATCAATCCCTACAAAGAGATTAAGAAAACAATATTGGGAAGGGTAGGGCTGGACAGCGAAAGCTATCGTTCCAGGTTCCGCCAAACCAAGTGGCAACAGCATGAGAATCCTCGCACCCTCTACTATAGGGTTCAACATGCGGCGGGGAGATGGTTGCATCCGACCGAGAAAACTCGAGAAGAAATTTTCGATATTATTGTTTTGGAGCAGTATTTAGATGCACTACCTAGTACCACCCGTAACTGGGTTAGACAACACCCGGGCCAGACTAATGAAACAGCTAAAGACCTCGCTTGTGCGTATCACAGGGGTCCGGACTTCAGGACCACCTCCAGTAGACATCCAGTCCCTTCCTCTGTGCGCCCGGCTGTAGGGAGAGGAACCTCTCAAAGACCTATGTTAGGACAGGGTCACGAACGAACTCTATCGAACATCCCCTCCAATCCTCCCTATCCGATCACTGGTCCTCAGTGTTACCACTGCTCCAAGTGGGGTCATATAGCCAGATATTGCCCTCATAGAAAAGATCCAGAGGAACCCATGGAAATTGGAGTAGCAAAAGGAAGAGTCTTCTGGGCTGGTGGAAACAAACCTACATATACTCTTCCTATCATCCTCAATGGTGTTGACAGAATAGCCTTGATCGATTCCGGGTGTAGCCAGAGTGTGATACGACAGGGGTTAAAAGGACATGGACAAGAGATACCCCAGGTACAAGTTTTGATCTCATGTGTACATGGGGATCAAAAATATTACCCAGTCGCTATAATACAATTGAAATGGAGAGAAGAGAACGAGACCCTAAAAGTGGGAGTGCTTCCTCGCCTGGAGGAAGATATCATTATCGGAACTGACTATAAGGACTTTTCCATCTTACTAACCAAAGCAGGTCAGGAGCATGCCCTTAAGACTTGGTGGGAGGAAGTACTCTTCGGGGCGGGCGAGGGAGTCAGTCGTACCCCAAAGGTAACCCCAAGTAGACGGCAATAAAGGGTCCAGCGGCAACACTATACTCAAACCCCCAACACTCCGCCCGGTACTCTCTCAGGAGTTGCAAGTAGGGTGTGTAACGTCCCAGGGGATTTCCGACAGAGTCAACGAGACGACCCCTCCCTGAAAAACGTGTGGCAACAAGCCCTGCACCCGTAGGAACATGCGGTAGGTCCACAATTTATCATACAAAATCACCTCTTATATAGAATACCGAACGGGGAGGAAGGGCGGCAGAAACAGTTGATAGTTCCCAGAAGTCACAGACAGCAGGTCTTATATCTAGCCCATGGAGATAATGGAGAGGTACATCTTGGAAGGGAAAAAACTGAGGAGGCAATACTCCAGCGGTTCTACTGGCCCGGTGTTTTTGGGGATATACGTAAACACTGTTCTGACTGTCCAAAATGTCAATTATTTAACCCATCTCCACACAAACCTGCACCACTCCAACCTCTGCCAGTCATAGAGACCCCTTTCTCAAGAGTGGGCATGGATATAATTGGACCCCTCACCCCCTCCAGTCGGGGACGTCAATACGTCTTGGTACTAGTGGACTATGCCACCTGTTATCCAGAAGCCATTCCCCTTCCTAGCATGCATACTAAAGTCATTGCCCAAGCAATGCCTGATTTCTTTTCCAGAGTGGGTTTCCCCAAGGAAATACTTACCGACCAGGGGACCCCGTTTATGTCTAGACTCATGGCAGAAGTAAGCAAAACGCTCGGGATAAAGCAAATCAGAACATCAGTATACCACCCACAAACAGATGGTCTAGTGGAGAGGTATAACAAAACGATTAAATCCCTACTCAGAAAAAGTATTTCAGAAGGGGGTAAAGACTGGGAATTTTTTTTTGCCTCTAGTGCTTTACGCTATTCGCTCACACGTTCAGACCTCCCTAGGGCATAGTCCCTTCGAATTATTGTTCTGCCGACACCCTCGGACTCTTCTCGAAATGCTGGCCGAGCAATGGGAAGAATCCGAAGATGAGACAAAAGACCTCTTGACATATACCCGGGGGTTGAGGGACACTCTTCATACTGTGTGGGAAGAAGCCCACAAAACTTTACGAGAATCTCAAAGCAAACAGAAACAATGGTATGATACTAAAAGCGTGCTTCGCACTCTAAAAGTAGGGGACAAAGCCTTAATACTACTACCCAGTTGCGAAAACAAGTTACTGGCCCGGTGGCAAGGGCCATATGAGGTACTTGAGCAAATTAATCCCACTACATACAAACTGGCCCTCCACCACGGACAAGGCAGGGAACAGATATACCATATAAACCTCCTAAAAAAATGGCAGGAACCGACGGGTGAACAACCCATACGTTATATTACCAATGTAGTCACAGATTAAATACCCTATCTGTCCTTTCCCACAGATCACCCTATTGAAGGGTCTTTTCCCCAGACGAATTCCTCCCTCACAGACCATATCAGGGACAACTCTCACGCGTGATAGATAAGTAACATGACGTCTTTTCAAAACGACCTGGACGAACGCAGTTAGCAGACCACCAGATACGGACAAAAAGAGGCGCAATCTCCAGACAACGTCCATATCGTATCCCAGAAGTAAAAAAAGCAGTTATAGAACAAGTGGTCCAATCCATGCTTGAGGCTGGTATTATTGAACCCTCCAATAGCCCCTTGGTGTTCTATAGTGGGTTTGGTTCCAAAACCAGATGGGAGTACTTGTTTCTGTGTTGACTATAGACGAGTCAACGAGTTAACATACTTTGACGCATATCCAATGCCATGCATTGACGAGCTCCTCGAGAGATTAGGCCAAGCCCAGTTTATGTCAACCTTAGGCCTCACGAAAAGGGTATTGGCAAATCCCGTTGAAAAAGGAGGACAGAGAAAAGACCGCATTCGCAGCCCCATCTGGTCTATATCAGTTCACGGTCCTCCCTTTCGGGCTCCACGGGACCCCCCCACATTCCAATAGCCAATGGATAGGATCTTACGGCCCCATCACCAATACGCAGCTGCATACGGGGACGATATTGTCATATATAGCACCACCTGGAAAGAACACTTCGAATATTTGGGGGAGGTCTTGCAAGCATTAAGGGAACCCCGTCTAACAGCAAACCCTGAAAAATGTAGGTTGGGATTCACCAATATCAAACATCTTGGGTATGTATTAGGTGCAGGAGAGGTCCGTCCACAGGTAGAAAAAATAGACGCCATCAGAAAGATACCCGTACCATGGACAAAGAAAGATGTAAGAGCCTTCCTTGGCTTAGTGGGGTACTACAGACAATTTATCCCTCAGTTCTCTACAGTAGCAGAACCACTCACTAACCTGCTCAAGAAGACCTGTCCCAACACTCTTACCTCACTCTCTGAAACTGAACGAAACAGTTTCGAACAGCTACAAACCACCTTGACTACGAATCCCATGTTAAGCTGTCCTGATTTTCAGGGACTTTTCATATTACAAACGGATGCCTCCGATGTGGGGCTTGGGGTGGTTTTATCCCAGACCCAAGGGGATGGGTCCATACACCCTATTCTGTACATTAGTCGAAAACTCCTCCCAAGGGAGGTCCACTATCCCACAATCGAGAAAGAATGTCTAGCCATTAAATGGGCCGTGGACTCACTAAGGTATTATCTCACTGGACGGACATTTACTCTTGTCACGGATCACGCGCCTCTCACATGGCTCGGTCGCAACAAAGACACTAATTCCCATGTCCTGCGATGGTTTCTTTCATTTCAAGCTTTCTCCTTTCAGATCGTACACTCATCGGGCAGCCAAATGACGAACGCAGATTTCTTGTCCCGCTATACGGTTTCTGAGCGTCATCTACTGCCGCTCTCTAGGGGGAGTGTCTGTGACGGGCCAGACAGGGTCGGCCTGCACAAATTCCCTACTTGTGCTGCCACTACCCCTGTTGAACCGGAAGAGGTCAACCAACACACCAATCCGGGCGGCCTTCGTAAGGAACAGCGGGAAATTGGATGCTCAAATAGCCCAGCATCGGGTTGTCGGGGGAAGAAGGCTAACGAGGGTGACCACGGAGCAATACGTCCCAATCGGGGACAAGAGAACCACGGAAGACACGGAGCTGTACGTCCAAGGCGGGGACAGGAGAAGTGCAGAGTCCAGGGCATTGGAGGTCCCAATCGGGGATGGAAGGAACAGACTCCAGGTGCGTGGCATCTCCAGGTGCGTGGAAGTGGCCTGGGGAGGGTTAGGGGAGACGGAGAGGGTAATTGTATATCGGAGGAGAGGATATCACAAATAAAAAGGCACAGGGAAGGGGAGGGGGCATATAGGGAAGGGGGTGCACTAAAAGATAATAAGAGTGGTGATACTAAAAGGGAAAGGGGCAACGAGAAAATACCCGAAGTAGGAAGACATAGGAAAGAACACTAAGAGGTAAAGGCAAGAAAAGAAACTGAAAAAATACAAAGTAAAAAAAAATCTCCTACACAGAGAGGGAAAGGGCAGGAGAAGGACAGACAGAAAGAGAGAAGACAAATCCAAAAGGCAAGACAGAGACAACAGCGGAGAAGGGAGTGCCAGATACAGGAAAAACCCAAGGGGAAAACATAAACACTTACCAAGACTGTTTCTTTTCTTCCCACATGTGCTTCCCGAGAGACCTGAAAGAACAGAAAGACAGGAGGAAGAGACTGTGAACCACTGCCTGGAGGATACACCCAGAGAGCAAAAGAACAACACAAGGAAGCCATCACACAATAACACTATATTCAACCAATAAAAGAACACTTACCAGTGTATCAGACGAGTCTCGCGTAATTTCTCGTGCCAATCCTGCAACAGGCTGATTATGAATTTGCCAGTTACCACCACAGGACCGCCAAAACCGCAGGGAGGCCGCCACCGCCATGTCAGTGGCATTCCCTCCTGAGCATATTACAATGTTCCCACCGGGCTGACTGCCGGGAATGGTGCTACGGCATTGGCCTTGGCTCCCTTAAAGGAGCCGAGGCCAATACGGTAGCACCCAACACTATCGGAATGCGCACTGTCTGCAATGCAGACAAAGCACATTCACAGTGTGAATTCTGATGGTGCTGGGCAGCGGGCCCTGCAATGCTCATGCCGGGGGCATGGCCAATGCAGGCCACCTCCGTGGCTCCCTGCACTGGCTTTCCACCAGCCTTTCCATGGTGGAGTCCCCACCATGGAAAGGCTGGTGGAAAGTGGGGTTGTAATCAGCCAGGCAGCGCTGAGTTGAGCACAGCTATGGCTGCCAGGGTGTATGTCAGTCGGACTGCCACAGTTGCAGGTGTCAGACCATCACCATGAGCCACCACCTCATAATGAGGCCCTAAAACTGTTATCTATGAAATCAGAGTTAAGCGGTCTCTAGGTGTCCACCATGTAGTTGACAAACTTAAAAAGAAACATTTTTCTCTGATAACAGGTTAAATGAAGTGCCCTATAGCTAACCTGGCCCCATGGATTTTAACTTCAAAGTGAATTTGACAAGACTATCAGGTTTGGTCTGGAGGGATAGGGTGGGTAGGATGGAAAGGGAGCCATAAGGCAGATGCTTTGGAAATTGAGACTAGAATTAAGAGTGTTTTCCACCTCAGCCAAAACTAATAGAGGCAGTAAAGCGCAAATAATGTAGTTTTCAAATTTAACAGTGCCCAGACACCTTAAACCAATATGAAGTAAGGCCTCTCTAGTATAAGTGACCTTAAGACAAGTCTCTTATTCTGCTGAAAAACAGGCCGCATTGCATGGCACTGAGTGAGGGCAGAGCATGGACTGGTGCAGACGGGCTTGTCTTTGGCGTGGCTTTGATGCACTAGTGGAACTCCCACTGCGGGTGTCTGCTGCTCCATCATACAGAAGTGCTGCTTAAGTAGCCACCTTCCTGTCTGCTCATTGCCCGAGCCAGAAACAACCAGAGCGCCTAACCAAGAGGACATGTCTTAGTGTCCTGTTCTAGGGTAGAAAAACATGGCAGCAGAATGGGCTAGTACGTACACCGCGTTGGTCCAAGTCACAACTAAAAGATCCCAGAGAGGTTGAGCCTGTGTTTCTCATGCCTGTCTCGCTACACCAACCACTGCACCCACACCCAGAAGAGCAGAAAGCAGAAAGTTCCAGGTGGCCCAAGATAAGTTAAGCCAATGGGCGCAACAATTACCCGACAGAGAGCTACCCAACAGGGAGCCAAACAGAAAAAAGTATGTTTGTAAATAAAAAATGCAGGTTAAAAACACAATTTAATGCCAATAAAATACAAGAACTAAGAATGAAATTAAATTTGCAATGTCAGCATAAAAAGTTACAAACATAAAAAATTACAAACAGGAGAACAATCAGCACACAAAGTATATTTGCCAGTAATCACATTTTTATTTAGCAACTATTTCACCATTAGAAATACAAATAGTCTAGCTTTCGAAAAGAAATGTAGATATGCATAGATATTATTCCTGTATGGCTTAAACGGAATACTACAAGCTCAAGTTCTCTGCAAATTAAAAAAAGGAACTGCCACATATTTCGATACTGAAATATAGTTTGTTCCAAAAAACGTAACTAATGTTTAAGGCACACATTGTAAAAGTTCCGTTTTGAAGACACAGCATTGAGACCCCACCACACACACACACCCCCACCATGCAGTTTGTTTCCTAAAAAAAAATGTTACATTGATATTATCAATGATGTTATCAAAGATGTCATGAGTGCTATATTTTGTGAGGTAATTAGCATTGCCTGGCGAGGGCGCGAGTTACAGTTACCTTAGGGCACGAGTTATAGTTACTTGAGATAACTCTAAGAGGTGAATTTTTGTGGTTTTGTACGTTTAAAATGTAAACCTAACTATAACATCCCTTTAACCTTTGGTTTATAAGTGAATTTCTATTTTTTAATTCTGTTTCCTAACTATAGTGTCCCAGTAAACTTTGGTATTTTCAGAGAATTTCTATCTTTTTTTTAACATAAAGTAATTTTCTTTACTATACATTATTCCAACCACCACCACACATGGAAGGGGTTTGGCCACAGGGCCTGGCCTGTGGCTAATTACTGTGGCCAACCCCTATACCCACCCAACCGTGTCCTGCTCACAGCCTTCGGCCATGTACAGCAATAGTTGGCCACAGGTCCGCATACCCCCCCTCGGCCGACTTTGGCCCTAAGGACCACATCCCCTGGGGCCTGGCCTTCTAAAATTTATTTTTTGGGGGAAGCAGGGCCCCGTGAGCCCCCTCCCTCGGCTGAACCTCGGTCCAGGGAACCCCATTCCCCAGGACGCAGTCTAAATATTGACTTTTTCTTTGGGGAGGGGGCTGTGCGCCCTCCTTCCCCAGACCAATCTCAGGCCATGGGACCCCATCCCCTGGAGCCTGGACTAATTATTTTTTGGGGGGGGGGGTACCACATGCCCCCGTCCCCAGGCTGATCTGAGCCCCGGGGACCCCATCCCCCGGGGCCAAGTCTAATCTTTTAATTTGTTTTGGGGAGGGGGATTGTGCCCTCCCTCCCAGGCTGGTCTCAGCCCCAGGGACTCCACCCCCCACGGCCCAGCCTAATAATTATTTTTTGGGGGGGGAAGGGACCACATGCCTCTCCTCCCTAGGCTCGCTCTCAGCCCCAGGGACCCCATCCTCTGCTGCCCGGCATGTGACGTAGGTGCCCGCCAGGGCACCGAGTCACATTGTTGGGGACCACGGTCCACACCACCTCCCCAACTCCTGTGAGAGCCGGCATTGCTGTTGCGCCCTCTCTGTGACAGCGATGTTTCCTCTTTTTCCCTGCCTTCATCTCAGCGGGCAGGGAAATAGAGGAAACCTACGATCGCAGTGAGGGAGTGTTTGCTCTGACTCGGTGAGAACTGTCAAAGCTCCCGCCAAGTCACAGCAAACAACTGTGTCCCAGGAGTGGGCACCCCGGGACATAGCAGGATCCGGCCCTGGGGGGGGTGGTCCCCAGGGCCATCTGTGGCTCCTATAGGGGGGCCGTGCTGCCCCCTCCAACACCAGGGGGGAGATGGTGGCCCTTAGGGCCCAGGGGTCCGCTCAGAGCAGGCATTAAAAGAAGGAACACCATTGTTGACAGTGGGCCTCAATGGGCTTTGCAGGATTAGCATCAACATTTTTTACGCTAATCCTGCAAAGCTCCAAACTAGCGTCAGAAATTCTGATGCTAGTTTCCTAACTACCACCATGGCGCGCCGTTTATTGAAAGCAGCACACATATGGTGGCATTAGGGGGATGCTAAGGGGCGCAAGAAATGTGGTGCTGCACTAGGTGCAGTGCCACTTTTCAAAAATCTGCTCCCCAGTGGGAAGGTCTTTATGGGCTATCTGGGACTGCGGGGGATCCCTCAAAGGCTCCCCCGTGATCCCTGCATTTGTACATTTTTATTTTATAACAAGCCCTTTACAGGCTATCTGGGACTGTGGGGGAAGCTTCAAGGCCTCCCCTGAGGTCCCATTGCTTCAGCAACCAAGGAGCTGCTTTAAGTAGCAGCTCCATGGTTGTTGAAGCAAATCCTTTATCTTTGTTCCCTGCATGCATACCTGCATGCAGGGAACAGAGATGAAAAGTCAATTTTTTGACAGCGGGACCTGTTTGACAGGTTTGCTGCGCGACCACCCTCATATTACATTATTCTTCTAAGGAAGGTGGTTGTCCCCGGGACTGTGGGGGAGGTCATCCGGCCTCCCCCATGTTTAAAATGCATTTTTGTCCCCGGGGGGGGGTGGCCCCAAGGCACAGGGGCTGCGCACCCCCGCTCATATTACATTATTCCCCCTGGGGAAGTCTTGGTCCCCGGGACTGTGGGAGGGGGGGCTTGGGCCTCTCCCACATTAAAAAAGCATTTTTGCCCCAGGGGTGGTGGTCTCCTGGGTGCGGGGGGCCACGCAGCCCCCCTCATATTACGTTATTTGCCCCATGAGGTGGGGGTCCCTGGGGGAGGCCATCAGGCCTCCCCCACATCAAAAAAGCATTTTTGTCCTGGGGTGGTGGTCCCTGGGGTGCAGGAGGGCCACAAGGCCCCCCACACTCATGTTTTGTTATTGGCCCTGGGGAGGTGGTGGTCCCCGGGGCTGTAGGGGTGCCAGGGCCCCCCCCATTAAAAATGAAAAAAGGCCCCAAGGACCTGTACCACCCAGGGGCTTAGTTAAAAATAAGCGGGGGAGCTTGCGTTTGTTTTTTTAAAACTTTTTACCCCAGGTTCGTGATCCCGTCGTGAATTCGCTGTAAAACATTTTTTTACTTTCTTTTTAGCCCTGGGTGGGTCCCTCTTGGACCCCAGCATCAGAGCTAAGGGGTCAGGGTGCTAGTACCCTGGCCCCTTTTGTATTTTCTATTCTTTTTGTTCAGGGACTCGCTTTGAGCTGAGTCCCAAGATGGCTGCCAACACTTCAACGGCTTCCTTGTTGAACTGTTGGCAGCCAATCAAATCTCAGCATGACATCGGAAGGGCTCATGAATCCTTCGCATCCCTATATTTACAAATTTGGATTTTCTATAATTTCGCAAAAACTACTGAAAAGATTTACACCAAAACAAAAAAGGCCACTTTCTGGACCAGGACTTACCTTTCTGCCAAATTCCGTCCAGTAGTTTTGGCACTATTGCTGTTCAAATCCCTATTGAAAAATTAATGGGGAAAATGTGTTTTAGGACCCCCCTTTTTCTGGGCCCCCCTGGACGGATTACCCCGAAACTTTCCAGACAGCAACTGACTTTTTGAAAAGTTTCATGAAGATTTGTCAAGCAACGCCAAAGATATAGGCATTAAGAAAACGCTTATTATATAGAAACTAGGTCCTAACTATAACTACCTAGTGGCGACTGTCACTAGATTTTATATATATATATATATATATAT